>NC_067246.2:176395896-177020896 GCF_019359855.2 Lolium perenne | reverse complement strand
AGGGAAAACTTGCTGCTATTCTACAAACCTCTGCTCTTGGAGGCCAAACACTGTCTACAGGAAAAGAAGCGTGAGTAGACAGCAATGATTATCAAAGGAGTGGCGAGCAGCGTGGCGATAACAAGGACGACTCCCGTATCAGTAGAAAAAATAATGGACCAAGGTTTCAGAGGCCGTATGTCTCACCCGAAGACCTCTTAAACGGACCATGCCAAATGCATTTCTTCCTTGACAACAGTGGAAAGAGGCAGTCACGGCATCTGCAGAACGACTGTCGAACTTTTTTAGCGCTGCATAGATTTGTCGGGCATACCAACACACAGGCAATAAATAGAAACCCCCAGGGCCCAAGGAGTGAAATCCACCTTCCACCTCCACCCGCAATTACGGATGCGAATCGACATCAGTTACAAATAGCGGCAGCTCCAAACCCACCACCTTATATCGACACCAATGGCACAGTCTCGATGATTCAAAAAGCCATGCCATCTAACAGAGCTCAGAAAGTAATTTCGCGACAAGTGTTCATGGCAGAGAAGATGCCTCCACCAACAATTGATTGCCTGAATTGGTCGGGACAAGACATTGGCTTCACTATAGCAGACCACCCGCAGCAAGTTCCTCGGCTAGGGCAATCAGCACTGATTTTACCAGCGGTGACCTCGGGGTTTGACGTTTCACGAGTATTCATAGATGGAGGCAGCAGTTTAAACCTTATGTATGCAGATACATTGAGGAAAATGAACATATCCCTGGCGAATCTAAAACCAACTGACACACGTTTCCATGGTACCACACCAGACAAGCCAAGTTATCCGATGGGGAAGATCAATCTAGACGTTCAGTTTGGAACCCGAGAAAATTACAGGATAGAAAGGCTGGAGTTCGAAGTTGTGGATTTTCCGTCGCAGTATCACGCTTTGTTGGGACGACCAGCTTATGCCAGGTTTATGGCGGTACCACATTACACATACTTATTGTGGAGGCTCCCTGGACCCAAGGGACCGATTACAGTCAAAGGCAGATTCGCGTTAGCTGATAAATGCGACAAGGATTTTCATCGACTGTCAGACACTTTCGGGATGCAAGCAGAGTATATGGCGTCAAAGCTAACAACTGACTATGCTGTGTTGCCAGATGTAGGAAGGCCACTCAGGGAACCAACCTTTGACACTACCAAGGATTCTAAGGAGGTACAGATTCACCCGACAGATCCCAAGAAAACGACGTCCATCGCAGCAAACATGGACCTCACATAGGAAAGCGCACTCGTCGAGTTCCTCCGTGAGCGCTATGAAATCTTCGCATGGTGTCCAGATGACATGCCAGGAGTACCCAGGGAACTTGTCGAGCACCACCTCAACTTGGATCCAATGGCTAGGCCAATTAAACAACCTTTGCAGCGTTTTTCAGAACCAAACCGCAAAGCTATGCTGTCAGAAATCAATCGACTCAGAGAGGCTGGCTTTATCAAAGAGTTACATACAGAGGCCACATGGGTAGCTAACCCAGTGTTGGTCCTGAAGAAAAACACGAAGGTCCTTCGCATGTGCGTCGACTTCACATGTCTCAATAAACATTGTCCAAAGGATCACTTTCCCCTCCCAAGGATCGATCAAATTATCGACTCCACGGCAGGATGTGAATGTCTTTCCTTCCTGGATGCATATTCTGGTTATAACCAGATCATATTAAAAGAAGATGACGAGGTCAAAACAGCTTTCATAATACCTTATGGCGTGTTCTGCTATAGAACAATGCCCTTTGGGTTGAAAAACGCGGGAGCAACGTACCAGCGGATGATGCAGAAGTGTCTCGCCACACAGATTGGCAAGAACGTACAAGTGTATATCGACGATGTCATCATAATAACAAAAAAGGGGTCGACATTGATCGAGGATCTGAAGGAAACTTTCAAAAACCTTGACAAGTTCTGCCTCAAGCTGAACCCGACAAAGTGCTCCTTTGGCGTTCCTGCGGGAGAACTTCTCGGGTTCCTAGTTTCAGCAAGAGGAATCGAGGCCAATCCAGAGAAAATCCAAGCCATCGTAACGATGCGGAAGCCAACAAAGTAGAAGGAAATACAACAGCTGACTGGGCGAGTCGCAGCTCTGAGCAGATTCGTCGCTAGGCTAGGAGAAAAGGCGTTGCCATTTTACGCTTTGATCAAACAAGGAGAGAAGTTCCGGTGGAACGAAGAAACAGACAGAGCTTTCAAAGATCTTAAGCGTACAATCTCAACACCACCAATCTTGGTGGCGCCTAAGGAGAAGGAGCCTCTCCTGTTATATATCGCAGCCACGCCTCAGGTAGTCAGCACAGTACTCGTGGTCGAAAGAGAGGAAGAAGGAAAACTCCATGGAGTGTAGAGGCCGGTATATTTCGTCAGTGAAGTGTTATCACCCTCGAAACAGCGGTACCCGCAGTACCAGAAGCTAGCATATGGAGTGTTTACAACCGCAAGAAAACTGCGACACTATTTTTCGGCGCATCCGATAATAGTGGTCAATGAGGCGCCTTTATCCAACATATTAAACAATCCGGAAGCTACGGGTCGTGTCTCCCTTTGGGGAATAGAACTTTCCCCTCGGGACATCACATACGAGAAAAGAAAAGCAATAAAATCACAGATCTTACCAGACTTCATCGCAGAGTGGATGGAGCTACAAAACACGGGACCTCCAGATTTATCGAGAACTTGGACTATGAACTTTGACGGGCCCAAGAGATTAGAAGGAGCGGGAGCAGGCGTGATACTAGTATCACCTCAAGGCGACAAGTTGAAGTACGTAATACGGATAACGTTTCCAAACGCATCTAATAACGAAGCAGAGTACGAAGCACTTATACATGGGATGAAGATGGCGAAAGCTTGTGGCGCAACTCGATTAAAAATCTTTGGCGACTCACAGCTGGTGGCTCAAAAAGTGACAAATCAATGCGACGCAGTCAATGATAGCATGATAGCATACAAGGAAGTATATAATGAGCTCGAGAAGCTGTTTGACGGGTGCGAGGTAAACCACATTAGCAGGCTCAGCAATGACGAAGCCGACGTTCTCGCAAATATTGTGTCGCAATGTCTCGCAATACCACCTGGCGTGTTTTGGGAAGAAATAGCTGAAAGATCAACCCAAGCAAAGAAACAGCAGAAGAAGGAGAAGGATGAAAAAGCCTCGGGGGCTCCAGCAGCACAATCGGAAGGTGAGGACGAACCACACGTGATAATGATGGTGCAAATTCTGTGGATGCAGGCATACATAGCATACATCTTGAGAAAATAACTACCCGATGATCCAGTTGAAGCAAGGCGAGTTATCAGGCGTTCTAAAGCCTTTACTGTGGTCAAAGGAGAGCTATACAAATGAAGTATTTCGGGAGTGCTACAAAGATACGTCACACCCGAGGAAGGAAGGCTAATTCTGAAGGATGTACACGAAGGGGTGTGCGGACATCACGCAAGCAGTCGAGCTATAGCAGCCAATGTTTTCAGAGTAGGATTCTACTGGCTAACAACAATCGAGGATGCAAAGGACATAGTACGTACTTGTGACACGTGCCAAAGGTTTGCCGCAAAACCTCATTCTCCGGTAGCAGAGTTGATGCCAATACCGTTGTCATGGCCTTCTGCTCAGTGGGGTCTTGATATGGTGGGAAATATGCACAAGGCTTGGCCGGGAGGATACAAGTATATGCTCGTAGCTGTCGACAAGTTCACAAAGTGGATAGAAGCGAATCCGATAAATTCACCGGATGCAGCATCCGCAATCAAGTTTGTTAAGAGCATTGTTTTTCAATTTGGAGTCCCTCATAGCATCATCACAGATAATGGCAGCAATTTCACATCCAAAGAGTTCAAAGCTTATTGCGCAGAGGTAGGCATCAAACTACATTTTGCGTCAGTTGCGCACCCACAGACCAATGGTCAAGTTGAGAAAGCAAACGGCATCATCTGCAATGGCATCAAGAAACGTCTGTTGACACCATTGGAAAAAGCTCGACACACCTGGCCAGAAGAACTGCCCAGCGTGTTATGGAGTATACGGACAACACCCAACACAACAACACAAGAAACTCCGTTTTTTCTGGTCCATGGAGCTGAGGCAGTGCTGCCGATAGAAATAGAACACAACTCTCCGAGAGTAGCAGAATATGACGAAGAAACTTCAAGAAAGGCATTGGAGAACGATGTCGATGCGCTCGATGAAGCTCGAGATGAAGTACTGTCACGAGTCACCAAGTACCTGCAAGATCTGAAAAAATACCACAGTCGACGTTTGCGACCAAGATCCTTCTAGGTAGGCGACCTAGTTCTTTGGCTTACGCAAAATAGCCATGAGAAACTCGAGTCGCCATGGTTTGGCCCATACATCATCACAGAAGTAATTGAAGGAGGAGCATACAGAATAAAGGACAAGAAGACAGGAGTCGCCAAGCCAAATCCCTGGAACGTGGCGCAACTTAGGCGTTTTTACGCCTGAAGTCGAAATATAGTCCTCTATGTAAACATACAATGTACTGAAACGCCCGTGAGTTTTCAGACGCACTCTTTTCCTTTCATGGCAACGAGTGGGGCTGAAAGGTTTTTAATGAGGCGGGCTCGCGGTGCTGCAATATAATAAAGATATTGGTGATATACATCTTTTTCGTCGACAGGCTCGGGGGTTCACAACCCGCAGTAACAATATATATATGAACTTCCACAAAATACAGTTATTCGCCTTGGCGCAAAAATAGCTCGCAAACCAATAAAGATATAAGCACCGGCCAATAAAAAGCTCAGCGGCTTGATAAAGCAAAAAAACGTATAAGTTGTTTTACAATATAGATTGTGCTTACAATATACATATCCTTACTATCAAGAAAAATTCGACAAAGGAAAAGAAACTTTCAGTTATTACCTAGTATGTCATCTATGTTTACTCTCTCATTGCTTGCAGCACCAGTTACGAAGAATTCGGCATCTAATCGAAGTAATTCGTCCATCATCTCTTCGGCTACAGGGGTCACAACATCGTTTATTTTATCGATGTTCCTCCTCCTCTTGGTCAGTTTGGCTTGACATTTGGCAACAATTTTGGTCATGTCTAACTTCGGGTAGAATCATGGCAAATCTCACTACAAGAAAAGTTCTGATAGACAACGTCTCAAAATCGTCCGCTAAGGGGTATTTTTCGTCGCCTATGGGCCTAACCCGACGATATGGGTTCTGTTGTGGAAACTGCGTCAGGCAAAGTCCAACGACGTTTTTTTCGGTCCGTCGCGCTTGGGCGCCCTTCCGCCACGGAAAATCGGACCGTTGCGCAAGTGTTTCCGGGAGCCCGTTGACTGCTGACGTCATGCAACCGACACGTGGCGAACACCGTTAAGCGCGATTAACGGCGTTAACAGCTGAAACCCCGTGGTAGATGGTAGGCCCACACGAGGCCTGCCACGTCTTAAGCGGGCGGGCAGTGACATAGTTTGACCGGTCAACTATATAGCTGGGCTGGTCCATTAGTTACGTGGGCCGGGCCTAACCTCTAAGGTTGACTGGTCAAAACTTAAATGGGCCGGCCCATTTAACATGTGGGGTCCACCTTACAGCAACTGGGCCGGCCCAAGAAGCAAGTGGGCCGGGCCAAAACACAGGTGGGTCCCACTTTCCTGTTAAAGGGCCGGCCCATTTAGTGTGTGGGGTCCACCATATAGCAAGTGGGCCGGGCCAAAAACACAGGTGGGTCCCACTTTCCAGTTAAAGGGTCGGCCCATTTAGTATGTGGGGTCCACCATATAGCAAGTGGGCCGGCCCAAAAACAAAGTGGGCCGGGCCAAAACACAGGTGGGTCCCACTTTCCTGTTAAAGGGCCGGCCCATTTGGTGTGTGGGGTCCACCATATAGCAAGTGGGCCGGCCCAACAAGATAGTGGGCCGGGCCAAAAGCACAGGTGGGTCCCACCTTCCTGTTAAAAGGCCGGCCCATTTAGTATGTGGGGTCCACCATATAGCAAGTGGGCCGGCCCAACAAGATAGTGGGCCGGGCCAAAAACACAGGTGGGTCCCACTTTCCAGTTAAAAGGCCGGCCCATTTAGTATGTGGGGTCCACCATATAGCAAGTGGGCCGGGCCAAAAACACAGGTGGGTCCCACCTTCCTGTTAAAGGGCCGGCCCATTTACCATGTGGGACCACCATATAGCAAATGGGCTGGCCCAACAAGATAGTGGGCCAGCCCAATAAGCATGTGGATCCCACTATCGTGTAACCGGGCCGGCCTACTAAAGAAGTGGGCTGGCCCAAAATGAAAGTGGGTCCCACACTACTGTAAGTGGGCCGGCCCAATCTGTTGTAGTGCCCTACTTGTTTGACTAGTCAACTTGCATTAAATTTCATGAGCCTAAAATCTGATATCAATGATACACACAATTACATGCACAAATAAAACAAGTAGGAAAATTACAAGGCAATTAATGTGCCCAAATAAAAAAATTACATAGAATCATTGAGGACTTCTATTAGCTTCATCAATAACACGTTGACATTTGGCAATCGCCTTGATTGAATCTTGTGTACTCTTTGTCAACATATCAGCTACAGATCTTAAAGCAGCAATACCATGTCTTTTATAAAGTACAGCCTTGAGATATTTACTGTTTGATGAAAGCAATGGTCTAGGTTGACGGCTATGAGAAGATGCATCAGAAGAAATATCAGAACTTTTTGTGGGCCTCACTTCTAATGAAGATTGCTTCATCACAACTGCATTCTGATAATAATGCAAAAAGAGTTAAACGATGAACTATGCAAACATTTATTATGCAATGTAGATATAAGATAATAACAAGTTGCATAAATAAGACAATGTATGGAACTTGTACTAAGCACAAACTTACATCATAATGTTGCACAGGGTCGCTACAGATCCTTTTTTGGCGACTATCTTCTAATGATGACTGCTTCATTAAAAGCGCATTAAGTAACATTGCAAACATAGTTACAACAATTAACTATTCAAACATGTATTACGCAATGTAGAGATCAGATAACAGCATGTAGCAGAAATAAGCACAAGATAAGATAAGATGCATGTACTAAGCACATACTGGCTCGCTGCAGGTCCTTCTCTTGCGTGCACTAGTCGTGGTCAACATGCCTGTCATTTTAGGTTCAGCCATCAAGTGAAATGCTAATCCTCCTGCTCCATTGTCCTTAATCTGTGTTTAGATATCACATTTAAGACCAAGTCAGCTGGTTTCAAATAACAAAAAACTTGAGCTGCCAAATGAATAAGCCAATATTTACCAGATATCAGATTAAAACCAACTAGATGTTGCTTTGCATGAGATACGAATTTCAGACATTCAGATTTAGAGTAGGGTAATGCCAAGGTTTTCCACATAAAGTAAACTGGCATTAAGAATGACCAAATGTCAGGTTCAAATCACCTTCGCAGTTTCTCCAAGACAAACATATCAAATAGGCAGAAACATAGTAAAGCATGAATGGCATTGCTATGGCAGGGTTCCAAGTGTTAATCTCTTGCATAAGGAACAATGCATATAGGTTATAGATAATAACGGAAGTAAACCGCCAAAATTACCAACCAAGAACTCAGATTCCAACCTTCCCTAGCGTCCCCATTGTTAATGTTGGATGTTCTAATAAGTGGTTCGCATGATCAATCCCTAGGAAAAATAACATTGACAAGTCGAGTCTACGATAATACAAAGACCAGACATGCACGCAGCAATAACAATATAAGCAAAACACGAGGTATAAGAGCAAGCAGATTGGAAATGCACATAGCATGATTATAAAAGCGATGTGAGAATAGCAGACACGAGAAAACAGCTAGCGGCTAGCGGTGAGCTAATGACGTGGTATAAGAACAAGCAGATTGGAAATGCCCATAGCATGACTATAAAAGCAGTGCGACAATAGCATGCAGTACAAAAACAGTTGGCAGCAAATGAATGGGTATAAGGCTATAAATATGTGGATGCACACAGTGTCGATAGAATGAACGGGATGGTAGCGACCGGATAATGCTTTTGTACTGTACAATATATAAACAAACTTCATGCGAAGCAACACATCAAGAAAGTTAACGGCATATGAGATCTGCAAATAACTACACAAAACATGGCTAAAGAAACACCGCGATCTAACGGGCCAGCGTACTAACCAAGCTGCGGCGGGGTGGACGGGGCCGGCACCTTGCATTCCAGCTGCGGCGAACGGGAGACGATGAATCGACCCTGTTTCGGTAGAAGCGGGCGTTAGTGAAGCAGATCTGGTTGGGCGGCAAGGGAGTCGGTGAAGTTGATACAGCCGCTGCGCCGAGGTAGTCGGTGGCGAGGTCGGCGGTGAAGCAGATCCGTCGGTGGCGAGGTCGGCGGTGAAGCAGATCCGTCGGTGGCGAGGTCGGCGGTGAAGCAGATCCGTCGGTGACGAGGGCGGCGGGGGAGCGGATCAGGTTGGTGGACAGCCAACACGATCAAGGCTACGCTGTGGAGGAGTATGCCGGCGGCGAAGCAGATCTAGTACTGTAGAGAGTCAGAGCTTTGGCGTGTGAGAGTATTTTTGAGCTAATGGGGCGAATGGTTGGTGGGTGGGTGTGGGCACTGTGGGGAGGGTTCGGGATCTAGGCAAGAGATTTCATTGTTACCGAATGAGCCCTCCATGGTCGGTGGGTTGTAGCTTCCGGACCAGGGTTAAAAGGGTAAAACTGGTCACGGGATTTTCGAATGGATGCGGCGGGATGATTTGGCGCGCGGCCGAAATTTTCAGTTTCAAGCTACGAGCGGAAACGACAAAAATAATGTTCTTCCCCAGGGAGCTCTCATTTCTTCCTCTTCTCTTTCTCTCTCGAGTCTCTCCCACTCCCCCGGCTCCTCTCCCCCTTCTCTCCGGTGGCCTCGCCGGCCGGAGACGAGGCCGACTTCTCTCTGTATATTGTACACCCTCCGAACTAAATTAATTGATTCAACTTTCCTTAGACGTGTATGTATCTAGAGTAAAAACATGTGTGGATACATCCATATTTAGATAAGCAAAGTTGAGTCGGCTAATTTGGATCCGAGGGAGTTAGTGTTGTTGTAAGCTTAGATCCGGTGTTTCCCATGAGCAGAATGGCGCAATGGAGTCGGGGATCTCGTCATCGGCTTCAGATCGGCCTATGGTGAATCTGGCGGATCTTGCCGGCCAAACCCCGATCTGGTGCCATCAATGTGATGGCGCTAACGGTGAGGCTTGCTTTGGTCGGTGCTTGGATCTGGCCAATGGGGAAGTCAAGCTGCTAAAGTTCACAAGCTCGGGGCATACGACGGCGTCATCCGTCTTGCCCGTGCACATCTTGGCCTTTCGGCGGCCCTTCTCGAGCCAATATGCCGTTGCTTGAGGCCCTTCTTCTCCTTCGTCCTGGCGACTACCGGCGACACCGTCCCAAGTGGTGTGTCCCCGGCGACGGAGTTGCTTTGGAAAGGATGCGGAGCGAGAGATCGATGTGCGGTCGAGAAGGACTCGATTGATTTTCTTCTATATGTTTTGGGGTCCTTTTTGTAAAGTTGCAGGTTCTATTAGTTATTGTCTAGTACTTTTGGTCCTCTATGTAATTTTTTGGACTAGTTTCCATTGGCACTGATAAACTTGAATTTTGACAAGTTCACAGGAAAAAAAATTCCTTTGCACATATGGCCTATCATGTATAAACATTCTTGAGATTTAAACTATATGTAATGTGCCATGCATTAACCCTAAACCATATATATGTAACTAACCCTAGCTGATCAAACCCTACTTAATTAAAACAAATAACCCTAAACTATACGCATGCACTTTATGCGCAAAGGCGCGGGTGCCTCTAATAATGTGTGTGCGCACTCGATCGATGATCCCTAAACCTTATACAACCCTGAAACCCTAATCCCTAATCCCTAAACCCTAAACACCCTAAACACTAAACCCTATACCCTAAACCCTAACCCTAAACCCTAATTAAACCCTATATATAGGCCAACGACACTTAATTGTGCATCAAGCAGGCCAGGGGTGCCTCGCGGTCCTCTAATTAAATTAAATGTGCCATGCATTAACCCTAAACCATATATATGTAACTAACCATAGCTAATCAACCCTACTTAATGAAAACACATAACCCTAAAGTATACTAGCTATAACCCGATCTAATAAAAACATGCTCTATATATAGCAGCTAGCTAGCAAACCTTAGATTAACACCAATTAATATATACATGGCCTATATCGATCATGTTGTATAACATATCCCTGAGATTCATTAATTAATTATATAATTATCGTGATAAATTAATTAACTCTAATTTTGACAAGTTCTCTCGAATGAAAACACATTTGATTAAGTTGCCTCATAATATATATATAATTAGTGTGCATGCATGGCCTACCATGCATTCGTGCATATATTTTAATATATATTTGAACATATTCTTGGGGATTTCAATCTCTCTCTCTCTATCATCTATATATCGTTGGTGGCCAAAAAACACACATATATATGCATGCAATTTATGCGTAAAGGCGCGGGTGCCTCTAATAATGTGTGTGCGCACTCGATCGATGATCCCTAAACCTTAAACAACCCTAAAACCTTAAATCTCTAATCCCTAAACCTAAACACCCTAAACACTAAACCCTAAACCCTAGACCCTAAACCATAACCCTAACCCTAACCCTAAACCCTAGCTAACCCTAAACCCTAATTAAACCCTATGTATAGGCCAACGACACTTAATTGTGCATCGAGCAGGCCAGGGGTGCCTCGCGGTCCTCTAATTAAATTAAATGTGCCATGCATTAACCCTAAACCATATATATGTAACTAACCCTAGCTAATCAACCCTACTTAATTAAAACACATAACCCTAAACTATACTAGCTAGCTATAACCCGATCTAATAAAAACATGCTCTATATATAGCAGCTAGCTAGCAAACCGTAGATTAACACCAATTAAAATATACATGGCCTATATCGATCATGTTGTATAACATATCCCTGAGATTCATTAATTAATTATATAATTATCGTGATAAATTAATTAACTTGAATTTTGACAAGTTCTCTCGAATGAAAACACATTTGATTAAGTTGCCTCATAATATATATATAATTAGTGTGCATGCATGGCCTACAATGCATTCGTGCATATATTTTAATGTATATTTGAACATATTCTTGGGGATTTCAATCTCTCTCTCGATCATCTATATATCGTTGGTGGCCCAAAAAACACACATATATACACATGCACTTTATGCGTAAAGGCGCGGGTGCCTCGATCTAATAATGTGTGTGCGCACTCGATCGATGATCCCTAAACCTTAAACAACCCTAAAACCCTAAATCCCTAATCCCTAATCCCTAAACCCTAAACACCCTAAACACTAAACCCTAGACCCTAGACCCTAAACCCTAACCCTAACCCTAACCATCTGCCCTAGCTAACCCTAAACCCTAATTAAACCCTATGTATAGGCCAACGACACTTAATTGTGCATCGAGCAGCCCAGGGGTGCCTCGCGGTCCTCTAATTAAATTAATTAAATGCGCCATGCATTAACCCTAAACCATATATATGTAACTAACCCTAGCTAATCAACCCTACTTAATTAAAACACGTAACCCTAAACTATACTAGATATAACCCGATCTAATAAAAACATGCTCTATATATAGCAGCTAGCTAGCAAACCGTAGATTAACACCAATTAAAATATACATGGCCTATATCGATCATGTTGTATAACATATCCTGAGATTCATTAATTAATTATATAATTATCGTGATAAATTAATTAACTTGAATTTTGACAAGTTCTCTCGAATGAAAACACATTTGATTAAGTTGCCTCATAATATATATATATAATTAGTGTGCATGCATGGCCTACAATGCATTCGTGCATATATTTTAATGTATATTTGAACATATATATTCTTGGGGATTTCAATCTCGATCTCTCTCTCTCGATCATCTATATATCGTTGGTGGCCCAAAAAACACACATATATACGCATGCACTTTATGCGTAAAGGCGCGCAGTGCCTCTAATAATGTGTGTGCGCACTCGATCGATGATCCCTAAACCTTAAACAACCCCTAAAACCTTAAATCCCTAATCCCTAATAATCCCTAATCCCTAAACCCTAAACACCCTAAACACTAAACCCTAAACCCTAACCCTAACCCTAACCCTAACCCTAACCCTGACCCTGACCCTAACCCTAACCCTAAACCCTAGCTAACCCTAAACCCTAAACCCTAGACCCTAAACCCTAGACCCTAAACCCTAACCCTAACTCTAACCCTAACCCTAACCCTAACCCTAACCCTAAACCCTAGCTAACCCTAAAACCCTAATTAAACCCTATGTATAGGCCAACGACACTTAATTGTACGTGCATCGAGCAGGCCAGGGGGTGCCTCGCGGTCCTCTAATTAAATTAAATGTGCCATGCATTAACCCTAAACCATATATATGTAACTAACCCTAGCTAGCTAATCAACCCTACTTAATTAAAACACATAACCCTAAACTATACTAGCTAGCTATAACCCGATCTAATAAAAACATGCTCTATATGTAGCAGCTAGCTAGCAAACCGTAGATTAACACCAATTAAAATATACATGGCCTATATCGATCATGTTGTATAACATATCCCTGAGATTCATTAATTAATTATATAATTATTGTGATAAATTAATTAACTTGAATTTTGACAAGTTCTCTCGAATGAAAACACATTTGATTAAGTTGCCTCATAATATATATATATAATTAGTGTGCATGCATTTCCTACAATGCATTCGTGCATATATTTTAATGTATATTTGAACATATATATTCTTGGGGATTTCAGTCTCGATCTCTCTCTCTCGATCATCTATATATCGTTGGTGGCCCAAAAAACACACATATATACGCATGCACTTTATGCGTAAAGGCGCGGGTGCCTCTAATAATGTGTGTGCGCACTCGATCAATGATCCCTAAACCTTAAACAACCCCTAAAACCTTAAATCCCTAATCCCTTATAATCCCTAATCCCTAAACCCTAAACACCCTAAACACTAAACCCTAAACCCTAGACCCTAAACCCTAACCCTAACCCTAACCCTAACCCTAACCCTAAACCCTAGCTAACCCTAAACCCTAAACCCTAGACCCTAAACCACCCTAGACCCTAAACCCTAACCCTAACCCTAACCCTAACCCTAAACCCTAGCTAACCCTAAACCCTAATTAAACCCTATGTATAGGCCAACGACACTTAATTGTGCATCGAGCAGGCCAGGGGGTGCCTCGCGGTTCTCTAATTAAATTAAATGTGCCATGCATTAACCCTAAACCATATATATGTAACTAACCCTAGCTAATCAACCCTACTTAATTAAAACACATAACCCTAAACTGTACTAGCTAGCTATAACCCGATCTAATAAAAACATGCTCTATATATAGCAGCTAGCTAGCAAACCGTAGATTAACACCAATTAAAATATACATGGCCTATATCAATTTTAATATATATTTGAACATATTCTAGGGGATTTCAATCTCTCTCTCTCGATCATCTATATATCGTTGTTGGTGGCAAAAAACACACACGTACATATATACGCATGCACTTTATGCGCAAAGGCGCGGGGTGCCTCTAATAATGTGTGTGCGCACTCGATCGATGATCCCTAAACCTTAAACAACCCTAAAACTCCCCTAAACCCTAAACACCCTAAACACTAAACCCTAGACCCTAAACACCCTAAACACTAAACCCTAAACCCTAGACCCTAAACACCGTAAACACTAAACCCTAAACACCCTAAACACTAATTAAACCCTAAACCCTAGACCCTAAACACCCTAAACTAAACCCTAGACCCTAGCTAAACACCCTAAACATTAAACCCTAAACCCTAAACCCTAGCTAACCCTAAACCCTAATTAAACCCTATATATAGGCCAACGACACTTAATTGTGCATCAAGCAGGCCAGGGGTGCCTAGCTCGCGGTCCTCTAGTTAAATTAAATGTGCCATGCATTAACCCTAAACCATATATATAACTAACCCCTAGCTAATCAAACCCTAGTTCATTAAAACACATAACCCTAAACTATACTAGCTAGCTATAACCCGATCTAATAAAAACATGCTCGATCTATATATAGCAGCTAGCTAGCAAATTAAACGGTAGATTAACACCAATTAATATATACGACATGGCCTATATCGATCATATGTTGTATAACATCTCCCTGAGATTTATTAATTAATTATATAATTATCGATGATAAATTAATTAACTTGAATTTTGACAAGTTCTCTCGAATGAAAACACATTTGATTAAGTTTCCTCATAATATATATATAATTAGTGTGCATGCATGGCCTACCATGCATGCATTCGTGCATATATTTTAATATATATTTAAACATATTCTTGGGGATTTCAATCTCTCTCTCTCGATCATCTATATATCGTTGTTGGCCAAAAAAACACACACATATACACATGCACTTTATGCGCAAAGGCGCGTGTGCCTCTAATAATGTGTGTGTGCGCACTCGATCGATGATCCATAAACCTTAAACCCTAATTAAATAAACCCTAATCCCTAATCCCTAAACCCCTAAACACCATAAACATTAAACCCTAGACCCTAGACCCTAAACCCTAACCTCCTAACCCTAAACCCTAAACCCTAATTAAACCCTATATATAGGCCAATGACACTTAATTGTGCATCAAGCAGGCCAGGGGTGCCTTAGCTCGCGGTCCTCTAATTAAATTAAATGTGCCATGCATATATATATGTGTTTAATTTGGGGATTTCAATCGCTCTCTCGTATGTAGATCTCTCTCTACCTCTCTCTCTCTCTCTGTCTCTCTCTCTCTCTCGTTAATTGGTGGCCAACAACACACACATGCACTTTGTGCGCAAAGGCATGCACCTCTAATAATGTGTGCGCAGTCGATCAATCTAGTTTTGATTAATCATAGCACACAAATAAAGAAGTTGTATTTGAATCCACACAACCTAATCTAAAACACATAACCCCTAACATGGCCTAATTAATTAACCCCTTCTCTCTACCTAATTAGTGGAAATTGCACAAAATCAAAAGGGGTCCCTCACTAATTGTGCATATCTGCTAGATTGTGATAAACTTTTGCCCCATATATATTTGGTGGATGGGTGCATCTTGGCATGTAAAACAATTAGTGTTTGCAAATGGCGTTGTCAAAATTTATGTACAAATGATTTCTTTCCATCCAAAGTGCATAAAATGGGAGTTTTAATGAAGAAAGTACAAATAAAACAGCTCAACATGCTTCCACACCCCGATTTCCACACGAAGTAGAGCATATTTAAAGGATAATTCCAGAGTTTTACTATTTTTCAAGCAACTTTGCTAATTTTCCCCCACTCACATGACTTTATGTCGATTTAACGAAAATATGGCGAATTTAAACTACATGGGCGGGATAGTTTGAATTGTGCGCGCGGCAAAGGGAACCGCCTATTCCTCAACCTTGTGCACGGCAAATTACACACGCAACTCCATTAAACGCCACCTACCGACCTTAATTATCACCCCGGCGGCCCGGCCGCATGACCCCCCACCCACCCCTACACAACTTATCCCCGTCCGTGCGAAGAGCTTCCCCTCCCCATCCGGTCCGTGCGAAGAAGAAGCTTCCCCTCCCCGTCGTTCTTCTCGAGGCGCGCCGGATCAAGTTGATCCATGGTAGGGCTGCTATCTCTAGCTCAATCATGTATCGGGCAAGACGGCCTAACGATTTATATTTTCTTGATGCGCTAAAAAATTCGTCGGTATGCTCGAACTAATTGGCACTTTATAGTTTTCCGCTCGATTTGTCATCGATCAATTTGTTCATTTGCGTGGGCATATAGAGTCAATTCTGCACTCGATCCGTTAATTTGCTGAAATGCCATGGCAGAGTTTTGTACACGATCTGTTTGCTAAAATGTCGATGGGCATTTTTTGTTTTGTACTCGACATGATTGCTGAAATGCATAATCATGTAGTATAGTTTTGTACTCGATGGATATACATTTCCTACTTCGCCTTAAATTAATCACCAACCACTGTATCTCATAATTAAACGAGATGGACAGAACTTGGATCTGCATGGACACTTATGTTCCCCTTCATATATAAATGGTGTTCAACCCTTTATGGGGTTTATTAGAGCTCATGAAGGTCACAACCTGGACGTGTATTGCCCCGCTGCACATGTATGAATGGTGAGAAGAGGCCTCACCCGTAGTGGCGAGATCATTTACACATTTTTGGGATGGACCGCACATTTGTTTGGCGGGTTTAGCATGGTGAACCATATAATGATCCTTTAGCCGGAGTAGCGGATCTTGCTCACTCTGTATGTGTGTCTTTGGCATATGTAGTTAATTATTTATATTGATGCTGCCGCTGTTTCAATCAATAGTTTGCATTCTTTGTGCAAGGTTACGTACTCAAATTTACCTTGTTGCAGATGGATGGACGGGAAGGAGAGAAAAAGCGCTTGCTTCAGGAAACGGGTTTCAGCTCTGGGACAGGTGATGTGCCAGAGGAGAAGGTAAATATGTAAAACGGCATCTGTTCGGGTTGCATCCCTTAGATGTTTGTCTAATCGGTTGATGTACTAATTGCGAAGCATAGAGTTGAAGAGGTCTCTCGGTTTGATGGGAGATTTGAAGATGAATCTCAGTTTGATGCACTGTGGATGGTGCGATGACGAGCCTTTCATAGACGAAGGTCCTGCACCTGAGATTATCCAGCCTACAGAAGGAGGCCGTGGACCGAGTACACAGCTTTGCGTTGAAGTGGATGCACGCCCGGAGATCATCAGGGGCGTCCGGGTAGTCTCAAGACCACCCAGCCCTGATGCACCTGTGGATGGTACTGATGACGAGCCTCTCATAGACGAAGGTCCTGCACCTGAGATTATCCAGCCTACAGAAGGAGGCCGTGGACCGAGTACACAGCTTTGCGTTGAAGAGGATGCACACCCGGAGATCATCAGGGGCGTCCCGGTAGTCTCAGGACCACCCAGCCCTGATGCAAAATGTTGAGCTACTTTATGATTCGTACTCTTATGTTCTGGTGCTGTAGTATGTTATGATTTGTACGCCTTTGGCGCTAGATTAAGCATTCAGTGGATGATCGCGTTGCAAAATTCGACACCCACACAATCAGTTCATCGTATGAGTAGTAGCACAATTACTTCTATAGCGATTCCTGCCAGCGCATTAGTTGGTAGCATGAAACACTTTCAGGTACTCCCCTCTGATTCATATTAATTGACTCAATTCTGTCTAGATATGGATGTATCTAGATGCATTTGTTAACTAGACTAACAAACTTGAGTCAGTTAATATGAATCCGTGTAAACCGCCCAGTCCTCGAGCAGCTAGTTTATTGACTCTGGACTCCAAGCCTCTCGCGGCAAGCCATCGACGAAGCTTTGACCAGATCTTGGCCCGCAATTTTTTGTGTGTGGCGAATAGCAAAGCTTTGACCAGTTCCTCTCGGGATGCAGCACGCCGGTGAGCTTGCACGGTTGCCATGAGCACTTTCCGGCGAAACTTCCTCTTCAACGCCCTCAAGCCGCTGCTGCGAGACAGCACGCAGTGCCTCGAGGTGGACGGAATTCTGGATCTCAGGGCGGGGGGTCCGCATCGTCCGGGAACGATCTCCAGCGGGTTAACGAGGACATGCATGGCGGCCAGGGGATTTTTTTTTTTTGGTTTGAGCTTGGGATTTGGGGTTTTTTCGGATAGGGGAGGAGGAACCGAGGAAGAGGAAGGAACAGCCGCGTGCTTGGCGCGTGGCGGTGTGCTTGAATTTCGAATTTTTGTGAAATGTTTCATTTCCCCGCTACAATTCGGGGGTTTCTTGACGCGCCAATGCGTCCCGCCGGGCAGCTTCAAGTGAATTTGGGGTGCCACGCTATGGGCCCTAGTTTCAGTGAGACATGTAATGACTAGTCACATCAGTAAGTTCACTGTGTAATAAAATATGTTACCCCTCCCCTTTATGTAGCACCCCTTCTCTCCCGATCGAGTGCCGATTGCCGACGGATGCAAGCCGCTAGCTCGATCCCCTCCTTTCGCCTCCACCGTCCAGGCATCCAGCTTGGAGGGGCAAGCTGCATCTAGACCAAGCGGATTAGGTAGGACTAGTAATGTTCTTTCCTTTCTCGAGATCGGTTCTTTTTTCCTCTCCTCGATATCTTGCGCATCTCTTTCCTATTCTGGGCTAAGGGGTGTCTTTCTGGTCACCCTCGAGCTGGGAGTGATTGATGGGGGTGGGGGGCGGGGGCTACCTTTGCTTGGATTGGGGTGTTCTTCCTTTATTTGTCGACATTTGCAACCTTTGTAGTTTCTGCTGATCCTCACTGTATCTTTTGTCAGCTTGTACAGGAAAGGTAAGACCTCGGCGGTGGGGGCAATGGAGCGTAAGGCCACCACGCATGTGGGCAGTTGGCTGAGCCTGAGCTGCGTCCCCAGCCCCGCAAAGCAGGTACTCCGTTTGCTTATCCACTCTTTACCTTTTAAGTGTCTCTCTGCATCCTCAATCCGTTCCTGTTCTGGAATATGCTTAAAGTAGCACATGTCTTCAGGTGTTTGTGCGTAAAGTCTCTGTGACACCATGCTCTATATTCTCTGTATCAGGTTGGTACCTCCAGGTTCCGTGCTGAGGCTATGGGGAACGAGAATAGCGCCCCACCTGCTGCAGGAGCATGGCCCGATCTGCAGCACAAGAAGCGAAATGCCACTGCCGAGCTGGGCAGGGACCGCCCAGGGGTAATTTTTTTTAACCAACTTACCATGATGTAGTCTGAATCTGATACTCCCTCAGATCCAAATTAATTGACTCAACTATCTGTAGATACGGATGTATCTAGATGTGTTTTAGCTCTAGATACTACTGCCTCCATCCCAAAGCTTTGGGCTTATATTATTTTTAGAAAGTCAAACTATACCATGTTTGACTAAGCTTTTACCAAAAATCAGTAACATGCAAAATACAAAATTAATATCATTAAATAGATAATAAAATATATTTTCCTACGGTATCTACACAGTATTATATTTGTTGATAGAATGTTCTAAAATTTTGGTCAAACTTTGCTTGTTTTGATTTCTCAAAAATAAATAAGGCTTAAGCTTTTGGATGGTGGTAGTACATTCATATCTAGACAAAGCTGAGTTAACTAGTTTTTTGTCTGTCCATAGCTAGTGTTCACGCTGCAAAAGGCTAAGAGCATCCACTATATGCATCAGTCTATCTCATACAGTAATTCAATATCAACTGCTTGAGGTCTGCCTTTTGTTTTGCTATTCATATGCAGACTGAAACTTTAGGGCCTTTACTCAAAAGGAAGATCAAAACTGCGGTTGATCAGGCTGCCAGTATGTTGATGCCGCCCCATCTTCTAAATGCCTCTACAAGCACAAGGCCACGCGCCAGCTGGGTGGTGATCTTTTAATGAATATGGTATATTTTCTTAATCCACAAAACATGCCTTGATTTTTCTCTGTTTATTGTCGGTTTTTTCTATGCTTGCCAAAAGTTTACAACAACAACAACAACAACCAAGCCTTTCAGTCCCAAACAAGTTGGGGTAGGCTAGAGTTGAAACCCATAAGATCTCGAAGCCAAAAGTTTAGAAACACCAAATTCGTTTGCTTACAATCATCATACAGTAATGTTCATCTACTCCAGTTCCCCTAACCCAACAAAAAATGATGTTATATACGATTTTTAGATTAAAAGAGCACCATTAGGCGCTGTTAATTACGACTTTGAGATTAAAATGTCATTTGCAATTGTTAATTACAATTTTGAGACAAATGGTTAGTTTAACCTCGATCTCTTCTGCTCTCCATTTATCCCAACCGAACAAAAATTTAACCATTCCATTCCTCTGAAATGGAACCATTCCATTCCATTCCACGCTGTTTCAGAACCGAACACACCCTTGCATTGTTGTGAACTGTTGTCCATACACGGCCATACCCTTCCACTTACATCCAGCACTATATGCATCAGTCTGTCTCAGAGTCATTCAATATCACTGCTGAGATCTGTTCCCATTCTTATGCAGGCTGAAACTGCTGCGCCTTTACTCAAGTGGATGCAAAATGAGGCTAATGAGGCTGCTGTGAGGACGATGGTGCCGGCACCATCTTCCGAAAACCTCTACAAGCACGAGGCCACGGGCCAGCTGGGTGGTGACCTTTTAATGAATCTGGTATATTTTCTTAATCCACATACATGATTTGATTATTATCTGTTTAATTACTGTTGGCTTTGTCTAATGCTTACCAAAAGTTCAGAAACACTGCGTTTGCTTACAATCATCATACACTAATTTTTCACTTTTCAGTCTGTCTCATCCAGTATATAAACTGTTGATTTCCATTGGCTTCTTTTGTAATCATTTGCATTGTTGTCAACTGTTCTCTATGCACAACCCTATTCTTCCACTTACACCCGCACTATTTGCATCAGTCTATCTCATAGATTTATTAAATATCAATGATGAGTTCTGTTGCTATTCATATGCAGGATGAAACTTCTGTGCCTCTACTCAAATGGATAAAAAATGATCCTGATGAGGTCTTTGTGAAGACGATGGTGCTGCCACCATCTTCTAAAAACCTCCTCAAGCACAAGGCCACGGGCCAGTGGGTGGTACCCTTTTCGATAGCA
Source organism: Lolium perenne (assembly GCF_019359855.2). Lineage (NCBI taxonomy): Eukaryota > Viridiplantae > Streptophyta > Magnoliopsida > Poales > Poaceae > Lolium > Lolium perenne. Next base: position 177,000,127 of record NC_067246.2, on the reverse strand, counting down.
GGTATATTTTCTTAATCCTCATACACGATTTGATTTTTATGCATTTATTGCCGGCTTTGTCTAATGCTTACCAATAGTTCGAAACACACACACCTATTCTTACACTTACATCCAGCACTATATGCATCGGTGTCTCATAGATTCATTTTATATATCACTGCTGATGTCTGTTGCTCTTCAATTTTCATATGCAGATGAAGCGCTAACCCTTCATTGGTCAAAAGGATTGCAAGCTGCTGCTGATGAGGCATCTGCGAGAGGCTGCCACCAAATTCTTGTCGGCCCCACCTTACGGATGCTTATATAAGCTCAAGTCCAAGGACCAGCCGGGCCGTAACCATCCAAGGGTTCGGGTATATTTTCTTAAGCCACATATACATGCCATGATTTATGTCATATATTATCACCGGCTCTGTCTAATGCTTTTTGGAATTCGGAAACACCAAATTAGCATGCTTATATTCATCATACACTAATTTTTCACTGTTCAGTTTGTAACATAGTGTTATGCACTCGCTTGTCAACATTTGCATTGCTCTGAACTATGCACTTTACACAACCTAATTCTTCCACTTACATTCAGCGCTACGCACCAGTAGTACCTCCCATGTTTCCTTCACCATCCCGATGCCGAGCTTGCGGGAATATGGCGGGCCCATGTACATACCCCGCATATAACACCTCCTATGGCTCTATCTACCTTTCTAGTAGCTCCTTCACAGAGTTACAGGTATGTATTCTCAGTGGTTTAGCATGAATTGGCATATAGTAAAGTCTTGTTTTTAGTCTTCCTGCTTCTTACATTTGTATCAATTTTCACATGCAGTTGTACCTTGTGAACTTCGTCCAATGATTAACCAGATGTGTCCGCATGAAGGGTCTTTCACTATGCATGGCAATGGCAAATTGATGAACACCTACACGGTCTATGAGGTGTATGTCTACAAGACGCAGGCCATCACATATTTGTATGGACATGATTGGAGAAAGTTTGCTTTTGACTACGGTCTGAAGAAGGGCGACGAGCTGAGGATCAGAAACTCAAACGGGCAGATATACGTAATCGCTTACGAGTTGGAGACACTTCCAAATATATAATATGTAACTTTTTTCTACTCATATCTTTTGATAACTGTTACGAGCAGTTGTTCTAAACCATTCCCTCTGTTCTAGCTTGCTGGGTTTAACATGATCAAAGCTGCAGATCCCCTGATGGAACATGAGCGGATGTCACAAAGGGCAACCACACCAGCACCGGCACCGGCTTCCCACTCTCCTGCATCAGCACCGGTTCCTGTACCAGCTCCGTTTACTGCATCTACCCAGCAGTCCCCTACATCAGCATTGGTTCCTGTAGAGGCCCCATATACTACACCTGCCCAGCAGGCTCCTGCATCAGCACTGGTTCCTCTAGCTGCACCGTTTACTGCACCTGCCCAACAGTCTCCTGCATCAGCACCGGTTCCTCTAGAGGCACCGTTTACTGCACCTGCCCAGCAGTCTCCTGCATCAGCACCAGCTCGTGTACCAGCCCAGGCTCCTGCACCTGCCCCAGCCAGATCACCGAGGTCTCAGCTCATTGCTGTGGCCACCCGTGTGGTGACCAGGACGCATCCCAGAAGGCTATGTTCGTGAGTATATGACAGCATAACTGCTCTTATCTTGATGTCTTCTCTGCTCAAAGTCTCACATGGTTCAGTGCATTGGTGCCATTGACTAATTTTTGGTGGTATCTCTTGCTTTGAATCAGAAATTGCCTAAAAGTATCTCCAAGGATCTCAATGCTGGCCGAAGGGGCAAGATATCCCTCGTCATGGAGAGTGAAGGTCTCACCGTGGAGGGACGGTACTCCATCAGTCCCACAGATGGCCGCTTGGCTGTTACTTCCAGGTGGAAAAAGTTCATTGACGGTGCCAAACTTCGCATTGGATCAAAGTTGAAGGTCAAGATCTTTCGATGCCGCTGTGACATGCTGGTCATAAAGTTCGCGGTTGTCTAGTTTTGTTGCCCCATGAGCCCTTAGCAAATGCATTTGTAGTTATACTTATATAAGGTTATCTTATCTGAACTGCTAATTAATTGTATGGGTGGTAAAACTCTGGCAAGCTTTTGCTCTTAGCAAGTATGTATGTATGATCAGCTATTATGATAACTAATGTTTGTGTTCATCTTAATTTGCATTTCCGTTTTAGAAAAAAACTTAATTTCTATTTTGGCTGACCTGTTAGAGAACTATCAGATTGAACCCACAACATGATTCAAATAGATTCATTACACCGAGCCACATGTCTTGACCTTGCTATACACTACTTCCATTAATCAGTGCAAGAAGGCTTACACATTTGCCTGGACCATGGCAGATTCGAATCCACCTTATCTATCTAGAAATACAACCTTTGCAGAAAGAGGATTTGCAGTATGGGGAGGCTGACATTGGGGACCCATGAGCCAGCAGCGTCGTCAACGTTTTAAAGGTGGCAGGAGATCGAAAGAAAAAATAAGCCAAAAATCAGTTGGTAAACAAATTCAAGAAAAGAAACATTTACCTTTCTGAGAGGATGACATGCGGGACCCATGAGGCAGCAGCATCCTCAACTATTTCAAGGCGGCAGGGGATCAAAAGAAAAAAGGAAATAGCCAGAAATTAATTAGGGTCAAAAATAAATCCATCAAAGGAAACTTTTATTGTTCATAGAGGATGACATGTGGGACCGACTTTCCAGCTGCGTCGTCATCGTTTCAAAGGGTGCAGGGGATCAAAAGAAAAAGGCAAATAGCCAGAAATTAGGGGAAAAAAATAAATCCAACAAAGGAAACTTTTATTGTTTATAGAGGATGACATGCGGGACCCATGAGGCAGCAGCTTCCTCAACGTTTCAAAGTCGGCATGAGATTGAAAGAAAAAGGCAAGTGACATAATATCAGGAGCCAAAAATAATCCAAGAAAAGAAACTTTATTGTACAGAGAGGATGACATGCGGGTCCCATTTTGTAGCAGCGGTCTCAACGCTTCCAAGGCGGCACGGGACCGAAAGAAAAATGAAGTAGCCGTAAATCGGGGTGTGAAAAAAATCCAAGAAAAGAAAGATTTCAATTGGGCTGTATCTGGACATCTGGGCCTTCGAACTATCCTCTTGGGCCTTTTGACTCGTACAATTTCAGCCCACTCCAAAACAGGAAAGTTCAGATTTTTCTCAAAAAAAACAGGAAAGTCCTATGCTTCGCAAAAACAAAAAACAAGGAGATTCAACATATAAGTTTGTTTATGTAGATATAAAGATTTAATTTATCCGTTTGCAATAGCTCAGAGCGAAATACAACGTTTATTGTCTGCAAAATAAAATATCACATGTTTCTTGTACGGGGAGGCTGACATCGGGGACCCATGAGCCAGCAGCGTCGTCAACGTTTCAAAGGCGGCAGGGGATCGAAAATAAAAAAAGCCAAAAATCAGTTGGTAAAAAAATACAAGAAAAGAAAACATTTATCATTACGAGAGGATGACATGCGGGACCCATGAGGCAGCGGCATCCTCAACGTTTCAAAGTCGGCATGAGATCGAAAGAAAAAGCCAAGTGACATAATATCGGGAGCCAAAAATAATCCAAGAAAAGAAACTTTATTGTACATAGAGGATGACATGCGGGTCCCATTTTGTAGCAGCGGTCTCAACGTTTCCAAGGCGGCACGGGACCAAAAGAAAAATGAGGCAGCAGCATTCTCAACAATTCCAAGGCGGCAGGGGATCAAAAGAAAAAAAAGGAAATAGCCAGAAATTAATTAGGGGTCAAAAATAAATCCACCAAAGGAAACTTTTATTGTTCATAGAGGATGACATGTGGGACCGACCTGCCAACAGCGTCCTCATCGTTTCAAAGGGGGCAGGGGATCAAAAGAAAAAGGCAAATAGCCAGAAATTAGGGGTCAAAAATAACTCCAAGAAAGGAAACTTTTATTGTTCGTAGAGGATGACATGCGGGACCCATGAGCCAGCAGCTTACTCAACGTTTCAAAGGTGGCATGAGATCGAAAGAAAAAGGCAAGTGACCAAATATCAGGAGCCAAAAATAATCCAAGATTTATTGTACATAGAGGATGACATGTGGGTCCCATTTTGCAGCAGCGGTCTCAATGTTTGTAATGCGGCTTGAGATCAAAAGAAAAAGAAAGTAGCTAGTAATTAGGGGTGAAAACAAATCCAAGAAAAGAAAGTTGATGGACATAGAGGATGACATGCGGGTCCCTTGAGCCAACAGCTTACTCAACGTTTCAAAGGGGGCAGGGGATCAAAAGAAAAAGGCAAGCCAAAAATCAGAGGCTGAAAAAGAATCCAACAAAGGAAACTTTTATAGCACATAGAGGATGACATGCGGGTCCCATGAGCCAGCAGGTTCCTCAACGTTTCAAACGTGGCATGAGATCGAAAGAAAAAGGAAAGTGACCAAATATGAGGTGCCAAAAAAAACTCCAAGAAAAGAAAGTTGATTGCTCATAGAGGATGACATGCGGGTCCCATTTAGCTGCAGCGGTCTCACAGTTTGAGAGGCGGCGAGGATCGAAAGAAAAGGCATGTGACCAAATATAGGGAGCCAAAAATAATTCAAGAAAAGAAAGTTTTATAGTCCATAGAGGATGACATGCGGGTCCCATTTAGCAGCAGCGGTATCACCGTTTGAGAGGCGGCAGGGGATCGAAAGAAAAAGGCAAGTGACCAAATATGAGGTGCCAAAAAAATCCAAGAAAAGAAAGTTTTATAGTACATAGAGGATGACATGCGGGTCCCATTTAGCAGCAGCGGTATCACCGTTTGAGAGGCGGCAGGGGATCGAAAGAAAAAGGCAAGTGACCAAATATGAGGTGCCAAAAAAAATCCAAGAAAAGAAAGTTTTATAGTACATAGAGGATGACATGCGGGTCCCATTTAGCAGCAGCGGTATCACCGTTTGAGAGGCGGCAGGGGATCAAAATAAATATGGAAAGTTACAAAATATGAGGTGCCAAAAAAAACTCCAAGAAAAGAAAGTTGATTGCACATAGAGGATGACATGCGGGTCCCATTTAGCAGCAGCGGTCTCAACGTTTCCAAGGCGGCAAGGGATCAAAAGAAAAAGGAAGTAGCCAGAAATCAGGGGGTCAAAAAAATCCAAGAATAGAAAGAATTTTGGTTCATAGAGGATGACATGCGGGACCCATGATCCTGCATCGTAAACGGCTCGATCGGAGAACGTTGAACGAGATGGCGCGATCTAGAAAAAAAACAATGCCAGAGAGGCTGCCATCTGGGCCCTACATCCCTCGGCGGTGCGGATTTGCGTTGACTCGGCCGGCGAACCCGAGATTTCGAGATGCACCACGTCCCGGGCCACGATACGCGACGTTTTGGCCGCTTTCGTCGGGCTAGGTGGCCTCAAAAACGAGAAAAAAAAAGTTTTGACATGCACCACGGAGGGACCCAAAATCGTCGGCCATGGTACACCAGCAACCACGGCGCGACTTCAACTTCGTCGGCCATGGCAACTTTTCTTGTAGTGTCTTGCTCCAGTAGTCAGTTGAGCCCGCACAAATTCGTGGATTTGAGGAGCATCCCGGAATTTGTCCATCAGAGCGGAGAGAGTCTCTGGTGGAGGGTTGCGAGGAAACATGGTGTTATAAACTAAAGCTAATGTCCTTGTGCAGAAGTCGAGAAAATCGCGCACTTGACCCGCGCGATCTTGAAATTTGACGATTTGTCGGGTACGTTCAGGCATAGCCCAGAAGTTAGAACCATGCTGCAGTGCAAGCTTGAGAAGCATGTTGGACCGAGCCTCAAAACGTTGATCTTCGGCAGCAGTATCCAAAAAAGACCTTGTCCGGCGAAAGCATCAGGAGGAAGTAAAAGAGAAGGTTAATAGTTGAAAAAGGTCAAAGTGAGTAAGTGTACCCGCCATATCCAAGCTAGAGTCATTCATCAGCTGAAGCATATAATCCTCTTGCTGACCGGCACTTGAAGAACCTTCAATAAACTCGTCAACGAAGGTTTTTCTCGAATAGGACACGGCCGGTAACGCATCCGAAGAACGAGGCACCACGGTATAGTTGTCAAAAACCAACTGGAGAGAAATATTTCGACATCAATAACTTGAAAAAGATAGCACTATATTGAGTCATTCGGATATTTACATGAGTATTGCAAAAGAGGGTCCCTAATGAACCAATGGTAAGCTGTCGCAAAAGCTACTACGGCGACAACAACAAAAGAGGAAAAACAAAAGCAAAGTCAGAGACAAGACGGTCTACTTGACCTCCGGCTTCGACGAACTAGGGGAAGGAGTTGGCTTGCATCCGAGGAAGGAGAGGATCTTCTTCGAGTTAGGCTTGGCAGCCTTAATCAAGGATTGCCACCTCTTCGTCTCCATCTTCTTTGTATCACCAACCTTCGCCCAGTCGACGCTTTGTTAGCTTTCGGCAACCAAAGCGATGGTGCCTTCAACACCAATCTTCAAGCCCTCTTGTCGGAGGCCCAGCCCAAGATCTTCTTTGGGGATGAAGTACTTGGTTAGGGCAGCAAAAGTGTCGGGCTCCTCTTTCTTTGCGAAGAAGTAGGGGAAAAGCCGCGAAAACCCTAACCTAGCATCAGAGATGCTCTGGTGAACCTCGTCTCCATGAATTTCAAGGAGAGAAAGAGCATCAAGAAGGCGATCATTTCGGGCGTTTCAAGTTCAAAATCTTGGTGCATCTTCCCTGCTGAAACAAAGTCTTCGAGTTGTCAAGAGGTGCATGGAAAAGCAAATGTCTACAACGAATCAAAGTGGTTAGGTGATACGTCTCAAATGTATCTATAATTTCTTATGTTCCATGCTACTTTTATGATGATACTCACATGTTTTATACACACTTTATGTCATTATTATGCATTTTCCGGCACTAACCTATTGACGAGATGCCGAAGAGCCAGTTTCTGTTATCGGAATTGGATGAAATCAACGCCCAGGGTCTTATTTTCCCACGAAGCTTCCAGAAGACCGAAGGGGATACGAAGTGGGGCGACGAGGCGCTGCCACCATAGGGCCGCGCGGCCTGGGTGGGGCCCGCGACGCCCTATGGGGTGGGCCCCTCGCGCCGCCTCCAACCCTGCCCTTCCGCCTACTTATAGCCTTCATCGCGAAAACCACTGTACCGAGAGCCATGATACGGAAAACCTACCAGAGACGCCGCCGCCGCCAATCCCATCTCGGGGGATTCAGGAGATCGCCTCCGGCACCCTGCCGGAGAGGGGAATCATCTCCCGGAGGACTCTTCATCACCATGATCGCCTCCGGATTGATGTGTGAGTAGTTCACCCCTGTACTATGGGTCCATAGCAGTAGCTAGATGGTTGCCTTCTCCTCATGTGCTATCATTGTTAGATCTTGTGAGCTGCCTATCATGATCAAGATCATCTATTTGTAACGCTACATGTTGTGTTTGTTGGGATCCGATGAATATGGAATACTATGTCAAGTTGATTATCAATCTATCATATATGTGTTGTTTATGATCTTGCACGCTCTCCGTTGCTAGTAGAGGCTCTGGCCAAGTTGATACTTGTAACTCCAAGAGGGAGTATTTATGCTCGATAGTGGGTTCATGCCTCCATTAAATGCAGGACGATGTGAGAAAGTTCTAAGGTTGTGGATGTGCTGTTGCCACTAGGTATAAAACATCAATGCTTTGTCTAAGGATATTTGTGTTGATTACATTACGCACCATACTTAATGCAATTGTCTGTTGTTTGCAACTTAATACTGGAAGGGGTGCGGATGCTAACCCGAAGGTGGACTTTTTAGGCATAGATGCATGCTGGATAGCGGTCTATGTACTTTGTCGTAATGCCCAATTAAATCTCACTCTACTCATCATGATATGTATGTGCATTGTTATGCCCTCTATATTTGTCAATTGCCCAACTGTAATTTGTTCACCCAACATGCTATTTCTTATTGGAGAGACACCACTAGTGAACTGTGGACCCCGGTCCATTCTTTTACATCTGAATACAATCTACTGCAAACATTGTTCTTTACTGTTCTTCGCATACAAACATCATTTTCCATACCATACATTTAATCCTTTGTTTACAGCAAGCCGGTGAGATTTACAACCTCACTGTTAAGTTGGGGCAAAGTATTTGGATTGTGTTGTGCAGGTTCCACGTTGGCGCCGGAATCCCTGGTGTTGCGCCGCACTACACTCCGTCACCAACAACCTTCACGTGCTCCTTGACTCCTACTGGTTCGATAACCTTGGTTTCTTACTGAGGGAAAACTTGCTGCTGTACGCATCACACCTTCCTCTTGGGGTTCCCAACGGGCGTGTGCTTTACGCGTCAACAAGCTAAATTTCTGGCGCCGTTGCCGGGGAGATCAAGACACGCTGCAAGGGGAGTCTCCCACTTCCAATCTCTTTACTTTGTTTTTTACTTGCTTTACTTTATTTTATTTACTGCTTTGTTTGCTTTCTTATATCAAAATACAAAAAATTAGTTACTTGCTTTACTTTATTTTACTGTCTTGTTTGCGTTCTCTATATCAAAAACACAAAAAATAGTTACTTGCATTTACTTTATCTAGTTTGCTTTATTTACTATTGCTAAAATGGGTACACCTGAGAATACTAAGTTGTGTGACTTCACTAGCACAAATAATAATGATTTCTTATGCACACCTATTGCTCCACCTGCTACTACAGCAGAATTTTTTGAAATTAAACCTGCTTTACTAAATCTTGTTATGAGAGAGCAATTTTCTGGTGTTAGTTCTGATGATGCTGCTGCCCATCTTAATAATTTTGTTGAACTTTGTGAAATGCAAAAGTATAAGGATGTAGATGGGGACATTATAAAATTAAAATCTCCTTAAGAGGAAGAGCTAAAGATTGGTTGCTATCTTTGCCTAAGAATAGTATTGATTCATGGACTAAATGTAAGGATGCTTTCATTGGTAGATATTATCCTCCTGCTAAAATTATATCTTTGAGAAGTAGCATAATGAATTTTAAGCAATTGGATAATGAGCATGTTGCCCAAGCATGGGAAAGAATGAAATATTTGGTCAAGAATTGCCCTACCTATGGACTAACTACTTGGATGATCATCCAAACCTTTTATGCAGGATTGAATTTTTCTTCGCGGAACCTATTGGATTCAGCTGCTGGAGGTACTTTTATGTCCATCACTCTAGGAGCCGCAACAAAGATTCTTGATAATATGATGATTAATTACTCTGAATGGCACATGGAAAGAGCTCCACAAGGTAAGAAGGTAAATTCTGTTGAAGAAACCTCCTCCTTGAGTGATAAGATTGATGCTATTATGTATATGCTTGTGAATGGTAGATCTAATGTTGATCCTAATAATGTTCCTTTAGCTTCATTGGTTGCTCAAGAAGAGCATGTTGATGTGAACTTCATTAAAAATAATAATTTCAACAACAATGCTTATAGGAATAATTCTGGTAACAACTATAGGCCATATTCTAATAATAATAGTAATGGTTATGGTAATTCTTATGGTAATTCTTACAACAATAATAGGATTTTACCCTCTGGTCTTGAAGCCATGCTTAAAGAATTTATTAGTACACAAACTGCTTTTAACAAAACTGTTGAAGAAAATCTTGGTAAAATTGATATTCTTGCTTCTAAAGTTGATAGTCTTGCTGCTGATGTTGATCTTTTAAAATTGAAATTTATGCCTAATGAAACTAAAGATATTAAGTCATTTGCTACAGCAAACGCCATCCAAGTTCGAATTAATGAGAATATTAGATTGATGGCTGAATTGCATGCTAGGTGGGAAAGAGAAGAAAATGCTAAAGAGAATAATGTAGCTAAAGTTTGGACTATTACCACCACTAGTAATGATAATGCTTCACATGTTGCTACACCTCCTACTATCAATGGTAAAATAATTGGTGTTAGCAATGTTTCTACTCCTAATGCAAAGCGTGCAAAACTGCCCGAAACTGCTAAAACTGCTGAAACTGCTTGTGATAAAATTGCTGAAATTTTTCAAAATATTGGGGACAATGATCCCATTGCTTTAGATCATAATGGTTTAGATTTTGATGATTGTCACATCTCTGAAGTTATAATGTTCTTTAAAAACTTGCTAGAAGTCCTAATGAGAGTGCTATAAATTTGGCCTTTACAAAACATATTACAAATGCTCTCATTAAAGCTAGAGAAGATAAATTAAAACTTGAAACTTCTATTCCTATGAAGTTGGAAGATGGTTGGGAGCCCATCATTAAGATGAAGGTCAATGATTTTGATTGTAATGCTTTATGTGATCTTGTTGCAAGTATTTCTGTTATGCCTAAGAAAATCTATAATATGCTTGACTTGCCACCATTGAAAAATTGTTATTTGGATGTTAATCTTTGTAACATCCCAAAAATTTCAAAACAAACAAAATGAATTTCCCTAGTTCCAAATTTTGGAACCAACAAAAACTTTTATTAAATTAAGTTTGATACATAGTGGTCTTGTTTAATTCTTGTGCTACTGCCATGATTGCTTGTTTAATTAGTACTTGAAATACTCTTAAACCCTAAACCTCACATTCCTTTTTTACTATCCAAGTTAAAATAAAATAAAAAGAATTTAAATAAGAAAAAGGCATATGTGCCTATGGCTATTTTTATAAAACCTTACCCTAGGCCTTTCCCTTTCATTTAGAGGATTGGAAAACCTTCATATACCTTATCTAGTACTTCTCAAACCAATTCCAAGTTGAAACCAATGAAAATAAAAAGAAAATAAAAATGCCATAGATGCATATGAGAGTAAAATAGCAAATTTGTGAATTTGAGGATCTTGACCCTAGGACTTGAGGTGAATGGTTGGATCACTCCTCTATACCATTTCAACACTCAACAACATCAACTGGGCCAAGAACAATCAAATTAGAAATCAAATGCAACATATGCATAGAGGCATATGTGGCACATAGCCATTTCACCAATTCTTGTCCTATGCACTTCTACCTTGACCAAATGGTGTGAAACCATCTATAAACCTAATCTCACACTATATGGACCCTAACCCATGCCCAAGTAAAGCAAGGAGAACAAATTACAAGAATAAGAAAAATTGACACATCACCTCTTATGTGTTATGGCCATTTTTGCAAATCTTTGAGCTAGACCTTTTGGAATGGTTTCAAGGGTTTTGAAATGTTCCTAAACTAATAAGAATCACTTTGGGGTCAAGAAAAATCAAATCAAAAAGAGAGAAATCAAATAGGGAGAAAATCCCATTTTCACTCACATACACATTTAGCCACTTTTGCAAATCATCAACCAAGGCCACCATTGCTTGCTCCCTTTCTTGTAAAACACTTATATCTCAATTATAAACCCAAATGCATCAAAGAAACATGAATCAAATCAAAGAAAAATTCTTTTTCAACATACTTGTGATAATGGTCACTTTGCCCATTTATTTTATCTTCACCACTTTGCACCCCTGGTTTTGACTTTTCTTAAACCAACCTTGACCAACTCTCTCCATGTCATCCAAGACCATGTCAAGGTGAACCATTTTGCTGTTGACCACCAGAGCTAACTTTGACCAGGTTGACCAGAAAGGAATTGACAAGTGGAGACATTGAAACAAATTCTAGATTCCCTCCACCTTGTGAAACTTCACAAACCACCTCCAAAATTCAAACCAAGACCACCAATGTGTGTCAAATCTTATTTAGAACACAATCATGCAGCAAATTGGTCAAATTTACATACAAGAGAAGTCAATGGCTTGAGATAGAGAAGTATACATAGAGTAATATGGAAGTACAACCACTATGCAACCACTATTCACCACCTCACCCTCTCTCTCTTGTGATCATCAATATTGTTTTATACCTCTAAATGACCTCACCTAGCAGTGGCATCTTCACCATGAACCAAGCCTAGCCCAAGGGAACACAAGGCCATGACATATGTCACATAAACTTTGGAAATAAGGAAATGAACAAGCTCCACCTCACCCTGGATCTGCCCACTATGTCAAATAGATTATACTCACCTCACCCACCAGTGCCAAGCCCTCAGAGACCAACAGAGCCACCACCTTGTCACACCTGCCTCTGATCCTCTCCAGCCCACCTCACCATGTCCTGCAGATCACCCTGACGTTGCTGAGCAAGCTAGACATCATCGTGAGTCAGAGAGAACACGGCAACGCCCTGGACAACTCGTGGTCACCACGACCAGGCGCGCCAGAGCGCGCACAGGCTTGGCCACGGGCGCGCCAGAACCTCTGCTCGCCCCATCACCTCACACTCCCCCTCGACTTCTCCTTTCACCCACTTGCTCGCCAGGACCCCAGCTAGCCCCTGGACATCGCCATTGGCTCGTCGTTGCCCTGTCGCCGTCGCCGTGGACGACGACCGTCCGCCAGTACCGCACCAGTGCATCTCGTCGTCTAACCCGCTCTGTCCTTCCCTGTCCTCGCCACGACGCGCTTCAGCACCGCCACGACATCGCCTACAGGACGCCCCCATTCCTTGCCCCTTCATCGCCTTGGACCGACGACCTCGCCGTCGACCTGCTAGCTCCGCCACGGCACCCTTCACCCTATAAAAGGAGGAGCTCCCGCACCGCATTCTCCACACCAGTTCTACTCCCCTCTTGCTCCTCGACCTCCTCTACCTCTTCTCCACGTCGATTATGCCCTATACCTCCCGAATTTCTCCGTCGATCGCCGGAGTCCGCCACATTGCAATCCAGCGACTCCGTCCACCTCCGCTCCTCCCGCGACTACCAGAAGACTCCTCGTCGTCGACAACGCCGTCTAGCATCCGCGCCGCCCCTCGCCGGAGCTCCAACACGCCGCCGACCCCCTACCTCCGCCGCTCCAGCAAGCTCTTCCCCCCGACGAAGACGAAGCTTCTGCACCGCTCGATCCCCTTCTGATCCAACGGCTCGCGTTGCAAGGTACCGTTTCGGTGTTATAACTCGCTGACCACTGGGCCCCATGCTGTCAGCAGCCCGTAGTGATACTGGGCCGGCCCACTCTCTCTCCCGCTGTGCAGCCCACCTCGTTTTCCCGCCAGCCCAACGGTTTGAAATCAATTTTCCGGAATAGATAAATAATGCAATACTGGTGCCAACTTCAAATTTAATTTTCTCGAAATCTACTTGGCCAAAATTTACAAATTTTATATATTTGGAAAGCTTAGAGTTTTCTCTACACAATGCAACTGGATTCAAACAAATATCTGTTGTAGAATTAAAGTAGCAAAATAAACAAGAAAGGAACTTTTCTGACTTAGAATAATTATTAAAAATCAACCAAAAATGATTTTGAGTTAATTACAACTCCTATAAATCACATTTCACTTATACTAATTGTTTCTGCAAAAATATGCCATGCTTACTTTGAATGATCATGGCCTAGTTTAATTAAAGGACTATATGGCTATTTCTAGTCAAAGATATTGTCCAAAACTATTTAAAAATCACATGGGAGTTTTTCTCTCATTTAAATCTTGTCATGAACATTTCAAAATGAGGTAGAGACTCTGGTCATTTAGTCCTCATATGATTTGTTGGATGATATTAAATCTTTACCATGTTAGGGTTAAATTGTATGAGGTGCTTCACCTCATTTAAATCATTGTCTCAAAGGATAAGTATGAAGAGGTTGACTTTGGTCAACCTAGGTCATATATTATTCATGAGAGAAATTAAATCTTAAAAAGATAATAAGAGGAAATTATTTCTCTAAGTAATTAAAAGTAACACCTAAGTTAGTATGAGAGGAAATTATTTTTCTTAAATAAGAAAAAACACATCCACCAACTTAATAAGTAGTGTGTGATGCTAGCTTAAGTTGTGTGATTCATGTGTGTGCTTAGTCTAGTACTTAAGTATGGTATGATGATGGTATACCTCGTATTCGTATTTTAGACGCTAGTACCAAGGAGTATCCAGAGGAGGAGGAGGTATACTTCCAAGGAGAAGAAGACCACATTGACCAATTCCCCAACCAAGGCAAGATAATACTCTTGCAAAGTGCAAAGCTCACCATGAGCAAGGCATCCCCCATTTATTTTATGTTCCTGATCCTATTTCCCAGTTTTACTTTACAAGCTTTATTACTTTTGTTTTATCAAAGTACTTTTTGATTTATGATTCACTTGGTTAGTATTGGATTAGTACAAGAGTATCAAGGTTAGCCTAGAAGCAAAGGGAATTACTTAGCACCCCTCATACATAGATGCTAGTGCTAAACCCTAAAAGTGACTACTCTAGTTGGGAACTTGTGAAATGAAAGAACTTTGAAACCTTGGAATGATGAGTCGTTCTATTGAAAGATTTTGAAGGTGAATATGACTTGTGAATGACTTGGTGAAGTTTACCAAAACTGATGGTTGGGTTCGGATGCGATACCATTCCAATTTTACAAGTACCCCCACAATACCTGAATCTGGGTAAGGCTTAGCTGGAAACTTATGTATTTTAGTATGGGTTCCCTCTGAACAAGCGTCATAGGGGTTATGCCGAGGCTGCCTCCATCGAAAGTGAATTGACGTGAAATGAGGTGAATGTCCTACCCAAGCCCTGTGAAGTTCCCGGGTTGGCGGTTTGCTTTCACCGGGAGGCCAAGCTCATGGGGAGAGGTGCCTATACTAGAGTATGTAAATGAAAGGTTAGGATTGGTAGTTCGCGTACTGCGTACGATAAATCAGGGCCAGTTACCCCTGACGAACTATTGCAATTGTTGTGGCACAAGTGTACAACCTCTGCAGAGTTTAACCTATCCGAATAGCCGCGTCCGCGGTCATGGACAGTTGGGGAGGCCATACTGTTCCGTCATCAGAACTTTTCTAAAAATATGAATGGTGACTTGTGAAGTGAATTTGAAAGGTGACTTTGACTTTGAATCACAACAGAGTTGTGGGAATGACATTAATGTTCCCACTTGAGTTAGTTAGCACTTGAATAAGTCTTTTCTCAAATACTTGTGAACTAAAATTGGCTTTATGCAAAATAAACTAGAGCTTAGCACCCCCTTACTAGAATTGTTAGCACTTACATTAGTATTAGTTTGCGAGTACTTTAAAGTACTCACGGCTGTGTCCCTGGCTATTCAAATGGCCAGACTATGAAGAGGAGCAGATCTATCAAGATGACGACCAGCAGGACGCCTACGACAACTAGGGAATCTTCTGACGTCAGACGTTGGCCTGTGGACTAGAGAGTCCCTTCTATTTACGCTTCCGCTATGAAACTATGAACTTTGTGTCCGTTGATCAATAGATCAACTATTTGTGTAATATGGATCATGTGATCTGAAATTGTAAGAAGACTATGGTATGTAATGAATGATGACTTATGATATTCAACTGTTATGTCTTGCAACAACAATATTCCTGGGATTGCGATGTATGGCATAACAGGCATCTGGACTTAAAAATTCGGGTGTTGACAATTTTGCTGATAATTCTATGAAGAAACCTTTGGGAAGATTGATAATGTTCGCGTTATGGTTAACAATAACCTTGTCCCCGTTGATTTTGTTGTCTTGGATATTGAATGCAATGCATCTTGTCCCATTATTTTGGGAAGACCTTTTCTTCGAACTGTTGGTGCTATTATTGATATGAAGGAAGGTAATATTAAATATCAATTTCCTCTCAAGAAAGGTATGGAACACTTCCCTAGAAAGAGAATGAAGTTACCTTTTGATTCTATTATTAGAACAAATTATGATGTTGATGCTTCATCTCTTGATAATACTTGATTCACACTTTCTGCGCCTAGCTGAAAGGCGTTAAAGAAAAGCGCTTATGGGAGATAACCCATTATTTTACTTCTGCACTTTTGTTTTATATTTGAGTCTTGGAAGTTGTTACTACTGTAGCAACCTCTCCTTATATTTATTTTATTGCATTGTTGTGCCAAGTAAAGTCTTTGATAGTAAAGATGATACTAGATTTGGATTACTACGCAGAAATATAATTCTTACTGTCACGAAATTGAGCCGCCCCATCTATAGGTTAATCAAAAAAATCTGCCAATTTACGTGCGTGATCCTCAGATATGTACGCAACTTTCATTCAATTTGAGCTTTTTCATCTGAGCAAGTTAAGTGCCCCAGAAAAATTAGTCTTTACGGACTGTTCTGTTTTGACAGATTCTGCCTTTTATTTCGCATTGCCTGTTTTGCTATGTTTGATGGATTTCTTTGTTCCATTAACTTTCAGTAGCTTTGTGCAATGTCCAGAAGTGTTAATAATGATTATGTCACCTCTGAATATGTGAATTTATGATTATGCACTAACCCTCTAATGAGTTTGTTTTGAGTTTGGTGTGGAGGAAGTTTTCCAGGATCAAGAGAGGAGGATGATACAATATGATCAAGGAGAGTGAAAACTCTAAGCTTGGGGATGCCCCCGTGGTTCATCCCTGCATATTTCAAGAAGACTCAAGCATCTAAGCTTGGGGATGCCCAAGGCATCCCCTTCTTTATCGACAACTTATCAGGTCACCTCTAGTGAAACTATATTTTTATTCTGTCACATCTTATGTGCTTTACTTGGAGCGTCTTTATGTTTTTATTTTCATTTTTGTTTGAATAAAATTTGATCCTAGCATTCTTTGTGTGGGAGAGAGACATGCTCCGCTGTTGCATATGAACACATGTGTTCTTAGCTTTACTCTTAATGTTCATGGCGAAGGTTGAAACTGCTTCGTTCATTGTTATATGGTTGGAAACAGAAAATGCTTCATGTGGTAATTGGTCTAATGTCTTGAATAATTTGATACTTGCCAATTGTTGTGCTCAAATAGATCATGTTTAAGCTCTTGCGTCATGTACTTTGCACCTATTAATGAAGAATTACCGTAGAGCTTGTTGAAATTTGGTTTGCATGATTGGTCTCTCTAAAGTCTAGATATTTTCTGGTGAGGGTTTGAACAACAAGGAAGACAGTGTAGAGTCTTATAATGCTTGCAATATGTTCTTATGTAAGTTTTGCTGTACCGGTTCATACTTGTGTTTGCTTCAAACAACCTTGCTAGCCTAAGCCTTGTATTGAGAGGGATTACTTCTCGTGCATCCAAAATCCTTGAGCCAAAAGCTATGCCATTTGTGTCCACCATACCTACCTACTACATGGTATTTCTCTGCCATTCCAAAGTAAATTGCTTGAGTGCTATCTTTAAAATTCCATTCTTTGTCTTTGCAATATATAGATCATGGGAAAAATAGCTTAAAAACTATTGTGGTATTGAATATGTACTTATGTATCTTATTTCTTATAAGTTGCTTGTTGAGCGGTAACCATGTTCCTGGGGACGCCATCAACTATTTCACCTTTGTTGAATATCATGTGAGTTGCTATGCATGTTCATCTTGTCTGAAGTAAGGGTGATTTATCATGATCAAATGGTTTGAGTATGCATATTGTTAGAGAAGAACATTGGGCCGCTAACTAAAGCCATGATCCATGGTGGAAGTTTCAGTTTGGACATCAATCCTCAATCTCTTATGAGAATAGTATTTGTTGTTGAATTCTTATGCATTAAAGAGGAGTCCATTATCCGTTGTCTATGTTGTCCCGGTATGGATGTCTAAGTTGAGAATAATCAAAAGCGAGAAATCCAATGCGAACTTTCTCCTTAGACCTTTGTACAAGCGGCATAGAGGTACCCCTTTGTGACACTTGGTTGAAACATATGCTATGCAATGATAATCCATGTAAATCCAAGCTAATTAGGACAAGGTGCGGGCAATATTGGTAATCTATGCATGAGGCTTGCAACTTATAGGATGTCTTATACATAACACATATGAATTATTACTACCGTTGACAAAATTGTTTCTATGTTTTCAAAATAAAAGCTCTAGCACAAATATAGCAATCCATGCTTCCCTCTGCGAAGGGCCTTTCTTTTACTTTTATGTTGAGTCAGTTTACCTACTTCTTTCTGTCTTAGAAGCAAACACTTGGGTCAACCGTGTGCATTGATTCCTACATACTTGCTTATTTGCATTCATCATATTACTTTGTGTTGAAAATTATCCATGATATAAACATGTTGAAGTTGAAAGCAACCGCTGAAACTTATATCTTCCTTTGTGTTGCTTCAAAGCTTTCTACTAAGAATTTATTGCTTTATGAGTTAACTCTTATGCAAGTCTTATTGATGCTTGTCTTGAAAGTACTATTCATGAAAAGTCTTTGCTATATGATTCAGTTGTTTAAATCATTGTCTTTACCATTGCTTCGAATCACTGCATTCATCTCATATGCTTTACAATAGTATTGATCAAGATTATGATAGCATGTCACTTCAGAAATTATCCTTGTTATCGTTTACGTACTTGAGTAGGAACTAAGCTTGGGGATGCTTGATACGTCTCAAACGTATCTATAATTTCTTATGTTCCATGCTACTTTTATGATGATACTCACATGTTTTATACACACTTTATGTCATTATTATGCATTTTTCGGCACTAACCTATTGACGAGATGCCAAAGAGCCAGTTGCTGTTTTCTGCTGTTTTTGGTTTCAGAAATCCTACAAAGGAAATATTCTCGAAATTGGACGAAATCAACGCCCAGGGTCTTATTTTTCCACGAAGCTTCTAGAAGACCGAAGGGGATACGAAGTGGGGCGACGAGGCGCCGCCACCATAGGGCCGCGTGGCCTGGGTGGGGCCCGTGCCGCCCTATGGGGTGGGCCCCTCGCGCCGCCTCCAACCCTGCCCTTCCGCCTACTTATAGCCTTCGTCGCGAAAACCCCTGTACCGAGAGCCACAATACGGAAAACCTTCCAGAGACGCCGCCACCGCCAATCCCATCTCAGGGGATTCAGGAGATCGCCTCCGGCACCCTGCCGGAGAGGGGAATCATCTCCCGGAGGACTCTTCATCGCCATGATTGCCTCCGGATTGATGTGTGAGTAGTTCACCCCTGGACTATGGGTCCATAGCAGTAGCTAGATGGTTGTCTTCTCCTCATGTGCTATCATTGTTAGATCTTGTGAGCTGCCTATGATGATCAAGATCATCTATTTGTAATGCTACATGTTGTGTTTGTTGGGATCCGATGAATATGGAATACTATGTCAAGTTGATTATCAATCTATCATATATGTGTTGTTTATGATCTTTCATGCTCTCCGTTGCTAGTAGAGGCTCTGGCCAAGTTGATATTTGTAACTCCAAGAGGGAGTATTTATGCTCGATAGTGGGTTCATGCCTCCATTAAATCTGGGACAGTGATAGAAAGTTCTAAGGTTGTGGATGTGCTATTGCCACTAGAGATAAAACATCAATGCTTTGTCTAAGGATATTTGTGTTGATTACATTACGCACCATACTTAATGCAATTGTCTGTTGTTTGCAACTTAATACTGGAAGGGGTGCGGATGCTAACACGAAGGTGGACTTTTTAGGCATAGATGCATGCTGGATAGCGGTCTATGTACTTTATCGTAATGCCCAATTAAATCTCACTCTACTCATCATGATATGTATGTGCATTGTTATGCCCTCTCTATTTGTCAATTGCCCAACTGTAATTTGTTCACCCAACATGCTATTTCTTATTGGAGAGACACCACTAGTGAACTGTGGACCCCGGTCCATTCTTTTACATCTGAATACAATCTACTGCAAACATTGTTCTTTACTGTTCTTCGCATACAAACATCATTTTCCACACCATACATTTAATTCTTTGTTTACAGCAAGCCGGTGAGATTGACAACCTCACTGTTAAGTTGGGGCAAAGTATTTGGATTGTGTTGTGCAGGTTCCACGTTGGCGCCGGAATCCCTGGTGTTGCGCCGCACTACACTCCGTCACCAACAACCTTCACGTGCTCCTTGACTCCTACTGGTTCGATAACCTTGGTTTCTTACTGAGGGAAAACTTGCTGCTGTACGCATCACACCTTCCTCTTGGGGTTCCCAACGGGCGTGTGCTTTATGCGTCAATAAGCTAAATTTCTGGCGCCGTTTCCGGGGAGATCAAGACACGCTGCAAGGGGAGTCTCCCACTTCCAATCTCTTTACTTTGTTTTTGTCTTGCTTTACTTTATTTTATTTACTGCTTTGTTTGCTTTCTTATATCAAAATACAAAAAAATTGTTACTTGCTTTACTTTATTTTACTGTCTTGTTTGCGTTCTCTATATCAAAAACACAAAAAATAGTTACTTGCATTTACTTTATCTAGTTTGCTTTATTTACTATTGCTAAAATGGGTACACCTGAGAATGATAAACAAAATAGCAGTAAGGACAATGGTAATTTACCCTGGGGAGGGTGTTGGCACCGCTATATGGCTCCACGCGACAGGATGATGGAACGGCATCTTTCTTGCTAAGCGATGAGATTTTTCGGACAAGCTTTTCCAAGTCCTTCACTGAAAGATCCTTGGAGAGGCGGTCGACATCTTTTTCGCCAGCATACATCCAGAGAGGATTCTTGCGAGCCTGCAGAGGCTTCACCCTAATCCTAAGGAAATACGATGTAATTTGGATACCCGACAGTTCTTTGCCACAGGTATTTTGGAGCTCGTGGATGCGGGCCATCAGCGCCTCTGTCGCCGTTTTCTCTTCTTCAGTGGCCTCTGCGTCCCAGGATCGGCGGCAAAGAATTTCGGCACCCCCGTCGAAGGGGGCAATATTATACTCCAACGAGTCGGGACATTCCTCGCGGACATACAACCATTTTTTGCGCCACTCTTGGACGGAGTCGGGAAATTTGACGTAAAAATACTCGACATCAGGGCGAACGCAAATAACAACACCGCCTATGTTGTAGGCGATGTTGTGGGAGCCATTGCGGCGGAGGCAGAAGATGCGCTTCCACAAAGCCCAATTAGGTTGGACTCCGAGGAAGCACTCGCAAAGTGTGATGAAAATAGAAACGTGGAGGATGGAGTTGGGAGCCAGCTGATGAAGCTGCAACCCATACACAAAAAGCAGACCACGGAGGAAATCATGGATGGGAGCAGAAAGGCCGCGGATAAGATGGTCAACGAAGCTAACCCGATATTCCATAGGGGGCGTCGGGTAGCTCTCCTCGCTGGGGAAGCGCAACGTTTCCTTTTTCTTCATCAGCCCAAGTATCTTCATCAGGTTGATGTCTTGGTTGGAAATCTTGGATCTTTCCCACTCCGAGGTTCCCAGATCTTGCGCCGCCATCTTCGATTTGGGTGTGCTGTGCCTCGTGAGTCTTGCGCGTGGTGGCATCAACAATGGTGCTGGAGGCAGAAGGGCAATGCGTGAGTGCTGGAGCTCCGGTGGTTGCAGAGGGGATTTTTTGGAAAGAGAAAGAGCAGAGGCGCGACGCAGCGAAGGGGAGAATAGAGGAAGAAGAAGGTCTTTTATAGCAAAACCTGCGAATCGGCGCACCGTCGGATACAGCGGTAATGGACTTGATGTTGAACATGTGGCTCAGAGGGTAAAACCGTATTTTTACTGTGATGGAATTGAACAGGCGCTACAGTGCGCGTGCCAGGAAAAGCGGAGGACGTGTGTCCCCCACTTGCGTAACGTGTCAACGTGCCACAAATTTTGGGTCAACAATTCAGTGACAGGACAGAATTTGCGTGTTTTCGATACAGAGTTCGTGGCTATCGTCAGCATTGATGTCACTTTAACAAAGGAAAATTTTGACTGCGGTGTTATGAAGATTGATGATAGTGAAGAAGTGATGATAATTTCGCGAGCTTTTGATCAAATACAAGTTTTTGATCAAATGCTCGGGGGCTACTTTAGAATGAAGGAAATCTCGAATATGGCAAGAAAGAAAAGGCGAGATCCTATGATCAAATGCGAGCATTTGTCCATAGCCTCGGGGGCTACTCCCATCGGGAGCGCTGGTCGCGCACCCGAGAAAGATAGGAGAACTCGAAAAAGATGACAATATAGCGACAAAAGGTGTTAAAGTGGTGAGCCTACAACCAAGTCCAAGTACTTGGCTGTAGCCTCGGGGGCTACTCCCATCGGCAACGCTGTTCGCGTGCCCGATGAATTTAGAAACAACATGATGAGTATATTTCGAGTTATACAAATAACTCTTCATATACTCCCATCGGGAAGACAATATAAATATACAAGTCATCCGATTGACTCGAGTAAATGTGCTATTCCATCAGCC
Organism: Lolium perenne; assembly: GCF_019359855.2. Lineage (NCBI taxonomy): Eukaryota > Viridiplantae > Streptophyta > Magnoliopsida > Poales > Poaceae > Lolium > Lolium perenne. The sequence continues at coordinate 176,977,980 of NC_067246.2, read as the reverse complement.
GAAAAAGGCACTCGACAGTATATTCTCAGAGCGCCTCAGTCGCGAATAATCTCTGAATGCCGCAAAACTTTGCGAAGGTAAGTCCCCGGATCCGTCCTGAGCGGCGTGGCACCGTCTCTGACGACGGCTTGCTGCTTTTTTCCGTATCAACAGATACGAAGAAAAATCCTAATGGACGCGTTAGGTACCCGATAAAACATGACTGGAACTCGGCATATGGTAAGACCTTAAGCGGCACATGTCGAGTTACGCCAGTATCCCGAGATCATGTCTAGGGACGTGATCTTGAAGTAGGTTTTTGCGGATTGCCACTAGAGCAGTTAACTAGTACCTGATCCGTTAGAAGAACTAGCCCCAATTACCGTTATCCATGTATAATATATGACTGTTTTATTAAAGTTATGTGTTAACTCGAAGAAGTTATATGATAATTGTAAAGTTGGAGATTTTCCCTGAATCTTCGATTCAAGCAAAATCTCGGGGGCTACTGACATAGGCATCCCCAATGGGCCTGCCGAAGAAGGTACCCGGGGTTTTACTGAAGGCCCACGACCCGAAGATTACGAAGCCCGGAAGTCCAATTAGGAGAAAGTTTGGAAAGATAGAATTGTATTAGGAATATCGACTTGTAATTACTACGGGACGGACTCAGATTGTCTCCCGAACTCTGTAACTTGTTTATCACGAAACCCTCGGCTCCGCCTCCTATATAAGGGGGAGTCGAGGGACGAAGAGAGGATCGATTCATCGTCAACACAACCTTAGTTTTCATAGGCAGTCGGGTACTTTTCCGGCTGAAACCCTCGAGATCTACTTGCCCTCTACTTCCGACAAAACCCTAGTCTACAACTTGTAGGCATTGACTAGTTAATCCCTTGTCACCAACCTTAGGTTCCCACAACCTTCTTTTCTGGTCGGCATAACTCTTCTGTCGACTCTGAGCTATTTTGAGTCTATCCCTCATAACCTCTATGACTCCTTGTCTTTCCTTAATATAATCCAGTGCGAACTCTTTGTTTTCACATGTCTCAAACCAACGGATTGGGGATCTACAGTTCCTTCCATAGAGTGCTTCATATGGTTCCATTTGGATACTACTTTGATAACTATTATTGTATGAAAACTCTGCAAGTGGTAAATGGTCTTTCCATGAACCTCCAAAGTCTAGAGCACAAGCTCTAAGCATATCTTCAAGTAATTGATTCGTTCTTTCCGTCCGTCCTTCGATTTGTGGATGATACGTTGTACTAAAATCCAACTTGGATCCTAGTGCTTCTTGGAGTTGTTTCCAAAATGCTGATGTAAAGATTGAACCTCTATCTGAGACGATCTTCTTTGGTACTCCATGTTTGCTAACTATTTCCTTAATATAGATATCCACAAGCTTTTCTCAAGTATCCTTCTGATTGACTGCTAAGAAATGTGCACTCTTGGTAAGTCTGCCAATGATCACCCATATCATCATATCCTTTCTTTTACTGGTCATTGGTAGACTGGTAACAAAATCTATCCCAATCTCATCTCATTTACCTTCTGGAATATCCAAGGGTTTAAGTAGTCCAGTAGGACTCTGATGGTCTGCCTTCACTCTTTGACATGTGTGGCATTCCGAAACATACTTGGCTATCTCTCTTTTCATGTTGCTGCACCAGAACATCTCTTTCAGGTCCATATACATCTTGGTACTTCCCGGATGTATCAAATAAGGTGTCTCATGAGCTTCCTTGAGTATAATTGCTTTGACTTCTGGATCATCTGGCACACACATTCTCTTTTGCAAATACAATGAGTCGAAGTATCCCACTTGGAGTTCGGATGGTTTTCCTTCCTCTACCCTCTTAAGTTCTTCTGGGATGAATGAATCATCTGCTTGTTTCCTAATGATCTCATACTTCAAATCAGAATACATCTCATCCATGATCCTTGAGGTTGCAATACTTCCTACTGCATCACCTTGAATAAGAAAAATTTGAGCTTCTTCTAGTTCTTTCCGAAGTTCCTTTGGAATTTCCCATTCCGTAGGTTGGTTCTCTGTACTCTTTCTACTCAAAGCATCTGCTACCACATTGGCTTTGCCTGGTGTATAGTTGATTGTTAGTTCATAATCCTTGATCAATTCTAACCATATTTTCGGTATCATGTTCAGTTCCTTTTGAGTAAAGAAAAAAATTCAAACTTTTATGATATGTATATAGCTCACACTTGGATCCATAAAGAAATTGCCTCCAACTCTCCAAAGCATAAACGATTGCTGCCAACTCCAAGTCATGTATTGGGTAGTTGTGTTCATGTGGCTTCAGTTGTCTTGATCCATAAGCTATCACTTTACGGTCTTGCATCAGAACACATCCAAGTCCATTCTTGGAAGCGTCACAATATACCATGTAATCCTTTCCTGGTTTTGGAACTGCTAATAATGGTGCTGTGGTTAGCTTCTCTTTGAGCTTCTGAAAACTTGCTTCACACTTGTCTGACCAAAAAACTGGGGTGTTTTTCTTTAATAATTTGGTCATTGGTCCTGCAATCTTCGAAAATCCCTCAATGAATCTTCGATAATAACCTGCCATTCCAAGGAATCCTCTTATCTCCTTAACATTCTTGGGTGAATTCCACTCCAAAACTGACTGAACTTTACTTGGATTCACCGCTATACCATTTTTGGTTATGACATGTCCGAGAAATTCTACATTGTCCAACCAAAACTTGCACTTGTTAAACTTAGCATGCAACTCATGTTCTCTCAAGATCTGCAAAACTATCTTCAAATGCTTGGCATGTTCTTCTTTGTCTCTAGAATATATCAAAATATCATCAATGAACACTATCACAAACTTGTCCAAGTACTTCATGAATATCGTGTTCATCAAATACATGAATATTGCTGGTTCATTTGTCAATCCAAATGGTACAACCAAGTATTCATGGTGTCCATACCTCGAAACTAAAGCTGTTTTGGGAACATCTTCCTTCTTGATCTTGATCTGATGGTATCCTAACCTCAAATCTATCTTAGAGAAGACTCCTGCTCCTTGAACTTGATCGAACATGTCTTGAATTCTGGGTAAGGGGTACTTATTCTTGATGGTTACATTATTGAGATTCCTATAATCTCCACACATCCTCTTGCCTCCATCTCTCTTATCCACAAAGATAACTGGAGTTCCCCATGGTGATACACTTTCTTGAATGAATCCTTTCTGTTCCATCTCATCAATTTGTGCTTTAACTCCACTAACTCCTTCGTTCCCATCTTATATGCAGGTTGAGCTATTGGTGATGTGCTTGGAATCAAGTCTATTCTGAATTCTATCTCCCTATCGGGTGGCATACCCGGTAATTCCTTGGGAAATACATCATGAAACTCATTCACCACTAGAATCTCCTTGATCTTAACCTCCTTCAGACTGTTCAACTCCAATCCTATTTGCAACTAGGTGTATTTATCTCTCTGAAATACTATCTGACCTCCAATGGAATTACTTAGTGATACTGTTTTGTCTCCACAGTTTATCACCGCTCCATTCTCTGTCAACCAGTCCATCCCTAGGATGACTGATATGTCCTTCATAGGAATGATGAAAAGATCCGCGAAATACACACAGTCACAGATGGTTATGACTTGTGCCTCTTTCTAGTGGGTTACTAAGATCGTCCCCCCCCCCCCCCCGCGGATAGGACAGTTATAGTATATTCTAGTTTTGAACACCTAATCCCATATTTTTCAACAAACTCTTGTGCAAGGAATGAAGTAGTTGCTCCCGTGTCAAATAATACTTTGCCAGGATGAGTAAGAATACTGAGCGTACCTAGGACTGCTTGATCCGACTCTCCGGCTTGCTCCAAAATTGTGCAATTTAGCTTTCCATACGGCTTGCCCCTCTTGTTGTTGTTGTTGTTGTTGCGGTTATTGTTGTTGTTGTTGTTGTTGCGGTTGTTGTAGTTGTTGTTGTTGCAGTTGTTACCACCTCCAGCTCGTCCTCCTCCCGAGTTCTGTCCACTCCACGACGTCTTGTTCGGGCACTCAGGCTTCATGTGTCCATCTTGCCCACAACCATAGCATATGATCATGGGCTTCTGACAATCCTTCCTAACATGCCCTCTCTACCCACAATTATTACAGATTATCTAGGCTATCGGATTCTGACCCCCACGGTTGTACTGATTACCGGTAGGTCGGAATCGAGGTTTGAAACTCCTATCTGGGGTTGGTTTAGTAATTGGATACTTTCTTGGCTCGATGCGAGCCCTCTTCCTCCTATCCTCCTGGACCTGCCTATAGTCATCCTCGAAAGTGATTGCCGATTCAATCAGTACCTGGAACTCAGTAGTCCGTGCTAACCTTAGTTGCATCTTCATGTAGGGATTCATACCCTTCATGAACCTCTTCTTTCTTCTTTTCATTAGAATTTACCTCCTCTGGTGCATACCTTGACAGTCTATTGAAATCACGAACATACTGCATGATTGATGCAGTGTTCTGTTGTAGCTCATCGAACTCTCTTTTCTTCAACTCCACCACACTTTTCGGAACAAGTGAATCCCGGAACTTCTTCTTGAATTCTTCCCACGTGAACACCCTTTCTGGAGGATGTACTGCAACAACATTTTCCCACTAGATGCACCTAGTCCCGATAACAGATAGGTGGCATACCTAATCTTTTCTTCATCATTGCATCCAACCGTTCTTAGTTTCCTCTCCGTGTCCATCAACCAATCTTATGCATCCATTGGTTCTAGGGATGATGCAAAAGGTAACGGTCTTGCATTCTGAAAATTTTATAAGGTCACACCTCTTCCTTCATTGCCCTATCATTGATAACTTGAGCAAAGAAGTCTTGCATATTCTTGTTTTGGCCTTCCTGGTACCTTCTCCTATCCACTTCCATATTCCGCATGTACTGCTGAAAGTTTGGGTGCATCATAGGATGGGGTGGTGGTGGTACACCTCCCATTCTGGTTGTTGCTTCAGCTTCTTCTTTATCTTTCGCCTCCCGCTCTCTTCGAGCTTCCTCGGTCTCAACTAACGCCATTCCTCCCTAGTCCTGTAACAAAGAGCGATACTCATAATTACACCATACGAATCTTTTCTGAGCTCAACTCAATGCCCAGAACTAGTCACACAGTGAAATCAAGAAGCAAATCCAAAGCAAACATATATTATGTATATACACCGTATATAACATAACATTACAACATATATTACATGTGGCATATATAACCACTTATTATGGCTCTAAGTCCAAGCCAACGGGAATTTAAAATACGTCCTAGTACAATACCATCTATATTACATTATTCCCCTTGCGAACCCTACTCCTCATCATCTTCGTTGGTCTCCGTGTACATACCAGGAGTCCACTCGGTACAGCGGTTGGTCTTCCGAACACTGTCCGGAACATAGGTCCTTCTAGTCGGGATGTAGTCTGAATCGGACGAAGTGCCGAGACAGAGATCTGTCATGCCAAAATAGGTGGAAAATGACTCGTATGTATCCTCAGCATGATACACACCTCCCTCATTCCTCATCCATGGAGGATTTATATCAACCTGCCCCCTCATCTTCTTCTTCTTTTTTTTCTTTACTCTAGAACTCTCACCTACCTCATAGTGAGATGTGTTTGATACTCCCATCTCCAAGTCAAGGAAAATGGAGTTCATGTCCCTTTCACCCTGCCCATAGTGTCGGGTACGATATTGGTTAACCTCGCTCCTTCCTCTTCTGTATCACACGGAATAGGTTCACTTGCACTCCCAAAAGGTTCTCCAAAATGCCAACCAGTCGAGTTCTCGATTGGTGACTCCAGATTGACTGGGTTTCCCGAATCATCTCTGATGTCTATGCACGCTTCTATTCCTGTAGACAGTGTTGGGCCTCCAAGAGCAGAGGTTTGTAGAACAGCAGCAAGTTTCCCTTAAGTGAATCACCCAAGGTTTATCAAACTCAGGGAGGAAGAGGTCAAAGATATCCCTCTCAAGCAACCCTGCAATTACGATACAAGAAGTCTCTTGTGTCCCCAACACACCTAATACACTTGTCAGATGTATAGGTGCACTAGTTCGGCGAAGAGATAGTGAAATACAAGTAATATGGGTGATTGTAAGAAGTAATTGCAATCTGAAATAAATATGGCAGCAAGTAAACATGCAGTAAAACAGTAAATAAACGGTGATTCGATATTTGGAAACAAGGCCTAGGGATCATACTTTCACTAGTGGACACTCTCAACATTGATCACATAACTGAATAAATAAATGCTACTTTCTACACTCTCTTGTTGGATAACAAACACCATTCATTGTGTAGGGCTACAAAAGCACACCTCAAGCCGGAGTAAACAAGCTCCACAACGTCCGGAGTTCATATTAAAGTAACCTCTAGAGTGCATAATAGACCGTTGCAATTTAGACCGAGTACTAACATAGCATACACACTATCACCAATAGCTATGAAAGGGGGAATAGATCACATTGATGACCCACAAGTATAGGGGGTGTATCGTAGTATCTTCGATAAGTAAGAATGTTGATCCCAACGAGGAGCAGAAGGTGTTGACAAGCAGTTTCGATGAAGGATTCACTGTAAATGCTCACAGACAAGTATTCAGGGGGTTTTGATGTAGCAGATGAATAAAGTACGAGTAAGTAAAGTGCGAGAGTAACAATTGCAGCGAGTGGCCCAATCCTTTTTAGCACAAAGGACAAGCTGGTTTGTTTACTTATAATGACCAAACGTTCTCGAGGACACACGGGATTTTAGTCTAGTGCTTTCGCTACATACGGCTAATTAATCTTCATTGTTTTGATAAGTGTTGTGTGGGTGAACCTGTGCTAATGTACCACCCTTCCTAGGACTAATACATACTTGTGATTATACCCCTTGCAAGCATCCGCAATTACAAGAAAGTAATTAAGATAAATCTAACCACAGCCTTAAACTCTGAGATCCTGCTATCCCTCCTGCATCGATATACCAACGGGGGCTTAGGTTTCTGTCACTCCGGCAACCCCGCAATTGGCAAACGAGTACAAGATGCATTCCCCTAGGCCCATAAAGGTGAAGTGTCGTGTAGTCGACGTTCACACGACACCACTAGAAGAATAACACCACAACTTAAATATCATAACATTGAATATTACTCAACCATACTTCACTACTAACATTTAGACTTCACCCATGTCCTCAAGAACTAAACGAACTACTCACGAGACATCATATGGAACATGATCAGAGGTGATATGATGATGAATAACAATCTGAAAATAAACCTTGGTTCAACGGTTTCACTCAATAGCATCAATAACAAGTAGAAATCAATACCGGGAGAGTTTCCCCTATCAAACAATCAAGATCAAACCCAAATTGCTACAGCGGTGACGATGTGCAGCGGTGGAGACGGCGGTGATGATGATGAAGATGATGATGATGGTGATGGAGATGATGTCCAACTTGATGACGGTGACGATGGCGTCGATTTCCCCCTCCGGGAGGGAATTTCCCCGGCGGATCTCAGCCCGCCGGAGAGCTCTTTTCTCTCTGGTGTTCTCCGCCCCGCAGAGGCGGCTGTAAATCTTCGCGAGGTACCCTCTGGAGCTTAGGTTTTCGGGACGAAGGCATACGCAAAGAAAAGGAGGCGAGAGGGGGCTATGGGCCCCCTCCTCACAGGGCGGCGCGGCCAGCCCTTGTGTCGCGCCGGCCTATGGGGTGGGCCCACCTCGGGTCCCCTCGGCTCCCCCTTCTGGCTCCCTTCGTCATCTGGAAAAATAGGATTTTTGATATAATTTCCATCAACTGTTGATCTTCCGAAATATTGCATTCTGACGGCACTTTTTCCAGCAGAATCCTAGCTCCGGTGCTCGATCCTCCAATAATCATGAAACATGCAAAATAGATGAAATAACATAAGTATTATGTCCAAATATGAAATATATCAATGAATAATAGCAAATTATGATATAAAATAGTGATGCAAATTGGACGTATCAACTCCCCCCAAGCTTAGACTTCGCTTGTCCCCAAGCGAAACTGAACTCGGTAAACAGGACCACATGTTTATGGAGTGAAGAGTCGATAAATAAAATATGGACAAGAAGCATCATATTCATTCACACAAGACATTCTAGTAAACATCTTCCTCATATAATTCAACTTGAAACAAGTATAAGGTAATCACAAATAAAGGTGCATAAGAAATCATAGTTGGTGATGGCAAACTTCGTTCTTGGTCAGAGAACAATTAACATGTTATACTTATCTTATTGAGCAGCGCTCTCATGTTAAAGTTTATATGGCACAACTTGCATACTCAATCATAATAGTCTCCTCATGATCATTGATAACTTGCAAAGCTATATTCATTTAGATAAAACTTGTACTAAACAAGGAAGAATAAAAGACATGATGAAGCAAATCACAATATAATGGTTTGATCACAACTACTCAAATGCTTGCTTAGGATGGAGGGAAATAGGTTTACTGACTCAACATAAAGTAAAAGACAGGCCCTTCGCAGAGGGAAGCAGGGATTAAATCATGTGCTAGAGCTTTTTCAGTTTTGAAATCATATAAAGAGAATGAAAGTAACATTTTGAGAGGTGTTTGTTGTTGTCAACGACTGGTAGCGGGTACTCTAACCCCCTTGCCAGACAAACCTTCAAAGAGCGGCTCCCATTTTATTTTTATTTTGTGTGGCACTCCTTCCAACCTTTCTTTCACAAACCATGGCTAACCGAATCCTCGGGTGCCTGCCAACAATCTCATACCATGAAGGAGTGCCTTCTTATTTTAGTTTTATTATGATAACACTCCCCCCAACCTTTGCTTACACAAGCCATGGCTAACCGAATCCTTCGGGTGCCGTCCATCAATCACATACCATGGAGGAGTGTCTATTTAGGTTAATTAATTTGGGACTGGGAATCCCATTGCCAGCTCCTTTTGCAAAATTATTGGATAAGCGGATGAAGCCACTAGTCCATTGGTGAAAGTTTCCCAACAAGATTGAAAGATAAAACACCATATACTTCCTCATGAGCTATAAAACATTGACACAAATAAGAGATAGTAAATTTTGAATTATTTAAAGGTAGCACACGAAGTATTTACTTGGAATGGCAGGAAATACCATGTAGTAGGTAGTTATGGTGGACACAAATGGCATAGGTTTGGGTCACGGTTTGGATGCACGAGAAGTATTCCCTCTCAGTACAGGTCTTTGGCTAGCAAGGTTAATTAGCAAGCATAAGAGTCGAGGGAAACAAACAAATATACATGTGATAGAAATAATCATGCATCTTCCTTGTAAGCACAAACAATTTTAACTTCAGAATAATAAGCTATGAGCTAACAAGAAAGAAAGACAATGAAACAACTACATGTATTTCTCTTTTCTAATTAAACCTCAAAGTGTTGTTGCTATTGACCAATGCTAAGTTTGCCAAAACCAAATAGATTTATTCAACTCTCCCAAAGTGATACCAATACTAATAACAAGATCAATCATATAATAGAGATTGCAAAATAAAATAAGATGTGCAATATGTAAATGATAAGACTTCTCATTAATATTCCATAACGATAACTCACACCAAGGGATACATAGACAACCAACTAAAGGAGAGATACTTCCAAACTGCAACCCATCTTATATGATAACCTCCCTACTCATGATATGACACTACTTGACAGTAAAAAGTAAAAGGTAGTGATGATGTGATACCGCGGCACTCCCCCAAGCTTGGAACAAACCAAGGGGATGCCAATACCGATGACGAATTACTCCTTCGGCGATGGTGGTGATGAATTCCCGTCATCGGACTTCCAAGGAAGAGGCTCTCCATCAACGAACGTCATCTTGGTCTCGGGAATCCTGAAACTAGCAGCATAGCTTATTTTCATACTCACAGTTCTGATTCTGAACGTCATAGAGTTGAGCTTGGAGTTTGTTGGTGGTGTCGTGAAGTGAGAGGATGTCGCCCCATAGCTTTGCAGTTTCCTTCTCGTTTTCAGCAATGAGTTCAGACACAATCTTGTGGAAGATGTCCACCTCACGCTCAGCCATCTTCTTGTATTTGAAAACCTCTTGTTCTAGCTTCTCCATCCTGTCTTCCAAGCTTCCTTCTCCTTTAGGACCCTGGACATCCTTGATCTGCAGTTCTCCCTCAACGAGCAGCAACTCCTTGGGGTGCATCCTCAGCTCCTCCATGTACATGTTGTCAACGTCCTTGCAGGAGCTGTCCTTCGGAGTTTCCGACGAAGACATGATGGCTCTAGATCCGAAGCAAATCCTGGCAGAAACAGCTCGAAACAAAACACGTCGAGAAAACGATATACGGACCTCCAGGGGTCCGTGAGATTATATAGCAAAATTTTTTACGACAAAAGGAAAGTACCAGGTCGAACCAGAGTCGGAAGGAGGCGATGAGGCGGACAGCTCATAGGGCGGCGCGGCCTGGCTAGGGCCCGCGCCGGCCTATGGGGGCACGCCCTCGTGCGTCTCCTCCACTCCGTTTCGATCTCGTAATTTTTCATATTTTCCAAAAACAGCAAAAACATTGTTCAGAAAGTAAATCGCGAACTTTATATTACCAGTACTGTTACCTATTCAAAGTCGAGTTCTGGCGGACTGTCAATTTGTCCTTTGATGAAGGCCTCCGGTGTTTCCACTCGAATAATATCAACATCTACATTATAAGAATCACCTGAGATATAATGCTTGAGTCTTTGTCCATTCACCACTTGCGTGGCATTGCCTTGGGGAGAGCTAATTTTAATTGCTCCTGAACGATACACCTCCTCAACAACATATGGTCCTTCCCATTTCGAGAGTAATTTCCCTGCAAAGAATCTGAGACGAGACCGATACAATAGGACTTTATCCCCAATATTAAATTCTCTTTTGATAATCCTTCTATCATGCCATTTTTTAACTTTCTCTTTAAAGAGTTTAGCATTTTCATAAGCTTCACTTCTCCATTCATCTAGAGAACTCAATTGCAGCAACCTCTTATTACCGGCAAGTTTAGGATCTTTATTTAATTCTCTAACAGCCCAATAAGCTTTGTGCTCTAGTTCTAAAGGTAAATGACAAGCTTTTCCATAAACCATTTTATAAGGTGACATTCCCATGGGATTTTTATAACCAGTTCTATAAGCCCATAGTGCATCCTTCAATTTACTAGCCCAATTCTTTCTAGTTTTATTAACAGTCTTTTCCAAGATAGATTTAATCTCTCTATTTGATAGTTCTACTTGCCCACTAGTTTGAGGATGATAAGCGGAAGCAATTCTATGATTAATACCATATTTAGCAAGAGTTTTTCTAAAACCACCATGAATAAAATGAGAACCTCCATCAGTCATAATATATCTAGGAACTCCAAATCTAGGAAAAATAATATCTAAAAGCATTCTTAAAGAGGTCTCACCATCAGCACTTTTTGTAGGTATGGCTTCCACCCATTTAGTAACATAATCAACAGCAACAAGTATATGAGTGTTACCTTCTGAAGAGGGAAAAGGTCCCATGAAGTCAAATCCCCAACAATCGAACAGTTCAATAACAAGAGTATAATTCATAGGCATTTCATTGCGTCTAGAGATATTACCAACCCTTTGGCATTCATCACAGGATAAGATAAACTTCCTTGCATCTTTGAAAAGAGTTGGCCAATAAAAACCTGATTGTAGAACCTTTTGCGCGGTTCTATCTCCGGCGTGATGTCCTCCATAAGCACTACCATGACATTTACTCAATATCTCTTGTTGTTCATATTCGGGAACACATCTTCGCAGAATACCATCCACTCCTTATTTATATAAGTGTGGGTCATCCCAAAAATAATGCCTCAAGTCATAAAAGAATTTCCTCCTTTGCTGGGCTGAAAAGGTTGGAGGCAAGTACTTGGAAACAATAAAGTTAGCATAATCAGCATACCAAGGACTGTCTCGCGAGCTCACCTTTATTACAGCCAATTGTTCATTTGGAAAACTATCATTAACAGGAACAGGATCATAAGCAATATTTTCTAATCTAGACAAATTATCAGCAACAGGATTATCAGCACCTTTCCTATCTACAATATGTAAATCAAATTCTTGCAACAGAAGTACCCATCTAATAAGCCTTGGCTTAGCATCTTTCTTTTGCATAAGGTATCTGATTGCAGCATGATCAGTATGTATAGTAACTTTTGAATCAACAATATAAGATCTAAACTTATCACAAGCAAAGACTACAGCTAACAATTCTTTTTCAGTAGTAGCATAATTTCTTTGAGCAGCATCAAGAGTTTTACTAGCATAATGAATAACATTCAATTTTTTGTTTACTCGCTATCCAAGAACAGCGCCTACAGCAAAATCACTAGCATCACACATAATTTCAAATGGTAAGTTCCAATCAGGAGGTTCAACTATAGGAGCAGTTGTTAAGGCTTTCTTTAGAGTTTCAGAAGCTTCCTTACAATCATCATCGAAAACAAAACGTACATCTTTTTGAAGAAGATTAGTAAGAGGCTTTGAAATCTTGGAGAAGTCTTTAATAAACCTCCTATAAAACCCAGCATGACCAATAACACTACGAATACCTTTAACATCCCTAGGATAGGGCATCTTCTCAATTGCTTCAACTTTAGCTCTATCAACTTCAATACCTCTCTCGGAAATTTTATGTCCCAATACAATTCCTTCATTAACCATAAAGTGGAATTTCTCCCAATTAAGAACAAGGCTAGTTTCTTCACATCTCTGCAAAACTTTATCAAGGTTCCGCAAGCAATTATCAAAAGAATTCCCATAGACAGAAAATTCATCCATGAATACCTCTACAATACTCTCGCAAAAGCCATGAAAAATAGCAGACATGCATCTTTGAAAAGTAGCAGGAGCATTACATAAACCAAAAGGCATACGTCTATAAGCATAAGTTCCATAGGGACAAGTGAAAGTGGTTTTCTCTTGATCCTTAGTTTTAACAGCAATTTGTGAAAACCCAGAATAACCATCAAGAAAGCAAAAATGAGTATTTTTAGATAACCTTTCTAACATTTGATCAATAAAAGGCAAAGGGTAATGATCTTTTTTAGTAACCTTATTAACTTTTCGATAATCAATGCACATTCTATACCCTACAACTACTCTTTCAGGTATGAGCTCATCATTATCATTAGGCACAACAGTCATCCCTCCTTTCTTAGGAACACAATGCACAGGACTAACCCATCTACTATCAGCAATAGGATATATAATACCTGCTTCAAGAAGTCTTAATACCTCATTTCTTACCACATCCTTCATCTTAGGAATTAGACGACGCTGAGGTTCAACAACAGGCTTCGCATCATCTTCCATATTAATGGCGTGTTGGCAAATAGAGGGAGAAATCCCCTTCAAGTCATCAAGAGTGTAGCCAATAGCACCTCGGTGTTTCTTCACTATTTCTGTCAACACCCGGATTTTTAAGTCCGAATGCCTATTATGTCATACATCGCAATCCCAGGAATATTGTTGTTGCGAGGCATAATAGTTAAGTATCACAGTCATCATTCATTACAAACCATAAGTCTTACAAATTGGAATCACATGATCCATATTACATGAATAGTTGATCTATTGATCAACGAACAAACACAAGTTCATAGTTCAACATAGCGGAAGCGTAAGATACAAGGACTCTCTAGTCCACAGGCCAACGCTTGACGTCGGAAGGCGCTTAGTTGTCGTAGGCGTCCTGCTGGTCATCTCCTTGGTCATCTTCATACTCTCGCCATTTGAATAGCCAGGGACAAAGCCGTGAGTACATTGAGTACTCGCAAACTAATACTAATGTAAGTGCTAGACATTCTAGTATGGTTTGCTAAGCTCTAGTTTTATTTGCATAAAGCTAGTTTTAGTTCACAAAGTTTGAGAAAAAGCTTATTCAAGTGCTAACTAACTCAAGTGGGAACATTAGTGTCATTCCCACCATTCAAGTGGTGATTTCAATTCAATTCACCACAAGTCATTTCACCATCATCCTTTTCAACATCATTTTCAAAGATATGACATCGGAAACTGTATGGCCTTTCCAACCGTCCGTAACCGTGGACGCGGCTATTCGAATAGGTTTACACTCTGCAGAGGTTGCACACTTGTGCCACAACATTTGATTTCATCCGTCGGGATTTCCCCGAATCATCGTAACACAGTACGCGGATCATCAACCATAACCTTTCACTTACGAATCCTAGTATGAGCACCTCTCCCCATGAGCTTGGCCTCCCAGTGAAGACAGACAGTCAGCCTGGGAACTGCACAGGGCTTGGGCCGGACATTCTCCTCATTTCGCATCATATCATATCATTTCCTTTGTTGTAGAGGCAGCTTTCGGCATAACCCCGATGACGCTTGTTTAGAGGGAACCCATACTAAGACGCATAAACTTCCAGTTAAGCCCTACCCATAATCAGGTATTGTGGGGGTACTTAAGAATTGGAAAGGTATCGCATTCAAACCAACATCATTGTTTATCAAAAATCACCATCTTCTCTTGGTCACATTCACCTTCAAAATCATTCAATGGAATGCATCTGCATTCCAAGGTTTCAAAAATCCTTCCAATTCACATTGTTCCCATCTAGAGTAGTCAAGTTTTAATTCATTAGCACTAGCTATAATTCATGAGGGGTGCTAACTTGCTTTGCTTGGAGAAGACTAACTCACTACTCTAGAAATCAACTTGTACTTTGACCAAAGTTAACTATAAAAGTAACTCATTTAGAAAACAAGTAAAAACTTGGGATGGGTTCAAATAAGAAAAGGTAAGAAACATGGTGCCTTGCCCCAAGGGGCTTTGCACTTTGCAAGAATATTAGCTTGCATTGGTAGTAGCTTGCCTTGGTAGTTCTCAAACTGTTCCTCCTCCTCCTCTTGGTAGCAACCTTCTTCTTCGGCGTACTCTCCGGTGCTACCGTCTAAATTTAAATACGAGTATAATTACTCACTAATTCAATGGCTATTCCATACATCACATAGAACACACAAACTACTCTATGCACACAAGTAAATAAACTAGGGTGCATGGGTTGTGGGGTTTAAATAGGATTCACTTCTTTGTATTCCATATGTAAATGATAGTTTCCATAGGGTTCTTGAGAAATAATTTCCTCTTATTGAACTCTTCTTAAGATTTAATTTCTCCAACAATCATGCATGAACTCATATTGACCTAAGTCAAATGTTCATCATCATCATCATTTGGGAAAATGATTTAAAGGAGGTGGGTCACCTCATACCATTTAAATAACACTACCTTTGATTTAAATCTCAAGTAATTCATATAAGAGAGTTTGGGACCAGGGGTCCAAACATCCCATGAATCCATGTGAGACAAGTTTAAATGAAGTGTAAGACTTCACACAATTTAACTTTAATAGTTTTGGACAATATCAACTAGTTAAACTAGTCAAAATATCCATTCATTAAACCATGGCATGATCATGCAAAGTGACCACACCATTTTATTGCATAAACAATTAGTGTAAGTCAAATGTGAGCTATTAGAGTTGGAATTAACTTAATATCTATTTTGGTTGATTTTTAAGAATTATTTGAATAGGGAAAAGTCCCTGTCTTGTTATTTTTATCACATTTATTCTACAAAGAATCTGACCATGGGGCCAGTGGCATGTTGTAGAGAATTTCAGTGGCTTTCTAACAACATAAAATTCACTAAATTTGGTTTAGCCAATTTGAAAATATTGAATTTCAAGGTTTGAGCAGTATTGAAATTCATTTGAATTAATTAAACCTAATTTGAATTAAAAAGGCCGGCGGGAAACTAACTGGGCCGAAACGGTTTGAAAAAGGAAGAAACGGCCCAGCAACGCATCCAGTGCACGCGGGCCTGCTGACAGGGTGGGGGCCACCCGTCAGTCTCTCTTACAACCCGAAACGGTATGAATCCGTGTGGGGCGTAGGATTAGAATCAGATCGGACGGCGCTGTTGCGTCGTCTTCTCCGGCGAGAGGCAGAGAGGTTGGAGGCGAGGGTAGGGGGTCGGAGAGCTCACCGCGGCTCCAGCTAGGGTTGGCAGTGTGCGCGGTGAAGGTGTGGACGACGGCGAGTCGACTGGTACCGGCGGCAACTCCTGGATCGGCTTCAATCGGCGGCGAGCTTCCGCGGCATCCGTCGGCAGTGAGGTGGCGATTGGGTGGCTACGGCGGCGAATGTTGATGGTGGAGTGGCTCTGGCGGTCGAGTGAGAAGAGGGGAGTGTGCGGGTGTGCTCAATTCGACGAACGGAGCTCTCCTTTTATAGGCGAGCGAGTGACCGTGAGGGCTGCGGCGAGGTCGACATGCTCGCAGCGATTCCGGCGAGCGGTTGGGCTAGGCGAGGGTGCGGTCGGGTTCTCCTCTTCCAGGCGAAGCTAGGGGTGGTGTTGGCTTGGTCGAGCGGCTCCTGGATTGGTCGCATTTCTTCCACGACGGCTGCGGCGCGTACGGGAACAAGTCATCGTCTCCGGCGCCGGTGGTCACGGGTTGGGGCTGGGCGCGTGTCTGGCGCGGCTGAGGTGTCACGGCGGTGTGCTTGGTGAAGAAAGGGGGTCCAGGGCGTGCGCGAGGTGGCGGCGCGGCGCGTGGCCAGTGCGCGTCCATGGCGCGCATGGTCGCGACGCGAGCGGCATCCAGGGCAGGTTTGGGCGCGCGTCGTCCGGGCGTTGTCGAGCTCCTCCTCGACCAGGGCGGTGCTAAGCGGCACTAGGGAGGTGCGGTGGCGATCAATGGCACGGTGGCCAGGGCAGAGAGAGAAGGGAGAGAGGTGGAGGTGGTCGGGCTCGGGACATGGCCGGCATGGCCATGCCCTAGTTGCTCTCCTCCTCTCCTTAGCCTTACTATACACCAATTAGGGTTTAAGGGGACCAGGGAACCAAATGGGGTAGGTTAGGGTAGATGGGGTTGAGTAGATTCACTATTTGCAAATAGTGCAAATAGTGCCATATTTGGAAAATTGCAACTTTGTCCAAATTTGAATTAATTCAAAAGGTGAAAGTTTTTGAAATGTGAGTGTGGGTATTAATTGTGAATGACTAGAGGTGATTTGAGGTGGTGGTGGAAAAAGTAGAATTCAAGAATTGCAAAAATTGACAAGTGTGAGATTGTTCCACTTGTTAAAATGTTGCAAATTTGGATGAGCATAGCTATTGATCAAAGATGAATTTGGCAGGGTGATCTTCATCAAAGTTGTTCACCTTGATGTTGACTTTGAAATGGTGCAAAGAGTTAGCAAGAATTGGTTTGGGAAAATTGAATTGCCGGGGCTCAAAGTGGTGA
This sequence comes from Lolium perenne, assembly GCF_019359855.2. Classification (NCBI taxonomy): domain Eukaryota; kingdom Viridiplantae; phylum Streptophyta; class Magnoliopsida; order Poales; family Poaceae; genus Lolium; species Lolium perenne. Next base: position 176,960,673 of record NC_067246.2, on the reverse strand, counting down.
TCAGACTATAAATTTCAGTTTTGACCAATATCATATGTGAGTGGGAATTGTGTTTGAAATCCATTTGAATTGTGAAACTTTGGTTCCAAAAGTTGTAATAAGTGTTTAATAACATTATTCAACTAATGGTGAAGACCAAATAGGTCTAGGGTCAAAATTTTTAAAAATGCCATAGGGCATATGTGAGGGTTTTTAGGGTTTTGCATTTTATGGATTTTCATCCCCTTTGTTTTATTTGGTTGGTGATCTTCACATGATCACACTAGGGTTTTAGAGTATAGCAAATACAAGTAAAAGCAATCATCATGGCATATCACTCAAATGCACAAGTCCTATGCATGGTACTATATGCAAATAGAAAAGTTTTTGTTGGTTTGAAACTTTGCTTTCTGGAATTCTCTAACTTTCTTTTTATTGAAATTTGGGGTGTTACAAACCCTTCCCCCTTACAAAAGATCTCGTCCCGAGATCGAAAAGAAAGTTAGGTACTAAAGAGATCTGGGTATTCCTTCTTCATGCAGTCTTCGCGTTCCCAGGTGGCTTCATCCTCGGTATGATTGCTCCATTGGATCTTCAAAAACTTGATGCTTCGGGTGCGGGTGGTTCGGTAGGCTTCTTCCAGTATGCGAATCGGCACTTCGCGGTAAGTCAGATCCTTGTTGATATCTACCGATCAGTGATCGATGTTCTTGAACACTTCGGTCTTCTCAGGGACTTCAAGGCACTTCCGGAGAAGTGAGATGTGAAACACGTCGTGCACAGCCGACATTTCTTCAGGCAACTCCAGTTGATAAGATACTTCACCTCGGCGGCTAAGGACTTGGAAAGGTCCGACATAGCGGGGTGCAAGCTTTCCTTTCAGTTGGAACCTTTGCATTCCTTTCAAGGGGGATACTTTGAGATAGACGAAGTCTCCGATCTCAAAGGTCATCTCCCGACGTCTCTTGTCGGCGTAGCTCTTCTATCTGGATTGCGCAGTCTTGAGGTACTCGCAGATCTTTTGGACTTTCTCTTCGGCTTCTCGAAGAACATCTGGGCCGAACACTTGGCTTTCTCCGACTTCTGACCAGTTCAGGGGGGTACGGCACTTCCTTCCGTACAAGGCTTCAAATGGGGCCATCTGTAGGCTGGCTTGGTAACTATTGTTGTAAGAGAATTCTGCGTAAGGTAGGCAGTCTTCCCACTTGGATCTGTATTCCAAAGACGCAGGCTCTAAGCATGTCTTCCAGTATCTGGTTTACTCTCTCAGTCTGTCCGTCGGTCTGAGGGTGATAGGCGGTGCTGAAATTTAGGCGAGTGCCTAGTCCTTCATGCACTTTCTGCCAGATCCTTGAGGTGAACTGGGATCCTCTATCTGACACTATCGATTTGGGGGTTCCATGCAGAGCGACTATTCTGGAGATGTAAAGTTCAGCTAACTTGGGGCCTTGATAGGTGGTTTTGACGGCGATGAAATGGGCGACCTTGGTCAATCTATCGACCACTACCCATATTGAATCATTGCCTTTGCTGGATTTGGGCAGTCCGGTGATAAAGTCCATTCCTACGGAGTCCCATTTCCATTCCGGAATTTGGAGGGGTTGTAACAGTCCGGCGGGTCGTTGATGTTCTGCCTTAACTCTCTGACAGATGTCACACTTAGCGATATAGCTACCGATCTCTCTCTTCATTCCGTGCCACCAAAATTGTTCTTTCAGGTCCTGGTACATCTTGGTACCTCCGGGGTGGATTGAATAAAGGGTGTCATGGGCTTCTTGCAAAATGACTTGTTTTAAGTTAGAGTCCGATGGTACGCAGAGACGTTCTTTGTACCAAAGCACTCCGGCTGCGTCTATGGTGAATCCGGGGGCTTTTCCTGCGGCTATCTGTTTCTTGATTCCGTCAATGCTAGCGTTGTCCTTCAGGGCTTCCTTGATCTGACCAACCAAGGTGGGTTGCAGTTCTATGCTGGCTAGGAATCCTTCACTAACAAGTTCAAGTCTGAACTATTCAAACTCTTGGTGCAAGCTGGGCTGTTCGGTTGCGAGCATGGAGTTCAACTGGCACGGCAGTCGACTCAAAGCATCCGCTACCACATTGGCCTTGCCGGGGTGGTAGTGAATCTCCATGTCGTAATCCTTGATCAGTTCGATCCATCGGCGTTGTCTCATGTTCAACTCTTTCTGGGTGAATATGTATTTGAGGCTTTTGTGGTCGGAGTAGATCTCGCATCGATTACCCATGAGGTAATGACGCCAAACTTTCAGGGCTAAGACCACGGCTGCAAGCTCGAGGTCGTGGGTTGGGTAGTTCTGTTCATGTTGCTTGAGTTGTCTTGAAAGGTAGGACACAACCTTGCCTTCTTGCATAAGCACGCATCCAAGTCCAGTCTTGGAGGCGTTGCAATATACATCAAAGGGCTTTGCGATATCTGGCATGATCAGGATTGGGGCTGTTGTCAACCTACTCTTGAGCTGTTGAAAGCTCTCTTCGCATTTGTCGGTCCACTCAAACTTTCTGTCCTTTTTCAGCAGTTGGGTCATTGGTCGAGCGATGCTCGAAAAACCCTCTACAAATCTACGGTAGTATCCGGCTAATCCAAGAAAAGCGCGGACCTCGGTTTGTGTGGTTGGGGCTTGCCATTCCATAACAGTTTTGATTTTGGCGGGATCTACGTCAATTCCTCCTGCAGACAAGATATGTCCCAGGAATCCAACTTCTTCCAGCCAAAACTCACACTTGCTAAACTTGGCATACAACTTGTGCTGTCTAAGGGTTTCTAGAACAATCTCCAAATGCTGTTCATGTTCCTCTTCCGACTTGGAGTAGACGAGGATGTCGTCGATGAACACAACGACAAACTTGTCCAAAAAGTTCATGAAGATCTTATTTATGAGATTCATGAAATAAGCGGGGGCATTGGTCAGTCCAAACGACATGACGTTGTACTCATACAACCCATATCTGGTGGTAAAGGCAGTTTTTGGAATGTCGGTGGCTCGGATCTTCAGTTGGTGGTATCCAGTTCTAAGATCTATCTTGGAGAAAACTCGGGATCCGGTGAGTTGGTCGAACAAGTCTTCTATCTTGGGTAAGGGGTATTTGTTTTTGATGGTGACATCGTTAAACTTACGATAGTCCGTGCATAAACGATTTGCACCATCCTTCTTGTCGACAAACAAGACGGGGGATCTCCAGGGGGATGCACTTGGTCTAATCAAACCTTTGGCTAACATGTCATCAATTTGTTTCTTCAGTTCCACCAGCTCCGTGGCGTTCATGCTGTAAGCTCTCTGGGCTATGGGTCCAGTTCCGGGGATTAACTCGATGATAAACTCGATATCCCGATCCGGGGGCATACCGGGTAGATCATCCGGAAACACATCAGGGTAGCGACAGACGACCCTGATTTGATCCAGAGTTGGCTTGGATACACTTTGGTTGCAGGTGAAATTTCTGGGTAGTTTTTCAGAGACGTGCTCAACTACAATACCGGTGCTGCTAGTCATGGTTATGGCTTTCTTGGCACAGTCTATCAACCATTGTGCTTGGACATCCAGTCCATTCCTAGGACAACTTTCAAACCTTTGGTTCCAAGTATGATTAGATTTGCAAAGAAATCTACATCATGGATTTTGATTGGTACATTTTTGCAAAATTTTCTGGCTTTGGTGGTTGATCCGGGGATTTGAACTATCATAACATGCTTCAAACTGAGGGGTTGAATTTTACTTGTTGATGCAAAGTCTTCGGTGACAAAGGAATGAGATGCTCCAGAATCAAACAACACTCTAGCAGGGATGTGGTTGACAGAAAACATACCCAGCACAACATCTGGTGCTTCCTGGGCTTCTTCGGCGTTCATGTGGTAGAGGCGGCCGTTGCGGTTGTTGGGGTTGTTGGGGGCGAACTTCTTGCCGGTGGAGACACGGCGTTGTTGCTGAGCAGGTGCAGCGGTGTTGCCGGCGAGCTTGGCAAGACGCTTGGGACACTCGTTGGAGTAGTGCCCCACTACACCACACTCATAACAAGTGATAGTGGTCTTGTCCTGCTTGTTCGCAACGGGAACGGCATTGCTTCCGGTTCTGGGAGTGGTGTTGGTGTTGGTGTTGTTGTTGTTAGGGGCTCGGGGTGGAGCGCGGTTGTAGTTGTTGTTGTTGTAGTTGTTGTTGTAGCCTCCTGGCTTGGAGTTTCCTCCACTCCGGTTCTGATAACCGGGGCGAGAGTTCTGCATCTGGGGTTTGTTGTTTCTCGGAGTGAATCCCCCGCTTGAGCTAGAGCGAAACTTTTGGGGGTGGCTTGATCCACTTTGATTCGCCATGCGGCGCTTGCGGTTTTCATTGGCTTGGTTTAACTTGCCCTCCATCTGGATGGCGGAGTCAACAAGGGCTTCGAGGTCGGCGAAGGGGATGTTGACGAGGACAGTCTGCATCTCATCATGCTGTCCGTTCAGGAATCTCTCCTTCCTCTTCTCAACGGTGTCGGTCTCATCAGGGGCATACCTTGACAAGGTGAGAAACTTGTCGCGGTATTCAACCACCGTCATGCGACCTTGTTTCAGCTCACGGAATTCATCCCTCATCTTCTTGATAAGACCCAGGGGTACATGGTACTTGCTGAACTTGAGTTTGAAATCCTCCCAAGTCATGAATTGACCCCCGTTCATGGCACGGGTGCTTGTCCACCAAGCGCGGGCTGGTCCAGCGAGATAGTGAGTGGCGAACAGGACTTTCTCGTTGGCTTCTACTCCGGCTACCTCAAGATTGTTCTCCATAGTCTGGAGCCAATCGTCGACGTCGAGGGGCTCCTCGGTCTTGCTAAACACCGGAGGGTTGGTGTTTTGGAAGTTCTTGAGCTTGGATCCGGGGTGGTCATGATTTCCATGGCCTTGGTTGGCGATGTTCTGCAAGGCGATGAGGTTGGCTTGGCGTTCGGCTCTTTCGGTTTCCCGGTCTGCAAGCATGGTTTGCAGAAGTTGCAGCATCGCGTCGTTGGTGCGATTCGGAGGGGCCATCTGAAGATGTAGAAGATTATGAGATAAGAGGGAACATTCTATGGTTCATTTTGGTTAAGTTTGAAAAACATTTGAAAACTTGTAATATTTTCATGACAAACATAACATTCATTCATTCATGCAACACATAGTACAAACTACACACATACTCCAATGGTTTTAAGAACCATTCTCATGCTACGATACAAAGGACGGGATACAACTCACACCTACTATAAGTGAACTAGTGCATCTACTCCTCATCATCGACATCGATCGGGACGTAGTCGTCAGGTCCTGCCTCCAGGAACTCGTAGTCCTCCTCCTCGGTGTTCTCGTCCTCCTCAAAGTCGTTGTCATCGCTCAGAAAGGCGTCTCCTCCCTGAATGTCGATGCCTCCATCGTCATCCTCCAGCTGACGAATCTGATCCTCCTGGGCCTTGACAGTGGCCTCAAGTGACGCGATCCGGGCGCGAAGGCGACGAATCGTAGCGTCCTTCTTGGCACGCTGCTGGCAAAGGCTCCTGCGGTCGTTGTTGAGTAGCTTGATCGCCTCACCCTGCTCGGTGATGTGAGCATGGGTCTGGTTCGCGTAAGCGCGAGTGGCGTCGAGGTCCCTCTGAGTCTGGTAGAGCATGAAGTCCAGGTGCTCAGCATGGTGCCTCAACTCCGGGTGCGGCTGCAGCTCCATGGGCACTCCCGCGGCATCACGCCTCACAAGGTGGGCGTAGCGAGAGGCGAGGATGCTCACCACGTTCTATCCACAGAGGCGCGCAAGTGCCTCCTGTAGACCACGTGCGAGTCCGTCGAGCCAGTTGCTCTCGCGGAAGGAGAAGAGGATCCTCTCCGAAGTGGGAGGCTCCATCTTGCCCCTCAAGTCAGCAGTGATCACCCACTGCAACTCTCCTCCGGGCGTGTCGTCCAGCTGAACCCCGTGAAACTCGGGGTGTGGGCGTCCAAGGAAGTCAGAGAGGGCGTTGAGGTCGTGCTCGAAGATCAAGCTTCCTCCGTTCCCAAGCTGGTAAAACTTGGTGTTGATGGCTTCATTCAGCGCCATCTGAAAGAGAATTGGATGAGTAAGTTAGAGAGTGCAAAGTGTGGCAAAGTTTTAAGTTGATTTAAATAAGATAGACATGATTCATCAAATTTTGACAAAGTCTCAAAGACAAGAGTGTAGTAAATTTTCACAAATAGTTTCTTTCATTTGATTTCAAAGTTAAATTTTTCAGAACGCCCATTCTAACTAAGGTCTTCTAAGGTCAAACAATGGCTCTGATACCAACTTGTCAACACCCGGATTTTTAAGTCCGAATGCCTATTATGTCATACATCGCAATCCCAGGAATATTGTTGTTGCGAGGGATAATAGTTAAGTATCACAGTCATCATTCATTACAAACCATAAGTCTTACAAATTGGAATCACATGATCCATATTACATGAATAGTTGATCTATTGATCAATGAACAAACACAAGTTCATAGTTCAACATAGCGGAAGCGTAAGATACAAGGACTCTCTAGTCCACAGGCCAACGCTTGACGTCGGAAGGCGCTTAGTTGTCGTAGGCGTCCTGCTGGTCATCTCCTTGGTCATCTTCATACTCTGGCCATTTGAATAGCCAGGGACAAAGCCGTGAGTACATTGAGTACTCGCAAACTAATACTAATGTAAGTGCTAGACATTCTAGTATGGTTTGCTAAGCTCTAGTTTTATTTGCATAAAGCTAGTTTTAGTTCACAAAGTTTGAGAAAAAGCTTATTCAAGTGCTAACTAACTCAAGTGGGAACATTAGTGTCATTCCCACCATTCAAGTGGTGATTTCAATTCAATTCACCACAAGTCATTTCACCATCATCCTTTTCAACATCATTTTCAAAGATATGACATCGGAAACTGTATGGCCTTTCCAACCGTCCGTAACCGTGGACGCGGCTATTCGAATAGGTTTACACTCTGCAGAGGTTGCACACTTGTGCCACAACATTTGATTTCATCCGTCGGGATTTCCCCGAATCATCGTAACACAGTACGCGGATCATCAACCATAACCTTTCACTTACGAATCCTAGTATGAGCACCTCTCCCCATGAGCTTGGCCTCCCAGTGAAGACAGACAGTCAGCCTGGGAACTGCACAGGGCTTGGGCCGGACATTCTCCTCATTTCACATCATATCATATCATTTCCTTTGTTGTAGAGGTAGCTTTCGGCATAACCCCGATGACGCTTGTTTAGAGGGAACCCATACTAAGACGCATAAACTTCCAGTTAAGCCCTACCCATAATCAGGTATTGTGGGGGTACTTAAGAATTGGAAAGGTATCGCATTCAAACCAACATCATTGTTTATCAAAAATCACCATCTTCTCTTGGTCACATTCACCTTCAAAATCATTCAATGGAATGCATCTGCATTCCAAGGTTTCAAAAATCCTTCCAATTCACATTGTTCCCATCTAGAGTAATCAAGTTTTAATTCATTAGCACTAGCTCTAATTCATGAGGGGTGCTAACTTGCTTTGCTTGGAGAAGACTAACTCACTACTCTAGAAATCAACTTGTACTTTGACCAAAGTTAACTATAAAAGTAACTCATTTAGAAAACAAGTAAAAACTTGTAAAGTAAAAACTTGGGATGGGTTCAAATAAGAAAAGGTAAGAAACATGGTGCCTTGCCCCAAGGGGCTTTGCACTTTGCAAGAATATTAGCTTGCATTGGTAGTAGCTTGCCTTGGTAGTTCTCAAACTGTTCCTCCTCCTCCTCTTGGTAGCAACCTTCTTCTTCGGCGTACTCTCCGGTGCTACCGTCTAAATTTAAATACGAGTATAATTACTCACTAATTCAATGGCTATTCCATACATCACATAGAACACACAAACTACTCTATGCACACAAGTAAATAAACTAGGGTGCATGGGTTGTGGGGTTTAAATAGGATTCACTTCTTTGTATTCCATATGTAAATGATAGTTTCCATAGGGTTCTTGAGAAATAATTTCCTCTTATTGAACTCTTCTTAAGATTTAATTTCTCCAACAATCATGCATGAACTCATATTGACCTAAGTCAAATGTTCATCATCATCATCATTTGGGAAAATGATTTAAAGGAGGTGGGTCACCTCATACCATTTAAATAACACTACCTTTGATTTAAATCTCAAGTAATTCATATAAGAGAGTTTGGGACCAGGGGTCCAAACATCCCATGAATCCATGTGAGACAAGTTTAAATGAAGTGTAAGACTTCACACAATTTAACTTTAATAGTTTTGGACAATATCAACTAGTTAAACTAGTCAAAATATCCATTCATTAAACCATGGCATGATCATGCAAAGTGACCACACCATTTTATTGCATAAACAATTAGTGTAAGTCAAATGTGAGCTATTAGAGTTGGAATTAACTTAATATCTATTTTGGTTGATTTTTAAGAATTATTTGAATAGGGAAAAGTCCCTGTCTTGTTATTTTTATCACATTTATTCTACAAAGAATCTGACCATGGGGCCAGTGGCATGTTGTAGAGAATTTCAGTGGCTTTCTAACAACATAAAATTCACTAAATTTGGTTTAGCCAATTTGAAAATATTGAATTTCAAGGTTTGAGCAGTATTGAAATTCATTTGAATTAATTAAACCTAATTTGAATTAAAAAGGCCGGCGGGAAACTAACTGGGCCGAAACGGTTTGAAAAAGGAAGAAACGGCCCAGCAACGCATCCAGTGCGCGCGGGCCTGCTGACAGGGTGGGGGCCACCCGTCAGTCTCTCTTACAACCCGAAACGGTATGAATCCGTGTGGGGCGTAGGATTAGAATCAGATCGGACGGCGCTGGTGCGTCGTCTTCTCCGGCGAGAGGCAGAGAGGTTGGCGGCGAGGGTAGGGGGTCGGAGAGCTCACCGCGGCTCCAGCTAGGGTTGGCAGTGTGCGCGGTGAAGGTGTGGACGACGGCGAGTCGACTGGTACCGGCGGCAACTCCTGGATCGGCTTCAATCGGCGGCGAGCTTCCGCGGCGTCCGTCGGCAGTGAGGTGGCGATTGGGTGGCTACGGCGGCGAATGTTGATGGTGGAGTGGCTCAGGCGGTCGAGTGAGAAGAGGGGAGTGTGCGGGTGTGCTCAATTCGACGAACGGAGCTCTCCTTTTATAGGCGAGCGAGTGACCGTGAGGGCTGCGGCGAGGTCGACATGCTCGCGGCGATTCCGGCGAGCGGTTGGGCTAGGCGAGGGTGCGGTCGGGTTCTCCTCTTCCAGGCGAAGCTAGGGGTGGTGTTGGCTTGGTCGGGCGACTCCTGGATTGGTCGCATTTCTTCCACGACGGCTGCGGCGCGTACGGGAACAAGTCATCGTCTCCGGCGCCGGTGGTCACGGGTTGGGGCTGGGCGCGTGTCTGGCGCGGCTGAGGTGTCACGGCGGTGTGCTTGGTGAAGAAAGGGGGTCCAGGGCGTGCGCGAGGTGGCTGCGCGGCGCGTGGCCAGTGCGCGTCCATGGCGCGCATGGTCGCGACGCGAGCGGCATCCAGGGCAGGTTTGGGCGCGCGTCGTCCGGGCATTGTCGAGCTCCTCCTCGACCAGGGCGGTGCTAAGCGGCACTAGGGAGGTGCGGTGGCGATCAATGGCACGGTGGCCAGGGCAGAGAGAGAAGGGAGAGAGGTGGAGGTGGTCGGGCTCGGGACATGGCCGGCATGGCCATGCCCTAGTTGCTCTCCTCCTCTCCTTAGCCTTACTATACACCAATTAGGGTTTAAGGGGACCAGGGAACCAAATGGGGTAGGTTAGGGTAGATGGGGTTGAGTAGATTCACTATTTGCAAATAGTGCAAATAGTGCCATATTTGGAAAATTGCAACTTTGTCCAAATTTGAATTAATTCAAAAGGTGAAAGTTTTTGAAATGTGAGTGTGGGTATTAGTTGTGAATGACTAGAGGTGATTTGAGGTGGTGGTGGAAAAAGTAGAATTCAAGAATTGCAAAAATTGACAAGTGTGAGATTGTTCCACTTGTTAAAATGTTGCAACTTTGGATGAGCATAGCTATTGATCAAAGATGAATTTGGCAGGGTGATCTTCATCAAAGTTGTTCACCTTGATGTTGACTTTGAAATGGTGCAAAGAGTTAGCAAGAATTGGTTTGGGAAAATTGAATTGCCGGGGCTCAAAGTGGTGATCAGACTATAAATTTCAGTTTTGACCAATATCATATGTGAGTGGGAATTGTGTTTGAAATCCATTTGAATTGTGAAACTTTGGTTCCAAAAGTTGTAATAAGTGTTTAATAACATTATTCAACTAATGGTGAAGACCAAATAGGTCTAGGGTCAAAATTTATAAAAATGCCATAGGGCATATGTGAGGGTTTTTAGGGTTTTGCATTTTATGGATTTTCATCCCCTTTGTTTTATTTGGTTGGTGATCTTCACATGATCACACTAGGGTTTTAGAGTATAGCAAATACAAGTAAAAGCAATCATCATGGCATATCACTCAAATGCACAAGTCCTATGCATGGTACTATATGCAAATAGAAAAGTTTTTGTTGGTTTGAAACTTTGCTTTCTGGAATTCTCTAACTTTCTTTTTATTGAAATTTGGGGTGTTACAATTTCCAATAACCTTTCTTCTTCAAACTCTGAAAGCTTAGAACTAATAATAACATGATATATTTTCTTATCATCAATATGAGCATATTTAAGATTATCAGGCAATGGTTTTAAATCAAAGACAGGATCTTCCTTTGGTGGCGGTGTTGTACCCAGATCTTCCACCGGTAAATCATGCTTAAGAATAGGTTGACGAAGGAAAATTTCATCAAGCTCATCTCTTTCTTCCCTAAAAACTTCACTCTCACTATTCTCCAAATGTTGCTGCAAAGGATTATTAGGAGCAAGAACAATAGATGCACACTGTTCAACTTTAAAATCATTATTAGGCAAATCAGCTTTATAAGGAGTTTTGGTAAATTTAGAGAAGTTAAACTCATAAGATTCACCAGCAAATTTAGTCAAAATTTTCTCTTTCTTGCAATCTATAATAGCTCCACAAGTATTTAGAAAAGGTCTACCAAAAATGATAGGACAATATTTACTAGCAGCAGAACCAAGTACCAAAAAGTCAGCAGGATATTTAATCTTACCACATAGAACTTCCACATCTCGAACAATACCAATTGGAGAAATAGTTTCTCTATTAGCCAGCCGAATAACAACATCAATATCTTCAAGTTCACAAGAACCAATTTCATGCATAATCTCCGTGTAAAGCTCATAAGGAATAGCACTAATACTTGCACCAATATCACATAATCCATAATAACAATGATCACCAATTCTAACAGATAGCATAGGAACACTAGCTTGCTTGGACTTATTAGGATGTGAAACAATATTAGAAGCATCTTCACAGAAAATAATATGACCATCCTCCACATTTTCAGTCACAAGATCTTTAACTATTGCAACAGCAGGTTCAACTTTTATTTGTTCTTCAGGTTCTATAGGTTTCTTTTCACTTTTATGAACCGCACTATTTATAACAGAGTACTCTTTCATTTTAGCAGGGAAAGGAGTTTTTTCAATATAAGCTTCAGGAATAACATGATCAACAGTTTCAACTACAACACATTTATTAATAGATGGATCAATTTTATCTTTATACGGTTCATGATACTTATCAAAATTCTTCTTAGGCAATTCATAATGAGAGGCAAAAGCTTTATAAAGATTTGCAGCAACTTGAGAATCAAGACCATAAGTAGCACTCATATTACGAAATTTATCAGTATCCATAAAAGCTTCAATTTCAAATCTTAAATTCCAAGTTTGGAATTCATTTCAAAATTTCCAAAATTTAAACTTGTATTGTTTATTTCCTTTCTTATTTTATTTTGGTTGAGAAATATTTTTAATGCATTATTCCAAATTTTCTTGATTTTTTGAGTTACTCATAATTTATTTGAAAATTTTAAAGTAGAAGATTTGAATTTAAACTTGAATTGGTTTAAAACCTAATGGAAAAGACTAAAATACCCCCCTTGGGCCCATTGGTCAACCCATTAGGGTTGAACCAGACCGGTTTGGTCTGAACCGACCGAGTCGGCCCACTTACTCTCTCTCTCTCACTTGACCTAACCCTAACCCTAAGCTCTGGCGATTCCCGTGGCGATGGCGTCGCCGCCATGCTCCGTCTCTCTCCGGCCATGGTGGAGCTCACCGTAGGTCACACTCAAAGCGGAACTCGATGGAGCGTTGATCTGTCCGCGTCAATTTGAAGTTCCCCGCCTCTTCTAATCGTGCGCAAGATCTACCGTGTCTAGGGTTTGCGGGTTCGGCGTAGATCTCCGACGATCTGGCCTCCCCAGACGTACTGGTGATGCTCGCCGCCCTCACTAGTGGTGGTGCATGGCTGGCACCGGCCTGGCCGCGGTTTGGCGCCGTTGTGGCTGGCCTGTGCCACCGTGCCGCCATGGATGCCGCCATGAACTCTACCAGGTACACACGGTTATCCCCCTCTTCTCTCCTTTCTACTCCATCTACTCTGAGCTCTAGCTACTGGTCGATCTATGGCTTGTGTTGCTGCTGCCTAATGACCTGTAATCCTGTGCTGGTTCTTCTCCTAAGCTACTGCTACTATGCTAATTACTTGTTTAGGCTAACTTGATTGTTGTGCTAGCCTTGCTCTACTTGCTGATGCTTCTGTGCTTGATCGAATGTTTATTGGTTGCATTTCTGTTAGCAATGGCTAACTATCTGATGCTTGTGGTGACTGTGGTGCTATCCTATGGTTTGTATTTGATCCAGATGCTCCATTTGGATCATTCTATGCTAGTGGCTAGGTTACTGGCTCCTTGCTTAGATGATCTTGATGCTTGTCCTAAGCTACTGCAATTATCTTAGCTTGTTATAGCTGCTTACCATGTACTGGTGAGTTGTTGTTAACTCTCATAGCGCATTGATCATGAATCAATGGCTAGGATGCCTTTGGGTATCCTACTAGTTGCCTTACTGTGTTTCTATTGCTTACTGAGCAATGAATTACTTTGAATTCATGCACTGGTCACTTGTATATATATGAACTACTTATGCAGTATTGAATATATGCATTGATTTGTGTTGTATAATATCTCCAAGAAGAATTTGAGAGATAATAATAGTCTGAACCCTTCCTGGGTAAAGATGACTTATGATTTATTGATGCTGGATGGCTTGTGATTGATGTGACCACAGTAGCACTTGCTACTGCTTAGGTTGCTCTCACTGTTGGATCAAGAATTGTTGGCTAAATTCAATGATATCATGCACAGTAGAGTATCATATATATATATGCATGAATGCCACTGTGACTTGTTTTGTGAAGAAAATAACTATATGCTGATGGTTTAATTGGATAGGATAGCTAGGTGGTCTCTATAGCTCCTAGTGACTATGTACTAATCTATTGGTTTGCTATTTGTACATCTATAATCTTCTATTTGCACAAGAATAGCCTCTGGATAGTATATTGCTCTAGTTGCTCTCTTTTTGCCAGCACCTCTTGGTCAATATCAAGTGATGTTAACCCTCTCATGAGCATCTTCTCATGAATATGTTGTGCGAGCATGCTTAAAGATGGATTGGATCCTCTGGATCCACTCCAGGTACAAGTTATACCTTGCTCCAGCTCCTAGATGGTCATTTTTGGTTGCTGCTGAGCTTTACTGGATGGATTTGATTGCCTTGTCCTTCTCCTCCTAGCTCCCGGTGATTCTTTCTTATGTTACCATGGTCACTGCTTGGTTTGGTTTTGGTTGGTTTGGAGAAACTGAATGGTTTTTGTGGTTTGGATGTGTTCTTGATGAAGAACATCTATGAACAGCTATGAACAGCTGCTGCTGCTACTTTGTTTCTTGCTGAATGTGGTATGGTCGATGTGTGTGTGGCTTCTCCAGCTGGATCTACCTATTTGTAGCAGTATCTACTGCTGCCTATGCTTGACACACAAGCATGTGCATTTTTGGTGACCAAGCCAGGGTGTGTGGCTGTTGAGCATGCATAGCTCCTTGTGAGCTATGTGTGTGTGTGTTTGGGTTGAAACTTGAGCCCATCATTGGCTCCACCATGGTCTGGTTGATGCTTATCTCCCTTTGGCATTGTTTTGGAAACTGATCAGTGGCATTGCCACTTGTTTTATCAATTTTTGGTTTGTTTCTTTGATGTATGCAGGGTTTAAGACTTCAAATATTGCAAGGACAAGATGATCCAATACTTGTAGTTTAGGATTTTAGTTATAGATCAAGATTGTAATCTTCTTTTACTTCTTTTATTATATTTCCAATTCTTGTATATAAAAGATATTGTGAAGACAATGTATGTGTGTGATATGATCAATAAAGCTCAAGGTTTTCCTTAAGAGCTCTTTATTATTATTTGAAATTCATTTGTGAATTATTTTGTATAAGTGTGATATGAATTTGAATTATGTATTGTAAATTCATTTGAATATTGTTCACTTATATTATTCTTTGTTTGAAATTCAAATTTGAAATGCCAACTCAAATTCTCCTCCGAAACCTTAACTTTTAAAAGAGGTCATATCGAAGTTTATAGCACTCTCATTACTCTAACCCTAATAGCAACGAGAGAGAAACCTCGATCACTCTTAGGTTTTATGCAATTAAGCGCGGAAATTTTCCCGTTTTGCGATGCAATGCACAACTCATTTCTAAATCTACCCCTCGTTTGTCCTAAGTTCTAGGATGTTACAAAACGGTTCAAACTGGATGGCCCAACGCGTCTCTTTGGGTCGCCGCATTGAAGATGGCCTAAGGGAGAGTACTTTAGTCGTTGTTCATTCATTGTCGGCGATGGTACCGCTTCTAGATTTCAGTAGGATGTCTAGTTGGGAGATACGCTATAACATAGTAGTACACTGCAAGGATGCTATGGTTGCTACTGTTTTAAATTCAATACACTTGAATCTTAGCTTGAGACGTTCCTTTTCTAGTGATAAATGGAAAACATTGTTGCTTCTAGCTCAAAAACTAATGGATTGTAATCTGTCTACGAACCAGATTTGTTTCGTTGGCATTGTCCACCGTATGATTTTTTCACAATGAAATCAAAGTATATAGCCATGGTTATTGAAATATTATTACCTCGGTTTTAGAAAGCTAAGTTTCACTTTTTTAGAAAAAAAAAACATTTGGTAGCTGAAAGTTCCATTTAAGATTAAGACTTCAGATCGATACCTTAGTAGAGGAGTTATTTTAACAAAGGATATTTTGGAAAAGCGTAATTAGAATGCCAATCAAAAGTGTGTATTCTGCAATTGAGTTGAAACTAGCACAAAACCCATGCGTTGCAACGGTGTCGCATAAAATTAAATTATCTCATTTCATAAGTTTTCATGCGTCGATCAAATCGAAATACCATGTAGCTTTTGATTGTCCATTTTTATATCATGTAATAGTGAAAATCACGTAATATCAATTTGAAACATATAATAGTGTGCTCCCTGAGTCGACCAAATTCAAATAGTGGGTATCCCTTAATTTTGTACGTCATTTTTTAGTTCTATGGCAAACTGACAACACACAAACATTCTGTAATTTTCACTATAATTTTGAAAAGGGGAAGTCCTAGGCTTTGCATCAATCGATACGGGCTATTAAAGCATTATTAAAAGCCTTACAAAATAAAAATAAAAGTGCTAAGTCATCAAAACATTACAGCTCATGGATCTGCAATAGCACCTGAATCGATCAAGTCCCTGTGAGCAATGAGAAAGAAAAAAACCAAAGAAACCACGCTTGATCAACTTCACTTATTTTTTGCTCTGCTGCGGTCGCGCTCAAGCCCGCAGGGAATCATCCATCTTGGGTCCTCTTAGTTTTTTCCATGGGCGACCGCTGGCTCTCTCCTCTCTCTTATTGATTCCGCCCCTGTTTCTTCTACAGATCTCTTCCTCTCCTCTCCTCCCCTCCAGGAATCAGTTCGGCGTCCGGCAACGCAAGGCACCTTCGCACAATTTCGATCTTTCTGCACCTCCTTCGTGGTGTCTTTTATTTTCCATGTCTCACCGTCCTCACCCCATGGGGATAATTTCTTTCTAATCAAATCTGAGACGGCTTGTTGATTTCTGAGAAGTCGAAGTATATAAACTGGCCGAACTCGTCTTAATGAAACGAGGTGGGACTATCAAGTACTGGAAAATATGCAGGCGTGTGTAACTACTATAGCGAGGGGCTTGCAGCTCATTGATACACACCAGGCCCACCAACACAGCTACCTGGCCTAGCGCTAGCGCAACCTGGGGCGGACGACAAAGCCCAGTGCGAGCGATCAGTTCATTGTAAAAGCCCAGCGCGTGGCGAGCAGGAAGGAGCGGGAGAACAACGAACAGGAGGAAGCCAACGACGAAGGCCCATCAACATAGAATGACAAAGGCGTCGGCTTGACGGAACACACAAGCGACGGGCAAAGGAAGCCAAAGCGGCCGACCTTGGTTTCTTTTTTTTCGTACGTCTGAACCGTTTTATTACTGTGCGGTGGCAATCTTTCAAATTAAGTTTGAAAAACAGGGGTAAGTAAAAAACGGACGAAAATTTTGGGGAGAAACCTTACTTCCTTTATTAGTAGGTATAGATTTCATCATATTTTTTTTATCATGTTCTTTTGCCTGATTGAGAGAGCTTTTTTTTGAAACTCTCTGATTGAGAGAGCTTAGTAAGCCAGATAAGGCACATATCCTAGTGGAAATTAGTGCCTTAGTCTATTTAGAGTTACCGGAATGTTTTTGTCGTTACCGGTGTCAAATCTTTTAACTACTTATAGGTTATCCACAAAATTGACTTCTGACGTGCATGCCCCGCCAGCTCGGTTGATCGTTTTCAGTCGACCACCGGAAGCTTCCACCTATCCAGCCAACAAGAAGCCATCGTCACTCTGCACCTGCAGCTAGGTATCCACGCTGCCGCGACGAGACACAGCTTCGAGTCACAAGTTGATTGATCATGGGAAAAATACCGTGGGTCGGACATGCTGTTTGGCACGACTGGATAGGACATGGACACCCGTTTCGTCTCCGTCAAGCCCCGAGCGTCGCTTTCGGTAGTTACTGTGATTTGATATCTCGTTGAATGTCGGACTCCAATAATGCTGGCCGCGCCTCCTTTCAGGCTTCGACAGCTTGGGCAACTTGTGGCACCAGTTCTGTGGTCCGACTCACCGGCCAGCCGTTTAATTAGGCATGACAGCACCCGGTAACTAAAACCTTTAGACTAGTCACAATAGTAAGTATCATATACTAGTATTATGCACATGATACTAGTTTATGATACTATATTCACAATGCATAGTATCATAATATAGTTTCATAGTATCATCATATTTAATGTTTTGTAAAATCTCAATGCAAATTTGTGTACATGATGTGTTTAACAATAAGTTTTTTAGTTTTACGTGCCATGATACGGTATCATATTATGATACAACTCCCATCTCTCACCTCATTAATTGGTGCGCCACATCATATTTTTGCGAACATGGCATGCATGATACTACTTATGATACTCCCACTGGGGCTAGTCTTAGAGCGCTACAGGTGATTTTGGGTATCCGGATAGCTCATCCGGATATTTACTTGCAGAGTACAGTACAACGTTTGTCCAATGTCACTCCGTCATACCGAAGATAAATTGATGACGTGGCACTGTAGTTAAAAGAAAAAAAACAGTAGCGGTACATTAGTTCAAATACAGTTCTTGCACATAGATCAAAGCAAAAAAAAAAATTATTCAATCAATCCCATACAAGTATGAACCTAAAATCATTAGATACAACACTTAAAAACAATGCATTGCGATTGTCATCTCTTAAAATATACCATTGCCTATAATGACGTGATAAGAAAATTATTCAATCAATCCTTACGAAAAAATATACACTTAACAAACTATTCAATCAATCCCATACAAGTATGAACCTAAAATCAGTCCTTTTCCTTTCTTTATACGACGGCAGTGACATACACATAATCCTTCCGAAAAAATCCTATGTTTTTCCTTTAACACAACGATAAACATGTAATACACATCCATGTGCCTCCACTTCCTGTAAAATTTGACATGTCATGATATTCTATTCCTAGATTTTCCTTGTCATGTGTTCTGGAAATCGTTCAAACCAAACAATCTCTATAGAAAGAATCAGCCCCATTGTGTCCTTCAATCCCTTTTTTTTTTGCACCAACCGTACTACCTTGACCTTCTAGGTCGAAACTGTTAGTTCACGATTCCATCTTTATGCTATCGCCTCTTGCCTTTCATGAACTTTGAGACGCCCTATTTAAAATTCTACTAAAGAGCTTAGGATATTTCGCGGTGGCTAGGTAGGACGACACAACATGAAATTGTATTTAAAAGTTTTTTCATAGAGAATCGCCTTGCAATCTCATACTGCATATTATTAAACATTATTATTTCACGGGAAACATTCCAAGTCAAAAAAGGTGGACACGGGGGCCTACTGTGTTAAAGTTCATATGAGATCTAAACATGACGTTTCGAGTGGGTCTTGTCTTAGATACAAAAAGATACAAAAACCTGAGTTTCTACCGAAGTTAGTGCGTATCTGAATCAGAGCCACTTCTTATATTGGTGGGAGAATACTTCAATATCATACGACAGACAGAGGGAAGATAGTGCGTATTATTTATTCTAGTTATTTTCCCTTTGAGTTTAATAAAATTATTGAAAGACCTGACCTAAATGAAATAGTTCTCTCTTGAAGAAAACACAAGGCTAATCGCTAGGAGAAGCGGCAATTCCTATGGTTACCGCGCGCCGCACACCCCCGCGCGCGCGGTATGGGCCGGCCTGGTCGGCCCATTTCACGTTTATTTCTGTTTTCTGTCTCTGTTTCTTTTTCTTTTCTTTTCTTTTCTTTTTCTTTTCTGTTTCTTTTTTTTGTTTTTGTTTCTTTTCTGTTTATTTTTTTTTTGTTAAATTTTAAAAAGTTCAAATCTAAAATTTGTTCAAATTTAAAAAATGTTCAAATCTGAAATCGTTCAAATTCGAAAAATGTTCAAATCGGAAAATCGTTCAAATTTTAAATTTGTTCATATTCAAAAAATTGTTCAAACATAAAAATCGTTCAAAATAAAAAATCGTTCAAATTTAAAAATCGTTCAAACTTAAAAATCTTTCAAACTTGAAAATCGTTCAAACTTAAAAATCTTTCAAATTTGAGAATTGTTCTAATTTTTTAAAAATTATATTTTAAAAATATTCTTTTTTAAAAAAATTCATGTTTGTGAAAAATAGAAATTTTTCCGAAAAAAAACCCGGATTATGGAAAATAAAAAAGAAACAGCAGAAAAAAAACGAAACGAGAATTACCTTTTAGTGGGCCGCGGCCCAGCTAGCCACTGCAGCCACACACGGGCAGCGAAATGAAACAGCCTGTCGGGGGATAGTGGGCCGGGCCCAACAACGGCCGGGGTTGTGCGGCTCCACGCTTGGCACCGACCAGGTCGGTGTAAAGCAGCCCCCGAAGAGGCAATTCCTATACACCGACCAGGTCGGTGGTTACATGTACCGCACACCCACGTGCGGTATGGGCCGGCCTGGTCGGCCCATTTCACGTTTATTTCTGTTTTCTGTCTCTGTTTCTTTTTCTTTTCTTTTTTTCTGTTTCTTTTGTTTTTGTTTTTGTTTCTTTTCTGTTTATTTTTTTTTGTTAAATTTTAAAAAGTTCAAATCTAAAATTTGTTCAAATTTAAAAAATGTTCAAATCTGAAATCGTTCAAATTCGAAAAATGTTCAAATCGGAAAATCGTTCAAATTTTAAATTTGTTCATATTCAAAAAATTGTTCAAACATAAAAATCGTTCAAAATAAAAAATCGTTCAAATTTAAAAATCGTTCAAACTTAAAAATCTTTCAAACTTGAAAATCGTTCAAACTTAAAAATCTTTCAAATTTGAGAATTGTTCTAATTTTTAAAAAATTATATTTTAAAAATATTCTTTTTAAAAAAAATTCATGTTTGTGAAAAATAGAAATTTTTCCGAAAAAAACCCGGATTATGGAAAATAAAAAAGAAACAGCAGAAAAAAAACGAAACGAGAATTACCTTTTAGTGGGCCGCGGCCCAGCTAGCCACTGCAGCCACACACGGGCAAATAAATGAAACTGTCGGGGGATAGTGGGCCGGGCCCAACAACGGCCGGGGTTGTGCGGCTCCACGCTTGGCACCGACCAGGTCGGTGTAAAGCAGCCCCCGAAGAGGCAATTCCTATACACCGACCAGGTCGGTGGTTACCGCGCGCCGCACACCCCCGCGCGCGCGGTATGGGCCGGCCTGGTCGGCCCATTTCACGTTTATTTCTGTTTTCTGTCTCTGTTTCTTTTTCTTTTCTTTTCTTTTCTTTTTTTCTGTTTCTTTTGTTTTTGTTTTTGTTTCTTTTCTGTTTATTTTTTTTTGTTAAATTTTAAAAAGTTCAAATCTAAAATTTGTTCAAATTTAAAAAATGTTCAAATCTGAAATCGTTCAAATTCGAAAAATGTTCAAATCGGAAAATCGTTCAAATTTTAAATTTGTTCATATTCAAAAAATTGTTCAAACATAAAAATCGTTCAAAATAAAAAATCGTTCAAATTTAAAAATCGTTCAAACTTAAAAATCTTTCAAACTTGAAAATCGTTCAAACTTAAAAATCTTTCAAATTTGAGAATTGTTCTAATTTTTAAAAAATTATATTTTAAAAATATTCTTTTTTAAAAAAATTCATGTTTGTGAAAAATAGAAATTTTTCCGAAAAAAACCCGGATTATGGAAAATAAAAAAGAAACAGCAGAAAAAAAACGAAACGAGAATTACCTTTTAGTGGGCCGCGGCCCAGCTAGCCACTGCAGCCACACACGGGCAGCGAAATGAAACAGCCTGTCGGGGGATAGTGGGCCGGGCCCAACAACGGCCGGGGTTGTGCGGCTCCACGCTTGGCACCGACCAGGTCGGTGTAAAGCAGCCCCCAGGAGAAGCCCGAGGAAGCAAAACGGGAGGTGGAGACCTGAGTTGGGCTAGATGGAGCCGTGACGCTTCAATTCAGCCATGGTCCGCTTTATAGGAAGCGAATAATTGGGCCAAGTGGTATGCACAGGTTTGGCTATGTATGCGGAACGCGCAGGAAGCTTTTTTTTTTTTTTTTTTTGAGAAAATACGGCACTTTATTAATCATAACAAATCATTACACAGAGTTTTCCGGATACATTCCGAAGCAGAAAGTCTAAAATTACAAGAGACAAAACGCTCAGCTGAGCGAGCTAAAACGTGTGCCGCTTCATTACATTGTCGTAGAGCATGCATAAAAGAAACCTCTGCAAAACAAGCACAGATGTGTTTGATATCCTGAACCACCACGCCCACCATGCTCCGATCCAGCTCCAAAGATTGCAGACGTTGAATCAAAGACAAGCAGTCCGAGACAACAATAATCTTGTCAAAACCTTCCTCAACAGCAAGGGAAACCGCGCGGCGACAAGCCAACGCCTCTGCAATTTCTGGCGCCGTAACCTCATTGTGTAGCTCGCTGCATGCAGTCAAGCAATCACCTCTGTGGTTCCGAATTACGACGCCTATTCCCATCTGATGAGAGGAAGAGAAAAGGGCTGCATCAACATTAACACAAACCGTACCTTCTGGCGGCGGAGACCAACGGAACGCGCAGGAAGCTGATATAGGCTGAAGTAGACAAATGAACGTGATCTGCTTATATTAGTAAAATGAAGAAATACATTATACACCAAATGTTTTTATTCATATTTTTCTCATTTTCTACAGATTTCACCTAATCTATTCTAAAATCTGGCTGAGGATAAAATTTCATTGATTGTATGCTCTATGATGATTCTAGACTCTATAAAAGCAGAACTCAACAATCCTATCTTCAGGAGAACTTCGCAAAAATAGGTGACAGATGAACGTGATTTGTGTGCCATTTGAAATATATCAAAACCTTCTACTGTTCTGGCTACCTATGCTCATGTGTATTATTTGAACATTTTCAAAAAACGATTTTCAAAAACAATTTTAAATATGTCAACACGATTTTAAAATTTGAACATTTTTCATTTTTTTTTTGAAAAATGAACATTTTTCGAATGAACGTCGTTTATCCGAAAATTTTCAAAAACCGGCAAAAACCACAAAGAACATGAAGAAACTAGAGAAGAACAAACTGACAGAAAATGGTCTTAGCTGCGCGAGAAAGAAAAAACCGTTATGGGCCGGCACATAACAAGGATAAGGGTTGTGCGGCACCAGGTCGGTGTATATGGGTCTTTGAGATATAGATTAAATGAGCCGTGGCCCATATCCACATCGACAAGAGTCTTACTACTTTCGACAATAAAGCAGGCCATGGCCCATGGGCCTTTTCTCGGAAACTAAGTTTTTTTTTACGTGCAAAAAACAAGTATTAATCAAGTTTCTAGGCAGACGCATCACAAAGGGATGCTGTTGTTAATGGGATCAAATATTATACTCCTAGAGCTAAGCTGTAACTAAGTGCTTCGATCAGGTTCATCAAATACGTAGTCATACTACTAAGATCGGTCTAGAACTCTAGATAGCTGACCTTCCGTGCACGCCGTCCTCCTCGTATTAAATCGTCCATCTGTCCTGCCCGCTGCCATTTAGTTACGTACAGCGAACGGTCAAGAGATTCAAAGATGGATTACTTGTCTTGTCTGCACCATCTTACTGCATGTAAGGGTTCCTTAGGCTGCAATAAGAAAACAATGTGATCAAATGTGGGCTCAACAGTACATTTTGTGTTTTCGATCGGCAGAGAAATAATTAATGACAAAGTCGTTGCTAGCTAGAAAGGCATGGTGCAAAATCAAAACCCGGCTTTGGCCTTGGCCTTTGAGTGCGTGTGTGTGTGATGGCTGAATGGGAGAACGGACCAACGGAGTACTTGCAGCTAGGGTCTACGCAGTCTAAGAAGTTGGCGGCAACCACTGCGAAGGCGGATGGAGTTTGGAGTATACGTGCGCTTCACAACGGGGGGAAAGATCCGATCACGCCAGCCAACCAGCAGGGACCGACCAAACGAGTGTCGCCGTCGAATACGCCCTCAGCTACAGGTAATTGTTCAATCTTCAATGCCTGGGAGACCCCGGCCGATACACACGTGTTAAATCCATCATCAGCACGTCTCCCGTTGGACATGGCAGCTGCTATCTGTCGTTAAACTCTTCTTCTTTCAGTCATATTCGATCCATTTCTGTCACCTTGTCCAGATCGATGCTGCTTGACCGTTAGATCTGCTGAGATGTTTCTGAAACAAAAAAAAGTAAGACAGCAAATTTGGGGATGAGCTACAAGTTAGATCGTCTTCTGCAATCCTATCAAACTGGAAACATCCTAACAAATTGGAGCTCTGGTTGGTTATAGCGATGGATATCCAGAGTAACTAATTGACTCGGGCTAAACTTCCGAGATGCACGCATGAGCACGCGGTAGCATCCATCCTCCAACACTCAGAGATCCTTATCTGTTTCAACTCTATATCGCGTTGCAACATACTACACGCTAAAGCAAGTCTACAAGATAGGCCAATTAGACTCCTTGTTTAGCACTTCAAGTTGAGCTTACACCTTCTTCTTACTTGTAAATCTGACACATGTGTGCACGCCTCGCCCACACAACATGATTGTGCTGGTTAAGTCAACACACAAATCATATAAACTAATTGCGTTTTAATCCCATATGTTGTTGATTCAGTAAAGAAACGGAATGAACACGCCGAGAAGTAATAGCCAGGAAAAACAGGAATCACAAGCTAAGGGTTGCGGGTCGGGGAACCCGCATCCAACTGGATGACACGATTAAATTGTGGCAGCGACTAATAGCTGAATACCTCCTTTCCATACATATAGCCATAAAGGGAGGAGCATTTTATTCTTCTCTGTATCCCCCCCTGTCGCTCTTCTCTTCTCTTTTGCAACTCCTCTCCATTCTCTCATCATATCAAGCAAGGTAGGTAAGATATTCTCATGCTTCTACATATGTTTCTTGTTGTCTTTCTTTCTTCCTTTTTTTTTTTTTTGCTCGCTTTGTTTTCTAGCGATACTTGCTCCTTTTCACCTGGTTAGATTGTTCCTGTTTCATGTTACTGAGTAACCGTGCTCTTTTCCGTCATTGAGACAAGTTCCAGCCCATGTTGCAAAACAATTGTCTACATCAATAGGAAACAAATGGGAGCATGTTTCAGAACAACCATGGATGCTCCACTTTTTCTCTATTAGTCCAAAGCACATGGACCAGTATTACTTGCTGCTAGGATGGGGATTGATGCTCTTATGTTTTACTATTTCAGACACAAACTTAAACTGCATTACTTTGCTTTTAGTGTCTGTATTTAAGCTTGAACTGTATCTAAGATCTGGGACAACATCAATTGACCATGTCAATGATACATCAGATCATTGCAATTTGCATTTAGCTTTCAGGAATATGCTGCTAGTTGTCTGCTTATATCCTGTTCCCTTTTTTCACCAACTGTTGTAGAGGAGGAACAAACAAGATGTTTTTTCAGAGGAAGAATTCAAAGAAAGTGAAGGAAGCCGATGGATCATCACCGAAGAAGGAGAAAAGTAGCCGTGGGAAGAACGACTTCTTCGATCGCACCAAGGGAGGACTTGGTGCCCTTGCAGGAAGCCTAAAGTCAGCAAAGAATGGTTAGGCATTCCATCCATTTTCAGCCAAAAAATATGTTCACAAGAATGTTTGTCCAGCTTCAGATAAACATGACCCTATGCCCTACGGACCTTTTTCCTGATAGGAAGTAACTGATAGCAACAGCCCCCATGGAAATGTTTCTCCCCTGATAGGAAGTAACGGATAGCAACAGCATATAAGAGTTTTGATCAGCACAAACAAATGAAACTGGAATTGCTAATAGGCCCTTTGCCACGCTAATCTGCTTTATATGTTCCACTTTATCAGATATCCCCCAAAAGGGACAACGTTAGCCATTTGTTTTGATTAGATATTATATTTCATAAACATAAATAAAATACTTGTTCTAAAAGTGGCTTTGTATTTTATTAGATCAGCACAAGGAAACTTTTGCTTCCCACAAGAATCCGAAACACCTATACTTAATCAAGGTAGAAGGTTTCAGAGTTGAAATGATGTTATTTTAGTAATTTCCATATTATCTTTCACAATTCTACGTGCCCTGCATAACTTTTCCATGTTAGCTTTCCTAAGTCCTAGTAGACAGCTGGCAATGATGTAATCTTAATAATTTTTCTCCACCCTGACCTTTGGAGCTCATTGACACTTTGACAGACGTGGAAGAGAGGTTGGAAAAGGCTCAAGATGATGCGAAGACAGGCATTGAAACAATCTTACAGAGGGGCTCAGTCGTTCTTGAAAAAACGGAAGAGGATATTAGAGGTCATTCCGAAGTCAGCCGTTCAAATGAACTAGGTAAATCATATTCAATTCAAAGTCAACTAAAATGAAAATATTTACGTTCAGTTGATTCTGTGTGACCATTTCACAGATAGAAATATATAAGATCGAATAGTGCAGTTCCACATTCATCTTTGAATTAGGTCAAAGAGGTTACAAACTGCAATCAACATTTAGGTGATACAAAGAACTGGAGTAGCACTATTCCGCTGTAAGCTGATAGTACATGGTTGGGTTCCCTTCAGCCTCAGCACTCGTAACAAAATTACATAGTCACTTTTAGAACTTTGGTCCAGAACTTCAGCTAATTAGATCTTCTGTAGTTTGTTGTAGTTTTATAATTTTTTTTTCTCTAACTATTTTCTAAAAATCTATAAAAATATACAGCAGAGTCCTACTGATACCTAAAAAAAACATCATAGTGTGCATAGTACGTTGACCAACGGGGAATGATCCCTCCCTGCGGATGGACGCTAGGATGATGACCCGGTTTAAAGTCCGCCCCTCCTTGCGAAATTACAGCGAGATTGGGATTCGAACGCGGGTGGGTTGGCTGCGCACTCGCTAGCCTTGCCACCGAGCTAGGACTCAATTCCCATAGTGTGCGCATAGTACAATGGGGAAATTTGACCTTTGTTCGTGTTACAAGGAAAGGGTGGGTGTAGCTAGTCTATGTAATATTAGATAATTTTCCTTATTAGGTAAGATATCCTTTTCTGATACCCTTTTTGAAGGAAATCCACAAGTCATGTAATCAATAAAGGGGGGGGGGGGGGGGGGGGAGTGATATAACAGGTACTCATTGCAGAAGTTAATTCCACTCATATTCCTAGAGTAGGTTGATTCAGATCATGATAATGGATCATCACCATATTTGAAAGGAGATATGACACATTATGTGTACCATTTTCTTATGATGCAATTATTTGTTTGAACTTGTACAAGAATAGACCAAACTGAAATTTGACAACTTGTACTGAAACTTGGAAATTTCTCGAAGTATTAATATAATTTTTCTGCCCGTTCTCAGAAAAAAGGAAGGTATGTGATTTAGGTGTGAGTGCACATCATTTCAAACTGGGTCCAACACATATTGCTTGATGAGTCGGCTGCCCACTTACTTTTCAAGTGTCATTTCTCAATTCGTGTGGGGTCCAAATTAAAGTCTTGGCTTGGTCTTGAGGACATTGATCCGCCAAGTTGGCATGGTATCCATTCCGTCAAGAGTTGGTGGATTAAGGTCATTCACAAGAGAGGTCAATCAAGAAAGGCATTGGCCTCGCTTGCAATGCTTGTCTCTTAGGAGATTTGGAAGGAAAGAAACGCCCTGGTTTTCCGAAACCAATCTGCTACCGTCAATATGCTTGTTTCGAAAATAAAAGAGGAGGCGGCTATGTGGTGCCTTGCCGGCGCCAAAGCCTTAAGTAATGTAATGCCGCAAGAGTAGCTCTCTAGTATTTGTTGTCTTGGCTATTTTGGCCAAGATGGGTTTATAAGACTTCTAAAACCTTCTCCTTAATTAATAAAAATGGCAAATATTTTGCCTTGTTTCAAAAAAAAAAAAAACTGATCCTAATGATCACATTGGAGATTACTACTTGGATGGCTCAACAAATCAACCATCAAACTGTTGTTCAGATTTGAGCATTTCATAGTTACAACTTGCATGAGCTGCATGTTTTTCTGTGGTGGTTTGTATTTAGCTTTACTTCCAAGGAAACCCACCTTTATGCACAATGATTGTGGAGGACGTCTGGGCATGTGTGATTTAGAATGTACCTGATGCTATTTTCCAGCTTGTTTTTCTCCATAAAGGGCCATTCATGATCCCAAATCGCAAAGTAAAATACAGCTAGCTTCACTGCATCCCATATTCAGAAGATCATCGTGAGCAGCGTACAGGAATTGTCGGACGTTTTTCTATCTTATTCTGACGAAGAGGCAGTTACAGCTCAGGCATCATGTTCTTGTGTCCTTCTAGCTGGCCTCCATGTGCCAGATGGTTAGTTGACATTGACACATGCATATTGTACAGAACATCCTTAATTTAACGCAATTAGTCCAGCAAGGAATACTCCTAAATAACACAGAATCCAACTGTTATGTCGTATATTCTTCTTTGCATCGATACCGCAGATCAAGTAAACAAAATAAAAATATATTACCAAATCTTGATCTATATTCCATTTGAGCCAGTTGGAATAAGGACAGTTTGTACGACCCAAAAACTCTGCATCGTGCCAACAGTAATGCAGAATCATCTTCCACCAACCACAATGACTGTTCGCAATTTGCCAGTGTGTATTATATCTAGCTGTCACCCTCCTGCACTACCCTACCACGTACAGCAGCTGTATATATATAGTGCACCTGAACATCAGACTGGATTCTCTTAACCTAGACATCACAGATCCAAAGCCAGCAAAGACCTAGAATTCGTCAGCCTCTCATACAAATTATTAGCCTGTGCCTTTAGGTTTCCTTCTGCTTAGTTTTCCCCATTTATTGCAGCCTTCGCTTGCCCCCAAATCTCGACGTTTCAGCTGGTAAGCGTCTCTTGTTCCTCTGCAGTTCGATTCAGCCTATGTTACGGATAAGATGGGACAACTTTTGTTTTTGCAAACTTCTGTCTCTGGATCTCTTCGTTCTTTGCTTTGTGTGCATGATTGGCAACCTCTTGCTTATTCTTGCAAAGGAATTTCGTCCTTTCCTTTCAAGGTTGATCAGATTTTTCCTACTTAGAAAAGTTGTGGAATTAGATTCTTGATCACTATAACTTTTTGTTAATTATATTTTTCGTTTGTTTTGCTGCCATATGTTTCTATGATTGTATTCCTTATGGTGTTTACTACCGATGTCTGAATTCTGGTCCAGTCACTGCCAAATTAGATTCTTGTTTATTTTTTTCCTTACGTTCCAGATACATCCATACCCAAAAGTTGAGAGATTATAAGAGATTATATTGAAATGAGGCAAATGATTTGTCTTCTTTATTAATATAGAAGAAAGTTTAGAAACAGCAAATGCCTAGGACGTTTTACGGGAACCTACTCTCCCGAAATTACATTGCCTAAAAATTTAGCACCGGTTAAGATCCAAGCTCTTGCCTTGTATTTGATCTTCTTGATGACGAAGCCGGGGAGGAGTGGTGGTGGAAAACTCTAAAGTTGTGTTCCTTCCAAATCTCCCAAGAGACAAGCATGATCATAGCTTTTCCCTGTTTGAAGAGCAATTGTCCACCAGTCATCAACACAAGTTGAGAGATTAGATTCATCAAAGTTGGCAACTTTTTCTTTAAGTGATTTTTCGCAAAAAAAGGTCCATATGCGAAAATACATTGTCCAGTTTCTTGATGGCATGAGTAGTTTTCTCGCATAGTAGTTTTCATACCTCTAAATTGAACTGCCAACTATAGGCTCTGACGTATTTTTTGTCAGTTTCTGAAGGTCAAGGAAGTGAAGAACAAGGAAAGGAGGACATGGAAGCTTTCAATTCGATGATTGACAAGGTGAAAACTAACCCAGATGTGATGGAAAAGGTCCACTCGGTCCTTGACAAGGTGAAGAACCACCCAGAAGTGATGGAAAAAGTTGCTGATGTTCTACATCTGGGCAAACATGGTAAAAGCTTTTGATCTAGCCTATCAATTCCCCAATTAGGAAAAACAGTATACTCACAATTTATCAACAAACAAGGAAGAATTGATCTGTCCACTCTCTTAACCTGTTCATGATCGTACATTTTTTACAATTCGCATCAATCTTCGATGCATACAGAATCCAAAGAGAAAGAACCCGAAGCTGAAGCTGAGAAAAAGGCCGAAGAAGGCGAGACCTCTGTCGACAAAACCGAAGACTCAAACATCCTAGAGCAGGCCGTGGAAGAAATTCAGGCTGTTATCGCAGCTGCGCATCCACATGAAACAGCCAGAGATGAAACTGAAGTTCCTGTCGAGACTGCTGCTGAAACTGAAACTGAAACTACAGCAGAAGGAGAGAAGCCTGAGGAAGCAAAACGGGAAGTGGAGAAAGACAACCCGAAGAACCGAATTGATTTCGTCGGGTTCTTCGCCATGCTCTTTGAGAGGTTCTGCTCCCCAGCTGATAAGAAGAAAGACTAGGTGTGGCAGGTCAGCCATCCTGCGTTCTTTAAAACTGAAATGGTCTGGACGGGGGCTGTGGATGGTGTACAGTTTGCAAGTTATTTGTTCACTTCAAAGTTATTTGATTTTGAGTTTGTCCTCAATGGTGATGGATGCAAAGAAGTGTTCTACTTTGTGTAATTCTTGGCACACGTTGATTGATCCTATTTATGTGAATCAAAGGAATGATTAAATTTATTTTAAAGGCTTCATTTGTATCTAGAAGTGTATTTACCCATTGTTAATACCGTATGAGGTTAATGAAGGATACACCAAAGTTTTGGCTCTTTTGTGGGATCAAAGCTGCATAGCCTATTATACACCAGAAAAGACCATGTTGTAGATAATTTTATGTCCACATGCTCAATTAGAAGAACAGGACTTGGGAAATCTTGCCAAACAAATCGGAAAAAGGACATTCATGTGATCCTGTCGATGCGAAAAGAAAATAACGAATGAACCAAGGTTCTAAAGAACCGATGAATAAACTTGACTGTAACCAGAGTTCACCTTTCAATTTGCTGATCTCTATCAGATATATATCATTCATGGGGCAGCTGATGTGCGAATGGCTCAAAAAGGCAGCTCAAATCACCATTTTTACTAGTGTATTGCTAATGCAAGACAATCGATAAAATGCTTTATCTCAATTCAATTATCCAAGCATCACAATTGTATACAATCATATCCAAGTCTGGAGCAGCTCAAGTGTTCAACTGAGTTCTCATTCTTATAAATCTAACACTTAAGTTGAGATTCAGGCTACCTCACCCCCATATGCAACATAGTGATATGATTTGTAATGAGTCCTACAACACAAGTAGGTTGACGCTGCTTCATTTGTTATTGTTACCAGTCAATGGATGAGCTCTCTCACGCGGAGGTACTCCCAGTAAATTCTTCATCATGTCATAGGTTGTGAAACCGATAGCAACTGAAGGGACAACCTGTAACAAATAAATTTTCAGAAAGACTTGCATGGTTAAGAGTTCAAGAAAAAAGAGAGCACACAATATCTGCCACCCTATTCCTCAATTACCTTCACATAGTTAAGGCTCAAGCCAGCGAAGAGTTGTCTCCAACCTTGGCACCGAATGATAAGAAAGAGACCCTGAAATGTTCCTCTAATGCGGAAGGCATCATTTGCATCCAGGGGCTGCTTGTTCTGAACCTGAACGCAGGACAGATCAGAAGCTAATCAGAATTGCAATCCTACTTACAAAAATCCATAGATCATCATGACTGGAATGTGAGTTATACCTGCATTTGCCTTCGGACGACATCCAGTGGATAAGTGAGGGTTTGTCCAAAAAGACCAGCCAAAGCACCACAAGAGAGCTTCAGTATAACAGATCTCTTGTAATCTTCTGGAACACGAGATTTTAGGTCTTCATAGATGTAAAATTTTAGGCCAGCATAGGGAAGAATACCAATCAAGGTTGGGCCTGACAGATAATTAAAATTGATTGTCACGCACTGCAATCTTATGCCCCACATGAGTTTAACATAACAGCTCAATGCATAACTTTTCGCATGTACGGTACTAAGCAGTAAGAACATTAACGAAGGAGATTTGAACCGAATTTTCACAATATTCAAGTGTTAGTCTATCATAAACTACTCTCATATACTGAGTCCTGGCAGTTGCCATTAGGGTCAGCTGAAACGACTGTGCAAGCATGTGATAGTAAATAAACAGTGATGCCAGGTATGGATGAGATTTTCATATGCATGCCCACTATTAACCTGAACTTGAATTATAGCACCCTTGTTACAACATAAAAGCTTTGCAAGCATGAAACATTAACTAAAGTCGCACCGACATATTAGACCAAGAGACGTGACTTGGAAATTTGATAGCCTCAGAGCAACAAACCATAAAATGATGCTTGCTCAGACCAATAGCAAAGTTGGGGGATAAGACATACCTATTCCACGGTACAGAGATCGTGCACCTCCTTCCTTGTAAACAGTTTTAAAAACATCCTTTATACCATTATATACTGGTTGCTGGCCAGAATTTCCCAAAGGATTCCCAGGTTGGGCTACATTTGAAACCTAGTGAAGAAAATTAATGAGAATAAACCATGAGGTGGTGATTCCAACAATAACTGATCAACATCCGACAATGTGTAAACTACTAGTGGTGATGAAGAAACTATTCCAACAGTACTTCTATTGATGTAGAGTCTTTACCTATATAGTAACAAAGAAATGAGGAATGATCAGAATGGATGTATGATACCTGGTATGCCAGCTTGGTCCTAGCCAAGTCTAAAGGGTAGGTACACAGAACTGCAGTTCCGCCGGCAGCTGAGCCAGCCAAAAGATCAACCACAGGTCCTGTGCCCACGGACGGAGCATTATTCAGTATCCAGCACCTATACTGCTCATATGTCATGTAATGCAATGCCGCATATGGAACAATCCTAAGCACACTTGCACCATTCCCTCTGCATGAATGATAAATAAAGCGTGAAAGTCAAAATTCTGTGAGTGAAAGCTCAACATCAAGATGCTGAATTCAACAGTCAAAGCTCAAGGCATATTTCCCCACAATACTTACTTGTAGAAACCTCGGGTTCCCTCGTACTGCCACAGCTTCCTCAAGGATCTGATGATCCCAAGGGATTGAAACCCTTGGGTTCTGGTCTACAAAGCAACAGAGAGATGTATTCTCCAAACTTAATACATCATCAGCTAAATACTTGTGCAATCAACACAAGTAAATACTAATGGAAACGTAAGGATTAAACAGTCCATACCTGCAGCAAGATCTTGACCCTCTCTAGTGGCGCCACCGCAGTCTTGGCGAATGCACCGGCTGCACCGCCAGCAATAAGCTCCTTAGCATAGACCGGCAGCAAGTCCAGAGCGTTCACCTGCGCGGCTGTTGAGGCCGATGAAAATGTGGATTCTTGCGAGGAACCCATATTTCCAACTGTCTGGGCAGATGAGGATATGTAAGGCCTGCTCTCCCCACCACTATTAACATTAACACTAATAAATGAAAACTCGGGGCTGTGAATATCTTTTGCAGGCAGAGTGTTGCCAGGAATATGTCCCTGAAAATTGGATATCCTTTAAATGCGAAGAACGGAATCAAAGCTTGATTTTTTTAGTCTTTCTCCTGCCCGCTCGCATTAACTGGAGGCCCGGGATAAGCTAGAATCTCGCGCAGTAGTGTCTGAGCAATGATAGCTACGGAGTAGTTTTTAACGGAACAAAGAGGAGATTCTAGCGTAAGCTGGTTGACGACGCAGCATCCACGATCGGCAGCCCTGATCATCCGAGAAGCAACAAGAAGTGTAGAGTGATGATAACCCAGTATAGCAGGTTCAGAGGGGAATCAACGGTATAGTAGGCTCCAACCAAGAGCTGCCTACGGGGGCGTAGGCTTGTAAAGCGAAAGCAGAGGGGCAGATCCGGAAAGGCTCCGGCCCGCCGCTGGCGAGCGCAGGTGGAGGAGGGCCAGCTCCCTAGCCCATCGGCCTATGTGTGGCGGCGAGAGGCGAGAGGCGGCGGAGCCCTTACGGCGGGGAGATCGGAGAGAAGGGTCGGGGCCGAGCTCCCTCGCATCCAAATCGCTCCACCAAGAGTCTGGGGGAAGAATACTCATCAATCGTGGAGGATCTGCGGGGGTTGGGGAGAGAGAGGTAGAGAGGGGAATTGATCTGGGTGGGCAAGTATTCGTTGGACCGACGAGAGGAGGAGGAGGAGGAGAGGGGATCGATTCGTTAGGCGGAATCCGTTGCGGTTGCGGGAGGTGGGGGCGGGGAGAGCTGCTGTGGAACGAATTCGAAGGAAGGAGGAAGTGGAGAGGGGCGGTGCGGGTGCCGTGCCTGGCGATCTGTTATTGGTGGCGGGTCACTCGCGCTCCCGCGTGCGGCAAAACGGGAGGCTCCACTCTACTCAAATAGTGCATTCATAGCATCATCAACCTTTACTAACACCCAATCAGTAACTAGTCTAGTGTCTGTATCCTCTTGAGCTGTAAAGAGGTTTTTGTAAAACCCAATCGCTTCGTCCTCCAAGCCTTCCTGAGAAGTCACGATTGAACCATCTAATCTTCTCAAAGACTTTATCTTATTCCTCCTTCCTCTCTCCTTGGCCTTTGCATGAAAGAAGGATGTATTGCGATCCCCTTCTGCAAGCCATTGAGCTCTTGATCTTTGTTTTTCTAATGATTCCTCCCTTGACAGTAACTCTGAAATTCTCGCCATAAGAGTTTTCTCCTCATTCAAGGGACCTCTACCGAGGGAACCTGCTCGTAGATCGTCCAATCGCTTTCTCATGCTAGCTAACTGTCTTTTGACATAGCCGAATTCAACTATACTCCATCTCTTCAGCTTATTACGAACGCTTCCAAGAGACTCGTAAACCTCCTGTAAATTATTCCCCTCGGCCTGCCACGCACCTTCAACCGTTTGAGTATATCGGTCATGGCGTGTCCAAGCATTCTCAAAACGGAATGGTTTAGTACCCATCCCATCTTCTATCCAGTCTGATCTCCTTACTGATATCACCAGAGCACAGTGATCTGACTCACAACATTGCACATGAGTAACAATAGTATTATCAAAGCACTCCATAAATTTATCATCTCCAAGAGCTCTGTCTAATCGATGTTTCTGTCACCTTGTTGTTTATTGTCCCAGGTGTAAGGTAAACCATAAAACCCAAGATCATCAAGTCTGCACTTCTCAATTGCCTCTCTGAAACCTTCCATCTTCCATTCTTGCCTTTCAATACCACCAAATTGCTCGGTAGCATAAAGGACCTCATTAAAATCTCCTGCACAAATCCAAGGATTATTATACTCCCTCCTCAGATACTTCATCAAATCCCAACTCAACTTTCTTTTAGCTCTCACAGGGTTTCCATAGAAACCGGTAAATCTCCACTCCAACTCACCAAGCTCATCATTTTGAATCAGTGCGTCTATGTGAGAGTTACTGAATGACTTCACTGAGACTCTTGAATCATTATTCCAGTACAAACATAATCCCCCACTCAGATCGACACACTTAACTCCAAACGCATTGGAGAACCCAAACTTCCATCTTAAATCTTGCGCTCTCTTATCGGACATCTTGGTCTCCGAGAGAAAGACCAGACTTGGACGTTGCAACCTAATCAGGTCACTAATCTCACGAACTGTCTCAGGCCGCCCACCACCTCGACAGTTCAGACTTAGGATATTCATTGCTCCCGGCGGTCATCCTCGAAGGATGCCGCCGATACATTCAGCATATCACTGATGTTAGTACTATCCACTGCCTCACCATCTCCACCTTTAAGCTTCTTCTTATTTGCATTCTTCTGGGGAGATGCACCAGGAAGAGTACCCTTTCCATCATCAAACATACCAATCATATTTGCTACTTTTGAGTTACCATTCACTACTACAATGGTTCCTGCATTTTGTTCACCCTCCAGAGAAGAATTGGAGTTTAAAGCCGCCCTCTTTTTTGGCAAATTTGCATCCTGCATATTAACATCATTGATCACACCAGTCCCTCCATCCTGCTCCAACGAGGGTATTTTGCCATCATCTTGTCTCTGCACTATATTCCATCTCCAGCTACCCTCACTGCTAAAGGCATTGGAAGCTCCACCACTTCCTCTACCAGAGCCTCGTCCAAACAACCCTCTTCCCCTACCTGAGCCTTGACTTGGAGCACCACGCCCGGATGGAGATCCACGGCCAGCACCACGGTTCTTCCATTCATCTGCCAATATGAAATCTCCCCATTCAAACTTTGATGGATCATGCTCTCCTGTTCCGCATTCCTCATACCAATGTCCAAGCAACCCACAATAGTTACAGAAAGTAGGCATTTTTTCATACTTGACCTGATACCAATCCTTCTTACCGGCCTTGGTAATCGAGACAAATCTCTCTAGTTTCTTATTAACGTCAAGATCAACTCTCAGTCTGACAAAAGCACCCACGTAGCCTGCAGGAAGCTGAATTTGAACTTCTGTAATTTTTCCCATCTTCCTACACATACCTTTAATCACAGCCTCCTCCAGATAATTATCTGGAAGTTTCAGAACCCTTGCCCAGACGGAAATCCTATCTAGCTTGATTGATCTAGGGTTCGTAAATCCGTCATATTCCAAAAGGATTAACGCCTGATTGCGGAACAGCCACGGCCCACCAAACATGGCTGAATTCCAATCACCAAGACAGCCAAACTGCACCGTGAAGAGATTGTCTTCAATCTTCCTCCACCGCACTTCCTTCACCGGATTCCATGCCGAGCGCATGTCGGCATAGAGAGCAGACGGGCTAAAACCCTTGTCCGTATGAACCCTTGCAATGGCTAGCACCTATCACTGACGAGGAGATTGAGAGAGCCTTATTTATGATGCACCCGGATCGTTCACCGGGACCGGATGGACTAACTGCTGGTTTTTATATAAGGCATTGGAATATTATGAAAACTGCTATATGCTCAGCAGTTAGGGATTTTCTGAATGGTGGTGATATGCCTGAGATTGTGAACTCTACTGTCTTGGTTCTGATCCCAAAGGTAAAAAACCCTCAAGATCTATCTCAGTATAGGCCTATATCCCTATGTAATGTGTTATACAAGTTGGCATCGAAGGTTTTAGCACTGAGATTAAGACCTCTGCTAGAAGGACTGATCTCGGAGGAGCAAAGTGCATTCGTTCCCGGTCGGCTCATCACTGATAATGTACTGCTTGCTTATGAATGTGTTCACTATTTGAAAAGAAAGAAAGGAAAATCAGGTGCATGTGCGGTGAAACTGGATATGGCAAAGGCGTACGATCGTGTGGAGTGGTCATACTTGAGGGCGATCATGACCAAGCTGGGTTTTGCCGCTGAGTGGATTGATAGAATTATGTGCTGCGTGGAGTCGGTTTCCTTCTCTGTTAAAGTCAATGGTACATATTCGGAAATTTTTAAACCAACCAGAGGCATCAGACAAGGAGATCCATTATCACCTTATCTATTTCTGATATGTGCTGAAGGGTTCTCGAGTATGCTCAAGTATTATGGTGCTGGCCATTTATCCCGTGGGGTTCGAGTGGGTATTCACTGCCCCTGGATTTCCCATCTTCTTTTCGCTGATGATTGTATGGTTTTTACGCAAGCAACAACAGATGGAGCAAATAGGTTACAGGAGATTTTGGAGAGATACCGTATTGGCTCTGGACAGATGGTGAATAAACAAAAATCTGCAATTTTTTTCAGTGCAAACACAAATGATGGTATGAAGTTAGCTGTGCACCAAGGTACGGACATTCCCACAGAAGCTTTGGTTGAGAAATATTTGGGTCTTCCAACTGCTCTTGGGCGGTCTACAGATGATCAATTTGAGCATATTGTAGCAACTATCAAGAAATTGGTGGCAGGTTGGGCGCCTAGGCTTCTTAATAGTGCAGGGAGAGAAGTGTTGATAAAAGCTATCTGTCAGGCAATACCAACATACTCAATGAGCTGTTTTAAGCTATCAAAAAAATTATGTAAGAAAATTACTGCTGTGGTGGCTCGCTTCTGGTGGGGAGGTGACGAAGTGAAAAGGAAAATGCATTGGGTTAAATGGTCTGATGTGACTATACCTAAGGTCTGTGGGGGCATGGGTTTTAAGGATTTCACACTCTTCAACAAAGCTATGTTAGCGAAACAAGGGTGGCGATTGATCTCTAATCCAACCTCACTGTGTGCAAGAGTTTTGAAGGGGAAGTATTACTATAACAGAGATTTTATGTCAGCAGCAAATAAGAGGGGTTCTTCTCATACTTGGAGAGCAATATTATATGGACGAGAAGCATTAAATCTGGGGCTAATTAAACGGATAGGCGATGGTACAAACACAAGAATTTGGGAGGATCCTTGGATTCCGACCAATATGGGCCTTAGGCCAATTATGAGAAGACCCGGATCAGGAGTGACTCTAGTGAATGAATTGTTGAATCCACAATCAGGCGAGTGGAATGAAGAGATTTTAGAGACGAAGATGGCTTCTGTTGATGTACAAGCTATTTTGAAAATTCCAACGGGTAGATTAGAGGAGGACTCTTGGGCCTGGCACCTAGAACGGCATGGTAACTTTACAGTTAGATCAGCCTATAGAGCTTTGCTGCAAGCCAACGTCATGGTTAACCCTATAATGGGATCAAGTGGTTCTGAACAATCGTACTGGAAGAAACTGTGGAAATTCAGAGTGCCTCCAAAGGTGCGTAATTTCTGGTGGAGAGTAATCAAAGGTTTTATTCCATGCCGAGCTATTCTAATAGATCGCCATATAGAAAAGATTGGTTTTTGTCATGAATGTGGCATCATGGAAAACATTCAACATGTCCTCTTTGAATGTACATGGGCCAAGTTATTCTGGCAGGAAATCAAGGTTGTTACAGGGGTGAAGATACCTTGTTTCCATCCTACAACTTGGGCTATTGATATTATTGATAGTAACAAGTTAGAACCTAAGGATGCTTCGGTCATTTTGTGTGGAGCATGGGCTGTTTGGTCGGAAAGGAATGCCAGGAAGCATGGCGAACGTTTAAGGACTATTTTTGAATCTGTAAAGTGGGCTGCTGATATCGCGATGGACCTATCCATATCTGGTCGCGCAATCAGTAAACGGACCACCAAAGTTATCCCGATGTGGCAGCCACCGAATGAAGGAGTTTTGAAATTGAATGTGGATGCAAGCTTCTCAGAGATATCAGGAGATGGAGCATCAGGATTAGTTCTGCGTGACCATACAGGAGCTCTGATTAGGGGTCAGGCTATATGGTACTCCCAGGCAGCCAGTGTTCTGATCATGGAGTCTTTGGCAGTTCGGGATGGAATCAAGCTTGCTAGTGATCTTGGCCTGTCTCGTGTCGAGGTTGAAACAGATTCGAATGATGTTGTCAGACTCTGGAATGATCGGGCTAGTGGAAGATCTGAGATTTCATCAATCCTGCAAGAGATTGAAGACCTATCTAGTAATATGGAATATTTCCATCTTAGTTTTATTGGGCGTGAAGCAAATGAAGGAGCACACTTGTGTGCTAAGCAGGCATCCTCTAGTAGGCATAGATGTCTTTGGATTAATTATGTTCCTACTTTCTTATCTGATTGTCTGTACAAAGATTGTAAGCCCAATGATTAATGAATGATAGCGGTTGAGTCTCAAAAAAAAAAAAAACTCTACTCAAATAGTAAGGGCGAGTTTGGTAGGAATCATGGATCACTGCCCCAGTGAGAGTGAGAGATGGGACTTCCATCTCGTTCCGAACGAGCTTCGATTCACTAATAGCACCTCATTTGGTAGGCTGAATTGCATCGGGTGACACCTAAGTGACACTTTGATTGGTTGGTCGCATGATTTTCGTGCCTCACCTATATGGCAACATGGTGACCTTACCTCACCTATCACAAGACCACCATGGCACCGCCGTTCACAAGGTTCGGCACGTCAGCGATGGCACCGCCGATCACGCCGGTCACAAGCATCACCACGTCGCCGACCATAAAGACGAAGATCACCATGACACCATCGGTGACGCCGGTCACACGCATGGGCACGTCGCCGACCATGAAGACGAACACCACCATGATACCGTCGGTGACGCCGGTCACAAGCATCACCATGTCGCCATCCACAAAGACGAACACCACCAGGACACCGTCGGTCACGCCGGTCACAAGTATGGGCACGTCACCGACCACGAAGACGAACACCACCATGACACCGTCGGTGACACCGGTCACAAGCATCACCATATCGCCGACCACGAAGACGAACACCACCAGGACACCGCCGGTCACAAGCATGGGCACATTGCCAACCACGAAAACGAACATCACCATGACTGACATAGGCATGCCGGATGGGCCTGCCGAAGAAAGTACCCGGAGTTTGAGGAAGGCCCGCGGCCTGAAGGTTATGAAGCCCGGAAGCCCATTAAAATATCGAATATGGTAAATAGAAATAGATTAGGAAGGAGACTTGTAACTTTACGGAACGAACTCAGAGAGTCTCCCGGCGTTTTGTAAACTTGTGTAATACGAAACCCTCGGCTCCGCCTCCTATATAAGGGGGAGTCGAGGGACAAAGAAAGGATCAATCTCATTGTCAACTCAACCCTAGTTTTTAGCAGTCGAGCACCTTTTCGGCTGAAACCTTCGAGATCTACTTGCCCTCTACTTCCGCGAAACCCAAGTATACAACTTGTAGGTATTGACAAGTTAATACCTTGTCAATTGGCGTCGTCCGTGGGGATTTGAGGCGACAAGGAGCTGATCTCGATGGCATCGTCAACATCCTCGACAACATCATCAACTTCATCGGTAGCAAGCAACGTGATG
Organism: Lolium perenne; assembly: GCF_019359855.2. Classification (NCBI taxonomy): domain Eukaryota; kingdom Viridiplantae; phylum Streptophyta; class Magnoliopsida; order Poales; family Poaceae; genus Lolium; species Lolium perenne. Next base: position 176,920,767 of record NC_067246.2, on the reverse strand, counting down.
GACAGAGGTAAACAGATCAAAACCGATCTCGTTGATTTTATACCTCACCCTCCCGCCCGTGTGGATGCATATGCGCACCTGAAGGAGCCAATGGAGATGGCGTTCGGAATCTTCCACTTCCGCGTCGGGAAGGAAGGATCACATCGTCTCGCGGCACCAATTTCATCGGGTCCGTCAGCGGTTGATTCCGATTTCTCAGGATCATCATCAGCGTTCGAGATAAGCGACGAAGAGATTTCGCCGCCAAGCTCCACCAAGCCCGCTTCAAGCGGAAAACTCGCCGATATCTTCGGCAACATGTCCTTCGGATCGTCTGCATATTCAGATCTGAGCAGCGACTCGGAGAGCATCGACAGTTTCGACTTCATCGACATATCTACTTCCGTTCGGGGGGTCCTCGCCAATACGCGCGACGGTGTCACCAACCTCGAGGGGAACGAAACTGCAATATATCATCAAGTCTATGCAATCGGAGAATCGAGTCGCCCAGAGGATGAAACATCAGAGGCCTTCGATGATTTGGGAAATCCATACATCGATCCCGCTGACCATGGATAAAAAAGTTACCAGTAGGATCCATCGACAGCTGGGAAACTTTTGAAGAGTTATTTGTGAAGAATTTCCGTTCCACGTGTAAGAAGCCCGCATCCATAGAGCAGCTAAGGGCCTGCAAGCAAAAGTATGGTGAACCAATGAGGACATACATCCAGCGTTGGAATATCATAAAAAACTCGGCTGAAAAAGTATCTGATGAAAGAGCAATAGATGCGTTTTTTGCGGGAATTCATCGAAAGGACTTCATCGAGGACTTGGGCAGATCCAATCCGAAAACAATCGCAGAACTTATGGACATAGCGAATCGCTAGGGAGATGGAGAAGATGTTGTGCATAATAAACGGCACAGGTCACCCGAAGAGGACCGCAACATAAATAATAATCAAAATAGGCGACGATATTCTCATCCATACGCACACTATGATAGTCCCGACCAAGTGGCGGCTAGCTTCCAAGGAAACAGTGGTGGAAATAATCGGGAGGATTATCAAAGAAGCAATGAACAGCGCGACGCGCCAAGTTCTAGCAGGCAAAATAATCGACCAAGCTTCCAGAGGTCATACAATATATCACCCGACGATCTCTTTAATGGACCGTGCCAGATGCATTTTTATCTCGACAATGAGGGAAAAAGACAGTCGGGCCACCTTCAGAAGGACTGTCAAACTTTCCAAGCGTTTCATCGGTACGCGGGACACGCCAATGCGCAGGCAGCAAATAGGGGGAACCCGCAGGAGCCAAGGAGTGAGATTCACCTTCCACCTCCACCCGCAATTACCAATGAAAATCGACATCAGTTGCAACTGGCGGCAAACCCAGACAACGGTCCTTACATTGATACAAACAGATCGGTGGCGATGATTCAGAAGGGCAGACCCTCGAATAGGGCCCAGAAGGTGATTTCGCGACAAGTGTTCATGGCAGAGAAGATGCCTCCACCAACGATAGAGTATCTAAATTGGTCGGGACAGGACATCGGGTTCACTCAAGCGGATCATCCACCTCAAGTTCCACGACCAGGGCGGTCAGCTATGATCCTACCAGCAGTGATCGCAGGATTCGACGTATCTCGTGTGTTCATAGATGGAGGGAGCAACATAAACCTCATGTACGCAGATACATTGAGGAAAATGAATATATCTCTGGCAAATTTAACACCAAGTGATACGCGCTTCCACGGCATCACGCCCGAAAAGCCTAGTTATCCACTGGGAAAGATCAATCTCGACATTCAGTTTGGAACTCGAGAGAATTATAGAAGAGAGAAGCTAGAATTTGAAGTCGTGGATTTCCCATCGCAGTATCATGCTCTACTGGGACGACCAGTTTACGCTAGATTCATGGTGGTGCCGTATTATACATACTTGCTATGGAAGCTCCCCAGACCAAAGGGCCCAATTACGGTGAAGGGAAGTTTTGCTCTGGCAGATAAGTGCGATAAGGAATTCCACAGGATGTCAGAAACCTTCGGGATGCAGGCAGAATACATGGCGTCAGGGTTAACAACTGATTATGATGTGTTTCCTGACGGAGGAAGGCCACTTAAGGAGCAAACTTTCGACACCTCCAAGAACTCAAAGAAAGTGCAGATTCACCCGACAGATCCTAAGAAGACGACGGCTATCGCAACAAACATGGACAGCGCATAGGAAAACGCGCTCGTCGAGTTCTTCCGTGAGCGCTGGGAAATCTTCGCATGGTGTCCAGCTGACATGCCAGGAGTACCCAGGGAACTTGCCGAGCACCCTCTTAATCTGGATCCACGAGCCAGGCCGATTCGACAACCTTTGCGGCGTTTCTCTGAGCCAAACCGCAAAGCTATGCTATGTGAGATTAATCGACTCAGAGAGGCAGGATTCATCAAAGAACTACACACCGAAGCCACATGGGTCGCTAACCCAGTGCTGGTCCCGAAGAAAAACACGGAGGTCATTCGCATGTGCGTCGACTTCACGTGTCTCAATAAACATTGTCCAAAGGATCACTTCCCCCCTCCCGAGGATCGATCAAATTATCGACTCCACGGCGGGTTGCGAATGTCTTTCCTTCCTGGATGCATATTCTGGTTACAACCAGATCCGCTTAAAAGAAGAAGATGAAGTCAAAACAGCTTTCATTAGCCCTTATGGCGTGTTTTGTTACAGAACAATGCCTTTTGGGTTGAAAAACGCGGGAGCAACATATCAACGGATGATGCAGAAGTGTCTCGCCACACAGATCGGCAAAAACGTTCAAGTATACATTGATGATGTCGCCATAACAACAAAGCAAGGATTATCCTTGATCGATGATCTCAAGGAAACCTTTGACAATCTTGACAAGTTCTGCCTCAAGCTGAACCCGACAAAATGTTCCTTCGGTGTCCCTGTGAGAGAGCTCCTCGGGTTTCTGGTATCAGCAAGAGGAATCGAGGCTAACCCGGAGAAAATTCAAGCCATCGTAATGATGAGGAAGCCAACCAAGCTCAAGGAAATACAACAGCTAACTCGAAGAGTCGCGGCTTTAAGCAGATTAGTCGCCAGGCTGGGAGAAAAAGCGTTGCCGTTTTACGCACTGATCAAGCAAGGGGAAAAATTCGAGTGGAACGAAGAAGCAGACAGAACTTTTGAAGATCTTAAGCGCACAATCTCGACACCCCCCATACTGGTGGCTCCAAAGTACAAAGAACCTCTCTTATTATATATCGCGGCCACACCTCAGGTGGTCAGCACAGTCCTTGTGGTGGAAAGAGAAGAAGAATGAAAAATTCATGGAGTTCAGAGACCGGTATACTTCATCAGCGAAGTTTTATCACGGTCAAAGCAACGCTACCCGCAGTACCAGAAGTTAGCATACGGCGTGATAAGGGCTAAGCCCAAGGATGTGCCCGATCTTCACGGATTTGGGTGGAACTCGTGGGGGAGATGGATGAACGCGATGAACACGAAGAACGCGGAGGGGAATCGTGGGGATACAACACACACACGCACACAAATCGGTTTTCCCTCGTTGGCCCGAACCACCAACTCGATAGAGGTTGCAGGAAAAGACCTTCCGGTAGAAGTCCCGCAAAGAGATCGACAAATCGAAGCTCGAGAGATCTAGAAGGGTGAAAAGACCGGAAGGTTAATAGAAGTGCAAGCAAAAGACCAAATAGGTAGAAGTGCAAGCAAAAGATCAAACAAACGGTAGAAGTCACCAAAGAGATCTTCACGAGTCGATAAGGAGCCCGGGTGGGTACAAGATCAAAGATCTAGGTAGGGTTCCCACAAGGGTGAGCTAAGCTCAGGTTTAATTTCACATCAAGTCTAATCTCAGATCTGAGCCTACAAGGCTATTTATAGGTGGGGGCGAAGAGGTAAGTTACACGCTGACAAGTGCTATCTCGCTGAAGTTCGATGGGGCGGAAGTTCCGGTCGTTCGGGGCGGAAGTTCCGGTCATGGGCGGAAGTTCCGGTCTTGCGGGCCGGAAGTTCCTGTCGGGACGGAAGTTCCGACCAAGTTCCGGCCTTGTTCCGGAATTCGGCCATTGTCTCGCAGCAACATCCAGTATGGTTTTGACGGACTTTCAGAACTTGGGCGGAACTTGGGCGGAAGTTCCGGTGGGCGGAAGTTCCGGTCCTCTGGGGCGGAAGTTCCGGCTGGATCCTTTTCCCTGGGCGCTGGAAGGCATCTTGAGGGCATCTGGCCGGAAGTTCCGGTCCTGGGGGGCGGAAGTTCCGGCCTGGGCGCTGTAGCTCCATCTTCATCATTTCCAGCTCTCTCTCCATTGTCTTGGTCGATGTACCTGATTGAACATAGGGTATTGGCATGAAGTAGCAAGCCATCCAAAGGGGTATCAAAAGCATACGTGGAGAGGAGCGAATTCACCTCTTGGTGTAGGGCTTGGGCTCGAGCTCGCGTCATTGGACCACGAGAGGGCTTGTCGGTCTTGAGGCGGTGGTGTCCGAAGGCCACCCCGTATCATCTCCCCCCCCCCTTGGGAAAGAGTCGTCCTCGACTCGATGTTTTCCTCATCGCCATGATAGGGTGAGAGGTCGGACACATTGAATGTGTTGCTCACCAAGTACTTGGATGTTGGTATGTCGATGACGTAAGCGTTGTCGTTGATGCGCTTGAGGACCTTGAAGGGACCATCGCCTCGGGGCTTGAGCTTGGAGTTTCTTTCTTGAGGGAAACGGTCCTTGCGAAGATGTATCCACACTAGGTCGCCTTCATTGAAGATCCGTGCCTTTTTCATCATGTTGAGGCGTGTTGCTTGGCGAAGAACTTGTTGCTCGATTGTTGCCCTTGTATCTTCATGTAGCTTCTTCATGTATTGTGCTCGCTTGTCGATGTTCATGTTTACTTGCTCGTGTAGCGGAAGAGGAAGGAGGTCAATCGCCGTAGGTGGTTCAAACCCGTAGACAACCATGAATGGGCTTCTCATTGTTGTAGAGTGCTTGGCGCGGTTGTAGGCAAACTCCGCATGCGGAATGCAATCTTCCCATGACTTCAAATTCTTCTTGACAAGGACGCGGAGTAGTGTGGAGAGGCTTCGATTCACCACTTCGGTTTGCCCATCGGTTTGTGGGTGTGAGGATGACGAGAACAAAAGCTTGACGTTGAACTTGGCCATTAGTGTCTTCCAAAGGTAACTCATGAACTTGACATCTCGATCCGACACAATGCTTCTTGGTACACCGTGGAGTCTCACAATTTCCCTAAAAAACAAGGAGGCAATGTGTGAAGCATCATCCGTTCGGGAGCATGGTATGAAATGAGCCATTTTAGAGAATCGATCAACCACTACAAAAATTGAATCATGACCATATTTGGTTCTAGGCAATCCTAGTCACAAAATCCATACTTATATCGGACCAAGGAGCATGAGGAATAGGCAATGGTGTATAAAGACCATAGGGGTTGGAAGTTGACTTAGCTTGTAAGCATGTTGTACACCGTCGGCAAAGGCGCTCCACGTCGCGGTACATTCGTGGCCAATAATAGTGAGTGGAGAGCATGGCATATGTCTTCTCTCGTCCAAAGTGTCCCATAAGACCACCACCATGCGATTCTTGTAAGAGCAAAAGGCGAAGCGAAGACATAGGAATACAAATTTTTGTTGCCCTTGAACAAGAATCCTTGGTGCAAATAGAAATCATTGATGCCCTTCTCACTAGAACACTTTGCAAAGATTGGGCCAAAGAAAGTATCGGAGGCATATAAATCTTTGATTTCATCAAGACCCAAAACATGGATATCCAAACGAGTGAGTAAGAGGGTGAGCTTGCGGGAAAGAGCATCCACAACAACATTGTCCTTGCCCTTCTTGTATTTGATTACATATGGAAAGGACTCAATGAACTCAACCCATTTTGCATGACGTTTGTTCAAATTGTGTTGACTTTTCAAATATTTCAAAGACTCGTGGTCGGAGTGGATAACAAACTCTTTTGGCCAAAGATAGTGTTGCCAAACTTCAAGAACACGAACCAAAGCATAAAGTTCCTTGTCATATATAGGATAGTTGAGGCGTGCGCCATCCAACTTCTCGCTATAGTATGCCACGGGTTTTCCATCTTGCATAAAAACTCCACCAATACCGAGTCCACCCGCATCGCACTCAATCTCAAAAGTTTTGGAAAAGTTTGGAAGAACAAGAAGTGGTGCCTCGGTAAGTCTCTTTTTCAACTCATCAAAAGCTTTCTGTTGTGCCTTGCCCCACACAAATGGAACATTCTTTTTCGTAAGCTCATTCAAAGGGCAAGCAATGGTGCTAAAATCTTTCACAAAGCGGCGGTAGAAACCGGCAAGTCCATGAGAACTTCGAACTTGACCAACATTGGTAGGAGTGGGCCAATTGTGGATGGCCTCAACCTTGGAAGAATCAACTTCAATACCATTAGTGGAAACCACAAATCCAAGAAAAACCAACTTGTTTTGAGCAAAGGTGCACTTTGGAAGATTTGCATAAAGCTTCTCATGACGCAAGATGCATAAGACTTCTCTCACATGTTGTACATGGTCCTCGAGATTTTTGCTATAAATGAGAATATCATCGAGATAGACAACCACACTCTTGCCAATGAGAGGTTGCAAGATGTGATTCATGAGTCGCATGAAAGTAGATGGAGCATTTGAAAGACCAAATGGCATGCCAAGCCATTCATAGAGACCAAGTTTGGTCTTGAATGCCGTCTTCCATTCACCACCTATTGCCATGCTAATTTGGTGATAGCCACTACGCAAATCAATCTTAGAGAAAATCGTGGCACCACTCAATTCATCAAGCATGTCATCTAAACGCGGAATGGGATGGCGGTATCGAACGGTAATGGCATTGATGGGGCGACAATCCATACACATTCTTTGCGTCTCATCCGGTTTAGGAACAAGAATCACGGGAACCGCACAAGGGCTTAAGCTTTCACGAACATGCCCTTTTTCGAGGAGGTCTTGTATTTGGCGTTGGATCTCCTTTGTGTCTTCGGGGTTGGTGCGGTAGGCGGCGCGGTTTGGTAGAGGGGCGCCCGGTATGAGGTCGATGCGGTGCTCAATTCCTCTAAGCGGTGGGAGTCCATGAGGAAGCTCGTCGGGGAAGACATCTTGGAACTCCTTCAAAAGAGACAACAAAGACGAAGGAATTGTTGTTAAGTTGTTAGTCTCCGAGGATGGCCCCTTGCAAATGAGCACATAGTGCAATTTGGTGGATGGGTTGTGGTGCACTTCTCTCATCTCACTCTTGGTAGCTATGAGGACACTCTTCATCTCACTCATATATGGCTTGTGGCGCTCACTTTCTTTTTGGTGGTTCACTCTCTCACCACTCATCTCACTAGTGATAGTAGCTTCCTTAGCCCTCGCTAAAGCCTTTGCATTGTCCGCAATTACTTGGATAGGAGTCATTGGGCGTAGGATGAATGTCTTGTCACCGACCTTGAAGCTATAAGCATTTGTGTAGCCATCATGGCTTGCTCTTTTGTCATATTGCCAAGGGCGACCAAGTAGCATGTGGCACACCGTCATGGGAACTACATCACAATCAACGGTGTCTTCATAGGCGCCAATGTTGAAGGATACGGAGACGGTGTGTTGTATCTTGACATTTCCATTGTCACTTAGCCATTGCACATGGTAAGGGTGGGGGGTGTTTCCGGAGTGTGAGGTTGAGCTTGGAGCATAGTTCGGTGCTTGCAAGATTGTGGCAACTCCCTCCATCGATGATAACCTTTATTGACTTGCCATTGATTCCGACTCTTGTTTGGAAGATGTTGCACCTTTGATCTTCATTGGGGAGTGCATGGGTTGTCAACACTTTGGTCACCACAAGAGATGGGCTTGCATCATGCACACATAGGACTTGCTCTTGGTCTTCCAAGTCATCATCTTCATGATTGGTTGCGGCTTGTACCAAGGCTTCATATTGACCTTCACTCAAGTACTCCACATCTCCATCATCTCGAGTTATCATAACTCTTGTGTTCTTGCATTCAAAGGATTTATGTCCTTGAGCCCCACACTTGAAGCAAGTGATGTTACTAGATCCCGTGGAAGCTTTGGAGGACATAGTTGATTGATCCGGCTTGAAGCTTGTTGTCTTGAAGGCACTCTTCGTTTGCTTGGGAGGATCCTTGGGAGCAATAGCACTTGTGTTCTTGATGCTTGAGGAGGTGTTTGTTGCATTTCGCGCGGCGAAGAAGGACTTTGTTTTTGCACTTGCTATGTCTTCTCGCACTTGGCGCTCGGCTCTTGTAGCTTGATGAAGCAACTCAACCATGTTGGTGTAAGGCAAGAACTCCACTATCCTCTTGACGGGAATGTTCAATCCATTCAAGAATCTTGCCATTGTTTGCTCTTCTCGCTCATCCACACTGGCACTCATCATGGTCATGTGCATCTCCTTGTAGTACTCCTCAATGGACTTGTAGCTTTGCTTGAGTTGAGTAAGCTTGTTGAAGAGGTCGCGTTTATGGTGGTTGGGCACAAAGCGTTTGTGCATGACTTCTTGCATCTTTTCCCATGTAACAATGGGTTCTAGATCTTCCTTGTCACGCTTCTTGTTCACTTCTTCCCACCAAACATTTGCATATCCTTCAAACTCTAGTGATGCCATGGCCACTTTCTTTACTTCGGAGAAGTTGTGTATGCGAAAAATCTTGTCAACCTTGAGAACCCAAGATAGGTATGCATCGGGGTCTTCTTCTCCGTGGAATTTGGGCATGGTGAACTTGAGCTTCCCAAATATTTCCTCTTCATTGTGGTCATTGCGTCTAGGTTGTGGTATTTCTTCACCAAGTTCTTGACGTTGTTGAGGTAGATATTGTGGACCTTGAGCATCTCTATTGTTGTTGCTATGTTGTTGACGAGGAGGTGGTCTTCCATGACCTTTATCTTGATCATCATTGTTGTGGGGGCGTCGAGGCATCACACTTTCTTCACTTGATGCTTGGTGATGACTTGATTCTTCATTTCTTGCCCTTGGAGGAGGCCTTCTAGCATGAGGATGATCATCATGATGGCGGCGATTATCTTGACCTTGAGGGCATTGAGGATGAACAACATTGATGATTTGGCGCTCTTGACGCGCTTGCCTCGCTTCTTCTTCATGAAGGTGTTGTCTTCTAGCTTGAGCTTCTTGTACTTGTCGTTGCCGCTCTTGTTCTTCAAGTGCTTGTTGTTCATTGCGGAGACGCTCTTGTTCCCTTGCTCGAACTAGCTCTTGATCATGTCGAAGGCGTTCTTGCTCTTGTTGGAATTGAGCATGGAGATTCTCTTGTTGAAGGCGCTCTTCTTCAAGGCGTTGACGTTCTTGGACAAGTCGAAGGCGTGCTTGCTCCGCTTCTTGAGCTTGTTGGTGAAGAACTTGAACATCCACATTATGGTGGCGTGGGTGTTCATTGGAATCATGGTGAGACGGTGTAGGAGCTCTTGACCTTGAACTATGAGAGCGGGAAGACCTTGAGTGGTGTCTTCTCTCTTCTTGACGGTTGAGTGTATGAAGGATATTGTCCAACGCCGTCTTCATTTCCCTTGTCTCTTGAACTTGTATGGCGAGTGTTGCCTTCAACTCATTGCCTTGAGTTTCAATCTTCTCATTGAGGTCTTGAACTTGATTGTTGAGGTCATTCCTTTGCACTTGAGCTCTTTCTTCATAGCGGACGTTGGTATCCTTGAGCATGGCTTCAAATTGATTGAGCTTGGCGTGGACGGCTTGAGTAGCTATCCAATGTTGGTGCCGCGTCATCGGTAGTTGGTTCCCTTCTCCACTAGACATGGTTACAACTAAAACAAGTACTATGTGGTGGGTGGTTAGGAAAGACTACCAAAAGTGTCAAAACTTGCAAACCAAAATCGAAAAGGTGTTTCAAGGCAGAGGGCAACCGATATGTATGCACACACACAAAAAAAAACTCTATATGGTGTTAGGTATGGATGTGGAAAGCCAAATGGAAGAACCAAACGAAAAGTCTATTGTCAAAAGTGGGTAAGATCCAAAAGTCACAAGTCAAAGGTGGTGATCACAAAAGGCATACACAAGGAGGAACACACACGTGGGACAAAATGGGGTTAGCGCGACTTGGAAAATGAGCAAGAACAAAATGGTCCTAACGAAGACTACTATCTCGGTGTCACGCTAACGCAAGAGAGACCGTGGCTTGGTTGCAAAAATTGAGAAGCAACAAGATTTGCGCAAGACGCCTCTCTTCTCTTTTCTCTCTTTTGCTTATAAGCTTTGGACTCTTTTTTGTATAGGTGTCACTCACACACTTTTTCTTTTTTTTCTCACTATGTAAGGATACTACTATCTATGTAAGTATGTCACACTCCTTTTGCTTATCTTTTCACACGAGCTTGCTTTGAAGCTTTGCTCAACACACGCACACCCTCACGGTCGGGACGCTTGCGCAATGCTTCGCAACACTAGAAAGCCACTCTCGATAGGAAAGGTACGCAAAAGAGGCTAGGGTTACAAGTTAGGAGCAAGTTATACCACTTGATGATGGTGGTCGACGATCTTGAACTTGCTATGGTGGAGGCGTCAAATGAACCGCTTGGATCCTCGGGGTGCCGTCGTCGTTGATGATGTTGCGGAAGCTTTGTGGTAGCGGAAAGGGCACACAAACCAGAGTCCAAACACAAGGGGTTAGTGCCAAAACGAAGGTAGCTGTGAAAAATTCGGCCAGCCGGAACTTCCGGTCCTGAGGGGCGGTACTTCCGGTCCCGGGCGGAACTTCCGGTCCTGCCGGGCGGAACTTCCGGTCGCAATCAGATCTGCGGACTGTTCGTCGATTTGGGCGGAAATCCGGTCCGAAATCCTTCGAATTCGAGGAAAATTTGGCACTAAAAGCTGTGGGAAGGTGGGGAATTGCAGATCAACACCAAAGACAAGTTTCTATTGGAGCAAAACCACCAAAAACTCAACAAATCGCGAGATCGATCCAAGGCTAATTTGGGGCTATTTTTTGGGAAAAAATTTTGGAAATTTTTTTGGGCGAAATTGATGGAATTGGGTGATGTGGGGGTCAAATCCGTGGCAACCAAAGAGCTGCTGATACCATATGATAAGGGCTAAGCCCAAGGATGTGCCCGATCTTCACGGATTTGGGTGGAACTCGTGGGGGAGATGGATGAACGCGATGAACACGAAGAACGCGGAGGGGAATCGTGGGGATACAACACAGACACGCACACAAATCGGTTTTCCCTCGTTGGCCCGAACCACCAACTCGATAGAGGTTGCAGGAAAAGACCTTTCGGTAGAAGTCCCGCAAAGAGATCGACAAATCGAAGCTCGAGAGATCTAGAAGGGTGAAAAGACCGGAAGGTTGATAGAAGTGCAAGCAAAAGACCAAATAGGTAGAAGTGCAAGCAAAAGATCAAACAAACGGTAGAAGTCACCAAAGAGATCTTCACGAGTCGATAAGGAGCCCGGGTGGGTACAAGATCAAAGATCTAGGTAGGGTTCCCACAAGGGTGAGCTAAGCTCAGGTTTAATTTCACATCAAGTCTAATCTCAGATCTGAGCCTACAAGGCTATTTATAGGTGGGGGCGAAGAGGTAAGTTACACGCTGACAAGTGCTGTCTCGCTGAAGTTCGATGGGGCGGAAGTTCCGGTCGTTCGGGGCGGAAGTTCCGGTCATGGGTGGAAGTTCCGGTCTTGCGGGCCGGAAGTTCCGGTCGGGGCGGAAGTTCCGGCCAAGTTCCGGCCTTGTTCCGGAATTCGGCCATTGTCTCACAGTAACATCCAGTATGGTTTTGAAGGACTTTCGGAACTTGGGCAGAACTTGGGCGGAAGTTCCGGCGGGCGGAAGTTCCGGTCCTCTAGGGCGGAAGTTCCGGCTGGATCCTTTTCCCTGGGCGCTGGAAGGCATCTTGAGGGCATCTGGCCGGAAGTTCCGGTCCTGGGGGGCGGAAGTTCCGGCCTGGGCGCTGTAGCTCCATCTTCATCATTTCCAGCTCTCTCTCCATTGTCTTGGTCGATGTAGCTGATTGAACATAGGGTATTGGCATGAAGTAGCAAGCCATCCAAAGGGGTATCAAAAGCATACGTGGAGAGGAGCGAATTCACCTCTTGGTGTAGGGCTTGGGCTCGAGCTCGCGTCATTGGACCACGAGGAGGGCTTGTCGGTCTTGAGGCGGTGGTGTCCGAAGGCCACCCCGTATCACGGCATGTTCACAACAGCAAGAAAGTTGCGACACTATTTTTGGCACATCCGATAGTACTGGTCAACGAAGCACCTCTTTCCAACATCCTGAATAATCCGGAAGCTACAGGACGTGTCTCCCTCTGGGGAATAGAGCTTTCTCCTCGGGACATCATCTGTGGAAAAAGAAAAGCAATAAAATCGCAGATCCTACCAGACTTCGTGGCAGAGTGGATGGAGCTGCAAAACACGGGACCTCCGGATTTATCGAGTACTTGGACCATGAACTTCGACGGGTCCAAAAGATTGGAGGGAGCTGGAGCAGGCGTTATACTCGTATCACCTCAAGGCGACAAAATGAAGTACATACTGCGGACGACGTTCCTCAATGCGCCCAATAACGAAGCGGAATACGAAGCACTTATACACGGGATGATGATGGCAAAAGCGTGCGGTGCTACTCGCCTTAAAATCTTCGGCGACTCCCAGTTAGTAGCTCAACAGGTGATGAACAAGTGCGATGCAGTCAATGACATCATGATCGCATATAAGGAAGTCTACAACAAACTCGAGAAACTCTTTGACGGCTGCGAAGTTAACCATATCAGCAGACTCAGCAACGATGAAGCCGATGTTTTGGCAAACATCAGGTCACAATGCCTGCCAATACCACCGGGCGTATTTTGGGAAGAGATAAGTGAAAGGTCCACCAAGCCAAATAAAATACCGAAGCAGCCGAAGAAACAGGAGAAATCCAAGAAAGGCTCGGGAGCTCCAGCAAACACCGAGGCCAACGTATCGGAAGATGAAGAGGAACCACATGAAGTCATGATGATACAAGTTCCTTGGATGCAGGTTCATGTGGCATATATTATGAGGAAAGAAATACCCGAAGATCCAGTTGAGGCAAGACGGGTCATCCGACGATCTAAAGCCTTTACTGTGGTCGAGGGAGAGCTGTACAAATGAAGTATATCATGAGTATTGCAAAGATGCGTTACACCCGAAGAAGGAAGAATCATACTTAAGGATGTGCACGAAGGAATATGCGGCCACCATGCGAGCAGCCGAGCAATAGCAGCCAAAGTCTTCAGGGCAGGATTTTATTGGTTGATAGCAATAGAGGATGCAAAAAAACATAGTGCACACGTGCGATGCGTGTCAAAGGTTTGAGGCAAAACCTCATTCTCCGGCAGCAGAGTTGATGCCAATACCATTGGCTTGGCCCTTTATACAATGGGGTCTCGACATGGTAGGGAAGTTGCACAAAGCTTGGCCAGGAGGATACGTATATTTGCTTGTGGTTGTCGACAAGTTTACCAAGTATATTTAAGCAGTACCAGTAATTTCGGCAGATGCAGCATCGGTGGTGAGCTTCATCAAGGGCATAGTTTTTCAGTTCGGTGTCCCTAACATCATAGTTATAGACAACGGCAGCAATTTTACATCCAAAGAGTTCAAGGCATACTGTGCAGAAGTGGGCATCAAATTGCACTTTGCATCGGTGGCGCACCCGCAAGCCAATGGCCAAGTCGAAAAAGCAAATGGTATCATCTGCAATGGAGTCAAGAAACGACTTTAACACCATTGGAGAAAGCTCGACACACGTGGCCAGACGAGTTGCCTAGCGTACTATGGAGCATACGGACAATACCCAACACAGTGACGCAAGAAACCCCGTTCTTCTTGGTCCATGGAGCTGAGGCGGTACTCCCGATAGAAATAGAACATAATTCTCCGAGAGTGGCGGAGTATGATGAAGAAACTTCGAGAAAGGCTTGGAAGACGATGTCGATGCACTCAACGAAGCTAGAGATGAGGTGTTATCAAGAGTCACCACGTACCAACAGAACCTGAAAAATTACCACAGTCGATGACTGCGACCAAGGTCTTTTCAAGTTGGCGACTTGGTTCTTCGGCTCACCCAGGACAGTCACGAAAAATTCGAATCTCCGTGGATAGGACCATACATCGTTACAGAAGTAATTCCAGGAGGTGCATACAGATTGAAGGACAAGAAGACATGGAAGGAGGAACCAAACCCCTGGAACGTGGCGCAGCTCCGGCGTTTTTACGCATAGAAACCAAAATATAGTTACATATGTAAGCACACAATGTACTGAAAAGCTCGCGAGTTTTTAGACGCACTCTTTTCCTTTCAGGGCACCGAGTGGGGCTGAAAGGTTTTTAATGAGGCGGGCTCGCGATGCTGCAATATAGTAAAAATATTGGTGATATATATCTTTTTCTTCGTCAGGCTCGGGGACTTGCAACCCGCAGATTCAACAATATATGCTCGATCCTTGCAATATATAACTCATAAATTATTCTCCTTGGTTCAAACACCTCGCGAGTAATAAACATACATACACCTACCGAAACACTCGCGGGCTAGAGAAGATAAAAAATAAACAAACTCGTTTTGATTGTACATGTTTCTCGCAATATACAAGATCCCTATTTTATTTCAGAAAAAACTCGACAACAGAAAAAGAAGATAGTGCTTATATCAAGTCATCTATATTTATTCTCTCATCTTCCGCACAAGCACCCATGGTATCAGCATAATGATATTCCTTGAAGAAAGCAGCGTCCATCCAAAGAAGATCCTCAATCATTTTTCAGCTATGGGTGTCACCGCATCATTGATCTTGTCGACGTTCCTTCTTCGTTTCCTCAATTTGGCGTGACAGGGATCAACAACGTTGGACATATCCTGCTTCGGATAGCAGATTTGCAACATGATCAAAGAAAATCTAGCACCAGCCATTAATTGGGCCTTCACAAATCCATGGATTCGACGAATACTCTTGAATTTATCCATCAAGTCAGGAAGAGTTTTAGGCTGAAGATTCTGAGGAAACATGACATTGTAAACCATGGCCAGTGTCTTCGTGCAGAATTCAAGGTACTCCCGAACCTGAGCCGCACGGTCTTGAAATCGTATAATTCATCGAGTCCGGTCTGGGGTAGACCAAAAACTAGCGTTGTTCTACAGAGCAAGTTGAACAAGAACCTCAGATCTCGCATCAACACGCTAATCCTCGGCAGCAGCATCCAAAAAGGAGCCTAACCATGTCGAAGGACATAATGAGGTGTGGAAAACGTACATACATATAGTAAAAGGAGAGTAAAAAGATGAAACATACCCGCCATATCCAGACTTGTGTCGGTCATCAGGTCAAGCATATAGTTTTCTTGAGAGGTAGCCTATAAAGCCTCGGCAACCACAGTTTCTTTTAATTCCAGGGCTTCTTAAGCCTGCTGAAGAGCTATTTTCTCCCGCTCGGAAGATTTGCGGGATTGATCCATGATAGTAATAGATTGTTTCTTCATGGCCTGCTATCGAAGTTCAGCCATTTCTTGTTGACTCGAGTCAGCACATGAGGAATCGTCCAAGAAAACACCGCCAGACATCCGTTTAGAGTGAGATGTGGTAGGAGAAGCAGAGGATGGTCCAACAGCCTTATAATAATTATCAAACACGAACTGGAAGAAAGAAAAGGTCGACATCAATTACCAAACAAGGATTCCCTCTTTTCATTAATAAGGCGAGATATTTACATACATTGGGATCCATTACAAAAGTTGACTCCTAATGAGTCGACAAAAGCAGTCGCAAATCATAAAGATAGCGGCAACTACAAAAAAAAAACAGAGGGATAGGTTGGTCTACTTGACCTTCGGCTTGGCAGTACTGGTAGAAGCAGCTGGTTTGTGCCCCAAGAAGGAGAGGATTTTCTTCGAGTGAGGTTTTGCAGCCTTCACCAAAGCCTTCCACTTCTCCTTGTTCATTCCTTTGGCCTCGCCAGCTTTTGCCCAATCGACATGTTGGTGGATGTCAGCAACTAGAGCAATGGTTCCTTCGACTCCAACACTACTAGGAAAAGGGATATAGCTGCACGGAATAGTGTCGGCGCACCATCATTGACGCGCGCCGGTGGCAAATACCGCCGGCGAGCCAAATTAGGCCGCGCCGGCGAAGAACCTATACTGCCGGCGCACAAGAAAATTTAGTGCGCCGGGAATAAAATTCGAAGAGGTCTGGCCAGAAACTCAAAATCTGGGCACCTTACCCCCGGCGCACCTCTATGGTGGTGCGCCGGTGGTAGACAATTTACCACCAGCGCACCACCATAGAGGTGCGCCGGGGGTAAGGTGCCTAGATTTTTCTCTCCACCCCCCCCCCCGGAATCGCCTTTTCAGTTTTCGAAAAAATAAAAGAAAATGATAGAAAATTCAAAAAATAAAATCCTTTGAACTGCCCATGTATTATGTAATCTAGCTTTCATGAAAATTAAAAAAAATGAATTTCGATATATTATGCAAAATGGCGTCATCTTTTGGTAAAACGGGTTTTCTGGTTGCATACGACCTCCGATGAAAAACTTTTTTATATCAAAATCGATCTACACGAAATTTCCTATTCGAATTCAACCGCCTACGGCCGTTTGGAGAAAAAAATGGATTCGTCATTTGGAAAACAGAAACATGACTTTTTTGAGATTTAAGATTTGGGTGAAAAAAATAAAAAAATAACCCCCGGCGCACCACCCTACTTGGTGCGCCGGCGGTAACCCAAGCTATATAGTCAAGCCGGCCCTCATCCGTCTTCTCCTTCCTCACTTCTCCCCCTTCTTCTCTTTCCCTCCTACTCTTGTCCTTGCAATACTCACCGACGGCCTTCGCAGACGACTACTACTCCAGTGACCTCCTCCTACTCCGGTGACCTCCTCCTCCTCCTCCGGTAACCTCCTCCACCTCGGGACTCTACCTCCATCTCCTCCTTCTCCTTCTCCTCCTCTTCCACCACCTTCACCTCCGGCCATCTTCTCCTCCTCCTCCTCCTCCTAAACCATCACCTCCGGCCTTATCCTCCTCCTCCTCCTCCTCCTAAACCACCACTTCCGGCCTCATTCTCCTCCTCCTACACCGGTGCCGCAACGACGACAAGGCAACGCACGACCACTGTTTTCAATATCCCGAGCTAGATCTAGATCTAGATCTGGATCGGGCTTTTTTTTAATTTCAAAAAAACATACCGCCGGCACACCAGGCCTGGTTCGCCGGGGATAATTCATGTTACTACTGGCGCACCTGCTGGTGCGCCGGCGGTAACTCATTACCACCGGCCTGTTCCCACCGGCGGGCTCTGGTGCGCCGGCAATAGCCGTTTTTGGTGCGCCGGCAATAAGGCTTTTCCTTGTAGTGCAACCTTCAAATTTTCTTGCCGAAAAGCCAATTCAAGGTCCTCTTGGGGAAGGAAGCGCCTGAAAAGCTCGGAGAAAGTCTTCGGTTGCGTCTATTTGGGGAAGAAATAAGGGAAGAGGCACGTGAACGCAGCCCACACATCGGTAATGTTGGTGCACGCCAGATCCCCATGAAGCTCGAGGATTGAGAGGGTGTCGAGAAGACGATCCTCCTCAGCTTCATGTAGGGTGAAATCTTCACCCATTTTTCCTGCTGGAACAAAATTCAAGTTCATCAAAATATGTAGAGAGCCAATCTTAGAAGAAGCTTGGAAACTAAGAGCAAAAAACTTACTAACAAACCGCCGGTTCTGAGACTCTAAGCTACCTATAATGGCGTTTTCACGCGCAATCTGTTGAGTCACCTTGTCGCTCAAAGCATTTTCAGCATGTTGGAGCCTCTTGCGAAGATCTTCAACAAAAGCAGCATCCTTTCAGCTTTCTCGCGAGCCTTTTCACTTTGCTCAAGCTTAATAGCGAGAGCGTCAGCGCGTTCGTTGGCTTTGTCGAGGGCCTCTAACAGAAGGATATGATGCAAGAATTTGTACTCAGAACACAACATAGACTAGCCGAGGAAAAAACAAAAAATCTTAGTCAACGGAAAACGAGCGTTACCTCTCAAATCTTCGGCGGCATCACGATACTCGATAAATTGAGTGTCGAGTTTGATGAGATGCTTCATCAGAGGCTACAAACAGAAAGTCGAGAAGCAAGTTCAGAGGGAAAAACTGGACAAACAGGTAAAAGATGACCGACGAAACAAAATAGTAACAAGAATACTTACATCATCCAGGGTAGGAGTCGAGGAACCTCCAGTCACGATTTCGTGACTCTCGTCAGCCCCAGTCCTTGCCCTCTTTGGTGAAGGGGCTCGGGGGCTGGCTGTAGGACTCGATGTTTCCACATTCTGCTGAGGGGGAGGCGAAGACTCCTCAGCAGCGCGGCGTGCTTCCGAAAGAACCACGGTATTTGATGTGCTTGTTGGAGCTGTCACATTAGCCGCAGGTTCTTCTGCTTCTTCCTCGCCACTGTCAACATAGAAACGTGAGGATACTCACAAGTGTTCTGCAAAAATAAGCAACAACGAAACTTACGAGCTAACAGAACCAGTGTCATCGTAAGGGCAGAAGGTACCCTCCTCTTCAGGAGAAGTTTTCTCGGCAGGTGACCCAATGGGCTTGGAGGTGCCAGAATCTTCGACTTCATCCCTCTTCCTCTTGTTCCTTGCTGAAACAACGGAAGGAGGAGAGTGCACAGATTCAGAAGCTTCTGAGTCAGTTTCTTTTTCATAGGAAGCCGCAGATTTGTGAGATCCCGCAACTTCACTCTTAGGACGAGAGGGTTCCTGTGATTCGTCGGCAACAACGGTTCACTCATCCACCTCTCCGCCTTCAGGAAGGGAAGGAAGAGAAGACTTAACTTGATGGTTCTGTAGGATGAAAAAGTAACACCAAGGAAAAATAAGGAAACAAGAAAGCAGTCGAAAAATAGAAGTACAATTCGAGAGAGAAGTTACTTACTTCGGGAAGGGCGTGGCTGCCACTATACGTCTCCGTGCGACAAGAGGCTGGAACCTCCTGTTTCTTGCTCAGTGAAGAAAACCGTCGAACAAGCCTCTCCAACCTTCACAGAAAGGTCCTTGGATACGCGATCAACATCTTCCTCGCCAGCATACATCCAGAGGGGGTTTTTACGAGCATGCAGAGGTTGCACCCTGATCCTAAGGAAGTGAGCAGTGATTTGAACACCCGACATTTCTTTACCGCGGGTGTTCTGAAGCTCATGAATGTGCTTCATCAGAGTATATGTCGCCGTTTTTTCTTCATCGGTAGCTTCGGCGTCCCATGATCGGCGCCGGAGAATTTTTGCGGCACCATCAAACGGAGCGATGTTGTATTCCTACGAGTTGATGTACTCCTCTTCGACGTATAACCATCTCCTGCGCCATCCTTGGACGGAGTCGGAGAATTTGACGTCGAAGTAGTCAACTTCGGGTCGGACGCAGATGACAACGCCGCCCATATTGTAGGCGACATTGCGAGAGCTGTTGCACCGGAGATTAAAAAATGTGTTTCCATAGGCCCCAATGAGGATGGGTGTAACTACCCAGAACATAGGATCAACGAAGGGTAGATTTAGAAATGGGATGTGCATTTCATCGCAAAACGGGGGAAATTTTCGCGCTTTGTTGCAACTAAACCTAAGAGGGATCGAGGTTCTCTCTCATTTTGCAATTAGGGTTAGGCAATGTGAGTTAGTAAATTTCGACATGATCTCTTTTGTATCTTGTTGATTTGGGAGTTGATTTCATTTGACAAGTAATAATAAATTGATAATATTAAACAATAAGCAAAAGTGATTATAGAAAAAGGAAATTAGAATTGAAATACAACTTATAAATTTAAATGACTTTGAATTTCAAATTGAATTATAAATACAACAATTATTCAGAAATAGAATTATTACATAAACCAAAAAGCTCATAAGCAAAACTTGAGCTTTATTGATATAACAACACATATACATTGTCTTTACAATATTCTTGATACAAGAATTAATGGAAAATAAACAGAAATAAATAAAAGATTACATTATTTGATCCTACACTAAAAACCTAGACTAATGACTTGGAAGAATTCTTCTATGGTCATATTCACCTTCAAAAACCTGCAAAACAAACAAGAACACTAGCCAGGGGTTAAGAAATTAGCACACCTTTAGTTTGGTCAGTAAACCAAGTGTCATTGACACTTGTGCTTGTCCAAAACAATGGACAGCACCAGGATAAGAGCAACAGCAGACCAAACCTGAGCAACCCAGGGGCTCAAGTTTCAGCATATGAGCATACTGCTCATGTGTGTTGTGCAAGCAACAGCAAGGCCATGCAATGGCCTAGTCACCAAACCAAGCCAGGCTTGTGTGGCATGACCAGAAGAGAAGTAGACAGGGTATAAATAAGCACAAACCCTAGAAAACAGTGCATAGTCGACCAGATAAGGATTCACAAGGTAAGCAGCAGAAGGAATAGGTAGAGTTCATCATGTTCTTGCTCAAGAACATCACAACCCAACACATAAACCAACCAACCACCAGAAATCATGGTGACCTAAGAAGATCAACCAAGAACCGGAGGTGCAGGGCTGTGACAAACAAACCAGAAGTCTGCAGCAACAAAACATTTCATTCTAGGAGCTGGAACAAGGTATACCTAGTTCCTGGAGTGGATCCAGTGGATCCAATCCATAATTCATGCATGACATATGTCATGGGCTTGGGGTAGATCATCACTTGGTTTTCACCAAGGATCACTGGCAGTATAGGAAACCACTAAAACTGAAACCATCTAGATACAAATCTTGTGCACATAAGCTAGAGTACATACACAGATGCACACATCAGCAAGAACACATGCACAAACAGCACCAGTAGATGGATTACTAGGAATAGCAGCTACCAAGGACTACACAGTAAGATCCTAAGCAAGTAACCATCAGGAAAACCCTAGATTTCTTCACAGGTAAGCATATTGGCATTCATATTGAGTATGATCCCCAAATATGCAAACCAAGATGAGGAACCAACAAATCTAGCCAACTATGTGAGCAACGAGTCAGTAGCAAGGCTACTGAGGTCACAACAAACATAGAACCATCCAAAGTAAAGCCAAACAATAAAGCATCGCTATCCAGTAATGGATTCAGACTCCATTTGTTTCCCAATTAATCATGGAAAATCAAATCATGCATAGCAAGTCATGTAATCAATACTGCATAAGCAGTTCATCAATAATTAATCCATCCAGGCATGAATATATAACAAATCCATGCAATACTTTTACAGTAGCACACTGTGAGGCAACACAAGCATATGTCACTGCATCCTAGCTACTGGATCCCCAAGTCCAGAAGGCCATGGAGAGCTGCAGCACATACACACAGTAGCATAAGCATGCTTGAGTAGTAGCATCAGTAAACAAACCATCAATTTAGCCAAAGAATCCATCAGCAACCAAGCCACTGACATTTAATTGGTCAAATGGATCAATTAAATCAAGTCAAGCAACACAAATAGTCTAGCCATCAGGATTCACTTATCCAATGGATCATTGGATCATACAGAAGGCACAGAAGCACCTCACAAGCATCACAAGTGTCACAGTAAGGCATAGCTGTACACCTAGACAAGCAAGCATAGGGTGCCAGTAAGCATAAGCAAATCCATGATCATGTACAACATGGCATAGCAAGGCATGGCATGATAGAAGCAGTAAGCAAGCAACAATGGCTAGGAACAGCAAGAATTACACACTGGCCAGTAACCAGAGCTTGTTGTATTGGCCAGAGCTTGCAGTAAGGGGGCGTAGGAGGATTAGGCAGCAGTAGCAAGGCCTGTATGATCATAGGATCATCAGGAGGCCGAAGAGCAAGAGTTAGGAGAAGCACAGTAGCATGGGAGGCGCACAGACATGGCGTTGAGAAAGAGGAGGAGCAGGAGTAGCTTACCAACACCTAGAAGCAGAAGCTATGGCATGGCGAGGCAGTGCCCGCGCGGCCATAACAGCTGCAAAGCCAGGGAAGACGCCAGCGTTACACCGACGAACACCTCAAACAGCACAGCACCCGGGGACGACGGCACAGGCGCTGCGAGCACAGCACCCGCGCCAGGTCAATCCCAGGCACGCGCTCGTGTCGGCAACGAGGACACCAGCTCGCCGGAGATCGCCAATCGCCGGAGGCGATTCTCTACGAGATCCAGAAGGGTGGCGATCTGCCAGAGGAGGAAGAGATCGACGGAACCACGTGGACTGATCGATAGATCGTCGCGCGGCGGTTCAGGTGGTATCGGCGGCGAGGTCAGAAGAGCTCGGAGATGGCTGGAGCACGGTGGCGGCCATGGCGGCGCGACACGGTCGCCACGCGAGTCGCCAGAGGTTAGGGTTAGGTCACGAGAGAGAGAGGTGAGCGTGCGAGTGAGAGAGGTGGGCCATAATGGTTCCACCGAACCGTTTTGGACGAGCCTTAATGGGCTGTCCAAATGGGCCAAGTTAAATGGGCTGGCCCAATTGGGCCAAGGGGGTATTTTAGTCCTTTTCTATTTTGAAAATAGCCTAGAATTTCACCAAATTTTAGTTAATAAAATATACCTCTAAAATCCATGAAAATTGGATTAGTAAATGAAAAATTATTCTTAACAAGAATAAAATAAGAAATGAAATTTAAATAACAAATTCAAAATTTGAAATTTGGTAAACTAAATTCAAACTTGGAAATTTTATCTATAATTTTTCCTTGTATTTAAAAATCAAGGAAAAATCTCAAATGAGTTCAAATATTTGTTTTCAAATAATTCAAAATGAAATTCTATTATTCCAAGTCATTTCTATTAAAGAAAGATATTTTCCAAAGGAAAATACTCTATTCTTCCTATTCTAAATATAGAGAAAACTCTATTATTTCAAATTATTTTGAAATAAATAATGATTCACAAAAGTAAAGTGGTATTACTATGAACCATTTTCTTTATGAGATAAAAGTGTTTTTACAAATAAAAGCTATTGCAAATTACTGCCAAAGGCATAAATCTTAATTCAACCCTAAATTTTAATAAATAATTGGGGTAAGGGATTCAACATAAAATAATACATTCATGACTGCATTATTTGGATTTTTATAACATTGTCCTTACTGGACATTGATGCTTCTTCACATAACCCGAGGTCCAGGTTCCATCCACTGCATTGAACTGCACTATCTCGCAGTCCACAGGCAAGTTCACCCTTGCTCATACCAACTTGAGTATTTTCTATCAATTTACTGCAAAGCTATATACTTACCATTCCTGCATGGCAAATAAAATGTTACTTTTCCAATTATGAATATGACTATGTGGCTGGCAATGGAACCATGGTTGTGTTGATATGGTGGAGGTTCCATTGCATGGGTTGTATTAACCTAGGAGTAATTACCAATGCCGTCCAGTGATTCAAGCGCCGTACATACCACGTTAACCATAAGATCTATAATGGCTCTAGGGAAGCCAGCTGTATCTTTTCCCTCCTGCACGCCAACGGACTGGATAGAGCTACGGGGTGTTGGAGGCACTGTCGTAGGTTAGGATGGCCTTTTAAATCCCCATCCGTGTGGATGACTGGCTCTACCGTCTATGATGGATTGTCCATAGTACACCGTGGGTAAAGCCGTATTATCGGGAGACATCTACCGGGGGTGTACGGATGGACAAAAGGGTGGGTTTGCAGGGTCGCGGAGAAGGCGGTGTGGGCTTGGATCTTCTTTCCTGGCCTCACACCAAAGGAAGTGTGAACGGGGGCAAGTCCCTGCGGATGGCAAAAAGGATGAGATCTCTTATGGGAAAAGTAACGCACCTCTACAGAGTGTATCAAATTGTGGCTGTCACTCCTTGTTCCGGGAAGGGAACTGCGAACGCGGCAGGAAAGGAACTCCACGAAGTTCTGGTCAACCTGTGAAGACTGACGGGCATAGTTTTCATAATAAAAGCAACCTTTTGAAGAAATGTTTTCGAAACATGCATTGACCTAAGATTTCCTGATCAATGGTCGTAGCTAGTGCATCAAACACCTTTTACTCTTTTGAACTTGCTGAGTACCTCTGTACTCACTTTCTTTCGACACCCTTGCTAGACTGTGATACGGAAGTGGAGGCCATCGCCAATGGAGCACCGGAAGGAGACTACGAGCTGGTCTACGAGGAACCTGATCTTACCGGAGGAGTGGAAGGAGTAGACTATTGTAATATCCCAGGTAATGGGGTTACAAAAATAGAGGAAACAGATGTGTGCATTGCATTCAT
Organism: Lolium perenne; assembly: GCF_019359855.2. NCBI lineage: Eukaryota > Viridiplantae > Streptophyta > Magnoliopsida > Poales > Poaceae > Lolium > Lolium perenne. The sequence continues at coordinate 176,896,529 of NC_067246.2, read as the reverse complement.
GCATAGAAAATTTGGGGAATTTTCGCGCTTTAAAGTAAAACGATCCACGATGGCGAAGTTTCACTTGACCTTGGTGGAATTGAAGTAGCTCATCAAGTCAAGCGCTATAAACCTCAATGTGACTTTGCTAAAACCTTGTTTTGGGCAGAGATGATTTGATCTAAGGGGTCAGATCAAATGGAACTAATAATCAACACAACAACACTTTACTCAATGTTCAAATGCTTGATCTTATAAAAGATTATAATATGGTAATCCTTACCATAACATATGAACATACATCTATTTGGAAATCAAGTAACAATAAATGGAGAAACCATCCTTCACTTATCTTTTCCATGTCTTAAACAAATCCTTGATCCTACCATGAACCTCATGGTATTCATTTTACTTTACTCTTGGAAACATGACAAGGAATTCAACTCTAGAAATATATATTCTTCTCTATTGCAAATAGTTAAGCATCAAACCTAGAGAGGTGAGAGTTCTATAATAATTATTAGAGAAGCATTAACAAACCTTGAGTTAAACCTTGGATATACATCCAAGTATTCAAATCATCATCTTTAAGAGGAACCCTTAGATCTTATTTAAGATATTTCCTAGAAAGAGAACCCATTTATGTTAACCATAGATATTGGTGACCACATCATTATCTTTGGAGAATAACTTTAGATTAGCATTGAAGTCCTTCCCAAATGAGAGAGACCACTCATACCAATCTTAGCTTTACCTATTTAAGAATAAAGGACAACCTTTGAACTAAAGCATTAAGAGATTAACCATTTCATCTTGAAGTGGTGAGATAACCAAGTATCAATAAGACTATACACATGAATTAGTGAAATAAGGATAGGACTAATCCAACTAAGTTAGACAATTGAATCTTTAGCTTAGCTACTTAAATAAATATCATGAGTACACCATAAACCCTAGAATAACTATTCCTATGAAAGAGAGCTCAAGCTATGATGCTACACTCAAGTTAGTTGAGGCAACACTTGAATTTAAGGGAGAGAACTATCCATATACCCAGATAATTATATCATCATTCCCTGGAAAGAACCCTAAGTAACATCTCAGGCATTCTCCTGGGATATAAACTAATAAGGCAACCATAGCCCTATCCATCCTATAAAGTGAAATAGAAGTGCTATACCTTAGTTGATCAAGACAATGCTTGATCATGGAAGTGAGAAACCTATTTAATGAGAGATACCTTATTAGGAAGCCAAACCTTGATCATTATAAATTGAGTGATGATCATAAATCCTAAGAACTTGAGGTAGAGATATTAAGAACAAGTTGATCATGCATAATCCATGATCACGCTCTTGAGATATGTGAGGATAAGTTAAACCCTACTAGAATAAGTAGATCTCATTCCCACATGAAATTATAGGAAGATAACTAGTAAGCAACCCTAAGCTTATATTCCAACCTTAACTTGTGAATCACATGGTGATCATCAGTAGAACCCTGTCACATCTATATTCCAATTATTCCTCAATTAAAGGACCTAAGAAAACCTTGGAGTAACACTCCATACTTTATATGGAGAAGAAACCATTAATCCATATAACCAAAGTTAACTATAAAAAGAACCATAACCACCTTGGTTACTTTAATGATAAATTGAGGATAGTAATAGAAGTTAATTGGGATTAGATAAAACCAATTCTCAAGTCCTTAATAATTCAAGGAGAACAGAAACAATTAAGTAAGTAACCATCTTATTTTGATTAAAGGAGATTAAACCCTAGCAAACACAATAAGGTGTTATCTCAACTCTACAACCCAGAATTATATCTCAAACCTAGTTGTGAATAACTTGGGTGATTACAATTATAAAACCAGACCATAATTGAGATTCAAACCAAGTACCATTAGGTGAATATAATTAGAACCCTAGAATTGCCCATTAGCTAAACTCTATGCTTCACTAATTAAACCTCAGAAACATCTAGTGCTTAAAATCACAATTGAAACCCATGTGTGGTAATCAACCACCTATTCTTATAACCAAGATCAAACCATGAAGAGAGTAATATTTTACTCTAGGCATTTCATGGTGATGTTAAAATATAACAATAGCAATAAACTTAAAAGGGGGTTATGATAGAAAATTAGAAAAGCCCTAATAAAATAAGTACTCACATAAAATTATATGCATAGAGTTAAATCCTCAGTTATGAGATTAAACCCTAATAATCACTTATAACACACCCATAGTTGACATACTCAACTCTATTAATATCAAACAGATATAATTCCCAAGAAAACCAATATGAGAGTATCAATTCATGTCTATTTGATATTTTAAATAAAAATCACAAATGTGTAATAGAATTTCATATAAAAAGCTTGTTCAAGTAAAATACTAACATCATAGTCAAGATATTAAAATCTTGATAAAATTAACAATGGATAAAACCTGCAAAAACAACAGAATTCAAATATGAAATTCAAATTAGAATTCAAAACAGAATTATAAAACAGAAAAAAGGAAAAGAGAGAAAAGAACCTTACCTGGACCTTGACAGCGAAGGAGCCCAGCAGCAGCCCACCTTGGGAACCCAGCACCACGGCCCAAGTAGCAGCCCAGCCCAGCCAACTTACCTCTTCGACAGAAAAATAAAAGGAGAAGATCGTCCTCATCTCCTTCTCCACGCATGGACGACAGCGAGATGGCGTGCTCCCTTTCTCCCTCTCGCTGGCGGCCTTCCCTTGCTCGATGGTGTGGCGTGGCGTGCTCCACCGCGCGGTATAAAACCCTGGACGAACCCTAGCTGCTCGTTTCTTCCTCCTCTGTCCCAAATTTCCCAAACCGAAACCCTAGTCGCCCGGCCATCGACCATCGCCGCCGTTCGGAGCTTCCCCGGGAACCGCCGTTGATTCCATCGTTACCACCACCCTCTTCTTGCTCAGCCTACGCAAAGAATCAAGCCGAAGCCTTCTGCAACGCCCTCACCGAGCTCGCCATTTCCGTCGGCCGGAGGTGTCGATTCCGGCGACTCAAGCCATCCCCGACCATGCCGTCAAGCCCTGCGTACTCCTGGTGAGCCGCTGAAGCTCCTAGCATGCTCGCCTCGTTCGATTATACCCCGTAGCCTCGCCGCACCGTCCACCTGAGAGCGCCATCGCTCGGCCTCGCCGGCGAGCGAGCTCCGGCGACCATTTTGGGGCGGCGCTGGCACCATTAAGTTCACCGCGGCGAGTTAAATCGATTGGTGTAGGTAATTCATCCGCGCAGACCCGGGAACGGCGGCGCCGTCACCGATTTCCCGCCGGCCACCGTAGACTCTGGCCATGCTCTTGATTTGGACTTAGTCCACGCTTGCGTGGCAGCCAACATGGCAGATGGCCCACTGGCCAGTGGCTGTGTGTAACTCTGTCCAGGTAACTTTAGCAGTTTGTTCCATTTTAATTCAATTCCATAATTGCTGCAACTTTGGAAATTCATATAAAATTCATATTAACTCAGAAAAATTAAAAATAAGATATTAAAATTCTTAGAAAAGAAAACTCTATCTAATAAAAATATAATATGGAATTTTTATTTTTAATAAAAATTCAATTATTTAATACTTGTTATTTAAGCCTTTAATCTTAATTCTAAATTCAAATAATATTCAATAATTAAGAAAAACTTCTAAATTTAATAAAAACCAGTAAGTAAATCAGGGAGATATTAAAACTAATTTTCCTTTACTTAATACTTATTAAATCATTATTAGGGAAATTTAAACCCTAATTAATAATTACCCTAATTAGTAAATTATTTAAAAATAATAAAAAGCCAAATTGAATATTATTTTATTCTGAAGTTATTAATAACTTCAACTTTATCAATGAAGTTATTAACTTATGAACTAAATAGTAATATTGCAACCCTAGTTCCATATGGTAGAAAACTAGGAACTCATCATTTCATGTGTAATCCTAAACCCTAGGTTCATTTAGAAACCTAGCTTTATTATTACATGAGAACCTTAATTTGCCTCCAACCTAAACCCTAGGTTGGAACTTATGATCATAATACTTACTTTGTATCCAGAGATACATAGTAGCAACTAAATACTTGCCTTGCCACATAAAATGTAGAAGACCTAACACTAATATATGGGTATCCCATGTGTTCATCAGACCTAAATAATCTAGTAGGGTTAACCAAGTGTAAACCATAGATCTTATTACCAAAGCCATCATCCTTATTCATTCCTATTTAGCATCACACCATTGTGATGAACCCTAACAGCAACCATACCTACTATTTTACATTACATAACCCTGTTCCACTAAACCCTACTAGTGTGAGATACTTATGAACCATCCTATTTAGGAACCAACCATTCTCTACTTTGAGATCCAATGGCTAATACAAGACAACCTCAACCTTAATTGTAATACTTCTTATTATTTAAGAAGTATGTTCTTCAAAAGTTATTCTTTTAAAGAAAATAAAGAATCATCATCAATCCTACCTAATAGGACCTATAGCCAACAACCAGCTATCACCAGCAAGGTATACCAACCTTGATAGCAACTATTTATAATAAATTGCTCAAGATGCCTAGGCTTAACTCAACCTTACAAGCCCTTGGTATTGATGAATCCAACCTTGTTAGGATCCATCTAATATCTACTCCAGAGCCAATTGGAACCATAATTAACCATAGAACCCACCAACCTAATTATCATACTGGTTCTTTATAAAGTACATGTTCTTCAAAAGTTATTCTTTTAAAGTATATGATAATCAATCATTAACCATGCCATATAGTACTAACACTGACCACTATCCTTTACCTGTTAACGTTATGCCAATCATCATTCTTTGTGTGCTCAATTGATTACTATGCCTTATTATCTACATGTTTATAATACCAAGTAATCACACCTGAATAAGAACCTTGTATGCGAATCACTCTAAAAGTGCAACACACCCTAAACCAATCATTACCACTCACTAATCCTAAATCATCGGGGTTAGTACACGCTTAGAGCGATTGCATCTCATTCTTATGCATTATTACATCTTTGCCAATCTTTTAAACATCGTCCTTACCGGACGATGATGCCATTTCAGAATTTGGAGTTATTACGTATCGAAGACCTTGCCTGCATAATCTTGCAGTCAAAAAAAGGCAAGTTCATCACTTGCTCATGTCATCTGAGTATCTTTATCAAATTACTTGCAAAGTACTATGATTATCACTATTGCATAAAAACCAAAACCACTATTTTCATATCTATGAATATGACTATGTGGTGGGCAATGGAACCATGGATTGTGTTGATATGGTGGAGGTTCCATTGCAAGGGTTTATATCCATCTAGGATTAAACAACAAATGTCGCCAGTGATTCTTGTGCCGTAATACCCGTGTTAACCATAAGATCCGGAGTGGGACGGAGTAGTCAAAAGTGTTTCCACCTCTCGTTCATCAACGGATGCGCTTTACCGTAGTACACTTGTAATCCAAGGGGGCAAGCTGGTGAGGCTGGGGAGTCCTAAGTCCCCACGGCATTGTCCGTAGTACACTTGTCGCCTGAAGGAGCAAGATGGTGAGGCTGGGGAGTCCTAAGTCCCCACGGTATTGCGGTCTATGATGGGTTGCAGCTACCGGCGAAGGAGTTTGGTTCGATCCCAGACTGTCGTCGTGGTCGGGGTCCACCCTGAAATCTATGGGAATAATGGGACCGGCGAGGACCCAGGGTCGGGGCATGCAACAAAGGGTGGGTGTTCGAGGTAGCGGAGGAACATGATTGGCTAGACCTTATACCGGGCCTCACACCATAGGAAGTGTGGATGGGGAAATTGCCCGGTTGGCACCAAGGTTAAGATCTCTTATGGGTAAAGCAACACACCTCTGCAGAGTGTAAAGAACCGTGACCTGTCACTCCTTGTTCCGGCATATGGAACTACGAACGCGGCCGGAAAGGAGCTCCATGAAGTTCTAGTAAACCGGTGAAGGCTGACGGACATAGTTCTTCTGAATAAAAGCAACCTTTTGAAGAAATGGTTATGAAAACTTGCATTGGTATTAGACTTTCTGGTCTAATGCTGTAGCTAGTGCATTAAACACCTCTTTCCTATAATGAACCTGTTGAGTACGCTCGTACTCATCCCACTCTTAAATCCCCTGCTTAGATATGGAGGCATCGAAGGAGGATCTACAGTGCAACTCGAAGGCCGAGGAGTCAACAACTACTTCAAGAGACAGGACCCTGTCAGAGGAGTCAGATACCACATCCAACAAGGAGAAAACCTAGTTTAGCCATAGAATGGAACTAGCTTCCTAAACCTAGCTCCTACTTAGCTAGAATCTATTCATAGCCTCTGTAGCTAGTCAAATACTCTACAAATAGAGTTCGTGATAGGATTAGACTACGAGTCGTTCTTCTGGAATTATCTGCAGATTTACCTCATTGTAAAGTAGGAGGCTGTGATGATCTTATGTAACAGAGTCTGTATGTAATTCTATAGACATGCCTTGGACCCGCATATGTTTCTGTTGTACCACTTTGAGCGATATAATACTGGTGGAACGATGTTTCATTGGTGTTATATCAGACTTGCATACTACACCATGCAGTGGTATGCCGGGTCACCACAACTATGGAATAGTCTACGGACCCGACGAGAATGAGGAGGAGGAGTAGTGATATACCCTAGTATCATAGAGCCGATCAGCGTAGAACTTACCTAAATAAGTTGCTGAGCTTTCTTTCATATATAGATGTGAGTTGTAATCGTACTTAAGTAGTATCTTAGGGTGTTCTCATCGGACCTGTGAGAATACCAACTTGTTCAGATAATGTTTGTAATAATATTTGGAGTGTTATGACCTGCAATGTTTCTGTTGTACCACTCTGAGGGATATGGCAATTGTGAAGAAGTCCCTTCACAAAGATCATATCAACGACTTGTATACTACAACATGCAGTGGTATGCTGGGTCACCGCAGCTGGTATCAGAGCAAATGTTGCGACCTTAGGTTGGAAAAACCTAGTATAGGGAAGAAACATGTAGGAGTCAAGTAGAAATAGTAAAGGATTCTCTAGAAATATGGTGATTATTCACATGAGAATAGCAAAAATCATATCTTTTAGTGTGATAATTCTTTATTATAGCTATATGATACATCATCACTACTAATATTCTGCTTTTGTATACAGCCATAATGGCGTACACGTTTCCTAAGAGGACTTTGAGGAAGGTTGAGGGTTCGCTCGGTGATTATGATGGACCAATTACAGATCTCCTGCGTGGGATGCTGAAGGAACTCCATTGTGAAACTCGGATACCTGTTCTCAAGTACATCTATTATGATGGAGAGATCATAGCCAAGTGCAGAGTTTCAGTCCAATTACCTATGCAACTGATGATGAGTCGTATAATGTCGTACGGAGTAGCCAAAACCATCACCACAGCCTATCGCATGGCCCTATTCAAGGCAATACTTGAAATAAGGCAGCACGAGTCAGTAGAACTGCTATGTTCAGAGTATTCTCATATACCTCATGCCGAGGAAGATGAGGATCCCACTCTGAATCATCTGGTGTTGGCACATAGAAGTCCTGAAGCTGCAGCAAAGCACATGGACAACTGTAAGTCTTTATTGACCACGATGTACCTTTTACACATGAAGATGGTGGGTGAGATTGACCACATGCTAGCTGAGTTCACGGACCCTGATAAAGTCCAAGCTCGGATGCATGATCTGAGGGCACAACCACAACACACTACACCTTTCTTTAGCCTAACACTACAAGAAAGGTTCTGATAGACAACGTCCCAAAGTCGTCCGCTAAGGGGTATTTTTCGTCGCCTATGGGCCTAACCCGATGATATGGGTTCTGTTATCGAAACTGCAGCAGGCAAAGTCCTACCACGTTTTTTTCGGTCCGTCGCGCTTGGGCGCCCTTCCGCCACGGAAAATCGGACCGTTGCAGAAGTGTTTCCGGGAGCCCGTTGACTGCTGACGTCTTGCAAACTGACACGTGGCAGACGCCGTTAATTGGCAGTTAACGGCGTTAACCGGCTAAACCCCGTGGTAGATGGTAGGCCCACACGAGGCCTGCCACGTCTTAATCGGGCCGACCCATTAAGTTTGCGGGCCGGGCTAGCTGACTTAGTTTGACCGGTCAACTATATAGCTGAGATGGTCCATTAGTTACGTGGGGCGGGCCTAACCTCTCAGGTTGACTGGTCAAAACTTTAATGGGCCGGCCCACTAAGCATGTGGGCCGGGCCGAATGCACTCGTTTGACCGGTCAACAGGCAAAAGGGTCGGCCCACAAGACATGTGGGAGCCACTTTCCTGTTATCGGGCCGGCCCATTTACAAAGTGGGGTCCACCTTAAAGCAAGTGGGCCGGCCCAAGAAGTTATTGGGCCGGCCCAATTAGCATGTGGGTCCCACTTCCTGCTATCGGGCCGGCCCATTTAGTACGTGGGGTCCACAATAGATCAAATGGACTGGCCCAACAAACCAGTGGGCCGGGCCAAAAACACAGGTGGGTCCCACTTTCCTGTTAAAGGGCCGGCCCATTTAGTATGTGGGGTCCACCATGTAGCAAGTGGGCCAGCCCAAGAAGATAGTGGGCCGGGCCAAAAACACAGGTGGGTCCCACTTTCTTGTTAAAGGGCCGGCCCATTTAGTATGTGGGGTCCACCATATAGCAAGTGGGCCGGCCCAATAAGATAGTGGGCCGGGCCAAAAACACAGGTGGGTCCCACTTTCCTATTAAAGGGCCGGCCCATTTGGTATGTGGGGTCCACCATATAGCAAGTGGGCCGGCCCAACAAGATAGTGGGCCGGGCCAAAAACACAGGTGGGTCCCACTATCCTGTTAAAGGGCCGGCCCATTTAGTGTGTGGGGTCCACCACAAAAGCTTTTGGTCTGGCCCAACAAGTTAGTGGGCCGGCCCAATTAGTATGGGCGTCCACGGTAAATCAGGTGGGTTGGCCCAACGAGTTAGCGGGCCGGCCCAATAAGCTTGTGGGGCCCACTTTTCTGTTACTGGGCCGGCCCAGTAGTGGGTGGGGTCCACATTAAAGCAAGTGGGCTGGCCCAATAAGTAAGTGGGCCAGCCCGTTTAGTTGGTGTTTATATGCCGGCATAATAGGCGCTTTAGGATTTTGCGGGCCGGCACATATGTGATTTCGCTTAATTGGGCCGTTTAAGTGATGGGAATTTGTGATTTAGATACTGAGAATATTTACGCAGCACATGATTTCTGTCGGATAGCCTCACTTACCACAAGCACCAAAGAAAAAATGCGCGAAAGAACTATAAAAACTAACTAAATATTACATCAGCTGCAAGGCTTTGAAAAAATATTACAGAACCCAGAGAAAATGAATGGTAATTAAACCTAGCAATACAATGAAGCGATCCGGCAATCTTTTAAGTTGTCCATGCAGCACCTATATTGTTTGCTGAAACAAAGACATTACAAGTTAAGACAGCAACAATGGAAAGGCAAAGACACTACAATATTGTTTGCCAAAGAATTTGGAACTCATCATTTCGTCGTTATAACAAGATCATTGTAATACGCACAATAAGCAAACAAAGAGTGTATGCCGCATATCAACAGCCAATATAACAGAGCACGTTAGAATGAAACAACAGACTTACTACTGTCGAGTCCCATGCAAACCAACATGTTCAGGGAGTACAAAATTGGCATGAACAACATAGTAGCAGGCTATAAATTTTGTAACAACGACTGAGCAAGATGAAGTTATGATGGCTACATCTACAGAGCAGGGAATGTAAACCAAAAATAGAAGTTACGATGGCAAAAGCTAAAGAGGAGGGAATGTGAACCAACATGTGCCAAGTGCAATTACTTCAAATTGACCGTGAACTAAATAATACTCCTGAACTTATAGTGAAGGGGATGCAAATCAAGATGTTTCCGGATATAAACTTGTAATGAGCAACACATAGAGGATAGTTAATGCTGGAGCTTAGGATGGACCAGATATAGAATATAGTGGGATCACCTGTGAACTTGTATAAGAGGGAATGCAAACCAATATGTTCAGCATTCCATATGTGAGCGTCATGCCAAGCCAGAGAAACAAGTCAATAATGCAGCTTTTGAAGAACAAGATGGCACGCAAAATTATTATCTAGTAGTATGACAAGTTTATTTGTACTACAGGCTAGATAGCAGAGTGATAGCATGCCAAACTAAGTCCTTACTTTGTTAGCTTACAATGAACTAGATACAAAACAATGGCATCACCTGTAGTACAGGGAATGCAAGCCAACATGCTCGTGGAGTAAAAAATTGGCACAAACAACATAGTAGCAGGCCATAATTTTTGTAACAATGACTGAGAAAGATAAACTTATGATGGCTAGATCTACAGAGCAGGGAATGTAAACCAAATATAGAAGTTACGATGCCAAAAGCTATAGAGCAGGGAATGCGAACCAACATGTGCAATTACTTAAAATTGGCCATGAACTAAATAATAGCAGGATGTTACTATAATAGCTAGGAATAAAACAGATAGGAGTTATAATGGAATCACTCATAAACTTGTAGATAAGGGAAACAAATCAATTTGTTTCGGGATATAAAGTTGTAATGAGCAACACATATAGGATAGTTAATGCTACGGCTTAGGATGGACCAGAAACGGAATATAGTGGGATCACCTGTCAACTTGTAGAAGAGGGAATGCACACCAATATGTTCACCATTCTATATGTGAGCGCCATGCCAATTAAGAGAAACAAGTTAATATTGCAGCTTTCGAAGAATCAGATGGCAGACAAAATTATGATGGAAGTAGCTGCTGTGACGAGTTCAAATAAATTTGTACTACAGTATGGCAGAGCGATAGCATGCAGGAACTAATAGCAGGCAGTTACTTTGTTAGCTTACAACGAAGTAGATAGAAATAACAATGGCATCACCTGTAGTACAGGGAATGCAAACCAACATGTTCAGGGAGAACAATATTGGCATGAACAAAATAGTAGCAGCCTATAATTTTTTTAACAACGACTGAGCAAGATAGAAGTTATGATGTCTACATCTACAGAGCAGGGAATGCATACCAAAATGTTCAATCTCTTAAAGTTAGCAATGAACTATAAAATAGCAAGGTGTTACGGTCATAGCTAGGAATGAACTAAAAGAGCTTCAGACAAACAAGCATCTGAACCCAGAACATGGCGCTAAAACAAGGGACTTACACTAGGAGAAGCACTCTATGGGAGTCACAACAGATCTTCCTGGGGTTGATATATCCGGTGATGAAGTACGCTACATGTGCTACTTGGGGTTGGAGAGACGGCCTTTACAATTCATGGTTACTCATCTCATCTGCAAAAACGTAACGGCGCGTCGTTAGCACAAACAGGTTCCCCCAAGATTAAACAAGAACTTGCAGGCAAGCAATAGAAAAGCGACAGTAGAAGAGTTTAGATCATGCACGGCGCCGGTGAAGCAGATCCGGTTCATGCACAACGGTGTCGGTGAGCAAGATCCGATGCGGTGGACGACGGATCCGGCGAAGCGGCTCCGGTGGGGTGGACGATACCGCAGCTGAAGCGACTGCGGTAGACTGCTAGATGAGCATATGGTTTCAAGGTTCGGCGGGGATGATCCGGTCCGGTTGATGAAGGCGTCGATGAAGCGGCTCCGGCAGGCAGCCGGATGACGAGGATCGCGAGGCCTCGGGTATGCCAGGGAAGTCCGGCGGGGATGTTCCGGTGCGGTGGTCGTGGAGGTGGGAGAGAGAGGGACTTGGGAAGTTCCGGTGGGTGGTCTGAGGGAAATGAATTTTTTTGGGAGGGTTTCCGGGCTAGGGAGGTGGTGATCGAAAAAATGACGGGCATACCCCCCCACCAACCGACTTTGCTGTCATCTCCACAGGGGTAGAATGGGAATTTGGAAGCGTGTGAAATTTTTGTATTTTGTGGGCGGGAAGTCTTGCCGCTATGAGATTTTGAATTTGGCTAAGGTCCAACTATAATGATAAAAAATTGTGAGACCGTACTAGTACCTCTGTTCAAGGCCGAGTGCAAAATCAAATCATCATCACATTAAATACCGGTTACTACCATGATCATCATCTATCTCTGAAATTGGCTCATCCGCTAGATCTTGCAAATTATAATGATAAAAAATTGTGAGAACTAGTATTTCAGTTGAAGGCCGAGTGCAACATCAAACCATCATCAAGTTGAAAATTTGTTACCATGATCATGATCTATCTCTGAAATGGTGCATCCGTTGCAAAGTATAATGCTAAAATTTTGAGTGACCATACTAGTACTTCTGTTCAAGCCCGAGTGCAACATCAAATCATCATCATGTTGAAAATTTGTTACCATGATCATGATCTATGTCTGAATTTGGCGCATCTGCTAAATGTTGCAAAGTATAATGATTAAAAAAATTGTGAGACCGTACTAGTACTTATGTTCAAGGTCGAGTGCAACATCAAATCATCATCACGTTGACGATTTTTTCTGTTACCATGATCATGATCTATCTATAAGAGCATCTCCACCGGCACAACATCCTCTATTTGGGGACGCTGCTCCCACACCGGCGGCCCCAAAACGGCAGCCCCGATAGATTTTAAAATTTAAATTGACATCTAAAAACCCAAATTCATACGAAATTTATACCAAAGTAGTTCGAATTTAAACATAACTAAACATAAACTTAATCCTGGTCTACTGGCCATCAGTTGGGGCGCTCGACGGCCCTGCCTCGTCGTTGTTCTTCGCCATTGCCGCCTGCGTACGTGCCCGCTTCTCCTCCGTTGCTTCGCGCATCTGGCGGTGGAGCATGGCGGCCGGCGTCGCAGGGACTTGCCGGCGGTGCTGTCCCCGCGCTTCCAGCCTTTCCCGAGAAGCTTCGATCTCTGCGCGCCTCGCCTGCTGGCGAGCGAACGCGTCGTAGTGGCGATGAGCGTTGAGCTCTGCGAGCTTCTGTCGCTCCGCCTCCATGAGGCGGCGTCCCGCCTCCTTCGTGGCCGCTCGCTGGCGCGATATCTCGAGGACGTGCTCGAGGTTCGCGTCGTTGAAGAACTCGCGCTCCTCCTCCCTCAACCGCTGGTATCGTTGTGCGTTCAGCGACGTGAGGATCGCCGCCTGCTCCGGGTCGGCAGGGGCCTGCGGCGGCTCGCCCGACTGCGCTGCCTCCTCCGCCACCTCTGCTTCCGCTTCTGCTACGTAGACATCATGCCACGCCTCGAACCGTGGGGCGTCGTCCTCGTCAGAGCTGTGCTCGTCGTCGGCCTGCGGCTGCGGCTGCGGCTCCGGTGGTGGTGGAGGCAGCGCGCGGCCGTTGAGGCCAAGCATCGAGTAGGTGGTCTTCACACGGCGGGCATCTTGATGTGGAGAGTAGAGAATGGAGTGGCGGTGGTGGACGGCATACGTCTTATCTAGCGGTAGCAACTGCCCACATTTAAGGCGACAGGACGCCGCATGGCCAGTCGCTGCCCTCGTGGCCAGTCGCTGCCTCGATTTCCGCGCGGGAGGCCATTAGGGCATGTACATTGATTTAGACGGATGTTGTCTGTAATACTACTCCATGTCATCTATAGATAATGCTATAGACAGTGTATACAATAGTCTATCTGTAAGTTATCTATTTTTAGTCATAGCTATATATGAGTATAAGTTATAGACACCCTTCATACAACAACAAAAATGGTGTCTGTAAGCTGTCTATAAGAAGCCTACAGACTGTCTGTAACTTTAGACCATGCACTATGTGTATCAAAAGCGAACCAAAACGTCCATTGAATCAGTTCCGCGCATAACAGAGCATCGGTGCATAGGTTCTGACAGGAAAAGCGAACCAACAATTTGGTTCGACTCATCTGTGATGGAAATTGATAATTTAATGTGATGGCCTGGTGAAGTGGGCCACTTGCTTTAGGATACCCTGTTCACGCAGCAATGGAGTAAATAAAATATGCATGTCATATTTCTGCTGGGTCCCTTGATCCGGTTTCTTAGAATCGGCACCACATAGTCCTTCTCTCTCCTCATTCTTTTTCCTCCACATCACCAAAATCACATATAACTACCTCTTACATGACCTTAAACGCCGACGACCAACCTTTCCGCGTCGCGGCCGATGCGAACCGTCACGTCCTCTCGCGGACAAGGCGCCCCCACCAGAGAAAACCGTCATTCCGCGAGGCAACCGGGGTGCCCGATTTGCGCCCTTGTCGAAGGGGCTAGCATGGGATGATGGCGATTCTATTGGGCTCGACAAATGGCCGGCGCCGTTGGGAGCGCACCGGCCGCTAAATCTTGTGAAGTATAATGATAAAAAATTGTGAGACCATACTAGTAGTTCTGTTTAAGGCCGAGTGCAAGATCAAATAATCATTACATTGAAAATTTGTTACAATGATTGCAAACTATAGCAATAACAGGAAAAAAGCTCAAGATCAAATAATCATTACATTGAAAATTTGTTACAATTATTGCAAACTATAGCAGTAACAGGAAAAAAGCTCAAGTGTTACAATAACAGGAAAAATTCTCAAATACCACAACAAGTCGAAATAACTCAAATGATACAAGCCATACAAATGGCATCATCGGGAAAACTGCATTTCTTTTAGGTAGAATTCGTCGGAGTGCAAGTAACAGCTGGCTTTCCATTAGATCTGCAGAGTAGATTATTAAGGATCTGCTCAATCCAAGCTTGCCTATTTTTCATTTCATGTATCTCATTGACTATTATGTTGATTTTTGAATCTCTTTCATCTCTTTGCTGCTGAATTATATCAATTGATTCGTGTGCAAAGGCAGCGATTGTTTGCGCTGGAATGGCTGGGACAGTAGATATCATCTGACTATCAGATGAAATGGCATTGTCACGGCTGTGCTGTGGAAAGACCTGGACACTTGATGTACATGCCCTGCCATCTGCCTTCCTTGCTCTATCCAGGGGCTGAAAACAAGAAAGTGCAGGTTACAGAACCATACAATTTGAGATAACAACCATATTAGTTGTCACAGATTTTTGCAAAGCATCAAAACAGATGGCAGATTTTCACAAAGCATAAGGAATAATATAACAAAGCAAGCTATCAACTCCACTGCAACAGGCAGAGCAACCGGATGGCAAATATGAACAAAATAAATCAAGTAACTAGACAGTCTATGCCTAATAAAATAAGCCAGGAAACTGCATAATAGAAGTCTGTCAATTAAAATTGACACTTGGAAGGGGTGCTTCAGATCCCTTAAGTTCCACAAAAGTGGTCATATGGACAAAACTAGCCAGACATGTGCAGTTGGAGAATCTCCAACCCCCTAAATTTCATTATTTTAATCATCGGCCAGCCATGGGAATGCCTCAGATAAACGAGAAATATATCCATTTGGTGCCAAATATAAACGAGCAGGACCAATTAAGACAGATTAGACAGCAACCATTATGGGATTCATATAAACTGACATATTATTTCAATGTTTAACCCATGAGCCCAATATAAGGGAAGGAGAAACAAACAAATGAACCATTTCGTGCCTAAAAATAAAAGATGGGTCAGCCAAAAAGAAACAACATATCTTATTTATGATACCCACTGAAGGTGGATTTCCTACTACAGAAGGTGGCATTGGATTAATCAACAGTGAAATCAGAAAAAATCTTACAAAAAACAAATATGCTCATTATATCCCACAACAAGCATGCCAGAAAGTGGCAAGGTTTATATGTTTTAATCATCAGTCAACTCAATGAATCAAGGACTAATAACCAATTGAATCATCATCTGACTCATATTCACCAAGCAAAACATTCTTATCATGTATGGATGAAATCCAGAAGACATAACGGTATGAGGAAGTGCATGAGCAATCAAATATTATGTGGCTGGAATAAAATGCCAGATCATTTAAGTTAAGCAAAATAATTAAATTGGTTTAATCATGATGAAACAAAAAAAGATTAGACAGGCAATAGAACAAGTAGGGAGAAGCTAGCAGGGAAATGAACGAAGATGTGCAGTCATATAAATAGCATGATTTATTTCAAACCAGTTATCCTATCTATATGGAGAGTAAATGTGTTAAACACAAACTGGTTCCCAGCACGATAAGCATATCAATACAAAAATGAAAGACACTTACTGGATTATAGGGGTGATTCACTCCACGATTTGTTGTGTTCCATGTGATAGTGCAACATGAAATTACAGCAAAGAGTTAGGGTTGTAGCTCTTGAAGAACAAAAACAATGAAGAATTTAAATGTACCAGAGCAATGAGTTCACACATGTACTACATGATGGCAAAAGGATAGCAGAAAGGAAATAGTAATTGGCATTTACTGTCATTGTTTACAACAAAACAGATCGAAATTATAATGTAAAACCTTGTGAACATAGAAGAGCACAGAATGGTGGAATATAAAACAACATTTTGCACCGAACAAAACAGACAGCGGCTATGGTCCCAGCACACAACCTGTCACCTGAGCATAAGAAAAGCAAACAAACATGTAGGTTTCCTAACAAAAATAGATGAATTACATAGCATGCAATTACTGTTCTAACATTAGGACGAACTAGACAGATATTATAGGGGTGTTTCTTGAGAGTTTATAGAGCAGGGAACGCTTTGCTAGTCTTAGTATGAACAAGATAAAAATTAATACTATTTTTTGCAACACACAGTACAATCATAGATGCTCACATGTACATGCATACACTCATCACTCACGCACACACACTCTACCCCTTCGAGCACATCCAGGAAACTGCATCCAAGAAACTGATCCGACGGGTATTGAGATTGACGAAGCCACCACTATCACCACAATGTCATCGGGAACGCCGCATCCCACACAAGAATTTCCTCCATTTTTGAGACACCAAAGCGTCAAATCCGGGGGTGCCACTGCCCTCCTAACCATCCAACCACAGGTTGGTTCTCAGTGATTTGGTACTTGACATGTACTACATGATATCTAATATGAAGTCGGTGTGAGGCTAACAAGCAGGGTGCGGCGTCGTTGCTTGACGTGAGTCGGTGTGGCCACATGGTCCTCATTTTTCTTTACAATATGCGGTACGTCAGTCTTATACAATGTGCATTATTTTTTGTCACCACAGAGACAACTCTGATGCTCGATCGACCGATCCGAGTTGATCAATCGACCGATCTAATTGACATGTTTGAACAAACAATCAAATAATTCATAGTATTTATTGAATGATACTCCGTCCGTGCCAAAAATAAGGCGTCTAAGGATTAGTTAAAAGTCAATGTTTTTAAAATTTGACCAAGTTTATACACAAAAATATAAATATTTACAATACTAAATCATTATCAATAGATTCACCCTAAAGTATATTTTCTTAATATGTCAATTTGATATTGTAGATGTAAATATTTTTTTAAATATTTGGTCAAAGTTTGTAAGGTTTGAATTTTGACCAATCCTTAGACGCCTTACATTTTGGGACGGAGGGAGTATATCGTAAAAGGTGCCCTTTTACACCATCTTTTTTTACAAAACACGGTACAATATAAATACTCACTAAGTACATACACTCGCTTCTATGAACGCACAAATGCACATGCTACCTCTATGAACACCTTCGAGATACTTTGTCTGAGAAACTGATTCGTCGAGAACACACGTCGAAACGTGGCCCCAACTGAACAAATATTTCTCTTTACTAATCAGATATTTCTCTTTATTAATGAAACACCCACGCGTGAAACATGGTTTTTTAGCGAGAATGTCACTGCGCTCCTAAACATGTGGTTGATTCTTGTCACTAACCTCCTAAAAGCTGCAGGGTATGAAAGTTTTGTTTTTAAAGGATTTTTAGTTGCATAAGTGTTGAGATTTGTATGTCCTACGAATTTTAAAGGGAAAATGCATGCACGTGAAAAAATTAGGAACAGAAACCTAGAGTCATATAGGTTGTCACTGTATATTTGCGAATGAAAGAAAAGTTAGAAAATTTAAAGTCGCACGGCAAGAGGAGCCTAATCAATGTGTCTCTTTTGGATTTTTTCTTTTTTGCCGATCGTGCCGATCTAACCGGGATTGTCGAGCACGCGTTGATGAACCACAGCAGAGGAGAAAGGACAGATCACCTGCCGATATAAAGATTGACCGGTACAAAAGCCATCTCAATCAATCTACGCTCGTTAAGGAGAGGGTTCCTTAGAGAATAAAAATGGGAGCGAACGAAAAAGATGTGTGGCTGAACCGATCTATGCTTGTTTTACCGATGAGAATTAGGAAAGGGATGCTGATTTTGCTACCTAGTGCTACGGATTGGATTTTGGTCATGACCTAACTAATCCTGATAAGGACTCCTCATGGAGCCGGTCACGCTGACCTTACTTTTTATGTTCGGGTGAGTTGTATACACGTTTGACGTACCATCACCAACCACCGCGGCCTGTTTTAAATTTAATACGTAGTAAAGATAGTTTATATGACAAGATTATGGGGGAGATTGTTAGTAGTAATCTTATCAATGTGGTTGGCTAGTTAAGGAGCTAGCTTAGTCATGAAGTATCCAAGGTATGTAGAGAGAATTGTAGAATGGGGAATGTTCTAGAGTAAGATATTTACGAGTAGTATGAAATATCTAGAGTTTGTAGAGTATTCTAGAAGTATGGTATAGGGTTTGGATTCTGGCACATGGCAACAATCTAAAGGGTCATGTACAAGCTTCCTAGTATTATAAGCCCTGTGTGAAGCACATCAAGATAGAGAGCTCGAGGAGTGGCATGGGCAAATGCGCAGGTTTCTGCCATCTGCCACGCGCATTGAGAGCAGGGCGGAGCTGGATCTATGGGACTTCTATGTCGATACTTTTTTAGACGGACGAATCAGTATTAACTCGCAGGGGGGGCATAGGTGTAATTTTCGGAAATTTATGGGTAGTTTGAAGTTGGACGAAAATTTTGCCTTAGTTTCTTTATTATTATATATTATTAGGTATAGATATAGATTGACACGGGTTTAACTAGATTGGATTGCATGACAGTAAACCAATTCTAGGTACTTACATGCTAATATAAATCTCAGTTATGACTAGATTCAGATGTATATAGACACATTCTAGTTGACCAAGACATGCTTGAACCTTCTATGGTAACAGCCCAAAACGTGTAGGGGGGAGGGGGTCTGGTTACCTCGACGGAGGCTTCGTGTAGTCATACTCGGCATCCTTGCGGGTCACGTCGACGACGGCGGGGGTGCTGCGGTTGCGGTGGGCGTCGGCGTCGAGGAAGCAGATCTGGGGCAGTCGATGATGGTTTCGGGGAAGCAGATCTGAAACGAGGGAGTCGGTGAAGCAGATCCGGTGCAGTGCACGGCGTCGTTGGTGAAGTGGATCAGGTACGACAGACGAGGGAGTCGGTGAACTCAGATAGTGCAGTGCACGGCGGCGTTGGTGAAGCGGATCTGGTACTGCGGACGAAGCAGTCGGTGAAGCAGATCCGATGCAGTACACGATGGCGTTGGTGGAGCGGATCTCGTGCTGCGGACGAGGGAGTCGGTAACCTAAGGTAGGTGAGGTGGTAGGCCGGCTAAGTACGGATGGGATATTCCGGTGCGGTGGTCCGGCAGGTGAGAGAGATTTTTGGTGGAAATGGGGAAGACGAAAGGAAGGCGGTAGACTATATATATCAGAGGGGATGTGTAAATTACGAACGAGACCCCAACCCACGCCGGCTTCACTTGTCTACCATTGCGTCATTGGTAATAGGGGTCGGATGGGAATTCGAAATATGTGTATGGAGGCGGGAGTTTTGGCGCTCAACTCGTATTTTGAATCTCCCTGGTGTATAAGCAGTACAGTATACTAGATCTTGAATCATAGACCAGGGAAGACAAGTACAGTAGTACAACAATACTGTAATGTCTACATTGCATGATGCTGATCTACCTTGCATTAGTGTTTGTAGTGGTAGCTAAGTGGTGCAAGGAAGACATATTTGTAATTTCTACAACTAAGATATGTCTATATACATCCGTATTAGACAAAACTAAGACACCTCCTTTTAGACGAAGGTAATATTACTTTTTAATCTCTTTGTACTAATGCTGATGATTTTTAATAGATCTTCAGAGTTTCGTAGTAGAAAAAAACTAGGCTCCTCTTGAGAAACAAATAAGCATCCAATTAATTAAGTACGTGGGCGGTTATTATTATTTTAACAGGGAAACTGCATTCGTGCCCTATGGCCCGTCATCTTCAAAACCGTCCAAATGCATGCATCTAGCGGTTTCCAGGCCCTGGCGTGGCGGTTAACATTCGTCTTCCTCATTTTGTCTTCTCCCTGACACTCTCGAATGTGCCCCTCTCGCTACCCTCCATGGAAGCGTTCTACCACGGGCACACTTTCCTCGCTCATGGAAAAACCACCATTACGGCAAACTATACCAATATGGCGTCTAAGGTGGAGGAACACATCAACAAAATCGAGTTGATCTTGGAGAAAGAAGACTCGTACAAAATTGTTGGCCTAGACGTAGAGTACACCTATGGGCCTGAACAGAGGGCTGCCCTCATACAGTTGTGCATGGGCACGGACTGCCTCCTGTACCAGATTTCCTCGGCCGACCAGCCATGCCCCAAACTTGCTGACTTTCTTGGCAGGCCTGACGTAACATTTGTAGGTGTTGACATCGGCAACGGCATTACCAGGCTCGGGCGTTGCAACCTCTCAGTGGCGAACTTCGTGGACATCCAGAAAAGGTGGAAGCCTGCCGATTCCACTAGTAACAATAAGGATTCGTTGGCTGACTATGCTGCGGCCATTATAGACAGCCAGTACAAATCTATCATGAAAAAACTTACGCATGAGGAACACAAGCTGTGGAAGAAGGTGCCCTTGTCCATGAAGCATATCATGTATGCAAGCATCGACGCATACGCGACATATGAAGTATACAGGCGAATAGTGAACTTTGAGAAGGGTCAACAAAAATTGGCGGAATTCCAGGACAGCGGGAGTAAGAAGAAGAAGAAGAAGAGCAGCATGGTACAGGCTGTGGAAGCTGAAGAGGAAGACCACTAAAAAGGATAGCCTAGTGTTAAAAGTAGTACGGTACTAGTATGTATACGATCGTGTGAGTATGCACCCAGTGATAAGTAGTTCTGTACATCCAGCTATATTTTATCTTGCAAGTAGTGTTAAAAGTAGTACAGTACTACTGTAGTATGTACGATCGTGTGTGTATGCTCCCAGTGTCGTGAGTACATAACTGATAAGTATAAAATAAGATTCGCAAAAAAGTATATAATAATAATATGTATGGTAGATTTTTTTTATCTTGCATACTCCCTACGATCCATAATAAGTGTGTCGTTTCAGTCTAACAGCATGCACTGTGTTGTCCACAACAGCTATCTTCATCCACAAGAAATAAGTGTAGTCCATGCCCATATATATAGTGTACACGTACAAGCTTTTGGTTGCCCATAAGTAAATAGTAATTATTTTACTCTATCCTCTGTCTTGCATGTGTGTACTTCTAACAAATATGTGCGTCCCAGCGTGTGCCAAAGTTAAACTTATACAGAGTATACTGTATTGTATTACTCCCTCCGATCCACATTACTTGATGCTACAATATGTCTAGATACATCTACATTAGCGTCAAGTAATGTAGTTGTTGTTTCAGTAATCTTTAAATGACAAAAGTCGTGGCCATATCTAAACCATGATTAAGCCGAACCTCTGCCCCAAGACATGACATCTCTTCTAGAATGCTCTCCATTATGTCTAGATACATCTACATTAGCGCAAGTAATGTAGTTGTTGTTTCAGTAATCTTTAAATGACAAAAGTCGTGGCCATATCTAAACCATGATTAAGCCGAACCTCTGCCCCAAGACATGACATCTCTTCTAGAATGCTCTCCATCCATAATAAAATACCTTCGTTGGGAAGGTATCGTCACCTGCCGAGTAGGGTGCATGTAGGCATCCTATCACGTCAGGACAGCTATCCAGTAGTAATATCCATCTCCCAGTGACCCAGTCTATCAATGGACATGGCACCTATCGAGGTACTGCTGATGATTTTGTACGTATATTTATATTTTTTTAGATCAACATACGTATATTTATATGAGCACGATGCTTTGTACAAAGTTGTCCCTATCACCTCAAGGTTGCATTAGCAGGACGAAAAACAGTTACGGAGTACTCCCTTTCTTGTTCTTTTTCTTTTGTTGTCACAGATTTGAAACCAATAAGTTCAAGTTATGTTCCTCATGATGTTACCCAACAATATAAGCGAAACTGAAATAATAGTACAACTCAGACATTGTTAGTACTAGTACTTTACTAGAGGTTACATCCGCATTAACACTATACTAGTACGTATCATCATATGGAGTAGGGGTACTTATTTTGAGGATTAATTATTCTCCTTCTCGATGCGAATGTAGAAACGCAGCAGTTTGGAAGGTCCACCAAGCACCAGGTACAGCAGCGGCACCGAGAGGAATGACGTGAGTTCATCAAACGCGACGTCGCCCGGCAAGGCGCAGCTCGACGCCTCCAAAGACACACTCACGGTGTCCGCCCTGCTCCTCGCATGCGCCAACGAGCACGACGCCGGCCCATTCGCCCACATCTTTGTCATGTACAGAGGCGACATGCACGCGGCCGCCCTAATGCACACGGTAGACACGATGGTGGTCGAAGTCGAATTGAGCACGCCGATGATCAGGACGAACACGGCGCCGTCCTCCCCTTCGGCGATGATCCGCAGGCACGGCGAACCCGGCACCGGCACCGGCACCTGGAACACTTTGGTCGTGTTGTACGGCGGGAGCTTGTGCACTTGGATCGAGTGGGCCGCTGCGAAGTGGGCGACGAGCGCTGTTGGCGGGGCGGCGAAGTCGCAGCCGGGCTCCGTGCAAGCGCAAGGGGCGTGCGGGCATGCAATCTTGTGGTCGTGGACCTGGTGGTATGCCACCAAGCTCCCGCAGCTGCTGTGGGGGCACTCAACCGTCGCCGCTGATACGACGGCGTCCATTGCCGGGTCCTGCTTGAATCCGCTGCGGGGTTCCACGCACCTATGGCACCGGTTCCCGGGAAGCTCGCTGAGGCAGCGGCCGCAGGCCAAATGATTACCCTTGCACTGCACAAATCAAAGTTCGTGGATTGCCATTTTTGCAGTAATGAACCCACAAAAGAAACATCAATGGAGTGTGGGAGGGAAAGGGATCGATCTTGAAGACGGGGGGCTTGAGGGGCTGGGAGCAGAAAATGCAGTGAAGCACGGTGGAGTCCATCTTCAGGGTAACGGTGACAGTTTCCAGCATTGCGAGCGCACGAGGAGTATGGCCTATCGATGGCCTCTCTTATATCCTAGCCTCGAGGCTGGAGTACTCTATTTAAAGGGATGGGAAGGGATTTTGCTTAAGACGAGGAAAACCCAATATAGTACCTCCATCTCAAAGCTTAAGGCTTATACTCCGTATTATTTTTAGAAAGTCAAATTATGTCAAAATTGACTAAGCATTTACCGAAAATCATGGTAGTTAAAAAATGTGTATCTCCACCATCATACTATTTGAGACTATATTTGTGATGGTAATAGGCACAACTACATACACACAAATTGACATCATCTGATTATTAGTTATTTGGACTGCGGGATGAACTCTTTGGAACTGTGCATTAAGCAATGGTAACCACTTAGGGCTTCTTTGATTCATAGGATTGACATATGAATTATGTTAGATTTGATTCCTATGGGAAAATTTCAATCCTACACCTTTCCTATTTCTACACTCTCCACATTCCTTTGATTCAAAGCAGCCCTTATAGTGCTTCTTTGTTTTTTATAGTAAGTGAAAGGACATCTAAAAAACAGGAGAAATGATCTGGAAGTGCAGATAGTTTTATACCCCTCTGTCGCGGTTCACAGGGCCTAATCTGAAAATATATTTGTCCCATATTACCTCTCATCTAAGGCCTGCATGCATTTAAATTAGAAGTACTAGTAACCTTCTCGAATTAGTCTCCACCTTCCCTTTTCTCCTTTTTCTATTCTCTAGGAACAGCCTTGTGCATGCTGGTGGAGTGTGAAACCAAACAAGTTTGCATGGGGGCATGTGACCGGCTGCATGCACGCTTTGTACACCATTAGTGGAGTATTAGGGCATGTACAATGGTGATATTTTAGCAGCGCCACGTAGGATAAACGTTGATGTGGAAGAAAGAGAAAGATGAAAAAAGACTTTGCCTTCTCTTAGCTAAGAGATCATCTCTTAGCATAATCTCTCTCACCATAAATTTAGGATGTCTCGTTACGAAAGATAAGACTAAAAAAGAACCCATTGTACATCATGTTTTATTGTCATCCGGAGGAGGCAGCGCTCCGGAGAGTTTTCGTCATCCAATGAAACAATGCCTTGGTCATGCTGCAAAATAAACGAAGCCCTATAAATCGAGACGGAGGGAGTAAATCAGATGGGGGGGTTACAATTACATATAGTAGTTGGAGTATTCACTTCCGATTCACAAAAAAAAAGAGTATTCACTTCCACGCTGCATTATTATTAAGTATAAGTACTACTACAAACCGTTCAGCACAAATATGAAACAAAGACCCCATAAAAAAATAGTAGCCGTACGAACACTCTAGTACTTTACAAATTGACATTTTTTCCAACTACGCAAAGTAGCAGTAGCTACATCTGCTTGCATATGCGAATGTAGAAACGCAGCTCCTTGGACGATCCAGCACCAGCGAGGTATGGCCCCGGCACAACGAGGAACGACGTGAGCTCCTCAAACACGACAGCGCCCGGCGACGCGCTACCAGAAGCATCGGCAGACATCTTCACGACATCCCGCCTGCAGTCCGATTTCGAGGACGGCGGCGGGCCGTGCGCCTAGATCTTCACCCTGTAGAGCGGCCACATGGATGTGGCCGACCTGACGCATACCAAAGACAAGACAATGGCTGGGCCGAGCGCGTCGATGTACATGAACACGGAGCCGTCATCCCCTTCGACGACGAGCCGCCTGCACGGCGAGCACGGGTGCATCATGGTCACCCGGAACTCTATGGATTTGCCATACTCTAACCTGTGCACTTGAATCGAGTGGGCCTCTGCGAGGTGAACGAGGAGCGCTGACGGTGGGGCGGCGAATTCGCAGCCCTGCTCCGTGCAGTTGCACTGGTCGTGCGGGCACGCGATCTGGTGGATTAGGGACTCGTGGTAGCTGACGTTGACCCCGCAGCCGTCGTGGGAGCACATGACCTGCGCCGTTCCAGCGATGTTGTACGCGATGGCCTACAAATTCGTAGCGTTTATTTCCATGGTGCCGTCCATCGCCGCCTCGTGGTTGAATCCGGAGCCGCGCTACTCTTCTTCTGGCACCGTTTACTTGGAACCTCGCCGACGGTGGCAGGCGGCAGGCCTCATACCACGCTGCAACTCCGATCAATATTAATTGATGGTAAAATGGATGTATCTACAACTAAAATGTGTCTAGATACATCTATATTACCATCAAGTAATATGAATCGGAGGGAGTACAAGGAATGACAGTTTAGCACAAGTGACACCAGGAAATAAAAATCAATGGACTCTCAAAGGAAAAGGGAGCAACCTTGTTGAACTTGGGGCAAATCAATGGAGTCTGAGAGACAAATGATGGGATATCTAAAGCAGATTAGTGGAGAGAGAGAGAGTGCGTGTGTGTGTGTGTGGCGGGGGGGGGGGGGGAGTTTGTTCACTTCTTGGTTTAAAACGAGGATTCGTACAAGGTAATAGAGCCCACATGCTCAGCTGGGTAGATAGCCAGAAGCCCAGAAGTGAACCCCAACATGGTCGTGCCACAAGGATTCATATTTGAATTTTTTTGGGGGTGGGGGTGGGGGGGGGGTAGCAGAATGGCATGGCCAACAAGTTTCAAGTAAATTATGTTAGTATTGTTCATAGTGGAAGTATGTAAACCACGAATTATATGACTCCATCATTTCTTTCGACCTTTTTATATCGAGCCCCACAATAACTTTGGCTTGTTTACAAATTTAGGTCGATCAATCTCACGACGCTCCCCTTTATAACAGAATAAGTTGAACTAGTATTCCAATAAAAATCATTTTCGCATGCATTGTTCGGTACTTTTCATAACTGAAGTGCTTACTCCATCCGTTAGGGATTATATGCCAACGTGCATCCCTATATCATTAATTTGATTACAACATAATATGAATTTTATGGTACAAAAATAATATCATTACAAACTAGATGTCCATTTTAACTTTTTAATCGTATATTTTGGGTAATATATATATATATATATTGTGTATTATGTTGCTCAATTTTACAACATAGGTATACTTGTCAGCCTTGTAATATCCTAATGGACATATAATACATCACAAATTTGTAACTTCATGCTTTGTTTTGCCATTTTACAATTTTTTCGAACCACCTTCGGCTTACAATTTCAAATTTAGGTCAAACTATCGGTGCATGCTATGTGTTATACTTGGATGCACCGCACATGTTTGGCCATTGTTTTAGGCTTCCACATCTTGGGGGCATGTCATGTATTTACCTTGTTTTTAAATTCTAATTCATGTACCCTTCCTTCCAATTACATTTGAAATAAAACTTTTAGCCCAGAAATAATTCAGTATATGGTTGCACACAAAGATAATCCATGGATCGTTGGAAATTGCCATCGTACGTATCTACCATGTCTGTTATGCAGACCTGTGGAAATTGGATTGGTGGTAGTGTGTACACTTCATGCGGTAGGCACTTTATAGAAAACACCCATTTAATATAATTTTCTCCTTATTCATGTTTTCTCCTTATAATTTTTCTCCTTATACATGCTTACATTTTCATATTCATGTTTTAAACTTATTCAAATCTTGGTGAAACCTAGGATTTGACCAAGATTCAAATGGGTATAAAAATTTAGATACTCCTTTGCCTAGTTTGAATATGTCTAGACCTTGTTTATCAACTTGAATGCTTACTACATGACATAAGAAGACTATATACTTTGGGTTTTCATTTTTCTGATTTTTTTAAATTTTCTGCCCATTTGAATCTTGGTCAAATCCTAGGTGTTTGACCATGATTTAATCAAGTTTAAAACATGAATATGAAAAATTAAGCATCTATCCTTCTTAAGTCACTCCAAAATGTAACTCTTGGGAGGTTTTTTGAAATTTCCATGTTTGAAACCAAAAACCACTTCTCTTCATGCTAGACTTTCATAAAATCGACCGAGTTTAGGGTTAGGTGGTAGATACACATGAGATTTGTCTGGTTTGAATATGTCCAAACCTTGTTTATCAACTTGAATGTTTACTATATGACATAAGAATGCTTACCATATGTTTGAATTTTAAAAGCATATAGTCCTCTTATGTCATATAGTAAGCATTCAAGTTGATAAACAATGTTTGTACATATTCAAACCAGACAAATCATGTATCTACCCGCTAACCCTATTCTCGGTCGATTTTATATATGAAAGTCAAGCATGAAGAGAAGTGGTTTTTGGTTTCAAACATGGAAATTTCAAAAACCCTCCCAAGAGTTACATTTTGGAGTGACTTAAGAATGATAGATGCTTAATTTTTCATATTCATGTTTTAAACTTGTTTAAATCATGGTCAAATTAACCTAGGATTTGACCAAGATTCAAATGGGCAGAAAATAAAAAAAATAGAAAATGAAAAACAAAGTACACATAGTCTTCTTTTGTCATGTAGTAAGCATTCAATTTGATAAACAAGGGTCTAGACATATTCAAACTAGACAAACCATGTATCTACCCCCTAACCCCTAAATTCTGTCTTATGAAGTCTACCATGAAGAGAAGTGGTTTTGGGTTTCAAACATGGAAATTTCAAAAACCCTCCCAAAAACTTCATTGTAGAGTGACTAAGAAGGATACAAGGTTCCCTTTTCATTTTCATGTTTTAAACTTGTTTAAATCTTGGTCAAACCTATAATTTGACCAAAAAGTTCAAATGGGCATAAAATTTTAAAAAAAATCAAGAGAATGAAAAACCTAGGATTTGACCAAGATTCAAATGGGCATAAAATTTAAAAAAATCAAAAAATAAAAAAAAAACAAGGCACATAGTCTTCTTATGTCATATAGTAAGCATTCAATTAAGTTGATAAACAAGGTCTAGACATATTCAAACCAGGAAAATCATGTATCTACCCCCTAACCCTAGCTAAACTCTGTCTTATGAAGTCAAGCATGCATGAAGAGAAGTGGTTTTTGGTTTCAAACATGGAAATTTCAAAAACCTCCCAAAAGCTTCATTTTGGAGTGACTAAGAAGGATCCATAGGAAACTATGTATTAATACAGTATAATAATCACCCGAGTTATTAGAGCAACAAGTCTGTCACTTACGTGTGGTTCCCATGCGTGAGGTCCCACACTTCAGTGAGCACAAGTCACGTACGCTAGGTAAGCAAACTCCCAGCCATATTCTTTGTCAAGAGAGATGCATCAAGACTCTCTCTCTCTCTCTCTCCAATTATCCACCTCCGTTGGCTGCCGGTTTTGGCAGGGCGTTTCTAGCTCAGCTCGGAGGCCATGGTGTGCAGGCTCTTTAGCAATGGCGATTTGGTCGCGCCAAGTGGTTCGTGCCCGGCTGCGACGAGGATCAATCCGGACGGTGGCTGTTAAGGACCCGATCGCATTTCTTGCTTTCAGCCTGGGGTCTACCATGTAAATCTTAGGGATTTAGATGTAATTTCCTATTTATTTTGTGTCATGCTGTAAACTGCTCTCTGATGCGTATTGGAAATCTGGGTCCTTCAGGATCGTTCGGTTGTCCCTCTAACAAAAAAAAACATCTCTCTCATTCTCGGCCTCGCTCGCTCGCACCCCCTGCGCACTGACAACCCTGCACAACAGTCAAATCACACGAAAAAATATAGACACCATAAATAAGTGGGGCCCCGTGACTGCTCTCCCTTCGTCTCCTCCCGTGTGATCCCTCTTCCTCCTATTCCCGACCTTGCGGGAAATAAAAATGAAATGAAAGAGTTTCACTGGACGGGCAAACACATGTGCTGCCTAGTAATAATAATAATAACGTAAAAAAATTGACCTATGAATCTATTAGTATTAAATAAGTTAAACTAGGGTTCTGCCCAGTACTACGAATCAATTTCAGAAAATGCAACTACGGGGTTCGATTTTGGCCTGCTAATGTAAAATAAAATAATCTGAACTAGTATTGCTCTAAAAAATCATTTTGGTATGCATCGTTTGGTACTTTTGATAGCAAGAGTGCTTACTCCCTCCATTAGCAAATAGTCTTCCTTTTCATGTTTATGAAGTCAAGCATGAAGAGAAGTGGTTTTGGGTTTCAAACATGGAAATTTCAAAAACCTCCCAAAAAACTTCATTTTCGAGTGACTAAGAAGGATACAAGCTTCCCTTTTCATTTTCATGTTTTAAACTTGTTTAAATTATCTTGGTCAAATCACATAGTCTTCTTATGTCATATAGTAAGAAAAGCACATAGTCTTCTTATGTCATATAGTAAGCATTAAAACTGATAAACAAGGTCTAGACATATTCAAACTAGACAAATCATGTATCAAGCCTAACCCCTAAATTCTGTCTTATGAAGTCAAGCATGAAGAGAAGTCGTTTTGGGTTTCAAACATGGAAATTTCAAGAACATCCCAAAAGCTTTATTTTAGAGTGACTAAGAAGGATCCATGATTACCTTTTCATTTTCTTGTATTAAACTTGTTTAAATATTGGTCAAACCTAGGATTTGACCGAAATATTCAAATGGGCATAAAAATTCAGAAAAAAATCAAGAGAATGAAAAAACAAAGGACATAGCATTCTTATGTCATATATATAGTAAGCATTCAAGTTGATAAACAAGGCCTAGACATATTCAAACCAGAAAATCATGTATATATCTACCCCTAACCCTAAACTCTGTCTTATGAAGTCAAGCATGCATGAAGAGAAGTTGTTTTTCAAACATGGAAATTTCAAAAACCCTCCCAAGAGTTTTGGAGTGACTAAGAAGGATAGATGCTTAATTTTTCATATTCATGATTTAAACTTGTTCAAATCTTGGTCAAACCTAGAATTTGACCAAGATTCGAATGGGCATAAAAATTCAAAAAATCAAAAAAAAAGAAAAACCAAGGTCTTATTATGTCATATACTAATCATAAACAAGGTCTCTAGACATATTCAAAACATACAAATCATGTATCTACCACCTAGCCCCCTAAACTCTGTCTTATGAACTCAAGCATGAAGAGAAGTGGTTTTGGATTTCAAACATGGAAATTTCAAAAACCTCCCAAAAACTTCATTTTAGAGTGACTAAGAAGGATACAAGCTTCCATTTTAATTTTCATGTTTTAAACTTGTTTAAATCTTTGTCAAACCTAGGATTTGACCAAAAGATTCAAATGGGCATAAAAATTCAGAAAAAAAATCAAAAGAATGAAAAACCAAAGGACATAGCATTCTTATGTCATATATATAGTAAGCATTCAAGTTGATAAACAAGGTCTAGACATATTCAAACCATAAAATCATGTATATATCTACCCCTAACCCTAAACTCTGTCTTATGAAGGCAAGCATGCAGGAAGAGAAGTTATTTTTGGTTTCAAACATGGAAATTTCAAAAACCCTCCCAAGAGCTACATTTTAGAGTGACTAAGAAGCATGAAGATAAGTGGTTTTTGGTTTCAAACATGGAAATTTCAAAAACCCTCCCAAGAGTTACATTTTTGAGTGAGTTAAGAATGATAGAAGCTTAATTTTTCATATTCATGTTTTAAACTTGTTTAAATCATGGTCAAACCTAGGATTAGACCAAGATTCAAATGGGCAGAAAATAAAAAAAAACAGAAAATGAAAAACCAAAGTACATAGTCTTCTTTTGTCATGTAGTAAGCATTCAATTTGCTAAACAAGGTCTAGACATATTCAAACTAGACAAACCATGTATCTACCCCCTAACCCCTAAATTCTGTTTTATGAAGTCTACCATGAAGAGAAGTGGTTTTGGGTTTCAAACATGGAAATTTCAAAAACCCTCCCAAAAACTTCATTGTAGAGTGACTAAGAAGGATACAAGGTTCCCTTTTTATTTTCATGTTTTAAACTTGTTTAAAACTTGGTCAAACCTATGATTCGACCAAAAGGTTCAAATGGGCATAAAAATTCAGAAAAAAATCAAGAGAATGAAAAAAAGGACATAGCATTCTTATGTCATATATATAGTAAGCATTCAAGTTGATAAACAAGGTCTAGACATATTCAAACTAGAAAATCATGTATATATCTACCCCTAACCCTAAACTCTGTCCTATGAAGTCAAGCATGCATGAAGAGAAGTGGTTTTTGGTTTCAAACATGGAAATTTCAAAAACCCTCCCAAGAGTTTTGGAGTGACTAAGAAGGATAGATGCTTAATTTTTTATATTCTCATGATTTAAACTTGTTCAAATCTTGGTCAAACCTATAATTTGACCAAGATTCAAATGGGCATAAAAATTCAAAAAATGTTGAAAAACCAAAGCGCATTGTCTTCTTATGTTATACAGTAAGCATTCAAGTTGATAATAAACGTACAAAGGTCGATCTAGACATATTCAAACTAGAAAAATCATGTATCTACCACCTAACCCTAAACTCTGTCTTATGAAGTCAAGCATGAAGAGAAGTGGTATTGGGTTTCAAACATGGATATTCAAAACCTCCCACGAGCTTCATTTTGGAGTGACTAATTAAGAATATACATGCTTACTTTTTCATATTCATGTTTTAAACGTGTTTAACTCTTGGTCAAATTAACCTAGGATTTGACCAAAATTCAAATGGGCATAAAAATTCAAAAAAAAATGAAAAACCTAAGCACATAGTCTTCTTATGTTATACATTAAGCATTCAAGTTGATAAACGTACAAAGGTCGATCTAGACATATTCAAACCAGAAAACTCATGTATCTACCCCCTAACCCTAAACTCTGTCTTAATTAATTATGAAGTCAAGCATGAAGAGAAGTGGTATTGGGTTTCAAACATGTAAATTCCAAAACCTCCCGACACGAGCTTCATTTTGGAGTGACTAAGAATGATCGATTTTACTTAGGTATGTAGTATTGTACATCACAAATGTGAAATGAAACAGATGATGTCAATCTCTATAAACCCTAAACCCTAATTATATTAAACCCCTAGATCCTAACACTAAACCTTGTATATAAACCATAAACCTATATATCACTACCAAAAAATGAGTCATGCGATTCAAATGTTTGGCATTGTTTTTCTCGTAGCATGCAATGCTCCCACACACACTTCTGGGGAAGCGAGGCCTCAAACACATGGTGAAAAAAAATATGCAGGGTTCTTGTCTTAAAAAATAGAAGTGTATATATGCCATGTTTAATTGGTATTCATCATAGAGGTATTATGTAAACCACAAATGATATGACTATGCATGCTTTGTTTCGATCTTTTCTATCAAGCCCCACAATAACTTATTAATTCGGCTTGTTTTGAAATTTAGTTACGTCGAGCAATCTCACGATGCTCTCTCCCTGCTTGTTTTAATTTGTTCTAGTAGGAGGGTGCGGTGCATGTGTTTGGCCATTATTATATAAAATGTACTTGGCTCGATCCACACATTCAGGTCACACACCCTTGTATTTTTTAAATTATTTGTTTGATCTGTACTTCATCTACACACTGTATCAAAATTGCATTTTATCGGATTTAGCCCAAGAAATTGTATATATATGGATGCACATTGAGATAATTCATGAAACCTTGGAAATGGTCATCCTTTCATGCATGTTTCCCCGCAAATCAAAACTTGATTGGTGGCAGATAAGCAAAAACACATTTACGAGCGACAACCCAAAATGCACATATTTTGCAAAGTATTCATGCATGCATGATGAAAAGTTAAAATATATACATAAAATTGGGCCATGATTCAAAACTTTGGCATGGTTCTTGTGTAGTGGTACCAATCTCACATGCATGTGGGAGGAAATTTAGTTGGACGAAGTCCAACATGGTGCCAATCTAATTGAGGGTTCTTTTCTAAAACACTGGTATGGCATATTTGGTATTTTCCCTATATATATGTTCAAAATGATGAATAATCCATGTTTTTAGATTGCCTTTTTTGAATCACGTGTGCCTTGATTTCAAATCTAGATCAAATCACTGGGGGAGGGGGATGAATGTGTTTCTTTTTGATGCATCGCTCGTATTTCCGAGTTTTTTTTGGGTCCCACAAATTCAGGGTAGCATCACCCCCTCCCTTCCCGCAGTAAAAGTTTTAAGCGAGCAGTAGAATGGCATGACCAACTAGTTTCAAGTAAAAGTTTGAATTAACCAAAATATACCAATTGATTGATGAGTTAACTTGGCTTCATGGAAAAAATAATGTCTTGTAAATGAGATAACTTGGCTTTCCTACCCTTGGATCCATAGGAAACTATGGAGTACTAATACATTATAATAATCACCCGAGTACACCAACTGGTATGTCACTTACATGTGGTTCCCATGCGTGAGGTCCCACACTTCAGTGAGCACAGGTCATGTGTCCACCAGTCTAGAGGCTCCAGTTAAAAGAAGAGCCCTCTATAAAGAAACATCAATATCCATAAACATCAATCTCCCAGCTCAGTTCTCAGCTTCTCACTGCTCCCCCCTAGCTCGCGCCGCCACCGCCACAACCCCCCGCGCCCCTTTCCGATCCCTCATCAGATCTTAGACTATGGAGTTGCCTGTGCCGAAGAAGCAGCCTCTAAAGCCGATGATCCAGTGCATCAACGACTGGTGCGGGAGGGAGTTCCCTTACAACGAGGAAGACAAGCACATGATGGAGTGCCCGCACGGCTCTTGCTTCTGCACGCACCCCGGCTACGAATTCGCCGATTCGCAGGTACCGTTCATCCTACACCTCAGAGAAGCCCACTTGACCGTTGTGGATAGGTTCCCGTACGACGAGGACTTCGGATTGGTTCATCTGAAGGTGCCGGCACCGGGCTCGCCAAAACGACAGTTCATCGGCTACGGGACGGATGGCGCAGTGTTCGCCTTGCACATCCACCCTTGCGGCATGGACACCGCGGTATCCTTCGTGTGCGTCAGGCAGCGGCGTGCAACTTGCCCCGGTATAGGGTGACGATGTGGGCGAACGGCCCGCCGATGCCGGGGCTGCGTAAGCTTACTGGGGAACACTTGTTTGACGTGGTGAAGGCGGTATTAGAGCCGACGAGAAGCCCGACTCCGGGAACAGTTTCTTTGGGAGATGTCACTTCATTCCTCTCGGTGCCGCCGCGGTACCTGTGCGGTAATGAATCATCGAAGCAGTTGACTATCTATTTGCGCATCGATAAGGAGTGAGTGAACATAACACTACCCTCAATCTTATTGGGATGATGCTAATGCGAATGTAAGTAATGCTGAATTAATTTGTTTTTCTTGTGACAGGGCGATTAGCAAGGAGAAGAGGATCTCCGTGCACAGCTAGCGACCTATATCTCGGCGTCCACCAAGTGTACCTGAGTAGGAGCTCTTGTTCTGCCTCTTTTTTTGATGTTTATATTGCTTCACCACCGTAACAGGAAGGGTGTGTCTGGGGCTTCCGGCTTCAAAGTACTCAGTACAAGGACTAAAAGAGAGTTTTTGCTGATGGTTCTTGTCAGGACGGCCGTAGTGTTGGAGGTGGTCATCTACTTCGGTGGGGAAGGACCTGATTGATGTTCCAATTAGACCTTTATCTAAAAATG
This sequence comes from Lolium perenne, assembly GCF_019359855.2. Lineage (NCBI taxonomy): Eukaryota > Viridiplantae > Streptophyta > Magnoliopsida > Poales > Poaceae > Lolium > Lolium perenne. The sequence continues at coordinate 176,861,708 of NC_067246.2, read as the reverse complement.
TTGAGGGATTGGATGTATTTTATGTTTACCATGAATTAGTCTATGTAATATGTAACCCAATTTGCCGATTAATGCAACTCTGGATCCTTCACTGTCATACGACTACTAAAACAAAATAAATAAACAGGCATTTTAAGTTTAATGCACATTTAATCAAGCCACACAATGTTGGCGTACTTGGAAGCAATCAGGTTTACTATTGTTGGCATGTGTGGTACAATTTCATGGGGCAATACCCAATCTAGCTTGTTCAATTACATTACATGAAGTAATTAAAATATGGATGCCTAGAATCATTCACTTCCGTACATTGCGATGGCTTATAGCGGTTTCTATGACCAATCTACATCACAAATCTAGTTCAAATTTGATCTATTTTTATGAACAAAATTGGAAACTCTACTTGGCATTTTCGTTTATTATGACCAGATTCACATATGTAGTGATTCATTTTCTTTTCAAATTGCCATACCATTTCCTCGTGAACTCTTCATCTTTGTTTTAAGTTTTAATGAATTTCCTTTGGTTGCATTCAATTTTCTTCAAATTCACCGGCTTCGCCATTCGTACAAATTGTTCATCTTTTCTTTGTAGTTTTGTCATGCATGGAGCATAACACCCTACCATGGTAAAATCTGCATATTTTCTACCAAAACTCATGCTGAACTTTAAAGAACATGCAATTTTAAATTGACCAAAATTGGTTAGAACTCAACATAAGTCCACATATATTACAAACTCGAGAACTAATCAACATATATATCACCTAAATGGTCATCTTATGAAGTATGCCATGTTTCGCAATTGTTACCTTGAAAATTTGGCCCTTCTCTCAGGTAGCCACTTTATAATAAAGCTCACATAAAGCTCTTATTTTACACTAATAAAGTAGAATGTATTTTTGTGTGAAATGAAGTTGAATAAAATATATGTGAATGGTAAGATGCACATTGCTGCCAAAATTTGGGATAATTATTAGTAAGTTCATACTAATATACAATGCAATCAACATGACCACACATGTGTAAGCAAGAAAATAAATCTTTTTTAAATTACCTTAAGGTTGTAAGTTTGTTATTTGTATAGGAATTTTATCTCATACGATGACTAAAGCTAGCACATTTTTTTTTGAATTAGCTTCAATATTCTAGGACCCACCACATTCGTAAAATGGTAATGACAATTTTACGTATCGTAGTGCACAAAACACACACACACACACACACACACACACACACACACGCACACACACACACATATATATATATATATATGCACACTTATTTCAATATTTAAAGTATATTTTCTTCATTCAAATTTTCCGACCTGGCAATTTGAACTTGTAGTTGAATTTTGAGTAAAACCTCTCATACGTCAAACATGAATCCAAATACGGTACAATTCGAGAAAATCTACACATCACATTTTGGCCAATATATATGGTATAATGCTTGTGAAAATGTAGACTATGAAACAATCAACGTCGGCTTTTTAGGTCATGGATGACTTGGGCATCGACCAAAGTCTGGTAGGAGGGTGAGGCCTGAGTTATGAACATCCTTCTTCTCCTCTCACCCCCATTTGAGAGAGGGAGAGAGAGTGTGTGTGGGTGGGGTGGGGTGGGGGGTGGGGGTAGAAAGCAATGTTAATAAATTAACTCATACATGAAAGCAAGAAATCAAACTTGATTTATATAAATCACCCTTAGGATTGTAGTTTGTTATTTTTATAGCATCTGTATCTCATATGACGACACAAGCTAGTCCATATTTTTATTTTCATTGAAGTTCTTTTTGTTGGAGTCAAATTACTTCAACTTTTAGGACCCACAATCCGTACAAGGGTAATGGAAATTTCTATGATATTAGTGCAAGGCTTCACACAGAGACACTCAAAGTATTTCAATATTTAAAATTCATTTTATTCCCTCAAAATTGCCGACCGTCCATTCGTAATATGTAGTTCAATTTTGAGTAACATACACATATGTCAAACATAAATCTATTTTTTGATAATTCGAGAAAATCTTCATATCCCATTTTTGGCCATCATATAAGGTGTACTGCGTGTGAAAACATAGACAGTGAAACATTCAGCGTCACCTTTTTTAGCCAAACTGGTGGGACGGTGAGGCCCGAATTAATAAAGCCACCACCAACGTTCTTCTCCACTCTCCCCTCCCCTCCCCTCCCCATCAATATCCTCTTCAAAGCAGATTAAAGAGGATGGAGTGCGTCCATGACGGGTGCGGGAGCATGGTCGCCTACAACGGGCTCCACGACCACGAGCTCGCGTGCCCGCACGGCCCGTGCGACTGCACAGAGGCCGGCTGCGACTTCGCCGCCTCGCCAGCAGCGCTCATCGCCCACCTCAGAGAAATCCATTCGATTTGTGTGAACATGATCTTGTACGGCACCGCGATGGCGTTCATCATCCAGGTGCTGGCACCGCCAGAGCCAAGACGTCCTGTCATCTTCTACGGGAACGATGGTACCGTGTTCGTCTTGCACACATATACGCAAGTCCATCCGGAGAATGGATGCGTGCTGGCCAGCCTATCCGTTGAGTGCGTTAGGTCGGCGGCGTGCGTGTGGCCGGAGTACAAGGTGAGTATGTCGTCGCACGGCAAGCCATCACCTAATCGCTCTGAGATCGGTTTCACGGGCCCCAACCATACGGCCACTATTCGCACGACGACGCCGGGCGCCGCCAAAGCGTCGGAACTACAGTGGTCGTCGAGATGGTTTCAACCGTGCACGGAGCCGACTATCTGGGTTCGCATCGACAGGTGATACATGCGCCTATCTTAATCTTCGTGTTTATCTAATTGAAATTGCGGACTATGCAGTACTGAATTAATTAATTTTTGTTGTCAAAAGGTTGTCGTCGGACGGAAGTTCCTATTCGGACTAGAGCGTCGGGTTTAGGTTGCCAACTATGGGCTTTTTTCATTCAGAGAATTTCACCAGAGCGGCCCTAACGACGATATATGATCTTATTTGGCGGAGAGGGACTTGCTTGCGTTTCCTATCTTCCGTTAGGGCCCTTTATGTAAACACTAAGCGCTTGATTGTATTCTGCGTTTATGTTCACATACTCTATGAGTATATGGTGTAAAATATGGAATCCCATGTCTGATTAAATGCACCTCTGGACCCTGCCAGGCATTTCCCTTGTTATCTTTTCTTTTTACACATACTGTAACCATTGTTCAACGCGCAGTCCATCGGCTTGGGTGCTAGATGCTTCCTCGGGAAGGTACCCTATCTTGCCTAATTGCTCAGAAGCCCCGCAAGGGCATGATGGTCTTTTCTGGGTGTATGTAAGATTTAGCCTTGACCAGCCTTCCACCCTTCTTCTCTTTCTGTTCTCCTGGTAGCTAGTAACTAGCCTTCACCAGCCCTCCACCCTAACTACTAGTAAAGTACCTCGCAAGCCATGGCTCCATTGAGCCGGGCGGCCCAGCGGCAGGATATCCTAGGGAAGACGATGAGGACTAGGACCGCCGAGAAAAACTTCACATCTAGCCAGCTAGCGCATCGTTGTATGGCCACTTATGATCGCCTGAGCATTCTCGCAGATCAGTCTATCCTCTATTCGATGGAGAGCGAGCCAGTGGGCGAGGGTTCATCCGGGTAGGTTTCTAGCGGCGTGTCCTCTAGTTCATTCTTATTTTCTAACTGTTTTTTCCATTTACTTACATCTCACAGGGCCGGCGGTTCAAACGTCTCCCCGGTAACCACCACGACGGTGGCGCCCCAAGTCCGGTCTCGGAAGCTGAGTTCGGCCCCATTTCACGGCCAAGCCAGGTAGGCTGTATACTCCCAGCTTGTTTTTTTTATACTCCCTCCAATCCATATATGAATTAGTAGTACTCTTATTTTTTTGCGTGCAATAACTCATATATGAATTGGTTGGATTCTTTTTTTCCATACAATGATCGTGCCAGCAAATGGAGGTGAACATGGCCCACATAGGCAGCCAGCTGGGGAATGAACTCTCCCTCACCCCGGAGTTTGATCTTGTTCACATAGATTTGGCGTCCGAGAACAAGATCTGCCTTTATCTTCAGCAAGGCATCAATACCTTTACTGCTGAGCTTGACAGGCTTAATGAGCAGAACAGCATTTGTGTGGAACTGCATAACTAGAGCGTCACATTGATGAATGATGATGATGCAAACACCACCATCAAGGGCGAGGATTCGTCCGGGTAAGTTTCTAGCGGGGTGTCCTTCAGTTGATTCTTATTTTCTAACCGTTTTTACATTTATTTACATCTCACAGGGCCGGCGGTTCAAATGTCTCCCCGGTAACCACAACGACGGTGGCGCCCCAAGTCCGGCCATCCGAAGCTAAGTTCGGCCCCTTTTCCCAGCCAAGCCAGGTAGGCTGTATGCCTCTGTCCACTTGTTTTTTTATAGTTTATGTATTCACTGCTTTCCGATTATTTATGTGTTGATGAACCTTGTGGTATTTGTGGAGCGTCCGAGTGTTGTCCATTCCTTTATCAATATCCATGCTAGAAATTAGTACTCCTATTGTTTGCCGGTAATTAATACTCATATATGAATGGGTTGATTTTTTTTTCATACAATGATTGTTGTAGCAAAAGGAGGAGAACAAGGCCCACATAGGCAGCCAGCTGGAGAATGAACACTCCCTCACCCTGGAGTGTGATCGTCTTCACAGAGTTTTGGCGTTGGAGAAGGAGATCTCCTTTCATCTTGCGCGATGCGTCGACATGCTTAAGCGACGAACGCCTCTTTGGGTGGAACTGAACAACAAGAGCGTCACATGGATGGATACTAGAAGCAACCTCATCAAGTATCTCATGGAACAGAGGTTGAAATTAAAGCTCAAGAGGCAGATCTCGAGGGTGCTAATGCGCGGACAAACCGCCGTCCTTAAGGTGATTATCAAGGAGAAGGAGGATCTCCGTGCACAGCTAGCGACCTATATCTCGGCGTCCAGCAAGAGTTTCCCTGAGTAGGAGATCTTGTTCCACCTCTTCTTTTGATGTTTATATTGCTTCATCACCTTAATATCGCCATGTGCTCGTAAAACTGCTAGTTAACTTTCTGTTGGTATGTTGCACATTTGATCTGAACTTTGTGTTTTGCAATGCACAATTGATCAACTACTAATAAGTGTATATTAAAATGGCGGGATACTCTTTTTAGTGGCGAAAATTTTCCATTTGTTGCTATTGTAGCTAAGCTAAGCCCTTAAGAATCTTCCCTAACGCCAAGAAAACTTTCCAAAAACATAAGCATTTTGGAGGGCAACCTTGATGATATAGGCTATGAGGATGATCCTGGGTTGTGGTTCTTAGCGTGATCTGTAGATGGCAATATGCTTCTTGTTCATACCTGAGGCTTTACTGAGGCTGCAAGATGTTCTCTAAGGACACTGTCAGTTATGTTCAGATAAGCTAGGGAAGAGATTACTGGTCTTGGAGCATATTGTCTTTTCGTGGGATTGAATTATCCGCTCAACATTGCAGTAAATTATGCATATTTCGATTTATATTTTGGTGGAGTTTCATTCGATTTGAATCATAGGTTTGTGAGCAAATATATATTTAGTTTAAACTAGTGCTCGAATACGTAAGAAGCTATTTAATCACAAGCTAGTCGTCCGAATGGGATGAAATATTCATAGATTCTAAAACAAGGCATCTACATATTACTGGATTTTTTTCAAAAGTTTCTTGATAGTTTTTTTAGCTTCGAAATAAGAGATAGTTTGGAACGTTGGATCTCGAATGGATGGTAGATGGTGGCACCTAGTCACAATGAGACTTGGAAGCATCAAGTCACTGAAGCTCCGTCCGGTTTCCAAACCAAGCTAGGAAAGGCATTGAAAATGAAGTTCTGCTCTAAAACATCTCTCATTTCATTTTGGTGCAGCGCGGTTGCATGCTGCCCACGTGTTAAGGTACGTGTCTCTGGCATGTAGAGAACTACGATTATTGGCGAAAAATATATCGAAATGGAAACTGTAAAAGAAAAACCCTCTCTGGTCAACCTGATGTGACGAGACATCACTGCACCAAACATCGTCGCAAATTTATAGATGGGTGGCGTGCTAGTATACCAACAGTCAAATCGGCGCCCAGTCGCAGCAGCAGCCTAGAGTACTAGTACCTAGTTTTTGCCCCTTGCATGTCTATCATCTTCTTCTTCACCCTCCCAGAATCACGCGCACGCCCAGGATCTCGATCCCCACCACGCCGCATCGTTCCTTCCATAGCGCTCGCCCTCTCCTCCGAAATCCCCAAGCGCGGTTGCATCCGCCATCCACCTAAATCCATCTTCACGTGATGAATTATTCTAGGCTTTGCTGGGGCGGCGGGGAAGGCCACTGGGAGGCTCTCGCCGGCAACAACATCGACCTCATCGTTGCGCATCTAGACGTTACCTACACCGTCTGACTTGCCGCATGTTCCAGGGAGCTCTACGACCGGATCAGCAAGGATGAAGGTAAGATGCACCATTGGGATGAACCCTGCTTGCTGATGCCTCCGCCTGCTTATTGGTTCGATGAACACTGGGATTGGGCGACAGCATCTCGTCTGCATGATACCGTGTACGACCTGGTGCCCCTCGACCATCCTCACCGTTCTGTCGCCCTGCCGTTCATGCACGACAGAAAATGGCTTGGCGCGAACGGCGACTGGATCGCCGCCGCCGATCATCATGGGTGGTGCCTCGTCAACGTCTACACCGAGCGACATATCCCCCTTCCATCCCTACCTGCTTCGAAGATTTGTCATACTAATGTTTCATATCCATCTGCCGTTGCATACGATGTTTCCTGGGGTCCAGTAAATACTAATTTGTTGAAGATTGTAATTTGCCAAGTGCCCACAAAAGGTGGGAGGTACGCAGATTACAAGCTCATCGCCTTGTTCGACAAAAGGATTTTCTACCTTGAAGGGGGTGGCGACTGGAGAACGCTGGAGGCCCTTATTACACCTGCATCTGATTATCCAAAATCTTTGTGATGCCATTGAACTCGGTGGTCACGTTTTTGCGGTGGGCCAAGCGACTCCACGTACTTCTGGGACACCGCAAATGGTATTTTTCTGTCCTTATGTTGCATTGCATGATACACTTCCTTAATCAATGAAGTTATTCATGAACTACCTTGTTTATATTTTACCTTTCATAAATGATTTAATGATCACACCCCTTTTGCTGAATATGAATGAACCGTTGCTTGCAATGAATTAGTACGAATTAGTCACCAACAAACATAGTATGCTCAGTATGTGATTGCATTCCTGAATTAGTAACTCTACGCCACTGCAGAATATGGATGTAATTAACCAGTATCTAAAAAGATAACGTAGCACTATGAAGGCACCCTTTTTGATAACCTTTTACACCCATTGTTTCATATATAACTAATTGATTTTGCCTCCAAAAGGAGGACGAGAGACCCGCCATCATGCATCGAGGAGAGATGCATAAGGACTTTCATAAGTATATGACTTAACGATCACATCCTTTATCTGAATATGAATGAACCGTTGCTTGCAATGAATTAGTACTAGTCAGTCATCAGCAAACATAGTATACTCCGTATGTGAATGCATTCTTGAATTAGTAACTCTATGCAACTGCAAAATATGGATGTAATTAACAAGTATCTCAAATGTTAACGTAGAAACATAAAAATAGAAGAAAATCGTTTGTAATTACATGCGTAGCTTATATTTTCTATAGATCGGGGAAAAAGCCTTGATTGGATGTACCTACATGCAGATCAAATAGTTCTTTGTTTATATCGTTGAACAATCTGCAAAATGGTATAATTAATTTTGTTTTTGATACATTATTTCTCCCATTTTCTTGAATAGATTTCAGTTTCCCACAATTATCTTTGATTAGTGATTGTGACATCCCCTCATTCAAAATAACTCAGGTTATCTTTTTCCTAATTCAATGTTATTTAAGTTTGAGTAAGTTTACGACTAATATCTACAACCTCATATATATATAAGATTTAGCATCTGCAGGCCTAACAAAGTTAGCTGCATGTAGTCCCCTGTATAGTTCTTTCTTTTTGCTTTCTCAGTTTTTCGTAGCCTTGCTACAACCCTGTATGCTCTAATATATAATGATGCACGACTAGGCATGTGTTCGAGAAAAGAAAATCTAAATATCTTTTGTAATATATGAACCTATATTGATGTTTTAGATGTTGGTAGTATAATTTTCGATAAACTTGAACAGACTTAATCAGTTTAACTTAGCACAACCATATAGCGTACCTTTTTTAGAACGCGAAAATGAGGTAAACAAATACCATGTGTACCCTTTACTATCAATAGTAGAGAAGAGATTATGAACCTTCAACTCTAAAATGCAAATTCTTCTACTGAATGGATAGCTGCATCTGATACCTATTTTGCAAATGTTACCAGACTTGGGGTTAGCTACAAAGAAGATTTCTTTCTTGTCAAGCTTCATGCACTACCAACACAACCAAAAGTCCGAACTGATCGCAAGGGCGGCAATCCACTTATACAATTCAACACCCCCCTCACGTGTGATGGGAGACAAGTCAACACGTGGAAAGACTCAGAGGTATAGCTCAAGAGGCATATACGTGGACTCCGAGGGGGAAACAACAATTTTAGGATAAATTGCGAAAGCCAGGACTCGAACTAGAGACCCTGGCTCTGACACCATGTCAAGCTTCATGGACTAGCCAACGCAACCAAAATTCCGAACTGATGGAAAGGTCTAGGCAATCCACTTATACAGTTAAACATTTCTTACCCTTCGGTTGGTCACAGGGAAGCTCTCTAATAGTTCACTTAAGACAAAGGGAATTAACTACAGCACAGGACTTAAACTTAAGATGATATATATTTGTCAAAATTTGAATGTATCTATATGCTTTCACTGTCTATATACATCTGAATTTGGACAAATCTCAGACACTTTCGGTGGGACAGAGGTAGTATATAACTGTGTATACACTAACTAGTGTCTAATTTTGGTGAAGTTAAGACTAGTTTCGTGGGATGGATATAGTATAACTGATATATTGGACACTCGATTTGAACACATGAATGACCAATGTCCTTAGCTTACATAGTCGTATTTATACTGTGAGCATGAACGATGAACAATGCTGCTGTTTGAATATGGTTGCCAGTAACACCCTATTCGTCTCCATTTTTAATATTGCAGAAAATCTGATGCTCCCGTTTGTAATCCCGCCACCGGTGGTGGATGATCAGCAGTACGCGTGGTTCCTCGCTCCATCTGCTGATGGCAAGCGATTGATGATCATCCTTACAGTAAACAACATTGGGATTACCAATGCTGAAGTACCTCCTGACATTCCCTATGCTGCTAATGGGATTCAGCTACGGCAATATCCTCCTGTTGCCACCTACGTCTTTGAGCAGGATCCCTTATCTACTGCACGTGCAGGGGACTTTCTTTGGAGGCAGGTTAACAGCCTCGGCGACCACTCTCTGTTCCTCGTACTCAATTACCCGATCATTGCCAACCTGAAGAAGCGTGAATCCAAAGCTCCTGATGGCACATTGGTTCCATTCATGAGGAAAAACTGCGTCTACACAACATACCGGAAGTTTCATCATAATCAATACCCAAAAATTTTGCGATGCAACCTCCAGCCAGATGAAGCTGAGACTGTGGGAGTTATCAGCCTTCCCAGAGATGGTTGGGATAATGTCCGACAAGCGGCTATGTGGTTTAAGCCTGCTTTAAACATTGCCCGTTCGGTGTTACCTTTAAAAAAACACTGACACACTTTTTTATTATGCATGAAGTGTTGAGAAGTAGTACACTGTTTTTAGTATGTACTAGTTTGAATCAGTTTATTTGAAAACTGCCCCGCTTTTGTATTTCGTGTTGCCTAGCTTCATATTATAACCCATGCATGGTTGTTTTAGGATTGACTTTATTTCAGCACTATAATTACAATGTGTGTACGTCCTTTATAATATAGCCACCTCTTGGTTATCATACTCATGAGAGGACAATTCCTATTTTTTCACCGCTAAAGGGTAAAGTACATCCCTGGGGGCAGTGATTCTTGCTGCAGGCCACTAAACATGCATCAACTACGAGCAAGGAAGTAGATGTGCGACCTAGGTGACTGTGCGGACCCCACATGTGAACCAAAGAAAAAAACATGTCAATACGGAACTGATGTATATACGACAACTCCTATATGATATGTGTATGTACGATTGAGCATCTGGAGGTGTGCTGCCACCTGCTTCCTCACACGAAGGGTTGGATCTTGTGTTTCGTACATGTATCGGACTGAAATTCTCGTGTGCATAGCAAGGTTCGTGTCAATAAGGCTGAGTTTGGCATCTAAGTCTAGGCAACAAATACTTTTGGGTTCGAACGACCATCTACAAGGTATTTGCTATTGGCCTACATGCTCCGGCTGTCGAAGCCCAATAACTACAAATGGGCCTTTCTGCTCATGCAATGTTGGCCCTTTTCTAAAGAACCACAGATCCTATGATTGGCAAAAAACAAAAACATGGAGATTCTACATAAAAGTTGTTTGTATTTATTTTGAATTATTGGGTTGCAATTTTTGATACTGCTCATGGCCAATATGAAAATCCTTGATCGCTCCATACCCACATGGATCACGGTATTTTCAAAAATTCATAAAGTGGATTTGAAATTTAAAACATATCCTAATAATTCCATGATTTATTCTTTTAACTTGCAAGATCTTGGAGCGAAAGAGCTTGTATTAGTCTGCAAAAATAATATAGATAAACCTGTCATTAACAAGAAATGAAGGTTTATCATCCAAAGAGGATGCCATGTGGGACCCATGAGCCAGCAGCGTCCTCAAAATTTCAAATGCGGTAGGATATCCAAAAAAAGAGCAAGTATCCCGAAAATAGGGGTAAAAAATAAATCATAGAAAGGAAACATTTATAGTTCAGAGAGGCTAACATGTGGGACAGATCTGCCAGCAGCATCCTCATCATTTCAAAGTCGGCAGAGGATCAAAAGAAAAAAGGCAAATAGCCAGAAATTAGGGATCAAAAGTAAATCCAACAAAAGAAACTTTTATTCTACATAGAAGATGACATGTGGGACCGACCTGCCAGCGTCGTCCTCATCGTTTCAAAGGCCGTAGGGGATCAAAAGAAAAAGGCAAATAGCGATAAATTAGGGTTAAAAAATAAATCCAACAAAGGAAAGGTTTATTGTTCATAGAGGCTGACATGTGGGACCCATGAGCCAGCAACCTCCTCAATTTCAAAGGCGGCATAGGATCGAAAGAAAAAGGCAAGTGACCAAAAATCAGGGGGTAAAAAAATCCAAGAAAAGAAACTTTATTGTACATAGAGGATGACATGCGGGTCCCATGAGCCAGTTACTTACTCAACGTTACAGAGGCGGCATGAGATCGAAAGAAAAAGGAAAGTGACCAAATATCAGGAACAAAAAATAATCCAAGAAAAGAAACTTTTATTGTACATGGAGGATGACATATGGGTCCCATTTTGCAGCAGCGGTCTCAACGTTTTAAAGGCGGCATGAGATGGAAAGAAAAAGGCAAGTGCCAAAACATCAGTAGCCAAAAATAATCCAAGAAAAGAAACTTTATTGTACATAGAGGATGACATGCGGGTCCCATTTTGCAGCAGTGGTCTCAACGTTTCCAAGGCGGCACGGGATCAAAAGAAAAAGGAAGTAGCCAGAAATCAAGGGTAAAAATAATTCCAAGAAAGGAAACTTTTATTCTACATAGAGGATGACTTGCGGGACCCATGAGCCAGCAGCTTCCTCAACGTTTCAGAGGCGGCATGATACCGAAAGAAAAAGGCAAGTGCCAAATATCAGGTCCTAGAAATAATCCAAGAAAAAACATTTATTGTACATAGAGGATGACATGCGGGTCCCATTTTGCAGCAGCGTTCTCAACGTTTCAAAGTTGGCATGAGATCGAAAGAAAAAGGCAAGTGACAAATATCAGGAGCCAAAAATAATCCACGAAAGAAACTTTTATTGTGCATAGAGGATGATATGCGGGTCCCATTATGCAGCAGCGGTCTCGACGTTGCCAAGGCGGCATAGGACCAAAAGAAAAAGGAAGTAGGTAGAAATCATGGGGTCAAAAAAATCCATGAAAAGAAACATTTATCATTCTGAGAGGCTGACATGCGGGACCATGAGGCAGCAGCATCCTCAATGTTTCAAAGGCGGCAGGGGATCAAAAGAAAAAGGAAGTAGCCAGAAATTAGGGGGTCAAAAATAAACTCCAAAAAAAGAAAGTTGATTGTACATAGAGGATGACATGCGGGTCCCATGAGTCAGCAGTTTACTCAACTTTTCCAAGGCAGCAGGGGATCAAAAGAAAAAAAGGAAATCGCCAAAAATAAACTTTTATAGTACATAGAGGATGACATACGGGTCCCATTTTGCAGCAGCGGTCCCAACGTTTCAAATGCCGCTTGAGATCAAAAGAAAAAGAAAGTAGCCAGAAATTAGGGGGTAAAAAAGAACTCCAAGAAAAGAAAGTTGATTGTACATAGAGTATGACATGCGGGTCCTATGAGTCCGCAGCTTACTCAATGTTTCCAAGGCGGCTTGAGATCAAAAGAAAAAAAGGAAATAGCCAAAAATCAGAGGGTGAAAAAAATCCAAGAAAAGAAACTTTTATAGTACATAGAGGATGACATGCGGGTCCCATGAGCCAGCAGGTTCCTCAACGTTTCAAACGTGGCATGAGATCGAAAGAAAAAGGCAAGTGACCAAATATCAGGAGCCAAAATAATAATCCAAGAAAAGTAATTTTTATTGTACATAGAGGATGACATGCGGGTCCCATTTTGCAGCAGCGGTCTCAGCGTTTCGAAGTCGGCATGAGATGGAAAGAAAAAGGTGACAAATATCAGGAGCCAAAAATAATCCAAGAAAAGAAATTATTGTACATAGAGGATGACATGCGGGTCCCATTTAGCAGCAGCGTTCTCAATGTTTCCAAGGTGGCACAGGACCAAAAAAAAGGAAGTAGCCAGAAATCAGGGGGTCAAAAAAATTCAAGAAAAGAAAGATTTCAATTGGGCTCGATCTGGCCGTCTGGGCCTTCGAACTATCCTGCTGGACGCCTTTGGACTCGTACAATTTCAGCCCACTCCAAAACAGGAAAGTCCTATGCTTCGCAAAAACAAAAAACAAGGAGATTCAACATATAAGTTTGTTTATTTAAAAATAAAGATTTAATTTTCCGTTTGCAATAGCTCAGAGCGAAATACACTATTTATTGTCTCCAAAATAATCAAGATATCACATGTTTCTTGTACGGGGAGGCTGACATCGGGACCCATGAGCCAGCAGCGTCGTCAAAGTTTTAAAGCCGGCAGGGGATCGAAAGAAAAAATAAATCAAAAATCAGTTGGTAAAAAAATCGAAGAAAAGAAACATTTATCGTTCTGAGAGGATGACATGCGGGACCCATGTGGCAGCAACATCCTCAACGTTTCCAAGGCGGCACGGGATCCAAAAAAAAGGCAAAATAGCCAGAAATTAGGGGTCAAAATAACTCCAAGAAAAGAAAGGTTTATCGTTCATAGAGGCTGACATGTGGGACCCATTAGCCAGCAGAGTCCTCAACGTTCAAAGGCGGCAGGGGATCAAAAGAAAAAAGGAAGTAGCCAGAAATTAGGGGTAAAAATTAACTCCAACAAAGGAAACTTTTATTGTTTATAGAGGATGACATGCGGGACCCATGAGCCAGCAGCTTCCTCAACGTTTCAGAGGCGGCATGAGATCGAAAGAAAAAGGAAAGTGACCAAATATCAGCAGCAAAAAATAATCCAAGAAAAGAAACTTTTATTGTACATAGAGGATGACATATGGGTCCCACTAATACAAGCTCTTTCGCTCCAAGATCTTGCAAGTTGATTGTACAAAGAGGATGACATGCAGGCCCCATGTGTCAGCAGCTTACTCAACGTTTCCAAGGCGGCAGTGCATCAAAAGAAAAAAGGAAATAGCCAAAAATCAGAGGGTGAAAAGTAAATCCAACAAAGGAAAGGTTTATTGTTCATAGAGGCTGACATCTGGGACCCATGAGCCAGCAGCGTCCTCTACATTTCGAAGGCGACTGGGGATCGAAAGAAAAAAAGGCAAATAGCCAGAAATTAGGGGTAAAAAATAACTCCAAGAAATGAAATGTTTATTGTTCATAGAGGCTGACATGTGGGTCCCATGAGCCAGCAAAGTTTTCAACGTTTCAAAGGCGGCAGGGGATCAAAAGAAAAAGGAAGTGGCCAGAAATTAGGGGTAAAAAATAACTCCAAGAAAGGAAACTTTTATTGTTCATAGAGGATGACATGCGGGACCCATGAGCCAGCAGCTTCCTCAACGTTTCAAAGGCGGCATGCGAACGAAAGAAAAAGGCAAGTGACCAAATATGAGGAGCCAAAAATAATCCAAGAAAAGAAACTTTAATTTATATAGAGGATGACATGCGGGTCCCAATTAGCAGCAGTGGTCTCAACGTTTCAAATGCGGCTTGAGATCAAAAGAAAAAGAAAGTTGATTGTACATAGAGGATGACTGATGGCGTGTAACTCACACGTTCGTTGGGAACCCCAAGAGGAAGGTATGATGCGCACAGCAGCAAGTTTTCCCTCAGAAAGAAACCAAGGTTTATCGAACCAGGAGGAGCCAAGAAGCACGTTGAAGGTTGATGGCGGCGGGATGTAGTGCGGCGCAACACCAGAGATTCCGGCGCCAACGTGGAACCTGCACAACACAACCAAAGTACTTTGCCCCAACGAAACAGTGAGGTTGTCAATCTCAGCGGCTTGTCTGTAACAAAGGATTAACCGTATTGTGTGGAAGATGCTTGTTTGCAGACAACAGTAGAACAAGTATTGCGATGGGTGTATTTCAGTAAAGAGAATTGGACCGGGGTCCACAGTTCACTAGAGGTGTCTCTCCCATAAGACAAACAGCATGTTGGGTGAACAAATTACAGTTGGGCAATTGACAAATAAAGAGGGCATGACCATGCACATACATATTATGATGAGTATAGTGAGATTTAATTGGGCATTACGACAAAGTACATAGACCGCCATCCAACTGCATCTATGCCTAAAAAGTCCACCTTCAGGTTATCATCCGAACCCTCTCCAGTATTAAGTTGCAAAGCAACAGACAATTGCATTAAGTATGGTGCGTAATGTAATCAACAACTACATCCTTAGACATAGCATCAATGTTTTATCCCTAGTGGCAACAGCACAACACAACCTTAGAACTTTCTGTCACTGTCCCAGGTGTCAATGCAGGCAAGAACCCACTATCGAGCATAAATACTCCCTCTTAGAGTTACAAGCATCTACTTGGCCAGAGCATCTACTAGTAACGGAGAGCATGCAAGATCATAAACAACACATAGACATAGCTTTGATAATCAACATAACAAGTATTCTCTATTCATCGGATCCCAACAAACGCAACATATAGAATTACAGATAGATGATCTTGATCATGTTAGGCAGCTCACAAGATCCGACAATGATAGCACAATGGGGAGAAGACAACCATCTAGCTACTGCTATGGACCCATAGTCCAGGGGTAGACTACTCACACATCACACCGGAGGCGACCATGGCGGCGTAGAGTCCTCCGGGAGATGATTCCCCTCTTCGGCAGGGTGCCAGAGGAGATCTCCTGGATCCCCCGAGATGGGATCGGCGTTGGCGGCGTCTCTGGATCGTGGCTCTCGGTACTGGGGGTTTCGTCACGGAGGCTTTAAGTAGGTGGAAGGGCAAGTCAGGAGGGGGCACGAGGGCCCCACACCACAGGCCGGCGCGGCCAAGGGGGGGCCGCGCCGCCCTAGGGTTTGGGCACCCCGTGGCCCCACTTCGTTTCGTCTTCGGACTTCTGGAAGGTTCGTGGCAAAATAGGACCCTGGGCGTTGATTTCGTCCAATTCCGAGAATATTTTGTTACTAGGATTTCTGAAACCAAAAACAGCAGAAAACAGCAACTGGCACTTCGGCATCTTGTTAATAGGTTAGTTCCAGAAAATGCACGAATATGACATAAAGTGTGCATAAAACATGTAGATAACATCAATAATGTGGCATGGAACATAAGAAATTATCGATACGTTGGAGACGTATCAGCATCCCCAAGCTTAGTTCTGCTCGTCCCGAGCAGGTAAAACGATAACACAGATAATTTCTGGAGTGACATGCCATCATAATCTTGATCATACTATTTGTAAAGCATATGTAGTGAATGCAGCGATCAAAACAATGTATATGACATGAGTAAACAAGTGAATCATATAGCAAAGACTTTTCATGAATAGCACTTCAAGACAAGCATCAATAAGTCTTGCATAAGAGTTAACTCATAAAGCAATAATTCATAGTAAAAGCATTGAAGCAACACAAAGGAAGATTAAGTTTCAGCGGTTGCTTTCAACTTATAACATGTATATCTCATTGATATTGTCAACATAGAGTAATATAATAAGTGCAATAAGCAAATATGTAGGAATCAATGCACAGTTCACACAAGTGTTTGCTTCTTGAGGTGGAGAGAAATAGGTGAACTGACTCAACATTGAAAGTAAAAGAATGGTCCTCCATAGAGGAAAAGCATCGATTGCTATATTTGTGCTAGAGCTTTGATTTTGAAAACATGAAACAATTTTGTCAACGGTAGTAATAAAGCATATGTATCATGTAAATTATATATTACAAGTTGCAAGCCTCATGCATAGTATACTAATAGTGCCCGCACCTTGTCCTAATTAGCTTGGACTACCGGATCATCACAATGCACATGTTTTTACCAAGTGTCACAAAGGGGTACCTCTATGCACTTTGTACAAAGGTCTAAGGAGAAAGCTCGCATTGGATTTCTCGCTATTGATTATTCTTCAACTTAGACATCCATACCGGGACAACATAGACAACAGATAATGGACTCCTCTTTTATGCATAAGCATGTAACAACAATTAATAATTTTCTCATTTGAGATTGAGGATATTTGTCCAAAACTGAAACTTCCACCATGGATCATGGCTTTAGTTAGCGGCCCAATGTTCTTCTCTAACAATATGCATGCTTAACCATAAGGTGGTAGATCTCTCTTACTTCAGACAAGACGGACATGCATAGCAACTCACATGAAATTCAACAAAGAGTAGTTGATGGCGTCCCCAGTGAACATGGTTATCGCACAACAAGCAACTTAATAAGAGATAAAGTGCATAAGTACATATTCAATACCACAATAGTTTTTAAGCTATTTGTCCCATGAGCTATATATTGCAAAGGTGAATGATGGAATTTTAAAGGTAGCACTCAAGCAATTTACTTTGGAATGGCGGAAAATACCATGTAGTAGGTAGGTATGGTGGACACAAATGGCATAGTGGTTGGCTCAAGTATTTTGGATGCATGAGAAGTATTCCCTCTCGATACAAGGTTTAGGCTAGCAAGGCTTATTTGAAACAAACACAAGGATGAACCGGTGCAGCAAAACTCACATAAAAGACATATTGAAAACATTATAAGACTCTACACCATCTTCCTTGTTGTTCAAACTCAATACTAGAAATTATCTAGACCTTAGAGAAACCAAATATGCAAACCAAATTATAGCATGCTCTATGTATTTCTTCATTAATAGGTGCAAAGCATATGATGCAAGAGCTTAATCATGAGCACAACAATTGCCAAGTATCACATTACCCAAGACATTAATAGCAATTACTACATGTATCATTTTCCAATTCCAACCATATAACAATTTAACGAAGAAGAAACTTCGCCATGAATACTATGAGTAGAAACCAAGGACATACTTGTCCATATGCTACAGCGGAGCGTGTCTCTCTCCCATAAAGTGAATGCTAGGATCCATTTTATTCAAACAAAACAAAAATAAAAACAAACCGACGCTCCAAGCAAAGCACATAAGATGTGATGGAATAAAAATATAGTTTCAGGGGAGGAACCTGATAATGTTGTCGATGAAGAAGGGGATGCCTTGGGCATCCCCAAGCTTAGACGCTTGAGTCTTCTTAGAATATGCAGGGGTGAACCACCGGGGCATCCCCAAGCTTAGAGCTTTCACTCTCCTTGATCATGTTGCATCATACTCCTCTCTTGATCCTTGAAAACTTCCTCCACACCAAACTTAGAACAACTCATTAGAGGGTTAGTGCACAATAAAAATCAACATATTCAGAGGTGACACAATCATTCTTAACACTTCTGGACATTGCATAAAGCTACTGGACATTAATGGATCAAAGAAATTCATCCAACATAGCAAAAGAGGCAATGCGAAATAAAAGGCAGAATCTGTCAAAACAGAACAGTTCGTATTGACGAATTTTAAAATGGCACCAGACTTGCTCAAATGAAAATGCTCAAATTGAATGAAAGTTGCGTACATATCTGAGGATCATGCACGTAAATTGGCTTAATTTTCTGAGTTACCTACAGGGAGGTGGACCCAGATTCGTGACAGCAAAGAAATCTGGAACTGCGCAGTAATCCAAATCTAGTATGAACTTTTCTATCAACGGCTTAACTTGGCACAATAAAACACTAAACTAAGATAAAGAGAGGTTGCTACAGTAGTAAACAACTTCCAAGACACAAAATAAAAACAAAGTACTGTAGGTAAAAACATGGGTTGTCTCCCACAAGCGCTTTTCTTTAACGCCTTTCAGCTAGGCGCAGAAAGTGTGTATCAAGTATTATCAAAGGGTGGTGCATTCTCAGCGGGGTGCGGAGTTTTCTCAACCAGGCATAGTATATTAGATACATAAGTTTTAGCATCTCCCTTTTCATTAGTCTTAGGCGTGCTACTCTCATCAAACAAATTTTCAGGAACAAGCCAAGCATAGTTATTTTCTAGTGCATCATTCATAGCTAGGAGCTTACATGGTATTGGTGCTTTGATCTCCCCACCATCATCAATATTATTAGTGTATCTTATTCTATCCATGTCCATCTTTTCAAGGAGACTAACAAAATTAGTATGCGAACCAAGCATATTAAATTTAGCAAAGACCTTTCTAGCTTCTCTTGCTAGACCACCAAATTCTCTAAGAAGGGTTTCTAAAACAAAATCTTTCTTTTCCCCTTCTTCCATATCACCAAGTGTGAGAAACATGTGTTGGATTATAGGATTGAGATTAACAAATTTAGTTTCCAACATGCGAACTAAATGCGCAGCAGCAATTTCATAAGTAGGCGCAAGGTCTACCAAGTGTCTATCTTCAAAATTTTCAATGGTACTAACATGATTGAAAAATTCTTCTATATTATTTCTCCCAACTATAGACCCACGTCCTACCGGTATGTCTTTTGTGGTAAAATTAAAAGGAAACATGATGAATCAAGTAAAGTAAATGCAAGTAATTAATTTTTTTTGTATTTTTGATATAGCAAACAAGATAGCAAATAAAGTAAAACTAGCAACTAATTTTTTTGTATTTTGATTTAGTGCAGCAAACAAAGTAGTAAATAAAACTAAGCAAGACAAAAACAAAGTAAAGAGATTGAGAAGTGGAGACTCCCCTTGCAGCGTGTCTTGATCTCCCCGGCAACGGCGCCAAAAAAAGAGCTTGATGGCGTGTAACTCACACGTTCGTTGGGAACCCCAAGAGGAAGGTATGATGCGCACAGCAGCAAGTTTTCCCTCAGAAAGAAACCAAGGTTTATCGAACCAGGAGGAGCCAAGAAGCACGTTGAAGGTTGATGGCGGCGGGATGAAGTGCGGCGCAACACCAGGGATTCCGGCGCCAACGTGGAACCTGCACAACACAACCAAAGTACTTTGCCCCAACGAAACAGTGAGGTTGTCAATCTCACTGGCTTGCTGTAACAAAGGATTAACCGTATTGTGTGGAAGATGATTGTTTGCAGAAAACAGTAGAACAAGTATTGCAGTAGATTGTATTTCAGTAAAGAGAATTGGACCGGGGTCCACAGTTCACTAGAGGTGTCTCTCCCATAAGACAAACAGCATGTTGGGTGAACAAATTACAGTTGGGCAATTGACAAATAAAGAGGGCATGACCATGCACATACATATTATGATGAGTATAGTGAGATTTAATTGGGCATTACGACAAAGTACATAGACCGCCATCCAACTGCATCTATGCCTAAAAAGTCCACCTTCAAAGTTATCATCCGAACCCCTCCGGTATTAAGTTGCAAAGCAACGAGACAATTGCATTAAGTATGGTGCGTAATGTAATCAACAACTACATCCTTAGACATAGCATCAATGTTTTATCCCTAGTGGCAACAGCACAACACAACCTTAGAACTTTCTGTCACTGTCCCAGGTGTCAATGCAGGCATGAACCCACTATCGAGCATAAATACTCCCTCTTAGAGTTACAAGCATCTACTTGGCCAGAGCATCTACTAGTAACGGAGAGCATGCAAGATCATAAACAACACATAGACATAGCTTTGATAATCAACATAACAAGTATTCTCTATTCATCGGATCCCAACAAACGCAACATATAGAATTACAGATAGATGATCTTGATCATGTTAGGCAGCTCACAAGATCCGACAATGATAGCACAATGGGGAGAAGACAACCATCTAGCTACTGCTATGGACCCATAGTCCAGGGGTAGACTACTCACACATCACACCGGAGGCGACCATGGCGGCGTAGAGTCCTCCGGGAGATGATTCCCCTCTCCGGCAGGGTGCCGGAGGCGATCTCCTGGATCCCCCGAGATGGGATCGGCGTTGGCGGCGTCTCTGGAAGGTTTTCCGTATCGTGGCTCTCGGTACTGGGGGTTTCGTCACGGAGGCTTTAAGTAGGCGGAAGGGCAAGTCAGGAGGGGGCACGAGGGCCCCACACCACGTGCCGGCGCGGCCAGGGGGGCCGCGCCGCCCTAGGGTTTGGGCACCCCGTGGCCCCACTTCGTTTCGTCTTCGGACTTCTGGAAGCTTCGTGGCAAAATAGGACCCTGGGCGTTGATTTCATCCAATTCCGAGAATATTTCGTTACTAGGATTTCTGAAACCAAAAACAGCAAAACAAAGAATCGGCACTTCGGCATCTTGTTAATAGGTTAGTTCCAGAAAATGCACGAATATGACATAAAGTGTGCATAAAACATGTAGATAATATCAATAATGTGGCATGGAACATAAGAAATTATCGATACGTTGGAGACGTATCAATGACATGTGGGTCCCATGAGTCAGCAGCTTACCCAACGTTTCCAAGGTGGCAGGGGATCAAAAGAAAAAGGAAATAGCCAAAAATCAGAGGGTGAAAAAAAACCCAAGAAAATAAACTTTTATAGCACATAGAGGATGACATGCGGGTCCCATGAGCCAGCAGGTTCCTCAACGTTTCAAACGTGGCATGAGATCGAAAGAAAAAGGCAAGTGACCAAATATCAAGAGCCAAAAATAATTCAAGAAAAGAAACTTGAGTGTACATAGAGGATGACATGCGGGTCCCATGATCCTGCAGGTTCCTCAACGTTTCAAACGTGGCATGAGATCGAAAGAAAAAGGCAAGTGACCAAATATCAGGAGCCAAAAATAATTCAAGAAAATAAATTTTATAGTACATAGAGGATGACATTCGGGTCCCATTTAGCAGCAGCGGTATCACCGTTTGAGAGGCTGCACGGGATTGAAAAAAAAGGCAAGTGACCAAATATCAGGAGCCAAAAATAATCCAAGAAAAGAAATTTTATTGTACATAGAGGATGACATGCGGGTCCCATTTTGCAGCAGCGGTCTCAACGTTTCCAAGGCGGCACAGGACCAAAAGAAAAATGAAGTAGCCAGAAATCAGGGGGTGAAAAAAATCCAAGAAGAAAGATTTCAATTGGGCTGCATCTGGACATATGGGCCTTCGAACTATCCTGCTTGGCCTTTTGACTCGTACAATTTCAGCCCACTCCAAAACAGGAAAGTTCGGAATTTTCTAAAAAAAACAGGAAAGCCTATGCTTCGCAAAAACAAAAAAACAAGGAGATTCAACATATAAGTTTGTTTATGTAAAAATGAAGATTTAATTTATCCGTTTGCAATAGCTCAGAGCGCAATACACTGTTTATTGTCTGCAAAATAATCAAGATATCACATGTGTCTTGTACGGGGAGGCTAACATCGGGGACCCATGAGCCAGCAACGTCGTCAACGTTTTAAAGGCGGCAGGGGATGGAAAGAAAAAATAAACCAAAAATATGTTGGTACAAAATCCAAGAAAAGAAACATTTTCGTTCTAAGAGGATGACATGCGGGACCCATGAGGCAGCAGCATCCTCAGCGTTTATTGTTCATAGAGGCTGACATGTGGGACCCGTGAGCCAGCAGCATCCTCAACGTTTTAATGGCGGCAGGAGATCGAAAGAAAAAATAAGCAAAAAATCATTTGGTAAACAAAATCCAAGAAAAGAAACATTTACCGTTCTGAGAGGATGACATGCGGGACCCATGAGGCAGCAGCATCCTCAACGATTCCAATGCGGCAGGGGATCAAAGGAAAAAAAGGAAATATCCAGAAATTAATTAGGGGTTCAAAATAAATCCATCAAAGGAAACTTTTATTGTTCACAGAGGATGACATGTGGGACCGACCTGCCAACAGCGTCCTCATCGTTTCAAAGTGGGCAGGAGATCAAAAGAAAAGGCAAATAGCCAGAAATTAGGGGTCAAAAATAACTCCAAGAAAGAAAACTTTTATTGTTCGTAGAGGATGACATGCGGGACCCATGAGCCAGCAGCTTACTCAACGTTTCAAAGGCGGCATGAGATCGAAAGAAAAAGGCAAGTGACAAAATATCAGGAGCCAAAGATAATCCAAGAAAAAAAACTTTATTGTACATAGAGAATGACATGCGGGGGCGGTCCCAACGTTTCAAATGCGGCTTGAGATCAAAAGAAAAAAGAAAGTAGCCAGAAATTAGGGGTAAAAAAAACTCTAAGAAAGGAAAGTTTTATCGTTCATACAGGCTGACATGTGGGACCTATGAGCCAGCACAGTCCTCAACGTTGCAAAGGCGGCAGGGGATCAAAAGAAAAAGGAAATAGCCAAAAATAAGAGGGTGAAAAAAACCCAAGAAAATGAACTTTTATAGTACATAGAGGATGACATGCGGGTCCCATGAGCCTGCAGGTTCCTCAAGATTTCAAACGTGGCATGAGATCGAAAGAAAAAGGTAAGTGAACAAATATCAGGATCCAAAAATAATTCAAGAAAAGAAAATTGATTGTACATAGAGGATGACATGCGGGTCCTATTTAGCAGCAGCGGTATCACCGTTTGAGAGGCTGCACGGGATCGGAAGAAAAAGGCAAGTGACCAAATATCAGGATCCAAAAATAATTCAAGAAAAGAAAGTTTTATAGTACATAGAGGATGACATGCGGGTCCCATTTAGCAGCAGCAGTCTCACCGTTTGAGAGGCGGCAGGGGATCGAAAGAAAAAGGTAAGTGACCAAAATGAGGTGCCAAAAAAAATCCAATAAAAGAAAGTTTTATAGTACATAGATGATGACATGCGTGTCCCATTTAGCAGCAGCGGTATGACCGTTTGAGAGGCGGCAGGGTATCGAAAGAAAAAGACAAGTGACCAAATTTGAGGTGCCAAAAAAAACTCCAAGAAAAGAAAGTTGATTGCTCATAGAGGATGACATGCGGGTCCCAATTAGCAGCAGCGGTCTCAACGTTTCCAAGGCGGCAAGGGATCAAAAGAAAAAGGAAGTAGCCAGAAATCAGGGGGTCAAAAAAATCCAAGAATAGAAAGAATTTTGGTTCATAGAGGATGACATGCGGGACCCATGATCCTATCGTAAACGGCTCGATCGGAGAGCGTTGAACGAGATGGCGCGATCGAGAAAAAAAACAATGCCAGAGAGGCTGCCATCTGGGCCCTACATCCCTCGGCGGTGCGAATTTGCGTTGACTCGGCCGGCGAACCCGAGAATTCGAGATGCACCACGTCCCGGGCCACCATACGCAATGTTTTGGCCGTTTTCGTCGGGCTAGGTGGCCTCAAAAACGAGAAAAAAACGTTTTGACATGCACAATAGACAGACCCAAAATCGTCGGCCATGGTACACCAGCAACCACGGCACGACTTCAACTTCGTCGGCCATGGCAACTTTTCTTGTAGTGTAAACAACTATGTAGATTTGAGTGAGCAGTTACACAAGAGAGACCCACTTACACCCAACTTTGTCCCACACTATCCGCATGTGTCAGCGTCATATGAATCTGGATATGGGGGAGATGA
The DNA here is from genome assembly GCF_019359855.2 of Lolium perenne. Lineage (NCBI taxonomy): Eukaryota > Viridiplantae > Streptophyta > Magnoliopsida > Poales > Poaceae > Lolium > Lolium perenne. Next base: position 176,837,391 of record NC_067246.2, on the reverse strand, counting down.
TTCCAGAAACCTAAACTGCTCGGAGTCACCAATCGAGAATTCGACTGGTTGGTGTTTCGGGGAACCATTTGGTGATGAAGGAGAACCCATCACTTGTGATACGGAGGATGAAGGAGGCGAGGTTAACCAAGACGTTAACCATAGCTATGGGCAGGAAGAGAAAGATACCAACTCCATTTCTTTGGATCTGGAGATAGGACTACCCAAAACATCCCAGTACGAGGTAGGTGAGAGTTCTGGAGTGAAGAAGAAGAAGAAGAAGATGAGAGGGCAAGTGAATAGAAATCCTCCATGGATGACAGAAGAAGGTGAGTTGTATCCTACCGGGGATACATACGAGTCACTGTCTAGTTACTTTGGCATGACAGATCTTTGTCTCGGCACTTCGTCCGATTCAGACTACATACCTACTGGAAGGACCTTCGTTCCGGACGGTGTTCGGAAGACGAATCGCTGTACCGGATGGACCCCAGGAATGTACGCGGAGGCGAGTTATGATGATGAGGAGTAGATATCCAAGGAAGAATAAAGTAGTATATGTGGTATTGTAATATAACGTATTTGAAATTCCGTTGGCTTGGGCTTGAAGCCAAATAAGTGGTTATATATGTACCACATGTAATATATGTGTGTATGTTATGTGATATACAGTGTATATACATAATAAATGTTTGTTTTGGATTTTCTTCTTGATTTCATTGTGTGACTAGTTCTGGGCAATGAGTTGAGCTCAGAAAACATTTGCATGGTGTAATTATGAGTAATCGCTCTTTGTTACAGGACTAGGGGCAATGGCGTTAGTTGAAACCGAAGATGCTCGGAGAGAGCGGGAGGCGAGAGAAAAAGAGGAGGCAGATGCAGCAGCGAGAGCAGAGAATGCACCACCACCACCACACCCAATGATGCATCCGGACTTCCAACAATACATGAGAGCAATGGAAGAAGATAGGAGGAGGTACCAGGAAAGTCAAAGCAATAACATGCAAGATTTCTTTACCCAAGTCATCACCGATAGGGGTAATGAAGGCAAAGGAGTAACCTCATCAGATTTTCAAAATGCAAGACCATTACCTTTTGCATCAGCCCCAGAACCAATGGATGCAGAAGACAGGCTTATGGATACTGAACGGAAGTTAAAGACCGTTGGATGCAACGATGAGGAGAAGATTCGGTATGCTACTTACCTGTTGTGGGAGAACCTAGTGGCAGTACACCCTCCAGAGAAGGTGTTCACCTGGGAGGAATTCAAGAAGAAGTTCCGGGATGCTCATGTTCCGGAAAGTGTGGTAGAGTTGAAGAGGAGAGAGTTTGACGAATTACGTCAGAACACTGCACCCATTATACAGTATGTTCGAGATTTCAACAGGCTGTCAAGGTATGCACCTGAGGAAGTTGACTCTGATGAGAAAAGGAAGAAGCGATTCATGAAAGGCATGAATCCATACATGAAGATGCAACTAAGGTTGGCACGGACTGCTGAATTCCAGGAACTGATTGACTCGGCAATCACTTTCGAGGATGACTATAGGCAGGTCCAAGAGGATAGGAGGAAGAGGGCTCGTATCGAGCCAAGGAAGTACCCAGTCAGCAAACCAACACCTGACCGGAGTTTTAAACCCCGATTCCGACCTACTGGTAATCAATACAACCGGGGAGGTCAGAGTCAGAACCCAAATAACCAAATCATCTGTCACAGTAGTGGACAGAAAGGTCATGTGCAGAAGGATTGTCAGAAACCCAGGATCATATGTTATGGTTGTGGGAAAGAGGGACACATCAAGCCAGAGTGTCCAAACAAGGCGTCATGGAGTGGACAAAGCTCAGGAGGACGAGGTGGAAGTGGCAACAACAACAACCGCAATAACAACAACAACAACAACAACAACCGCAACTACAACAACAACAACAACAAGAGGGGCAAGCCGTATGGAAAGCTGAATTGCACAACTTTGGAGAAAGCGGAAGAGTCGGATCAAACAGTCTTAGGTACGCTCAACATTCTTACTCATCCTGGCAAAGTCTTATTTGATACTGGAGCAACCACATCATTTCTTGCACGGGAATTTGTGGAAAAATTCGGGCTTAGATGTTCTAAGTTAGAAACCCCTATAACTGTCCTATCTGCGGGGGGAACGATCTTAGTAACCCACGTGAAAGAAGCACAGGTCATAACCATATGTGACTGTGTGTATTTCACGGACCTATTCATCATTCCCATGAAGGACATATCAGTCATCCTAGGGATGGACTGGTTGACGGAGAATGGAGCAGTGATCAACTGTGGAGACAAAACAGTATCACTTCGCAACTCTATTGGAGGTCAAATAGTTTTCCAAGGAGACAAATACACTCAATTGGAGATAGGATTGGAGCTCAACAGTCTGAAGGAGGTGAGGATTGAAGATATCCCCGTAGTAAATGAATTTCCAGATGTATTTCCTAAGGAACTACCGGGAATGCCACCCGATAGAGAGATAGAGTTCACAATCAATCTGATTCCAGGCACAACACCAATAGCTCAACCACCATATAAGATGGGACCAAAGGAGTTAGTGGAACTGAAAGCTCAAATAGATGAATTGGAACAGAAGAGATTTATCCAAGAAAGTGTGTCACCATGGGGTACACCAGTTATTTTCGTGGATAAAAGAGATGGAGGTAAAAGAATGTGTGGAGACTACATGAATCTTAACAATGTAACTATTAAGAACAAGTACCCTTTACCTAGGATACAAGATGTAACATCCCTAGTTTTCAAAATACAAAAAACTGCATGCATTCATGGCATCATTGCATTTTCTCATTTACACATAAAAGTTTAAGCACAAATATGACACACCCATAGCTACATACTTTAATGCAAAGAACTTTATTTTCCTACCATGCTAATTTGTAGTCAAAACAATGTTCTATGAAGTTTAGAACAAAGCCCTAATTTTTACAAAATTTTAGAAACTGGTTTGGGCCAAATTGGATTCCTAAAACAAAAGTTAGGAGGAAAACAGTAAAAAGAAAATGGAAAAAGAAAAGAACAAAAAAAGGGGAAAACGGATCGGACCGGCCAAGATGGGCCAGCCCGACCGCACCGGCCCACTTCAGCGGGAGAAAACGGCCCGCCTGCGCGCTGAACCGCCTCTGCCCCTGTCCTCTCACAGACAGGTGGCGCCCGCCCGTCAGCGGGGCCCGCCTATCGGCGTCGTCTTCCACCTCCGGACGTGTCCGACCCGGAGTCTGCACCGCCCCAACCCTAGATCGACACGAGTCGATCCTCGCCGTCCGAGGCATCCTCGACGTCCGTGCCCCCGCCTATAAATACCCCGCGACCCCCGCGTTCTTTTCCCCCAAACCGCGCCGCCTCTAGCGCCGCCAATCGCCGCCGATTCCTCACCGTGGCTGCAGCCGGCCGCGCCACCTCCAGCCAAGCAGCGCCGCCGCCCTAGCCCGCCAATTGTCGCGCCGCCGCCACCAAACTCGCCACCGCGCCGCGCCGCACCACGTAGACACCTTCACCGCCGCCGGAGACTGCCGTAGCCGCCGCCCCCATCGTCTACTGCCGCCCCGCCGCCCCATTGCCTTCGGCCAGGTGAGCTGCACCTCCCCTTTCCTTTTCTTTTTTTTTTCCTTATTTTCCCGCACCGTCTTATCTAGATCCAGCGGCCTAGGTTAGATCTTTAAACCGAACCGGTACCGGCGAATTAGATCGCGCCGTGTGGCTCCTAGTCAGACCGGCCGGTCAGATCTAGTCAAACACGGTTTGTATTCAAATTTTAAATCCCATATTTGTTGTAGAACTTGTAAAATCGGTATAAAATCAATATCGTACACTGGGCCAAATTTTGCAAATTTCATATTGTTGGAAAGCTCTTAACCTGTACAACAACATTATGCAATGATACAGTATAGGTTGGTGTTAGTTTTTGCGTCATAATTCAAATGGTTAAATTAAGTCTTTTACACTATAAAATTGGTATAAAATAATCTACTGGGTCAAATTTTAAGATTTTGTACTTTCTGGAATCCTCAGAACATGTACTTCAACTTGGTATAGGAGTTGTACAACTTTGATACGTGCACAAACTTGCTTTAGTAAAATCTATTCAAATCAGTAATTCGAGGATAATTCAAATTCTATAAATCGTTTTCGAATAATTCGAATTGCCCTATTCTTGTGTTACTGTAGCCTATCCAGGGAGGTCAAATTCATATTTTTTACAACACATAGTGCTTGTTGTAGCTAATTAGTAAGGTTGTATATGTAATGTAGATACTCGATTAATGGTTTTCATAATCAAATTAATTGTCCAGATTACTTTTTAACATTGCACATATCAGAGAACACGTAATGCAACACTTACACACCACCTCTCTTGTGAAGTTAAATTTTTGCATAGCATGCATGCATACATGTCTATGATTGTTCATATCGAATGTTTGTTTATTTGTTGTGATTGTTTGAATAGATTGTGGAGGAGATCAAGGTGGTGCTTGTGATTGCTGTGATTGTGCGGGATGCTTTGATCAAGGCAAGTGACACTCAATTACCTACCTATTTTTGTTAAGCATTAGTGTTTTATAAATTAGTATGCATGGTAGGAATTTGTTTTCGAAAGTTATGTTATGCTTATCAATCCCAGTAGTGTGTAGCCACCATGAACCCTTGCTAGCATTCTTAGTTTGCCTAGCAATAACAAAATGCCATTGCTGATTTGATTATTCTGGGTTCTGAGTATTGGGAATTAAAATTAACAACCTTAATGAAACACCTGGGTGGATTGGTTGAATGGTGGGCGGCTACTCAGGGCCACAGGACTCCTGTCTAGTACTTGTCTTGTGGTTTTCTTCGCCTGAGGGTGCGCATAAGTTGAGTGGCTACTCAGGGCCACATGAATCCTGTCTAGTACTTGTCATGTGGTTGTCATCGCCTGAGGTGTGCACTTGTGGTTGGCCACTCAGGATTAAAGAGATTAATATGTCGTCCATGTTTTAGATAGCTTCCAGTGCAGCCTTATGGTATTATGGGCTCTGCCGGGATTAAGTAAGTTGTGAGGTCAAACTTGTTGCTAGACATGATGATGTGGCTTGCAACCAAACAGGAACGGGTCTAGCTAGTTATGGTAGCTAGTTATGGTTGAAGCCTCCTTCTGAAAGATCTTCTCTCATTTCTTCTCTTGGGAAGGGTGGGTCGTAAGGTGAAAGTGCACAACCTCTCGAGACTTAAACCTAAGATCTTAGCCGTGTCCCCGGTTATGGACAATTTGAGCTTTCTAGGCAAGGAATGTACGGAAGAATCTCATCACCATTTCTGAGTAAGCTTAAAATTTGAGTAGCAACTATCGGATAGTACATGGGTGATGTAACCATGATACTGTTTATGACATCATTATGAGTTTTGTAAAATGTTTTGTTTTGAAATAAAATGTAGGATAAAATTGGCTTTGTGCAAAATTGCCTAAACTCCACTTGCCAAATATCATGTAGATAGCTATGCCCAAAACAGCCACCATATAAGTCTCATTTGCCAGTACATCATTGTACTGACCTCCATTCGTGGGGCTGCATATTCAAACGTGCAGGTTCGTCTGAGGAGGATTACTAGGTAGGATCTCGGGTCTACATTCCAACATGTCTGCCTGTGGCGCATGAAGACAATGGAGGCTCATTGAAGTTATTTTTCCGTTGTGTTTGCTTTGAACATTTATATTTGAGCTAGTCTATTTCACTATGCAATTTGTAAGACTTTATTTTATCTCCTGAGGATCTACGTTGTAATGAATTTGATACTATTGCTATGATTACTACATTTGAAATGTGTGTGCTATTAGTGATCCCGGGAATAGCACTATACACAGGTATCTTGCCTTATTTAAAAGGTAGGGTGTTACAAAATGGTATCAGGGCATAGTGTTGCCTGTAGGATCGAGACCCTAGGATTTGGAAAACCATAGGATACAAACTTGTTTAAAATGATAATTGTGAAAACTTAATTCTGCACTTATCTATTCTTTTGGATTCCTTTCTAATCTTGCCTTCTCTTATAAAATTGTAGATGGCCGACTACGACGAGACGTTTGTTGCTGGAGACGAACCTTTCTACCTCAGCGACATATTGTTTGATATGTCATCACTAGTTGGGATAGCACCTCCGATCATCCAGCGCAAGCAGCTGTACAAGGAGCATGACACAGAGGCTTGGTTGATCAAGACCTTGATACGTCTCAAACGTATCTATAATTTGTTATGTTCCATGCTACTTTTATGATGATACTCACATGTTTTATACACACTTTATGTCATTATTATGCATTTTCCGGCACTAACCTATTGACAAGATCTTTGAAGAGCCGATTCTTTGTTTCTGCTGTTTTTGGTTTCAGAAATCCTACAAAGGAAATATTCTCGGAATTGGACGAAATCAGCGGCCAGGGTCTTATTTTTCCACGAAGCTTCCAGAAGACCGAAGGGGATACGAAGTGGGGCGATGAGGCGCCGCCACCATAGGGCCGCGCGACCTAAGGGGGGCCCGCGCCGCCCTAGTGTGTGGGCCCCTCGTCAGCCCTCCAACGCTGCCCTTCCGCCTACTTAAAGCCTTCGTCGCGAAAACCCCAGTACCAAGAGCCACGATACGGAAAACCTTCCAGAGACGCCGCCGCCGCCAATCCCATCTCGGGGGATTCAGGAGATCGCCTCCGGCACCCTGCCGGAGAGGGGAATCATCTCCCAGAGGACTCTTCATCACCATGATCGCCTCCGGATTGATGTGTGAGTAGTTCACCCCTGGACTATGGGTCCATAGCAGTAGCTAGATGGTTGTATTCTCCTCATTGTGCCATCATGATAGATCTTGTGAGTTGCCTATCATGATCAAGATCATCTATTTGTAATGCTACATGTTGTGTTTGTTGGGATCCGATGAATATGGAATACTATGTCAAGTTGATTATCAATCTATCATATATGTGTTGTTTATGTTCTTGCATGCTCTCCGTTCCTAGTAGAGGCTCTGGCCAAGTTGATACTTGTAACTCCAAGAGGGAGTATTTATGCTCGATAGTGGGTTCATGCCTCCATTAAATCTGGGACAGTGACAGAAAGTTCTAAGGTTGTGGATGTGCTTTTGCCACTAGGGATAAAACATCAATGCTTTGTCTAAGGATATTTGTGTTGATTACATTACGCACCATATGACGTGGGCATTACCCTTCGGGTAACCGACATTGCCCTATCCTGCGTTGATTAGTTGAAGGCCCATGAAGACACCTGGAGGCAAGATGGGCCACCTGGGCGGCGCACCAGAGGAATCCTTGGCGGGCAAGACAAGGAAGCGGCCGAACAAGGAAAGATTAGATCTAAAGCTATTGTAAACCTAGTCGTACTTGGTTAGACCTCTTGAGACCTGGCCTCCTATATAAAGGCCAGGAGAGGGGCTGCCGAGGGACAGAACCAATCGTAGCAATACTAGCCACCAGAAAGTCCAGAGCTAGGTCACCATAGCACTTAGCCTCTCGACGAGATCTCAGCCGAACTATTCGGCACCCCATTGTAACCCATTATCATCATAATCAAGAACAGACAGGCAGGACGTAAGGGTTTTACCTCATCGAGGGCCCCGAACCTGGGTAAATCGCTCTCCCCGCTTGTCTGTGAACCGATGTCTCGTGTTAGCTTGCAGGATTCCGCTAACCCTAAGCCCCAAACGGAGGGCATTGCCGAGGAGTACCCTCGACAATTGGCGCCGTATGTGGGAACCCTGTCGGCACAAGATCGGACATTGGCGGAACCCATCATGTCATCAGCAGCTTCATCAACACCGTCATCGCCTCATCTGGGAAGCCCGATTCGTTTCGGCTCTTACGAATTCACCCCGCACAGCGACTCGTCTCGCTCGACTTTCTCCGATCTACAAGGCAACATGGAGATGACCTTCGGGAGCATCCACTACAACGTCAACTCGGAAGGAATCCTTCGGCTGCTGGAATCGCCCATCTCCAGATCGATGAGCCCAAGCGCATCGTCATCACTCGACCTTTCGGCTGGCCTGATATGCCCGACGAGTTCGCCCGCGCCTTCGACTCCCCGTTCGGCATCCTCCATGTCGGTCGGGTCCGACGATCCCGCGCCCTCGGAGCTAACCTCGTACTACTGCATGAACTGCGACACCAGGCACGGGCTGGGGTCGAGCGACACGCCGTTCATCTGCAATGCCCACTATTCATCGGGGGAGGACAACATCGACAGCATCACCCAAGGAGACACCCGAAGAGCGGCGCCCCTCCAAGTTTATGTTGCTAACAGGGGAGATGGAGATCGCACCCCCCGTTCCAGCAGGCGAGCTAGTTTTGAGAACAGCGCCAGCAACAACAACAGCGACCATACCATCGCAGAGGAGGAGTGGGCAGTAGCCAAGGCAGCCGTGCTTAACAACACGCCACTTCCGGCAGGAACCACGGTTGGCACTCTCAATGCTTACCGCTCCATATTGGAGAAAAATCGGGAGCGACTATCCAAGGAGCAAGCCACCCTCGAGAGACGCCTATCTGCGGCAGACCGATCCAGCGAGCGATGAAGGGGCTCGCAGGGAAGCGCCTCTCAAAGTACTCACGGAGGAGGCAAACATCGATCAAGAATGTCCAGGCTCTCGGAAGACGATGCTAGAGAGATAACATCAAATCTGACCAAGTCCTTCATGACCACAGACACCGCGGGCATGCCATGACCAAAAACCGTCGCGGGAGCAACCGCTAATCTCGCTGCATATCTCATCAATCAGCGCCCTGAAGGTTCCATGGCTCAAGCCCACCGAGGTGCCCTAGAAAGTCTCGCGATATTAGGAGACAATCTGGTCCCAAGAAAGGACAAGACCACGTTGCAAGCTAGTGGTTCAAAACACCATGCGAGAGATGCTCGGGATGAAATTACTCAGAGTAGGATCGACAAAGCAAGGCAGCGAAGCGCCGCTAGAGAGGAACACGACAGTGATTCTTCGGATGAGAGCCAGGAGAACGACGGCGAGCTTAGGGGAGCCTATTGTTTAAGCTACAAAATCCGGGAGGCGATGCCACCCAGGAAGTTCAAACCCACCCCTACCGACGCCGCCAAGTACGATGGCAGCAGGAGCCGAGGTCCTGGATAGAGGATTATCTACAAACAGTGATTCTGCAAAAAGGCAACCAGATAGCAGCAATGCAGTGCCTGCAGCTTTACCTGAAGGACTCAGCGCGAGCCTGGCTAAGAGGTCTGCCGAAGGGTTCCATCAAGTCATGGGACGACCTAGTAGAAGCCTTCGTCGCCAACTTTCAAGCAACGTACAAAAGGCCCGTCGGGATCGAAGAGTTACGGCACTGTCAGCAAAAGCAGAAGGAGTCGATGCGCGCATACATCGGGAGATTCACCAAGCTCCTGAACGCTGCAGAAGACGTATCTATCGACAGAGCAATCGACGCCTTCAGCGATGGCATCCAACGTGAAAGCTATATAGAAGAACTCGGACGCAAGAAGCCGAAAACCATAACCAAGTTAATGGAAATCGCCAATAGCTGGGCCGATGGCGAAGACAACGTTCAAAAGCCACGACAGCGCAGCGACGACGAAGATGATGACCAGCCGAAGCATGATTCGGGTGGTCGAAGGGATCGTAACAAGAGAAGGAAGAACCGCAGCTATGATGATAACAACTTGGTAGCCGCAGGATACTCTGATCGGCAGGACGATCGGTACGATGACAGGCGAGATGATCGACAAGATGGTAATTGGAACAACTCTGGGAACCGTGGCAACTATAAACCACGACAACAGAGAACCCCCGAACTACCCTACGCTGAGCAGATCAACGCCCCCTGCTACCTGCATTCATATACCGATTCCAAGGATGGTAAAATAAAGTCCAGCCACCTGCTCAGGGACTGTCGGCAGTTCATCGATATGCATAAACTCATCCAGCAGGCAGGCCAGCAACAGCTACCACCACCACCACCACCACCCCCGCCGCAACACCAGGTCCAGCAAGCTCAACCTCATCAACCCAACGAGGCATTTTCACCACCACGTGGGCAGATGAGTATGATCCACAGGACAGGTGTTTCAAGGAGAGAAATGAAGAAGCTCACCCGAGAAATCAACCTGGCAGAAAGCATCATGCCGAACATCCCTGAGTATGTCGAGTGGTCGTCTCAGAACATCACGTTTAGCCGAGCGGATCACCCGATGACTATACCAAAACCAGGACACGCTGCCCTAGTGGTCGAAGCGCAGATAGGAGGATTCAAGATGAGCAAAGTCTTCATGGACGGAGGAAGTGGACTCAATCTGATATTCCTTGACACAATCCAGAGTATGGGGATCACCATGAGAATGCTAGAAGAATCAGACACCCGCTTCCATGGGATCCTCCCTACTTCACCAGCGTACTCTCTTGGCAAAGCGTACCTGAACGTCGTCTTTGGCAAACCCGACAATTTCAGGAAGGAGAAGATCGAGTTCGAAGTCCTGAACTGGGAGTCGCAGTATCACGCTATACTCGGGAGACCAGCTTATGCCAAGTTCATGGCTGTACCGCACTACGCATACCTCAAGCTGAAAATGCCTGGGAACAACGAGACAAACATTACAGTCTATGGAAGTTTCTCACGCTTGGACAATTGTGATCGGGACTTTCAGAGGATTGCTGCTAAGTTTGGCCTGAGGCAAGAAATTGCTGACCTTCCGCCGAAGACCTCGTCACGCAGTATCAAGGAAGAAGAACGCGTTAGAGGAGCAAAAAAGAAGTCAGCCGACCTCGCCCTTGAAGCTCCGGCAGTATAAACTTCGGTAGCCCAAGTTTCGGCAGCAAAAGCTTCGGCAGTTGACGATGCAGAAGATATAGGAGGCAACAAGACACTGACAATCGCTGCCCAGATCCCTGGCGAAGTCGACGACGCTTCAAAAAACACCAACACGGTGACCAAGCCAGAAGATGAGAAGAACCCCTTCAATACTTAAGCAATCTACTAGCATTTAGTTTCATTTTCCTTTCCAAACAGGGCTTCCCCTTTTTTCGCCCCTTAGTCCCGCGTTTTTTTAATAAGAACTCAAGTTTCGATTCCTTGAAAAGCTTTGCAGTTGACTGGAGCACCTAAACCGCATCTTTGTAAACCTTGGCAAACGATGGTCTAACACAGTTCGCGGCAAAGGATCGTGCTCCGAAAAATGCCTCTACGAGTGCTACAGGATGCAAAATAAACAAGGACATTAACCTTTCCCTCTGCTATAGATGCCTCTACGAGCGCCGTAAATAGCAAGAGTCCGGAAGTACACATCAACACAACCCACGTTCGATATTTTGCTTACGGAAATATCAAGGAACAATGGGTTCACCGGCAGTCATTACACCCGAATAATTCGGGAATGGCTGTCGAAGCATACATCGGTTGAAGGTAAAGTTGCGCATACAACAGGATTAGCAAAACCCGCAACACGAGCTGATCACTCAAAAGATTTGCCGACCAACGAAATACATATACGACTAAACGAGCAATTAAGATTTGCTCCTTCAAAATTTGCCAACGGCATCAACATGGTAAAAATATATATACATGTATCTACCAAATAATAAACGATCCTAACACTTGGATCAAATAGTCAGAACATCTATACAAACAACCTTAATTCCTGAAATCACCCTTGCGGAGTGTCTTTTTCTTCAGGTGCCTTCGAATCCTTCTCCAGCTTGTCGACAATCATATTGGTAGGTAGCAAAACCTTCGGGTACAGCGTCTCCAAGTCACCGGTTGCATTGGCAATAGACAGTAAACTCGCTGAAGGATAACGCGCAAGTACAAGAGCAAGCATAAACCTGGCCCCTGCAAAGATCTGCGCTCGCACCAAGTCCCGAATCTTCTTGGTATTCCCAAATTCCGACATCAGAGTTAATAGCGTGGGAGGAACTCTGTTCAAGGGAAACATTGTCCTCCAAATCACCCTCAGAGCCTTGTAGCATTTGTCGAAGAAATGGTGGACCTGCTGGACCCGATCCTGAAACTGTGCAACAGCCGATGCCTTCGACTGCTCCCGCCAAAAAATTTCTTCGGCTGACGACAACTGGGTTAATGCGTGCACGCGCTCATGGACCCGCTTGTTCTCTTCAGCACGATTCAAAGATATGACTGGCAAGGCAATTGACGGAAGATCAGGTAAATATGGTTTTGGCGGAAGAACAATCAATGCAAGGGTCAGGGAACTTACAGTTTAAACTTCCGGTGGCTTTATGAAGTTCAGTAAGGGCGTAGCGCTCCACATCAGCCGCAATCTCGCTCTTCTTCTTGACGATAGCAGCCAAGGCATAGGTGCTGCGCAGATCCTTCTCTAACTGTGTGATCCGATCATCTTCAGAAAGAGCACCCGAAGATTCTTCGACAGATGCAGGCACGGGGAACACCTACAAGAAACAGCGTCAAAAAGGCATGGCAGACCGATCTCTTGAAACATCGGAAGATACTCCCATCAGGAGAATGCAAGTAACAATATTATAACAAAGAGTGTGCTAGCAACATTGCTAGCACAGAATTTATTACAACCGAAGGTTATCCAAGCAAGACAGTGTTTCACATCCAATTAAAGAAAAGTTTGCTACAAAAGATCAGAGCGCTTGGGTCTGGGTCGATAAACTAGGGCCTGCCGACGTCTTCCTTGATGAAACGAACTCAAGAAGCTGGCGTGCACATCTAACGACTGACGCTTTGAAGGTGCTCAAATCGACCAACCGCCCATCCTCCTCCTTCGGCAGCTCCTTAGACATTTCTTCAATATCGGCCTTAAAGCCGTGACCCATCATAAGTTGGAAGGCAAGGACGGCGCCATAGGTACGCGAAGTACGTTTGAATACCTCGATAACCTCCTTGGTGTCAATCGCAAAGGCGGCGATCAACTGCCCCACAGTTTTATCTTGACTGATCTTGGGGAAGATCATCGAGTGTATCCGCGCCATGGCACCCTTTCCCTTCTCAAGAAGCTCTCGTGTGAGCTGATGGGAAGCAAGAGTCATCGACAAGCCGTTGGACGGAGAATTGTTTGGAATTTTATCCAAAGCGTCGGCAGGAATGTTGGCGGCTTCTGCAGGAGTAGAATGAGAAGAGATCATTGATAAAAGGCTGAGCCCATGAAGTGCGATAAGTGACAGAGAAGCGTAAAAGAGATTACCAAGTAAAGCCAAGGAAGATTGGCGAAGGAGCTCATCCTTTTCAGCCGCCTGAGCTTCGGCGGCTAGCCTGGTCGCCTCTTCCTCCCTCAACTTCTCTTTCAGCTTGCCCAGCTCCTCCTTCAAGGAGTCGACTTCTTGGCGGGCCTCGGCAGCTATCTTGACCGCACCGTCTAACTTCGAGGAGGTAGATTTAACCTCCTTCTGGAGCCGAACTTTCTCTGCTTCCAGAGAAGTGAATTGGGAAGCGAAGGCCTCCAAAGAGGAGATAACTCCTCGCAGGTCCTAAAAGAAGAAAAAGGGGGATATTCAATGAAAAATCATTAAGCAAGATACACTCCAGAGAGGTTCGTGTTGCAATCAAGAGGAACTTACAGAAGGAGGAGTCCTGGTAGCGGCAGTTGAAGGCGCATCTTTCCCTTTAGAAAGGGAGGAAGCGGTTGATATCTGAGCTGCGGGGGTTGCTCTAGGAACCGACGCTTCAGAAGCAGCGACGTTCGGCGGAGTGGCTCCGGGTTTGGCCTTCTTGACCGGCGGCTCGACGAAACCTTCGTCGCTGTGTAGGGAAGTGATCAACAAAAAGTTATGAATGGAATGCAAGAAGTAAAAGGATGAAGTACGGTTTCAGGGAAGAAGATACTTACATATCGTAGAGGTCATCTTCGTCGGCAAAGCCGCCAGTCGATCTCTTCGCGGGTGAAGACCTGGCCTCCTCCACAGCTGCATCAATAAAGGCATCATGATCAGCGTCATCATCGCGCACTGTTCCTTCTGTGTTGCAAGCATCATCGGCTGAGGAAGGAAGGTTGGCGTGGGCAGCTTCCGAATCTATCGGGTTGTCATATTCATCCTCCGGATCTACATGTTCGGCAGTACGAAAATCAACAGGGACTGAGGAACCTCTTCCTTCAGAATTGTCATTTGGTGAATCTTGCAAGTTTCCAGAAACTATGGGAACATGCTGAAGAATGGAGTGAATAAGAACAATGGAAATATGTCGACTAAGCAGAAACTGACGACTAAGCGAAAGTAGCATAATAAAGGTATAAGAAAGAAAATTACCTCTGATAGCGGATGGTTGGCGTCAAGAGGAGCATATGAAGATATCAATGGGATCGAGTCCTCTTGACTAAAGAGAGTAAGGCGACGGACTTCATCAAGCAGCTCCTTTTTCGACAGTTCAGCGACATTGATTCTGGTTTCATCTTTTGGACCCGTATACATCCACATTGGACGAACCCTCGCCGAACTAGACGCCTCAGGAACACTGCTACTACCTCTGTGCCAATCATGGTTTGTCCATCGGCTTCTTTGATTCGAAGGAATCTGGTGAATAACTCGTCGGCTACTGCCTTTTCGTCAGAAGAAAGAATGTTCCTCCAGGAATCCTTCTGCTTAGCCTCAAGAACGTCGACAAAGCAAGGGAGCTGGGACTCGGTTGTCACAGAATCTTTGACATAAAACCACTTCAGTCTCCATCCTTGCACGGATTCTCTCATCGGGAAACTAAAATAGTTAACCTCTGAGCGAGCCACGAACCCCACACCTCCAATGACAAAGGATCCATTGCTACTGTTGTACCTCTTAACGTAGAAGATTTTCTTCCACAATCCGAAATGAGGCTCGATGCCCAAAATGCCTCACAAAGGGTGATAAACACAGCGACGTGAAGGATTGAGTTGGGAGTAAGTTGCCACAGTTGAATTTCATAAGTCCGAAGAAGATGAAGGAGGAATTCATGGGCAGGAAGTGAAAGACCCCGATGTAGGAATGATAAGAACACCACGGTAAAACCAGCAGGGGGATTGGGCCGAGAGATCGCACCTGGAAGTATCACGTCCCCCTCGTCGGGGGAGACTAACCCAAGGCTTCGAGCCCTCTTCTCATCACGTTTCGTGATGGAGGACGCCAGCCAATCTCCTGGCTTGGCTAAAGAGCCTGGCGGCGCCGGCGGCACCGGAGCCGTGGGAGGAGCATCTGAAGGACTCTTCCTTGAGAAAGTGGAGGAAGATTTGGCGGCGGCACCACCAGTCGTAGAACTGCCGGCGGCAGTAACATTCTTCTTCTTCACCATTGTCTAGATCTAGGGAAGATTGGAGAAGCGGTGGCGGCGGCGCAGCGGCTGCGGAAGGAAGAAGAAGGAAGGCAAAGACAAATGTGGGAAAGGATTAGGGATTTCTCGCCCTTTGGAGATCTTAAGAGGAGAAGAGATGCGTGAGCACGTGTCGTTGATACCAGTCTATCAAACGGTCCTATTTCCGATTAATGGTTGCGGGAATCGAGGAGACACCTTGGTAACTGTGCGCAGAGATTGGAAATTGCTTGAAAACAGGACCAGACAGAGAGAGAATGGGCCCAGCGGGTCACGTCTTGTCAGTCAAAATCAAGATATCGATAAAACGTCATCAATGACGTCATAAAGGTTGCCTGAAGCATTTGAAGGAATATAAAAAAACTATCGGATGGTGAACTTGAATCTAAGCACAGATTACAAAGCATCTGCGCTTAGACTCAGGGGCTACTATGATTGAGGACACGAAGAAAAAAAGTGATGAAGAAAAAGAGGGTTGTTTAGCTCGAGTCTGCACCCAGTTGCAAGCACCTGTGCCCAGACTTGGGGGCTGCGCTGGAAGCGCACTCGATAAAATTTTTTGCACTCCAGGATCATGCCCCGGGACTTGATTCTGTGTAGAGTAACGTTGTTTTGCCATCGGTAGTTAACCAACAAAAGTTGGGCACGTTACTCATTATCCCTTGCAAGTGGAAAATATATCGGATGACCTATGAAGACCTGCAGAAAACTTCGGCAGAGAAGAATGCTCGAGTAGTACAACTTGAGTCTACGCACGGATTGCAAGCATCCGTACCTAGACTCGGGGGCTACTCCCATCGGGAGCGCTGACGCGCACCCAATAAAAAGGACAATGCTGATTCAAGGCGAACAAGGACAATCAAAGAGAAGAACATCAACAGAAAACATGCTTCAGTCTCTACCCGAACAATGTTTGGCTAGACACTCGGGGGCTACTGACGTGGGCATTACCCTTCGGGTAACTGCCCTATCCTGCGTTGATTAGTTGAAGGCCCATGAAGACACCTGGAGGCAAGATGGGCCACCTGGGCGGCGCACCAGAGGAATCCTTGGCGGGCAAGACAAGGAAGCGGCCGAACAAGGAAAGATTAGATCTAAAACTGTTGTAAACCTAGTCGTACTTGGTTAGACCTCTTGAGACCTGGCCTCCTATATAAAGGCCAGGAGAGGGGCTGCCGAGGGACAGAACCAATCGTAGCAATACTAGCCACCAGAAAGTCCAGAGCTAGGTCACCATAGCACTTAGCCTCTCGAAGAGATCTCAGCCGAACTATTCGGCACCCCATTGTAACCCATTATCATCATAATCAAGAACAGACAGGCAGGACGTAAGGGTTTTACCTCATCGAGGGCCCCGAACCTGGGTAAATCGCTCTCCCCGCTTGTCTGTGAACCGATGTCTCGTGTCAGCTTGTAGGATTCCGCTAACCCTAAACCCCAAACGGAGGGCATTGCCGAGGAGTACCCTCGACACCATACTTAATGCAATTGTCTGTTGTTTGCAACTTAATACTGGAAGGGGTGCGGATGCTAACCCGAAGGTGGACTTTTTAGGCATAGATGCATGCTGGATAGCGTTCTATGTACTTTGTCGTAATGCCCTGATCAAATCTCATAGTAGTCATCATGATATGTATGTGCATTGTTATGCCCTCATTATTTGTCAATTGCCCAACTGTAATTTGTTGACCCAACATGCTATTTCTTATTGGAGAGTGATACGTCCAAAACGTATCTACTTTCCCGAACACTTTTGCTATTGTTTTGCCTCTAATTTGTGTATTTTGGATGCAACTAACACGAACTGCTCTGGTGTCTCGTTTTTGTGCAGAAATCCAACTTTCAGGAAAATCCTCGGAATTTATGCAGAAGGTCCTATTTTCCCAGAATATTGGCGGAGCCAGAAGGGCAAGCCAGGTGGGGCCCCGAGGGCCCCACACACTAGGCCGGCGCGGCCCAGGAGGGGCCCGCGCGGCCCTAGTGTGTGGCGGCCTCGGTCGGCCCCCGACGCCCTCCTTCGGACTACTTATTGCCTTCGACCTAAAAACGCACGGGGAGAAGTCAAAGTCGCCAGAAGCCCTCCAGAACGCCGCCACATCGCGAAACTCCGTCTCGGGAGCCAGAAGTCTCCGTTCTGGCACTCCGCCGGGACGGGGAATTGGAGGAGATCATCGCCATCATCACCACCGACGCCTCTTCATCAACCAGCCATGTTTCCCCCATCCATGTGTGAGTAATTCCCCCGCTGTAGGCTGAAGGGGATGGTAGGGATTGGATGAGATTGGTCATGTAATAGCATAAGATTGTTAGGGCATAGTGCCTAGTGTCCGTAATTGGTACTTTGATGATATTGTTGCAACTTTCTATGCTTAATGCTTGTCACTAGGGCCCGAGTGCCATGATCTCAGATCTGAACATGTTATTGTTTCATCATGATATTCATTGTTTTATGATCTTACCTGCAAGTTGTATACACATGTCGCTGTCCGGAACCAATGGCCCCGAAGTGACAAGAATCGGGACAACCGGAGGGGATGGTAGTGATGTGAGGATCACATGTGTTCACGGAGTGTTAATGCTTTGCTCCGGTACTCTATTAAAAGGAGTACCTTAATATCCAGTAGATTCCCTTGAGGCCCGGCTGCCACCGGCTGGTAGGACAAAAGATGTTGTGCAAGTTTCTCATTGCGAGCACGTACGACTATATATGGAACACATGCCTATTGATTGCTTTGTACTTGGACACCGTTTTATTATTATCTGCAAATGCCCTGCTATGATTGTTACATGAGTTTCTCTCATCCATGCAACGCCCATTATCCGTCCCCGTGCCTACAGTATTTTAATCCTGCTGTTTACTATAATCACTACTCTCTTGTCTCGTTACTCTGCTTTTGTTATTTCACTATCATATCGCTATAAAACTGCATTACTGCGATAAACTCTTGCGAGCAAGTCTGTTTCCAGGTGCAGCTGAATTGACAACTCCGCTGTTAAGGCTTTCAAGTATTCTTTGTCTCCCCTTGTGTCGAATCAATAAATTGGGATTTACTTCCCGCGAAGACTGCTGCGATCCCCTATACTTGTGGGTCATCAAGACTGTTTTCTGGCGCCATTGCCGGGGAGCATAGCTTTATTTGGAAGTTCACTTGGATTGATATTGTTCGCTGCAAATTCTCCATCATGGGTAAAACTCGCGATCCTAAAGTCGCCATATTACCATCCACTTCAAGAAAAGGTACAACTCTGAGTACCTCTGCTACACTTGATTCACCATCTGTGATAAGTCAACTTGTTTCACCGCCGCAAGCTTCACTTGCTGGTACTTCTGCTGAATTTGAAAACTCTCATAATATTGATAATGTTTCTGCTGTGCTTGATGATAGTGGTTCATTGGGATCCTTTCTAGATGCTACAATTGCTAGGTCTAGACAAATTGAAAATGCTGAAACTCCTAATGAAAATGCTACTACACCTGTTAATTCACCTGAACTTGATTATTCTAGTGATGACCCTGATGAAGATTATGTGGAGCTTAATGATGATTTTATTAATAGATGCAATGCTACTGCTGATGCAAGAAAAATTAAAAAGTTTCTCACACAATATACTGTTAGACATAAGTTATCTCCTAATCCTAAATTTGCCACATCTCCTATATGCATTAAGGATAAAGATTATGATTTTTCTCTTGATCTATCTCATAGCTATTGTAGAGAAAACACCCTTTTGTGGTACTGAAAAAGAAAGTGCTGTAGAACACATGATTGAACTTTCTTCCATGAGTAGCCTGTTTTCTGATGATGTCAAGATGCGTACTTACTTTGTCGCTAAAATTTTTCCTTTCTCATTAAAGGATGATGCTAAAACTTGGTATAATAATTTGCCTCCTGGTTCTATTAAAAGTCCAACTGAGCTGCGTGATGTTTTCTTTCGAAAGTACTTTCCTGCTAGTGCTCAACATATTTCTTTACAGAAAATTTATAGGTTTGACCAGGGAGATGAAGAGAAATTGCCTGAGGCGTGGGCAAGATTTTGTTCTCTTATCAGAGCTCGACCTGGACATGATTTAGAAAAGAATGATCTACTTGATATATTTTATAGTGGACTAACCATTGAGTCTAGAGCATATTTGGATAGTTGTGCTGGTTGTGTTTTCAGGAAAAGAACTCCAGACGAAGCTGAAGAATTATTGGCTAAAATAAGCCGGAATCATGATGATTGGAATACACCTGAACCAACTCCAACGCCAATATTGAAGAAGAGGGGTTTAATTAAATTGAATGATGAAGATATGAGGGAAGCCAAGAAGTCTCTTAAGGAGAAAGGTATTAAATCCGAAGATGTGAAGAATCTACCTCCCATAGAAGATATATGTGAGATAATTCCCCCTTCATCCATGATTGAGGTAAACTCCCTTCAACGCTTTACTAGGGAAGATATTCCGTATTCAAAACCTCCTGCGCAATGCTTAGATGAGTTTGATAATTATATTGTTAAACAAGAAAATTTTAATATGAGAGTAGAGAATCATCTAATGGAAAATTCTCAAGCTATTAGCAATTTGCATGATATTGTGGAGAGAACCTCCAATGATGTTAAGATGCTTGTTAAACATTTTCAAATGGTTCAAACTCAAATTGATCAACTCACTAAAGTGCAAAGTGACTTGCTAAAAAATAATTCTAAAGAGAAACATGCTTATGAAGTAACAACTAGAGGTGGTGTCTCTACCCAGGATCCTCTATATCCTGAAGGGCACCCCAAAAGAATTGAACAAGATTCTCAACGAATTGAACCTAGTGCTCCTTCTAAGAAGAAAAAGAAGAAGAAACATAGAAATGTTGTAGAATCCTCTGAACCTGTTAATGATCCTAATAGTATTTCTATTTACGATGCTGAAACTGAAAGTGGAAATGAACATGATAATGATAAGAATGATGCTTCTGATAAAGAAGAAGTTGAAGATGAACCTGAAAAGCATGCTAAAAATAAAAAGTATACTAAAGAAGATTTTATTGCTAAGAAACATGGTATTGAAAGAGAACCTTGGGTGCAAAAGCAAATGCCTTTTCCTGCTAAGAAACTAAAATCAAAGGAAGAAGAACACTATAATAAATTTTGTGATTGGATGAAACCTTTATTCTTGCAAATCCCTTTGACTGATGCTATTAAATTGCCTCCTTATTCAAAATATATGAAAGATATTGTTACTAACAAAAGGAAAATCCCCAATGAGGAAATTTCCACTATGCTTGCTAATTACTCTTTCAATGGCAAGGTTCCAAAGAAGTTGGGCGACCCAGGTATACCTACTATTCCTTGTTATATTAAGAATAATTATGTTAAAACTGCTCTATGTGACTTGGGAGCCGGTGTTAGTGTTATGCCTTTTTCTCTTTATAAGAGACTTTATTTAGATAAGTTGATACCTACTGATATATCTTTGCAAATGGCTGATAAATCTACTGCTATTCCTGTTGGTATATGTGAGGATGTTCCTGTTCAAGTTACTAATAAGCCATTGATATTAACTGATTTTGTTGTGTTGGAAATGCCTGAAGATGATAATATGTCTATTATTCTTGGGAGACCTTTTCTTAACACCGCAGGGGCTATTATTGATTGCAATAAAGGAAAGGTTACTTTCAATGTTGATGATAAGGAGCATACCGTCTATTTCCCCAAGAGGATTGATAAAGTATGTGGAGTTAACACTATTTCTAATGTGAGAACTATCAAAATTGGAACTATTGATTGTCCTATATATGAGCCTAAAGAAGGTTATCAAAGTCTTATGATTGGATCCATATCAATACAATTCAAGGTAACATGATTGATTTGAGGTTTATTTCTTCTTATGCTATGTAAAATTTATTTGGTGGCAAGACCTGATCAACCTTGTTAACAAATACATTTTATATGCATAGAGGAGGTAAACAACATCTCTTTCTTCCTCCACTTGTTTTATTTGCTGTAGCACTTTTGTTTTGCAAAGTTCCTTAGTTAATTAGAGATTTCAAAATTTTTCCTGGCCAGTAATAATAAACTTAATACCCAGAAATGTGCATTTTTCAAAGTTTTCAAAAATTCACAAAAATTATACCGTTGGTCCTATTTTTCGAAAATGCACCTGGGAGCACCTGGGGATGACCAGTGGGGCACCCCAGGGTGGCCCCCACAGGCCGGCGCGGCCAGCAAGGGGGGCGCGCCACCCTGGCGTGTGGGCCCCCCTTTGCCCCAATTTAGCATCTCTTCCTCCCAGACTCTTCTCTCTCCCAAAAAAATCGACACCAGCTTTCTCTCACTCGCTTTTTTTGCTCAAGAGCTCAGGATTTTTCGATCTCTTTGCTCAGCCCAGATTTCTGTCTGAAATTTGGCACATTTGCTCTCCGGTATGTGACTCCTCCGATTATCCAAGTAGAATTTTGTTTGGTTGAGTATATCTTGAATATTTTGCTGCTGTAGGTAACATGTTTAGTGAGCTTGCATGCTTGTTCTAAGATGAATAAACTAGTTTTGATGCATGATTAGTACTCTAGCAAGTTCCTATAGTAGTTTCCATCAATTATATGTCACCAAATCAAGTTTTATATCATTTGTTGAAAAATTTCAGAGAAGGAGGATGGATAATCTCAACTTTGGAGAAGTGTTTCAGAGAGAGACAACCAGCACCGGAAGGCCCTCTAGGACCGCCACCCGATTCAGGCGATCCTACAATGAGGATGTCATCGCGCCAAGCTTCGCGCCCGAAGAAGACAATGGGGTTCCTAACGCTACGTCTTTCCCATGTTATGATTTCTTGAATAATGCAGGGTTGCTGGATGATTTCTTCACCCTCGTCAACAGGGCAGGCTTAGCCGCCTACGTGGGAGATGAAAGGGAGCAATACTACATGCTCACAAAAATCTTCGTCGAGAGCTTCAAGTTCCACAACAAGCAATATGGGCCGACAGTTGCATTCAAGATTTATGGTAATCCTATTACTATGGAATTGGAAGAATTTTGTGTTGCATTGGATATTGCCCCTGTAGGTACATCAAGGAGGATTGAGGACAACCCCCGGGTCTTGTTGGAGCTCTATCGAGGGATCGCCAATGATGATTGTCGCACCATTCAGCGTGGCAAGATAAGAAACATCCAACTCACCGCCATTAAGTATTTTGCCTATTACATTGCTACTAGCATTCTTGGTAGGGAGAACACTAGCAATATTTCTAGCTACCATCTTGCTTTCTTGAATGCTGCACTTACTGGACAGACACCTTATCATCTTGGTTCTCTTATTGCTCGCCGCCTGTCTAACAGGGGGCCTATTTTTGGAGGAACTATTGCATCGCGCATTTTAGCACATTTAAGAATTCCTCTTGATTCTAATGATGTGCCATTAACTCCTAGGAGGCTTGATATTGCTGCTATAAAGAGCCATCATTTTGTTACCGCTGATTCCACTCCAGATAATTTGGTCTATAGAATGTTGTTTGCTGACGGGGATGAGAAGGAAATTCCTTTGCCCCAGCCAGATTTGTTCAGTATTGACAGGGAACCATGGTCGCGCACTAAGGAGGAGGTGGAGGAAAAGATGAAGATACAATACTTCCACCAGCAGCATGACTCCGAGGACGCCGAGCCCTCCTACAACTACACCGTCACGTATCCGGGTGCTTCTTCTAGCACATACCCGGAATATGATTCATCTTCGTCGTACTACGGAGATGCAACTTCATGGCCTCGATGGGATTGAACTCCACTTAGGCCAAAAGCCTAAGCTTGGGGGGAGGTATACCGGCATCACTCATTCTTTGCATATTATGATTGCTGGATACTTGTATATACTTGTTTAGTTTGTTTGAGTGGTTTTCTAATGAGAGGGAGATGATATTTGGGGAAGTGCTGCCTGAAAACAGATTCTGGACTGTTACCGAACAAATTCTCAAAAATAGCCAGAACGATATTTTACGAAGACAATTTTTGTGCATGTTCCCCAGGATGTTATCTAACTTTCATTAGTTGAACACTTTTCGATTTGAGCAGTGGAAGAATTTCTTAAAAATCGAGTACTGTACTACTGTCAAGTTTGCCGAATTTCTGCTGCTTTGTGTTTATGTGACTCTTCTAGTTTGCCATTTCTTGTTCTTGCTTTGTTTCTTTCCTAAAACCCAAAAATACCAAAAATATTTCTGTTGTTTCTCTTCATCATTTGTTTGTTTTGGTTTCTAGCATTTATTTCGCTTTATTTGCTATCGTTGGTTTGCTATAAGAAAATCCAAAAAGATTTTGCTTTGTTTGCTTGTTTCCTTTTGTTCTTGTTTCCAATTCGAAAACACCAAAAATATTTGCTGTTCTTCTTTGTTTTGTAAAGTTCATCTTGAGTTCAATGGTCTTCGGTGGCTGGAGCGTGGTTTTCATTTCATATTATCCAAGCTACACAAGTGAAAGGCAATAATGACGATCTACGACAATTGGATTGTGGTGAGAGGCTGGTATGAACTCTATTTGTTTTCATTTTTGTACATATACTCATCCATGTGAGCATGCTTAGTTGGTTCATGTGAGGTATATGTCATTTGAGAAAGTCTAGTAGTTCATGATCTCTCGTGTTTAGCTCCAATTTATTAATATGAGTAGCATGTCATGGATGTTTGCTTGCATTGTTTTATTCATAAGTAGGTATGGCATTGTGGTATCCTCCTATGAATAATTCATTTATATCGACTTGGCACATGCTCACGCATGCATAAGACTGAACAAAAGTCAATTAAGCCTCGATGATTTACATTGCTTCAGAGTTCTTGTATCACTTTTATGCCTCTGTTAATTTATTTTGCCGCAAGCATGATTATGACAGTTACTGCTCTCTTGATTTGTCGCTCCCCAGTCTATTGCTAGCCTTCACTTGTACTGAGCGGGAACGCTGCTCGTGCTTCCAAACACCTGAAAACCAAGTTGTTCCAAAGTGTCCACCATAAATACCTATGCATGGCATTTCAAACCATTCCAAGTAAATTCTCATGCGCTACCTTTAAAACCTTCAAAATGCTTCTCAATTTGTGTTAATGTTTCATAGCTCATGAGGAAGTATGTGGTGTTTAACTTTCAACCTTGTCATTTACTCTTGACGGACTTTCATTATGGACTAGTGGCACATCCGCTTATCCGATAATTTTGCAAAAAGAGCTGGCAATGGGATTCCCAGTCCCAAATTAATTAACCTAAATAGACACTCCTCCATGGTATGTGATTGTTGGACGGCACCCAAAGGATTCGGTTAGCCATGGCTTGTGTAAGCAAAGGTTGGGGGGAGTGTCATCATAATAAAACTAAAATAAAAAGGCACTCCTTCATGGTATGAGATTGTTGGCAGGCACCCGAGGATTCGGTTAGCCATGGTTTGTGAAAGAAATGTTGGAAGGAGTGCCACATAAACATAAAAATAATTCATGGGAGCCGCTCTTGGAAGTCCGGTTGGCGAGGTAGTTGGTGTACCCATTACCATTCGTTGACAACAACAAACACCTCTCAAAATAATTTTACTCCTGTTTTAAAAAAAATGAAAAGCTCTAGCGCATGTTAATCCCTGCTTCCCTCTGCGAAGGGTCAATCTTTTACTTTTGTGTTGTGTCTCCATTCTTTCTTTGAGCACTATCTTGAGAGCACAACTGTCATTCTTAGTATAATATGCTTGTCTCAACATATGATTGATTGTGGTATAACTTTGATGCTTTTATCTTTGACAATCACTACTTCTAGTCTTTCTATGAACTTCAGAGGTGCCTGGGCATTTATGTTTTGCCGATCAAATATGGGCAAGCGAGATACCACTTTATCATACTCTTTTATGAATATTGCAATCCTGCTTATAGACATGATTCATGATGCTTATTATTAATTGTTGGTACCTCTCCATGATTGACATAGCTGTTAGATGATCTTATTTGTATGCATCTCATTATGAACTGCCTAAGTGTTAGCCATAGCATGAGAATATATACATCATATGAACAAATGTGTTCGTGAAAGTTCTTTTATCGCTCAGTTGTTAACTGAATTGCTTGAGGACAAGCAATAAGCTAAGCTTGGGGGGAGTTGATACGTCCAAAACGTATCTACTTTCCCGAACACTTTTGCTATTGTTTTGCCTCTAATTTGTGTATTTTGGATGCAACTAACACGGACTAACGCTGTTTTCAGCAGAACTGCTCTGGTGTCTCGTTTTTGTGCAGAAATCCAACTTTCAGGAAAATCCTCGGAATTTATGCAGAAATTCCTATTTTCCCAGAATATTGGCGGAGCCAGAAGGGCAAGCCAGGTGGGGGCCCGAGGGCCCCACACACTAGGCCGGCGCGGCCCAGGAGGGGCCCACGCGGCCCTAGTGTGTGGCGGCCTCGGTCGGCCCCAGACGCCCTCCTTCGGACTACTTATTGCCTTCGACCTAAAAACGCACGGGGAGAAGTCGAAGTCGCCAGAAGCCCTCCAGAACGCCGCCACATCGCGAAACTCCATCTCGGGAGCCAGAAGTCTCCGTTCTGGCACTCCGCCGAGACGGGGAATTGGAGGAGATCATCGCCATCATCACCACCTACGCCTCTTCATCAACCAGCCATGTTTCCCCCATCCATGTGTGAGTAATTCCCCCACTGTAGGCTGAATGGGATGGTAGGGATTGGATGAGATTGGTCATGTAATAGCATAAGATTGTTAGGGCATAGTGCCTAGTGTCCATAATTGGTACTTTGATGATATTGTTGCAACTTGCTATGCTTAATGCTTGTCACTAGGGCCCGAGTGCCATGATCTCAGATCTGAACATGTTATTGTTTCATCATGATATTCATTGTTTTATGATCTTACCTGCAAGTTGTATACACATGTCGCTGTCCGGAACCAATGGCCCCGAAGTGACAAGAATCGGGACAACCGGAGGGGATGGTAGTGATGTGAGGATCACATGTGTTCGCGGAGTGTTAATGCTTTGCTCCGGTACTCTATTAAAAGGAGTACCTTAATATCCAGTAGATTCCCTTGAGGCCCGGCTGCCACCGGCTGGTAGGACAAAAGATGTTGTGCAAGTTTCTCATTGCGAGCACGTACGACTATATATGGAACACATGCCTATTGATTGCTTTGTACTTGGACACCGTTTTATTATTATCTGCAAATGCCCTGCTATGATTGTTACATGAGTTTCTCTCATCCATGCAACGCCCGTTATTCGTCCCCGTGCCTACAGTATTTTAATCCTGCTGTTTACTATAATCACTACTGCTGTCTCTATTACTCTGCTGCTGTTATTTCACTACTGCTACTGCTATAAAACTGTTACTACTGATAAACTCTTGCGAGCAAGTCTGTTTCCAGGTGCAGCTGAATTGACAACTCCGCTGTTAAGGCTTTCAAGTATTCTTTGTCTCCCCTTGTGTCGAATCAATAAATTGGGATTTACTTCCCGTGAAGACTGCTGCGATCCCCTATACTTGTGGGTCATCAGAGAGGCACCACTAGTGAACTGTGGACCCCGGTCCATTCTTTTACATCTGAATACAATCTACTGCAAACATTGTTCTTTACTGTTCTTCGCATACAAACATCATTTTCCACACCATACATTTAATCCTTTGTTTACAGCAAGCCGGTGAGATTGACAACCTCAGTTAAGTTGGGGCAAAGTATTTGGATTGTGTTGTGCAGGTTCCACGTTGGCGTCGGAATCCCTGGTGGTGCGCCGCACTACACTCCGTCACCAACAACCTTCACGTGCTCCTTGACTCCTACTGGTTCGATAAACCTTGGTTTCTTACTGAGGGAAACTTGCTGTTGTACGCATCACACCTTCCACTTGGGGTTCCCAACGGGCGTGTGCTTTACGCGTCAACAGACCTTTATTCCGGGAAGTGATGATGACCTTGATGATCCGGGCATGACATATTCTGACGTCTACCCTGATTGGATGAGTTTTGTGGAGATCGCCATCCAGGGCGCCATCGCCCGCATCCGCCACAAGTTCCATTGTAAGATTCCCCCGACGTCGCCTTACTATCAATTCGGTGAGCGTTCAGAAGATAGTACCCCACTCCGCCGCATGGGTACTCGAAATAACTCGGTATGTCGCAATTATATGATCGATAGGGAGTTTGTGTCCGCTAACTCCGAGATGCTGCTGAAGAGTCAAACCGCCTTGGTGGGTGAAGCCAGGGAGACGCTCCAATATGCCAACGCCAGAAATATGCAGATGGAAGCAGCTCTGTTGGCCATAGATGATAAGAGACTGGCGCTAGAAGAGCGCATCGCCCTTCTGGAGGATCCAGCGAAGCTGGAAGAGAAGATAATCATTAGCGACAGCTGGGCGAACACAATCCAGAAGACACTAACGCTGATGCTGGAGAACAGGGCCATTGAAACTAAGGAGAAGGATGAGCTGAAAAAGGAGAATGACGCTCTGAGGATGGAGAACAAGCTTCTGAAGGAAACGGTTGAGGAACTGTCAGCCGGAAAGGAGGAAGAAGATCCTCAAGAGAGGCTCATGCTTAACTCTGATGGTGAAGTAGAGCCAGTTGCGGGAGAGAAGAAGAAGAAGAGGAAGACCAGCTAGGAGTCCTATCCCTTAGCATGCTATGGAGCTATCAAGAGACGTTAGAAGATCCCATTAGATTTTTAGGTTTTCTTTTTCATTACGTTTTTCCTTGTATTGTCCTACTATCTGATGTAAGGCAGTACTAGCTATCTTAGTCGTATTTTCGAACCTTGATAAGTTTTAAGTAAAAGTTTGAATTTCTGGTTTTCAATGTTTCTGTTTGGTTGTGTGACTTGCTTGTGCATGGGTAGGAAATTTTACTTCCTAGATCTGTCTATCTTGTTTCTTATCTGTGCTAAAACTGTATCACATTCCGCCAAGACGTGACCCAACTCAGGACGCACTGAATAAGATGATGACAGCTCAGGCACAGCTCATGCAGATGATGACCCAGTTCATCCAAACCACCCAGAACAACAACAACAATCCACCACCACCACCTCCACCACCACCACCACCACCCCCACCCCCAGTGGATAGACTCGCCAGATTTCTGAGACTCCGACCAGCTAAGTTCTCCAGTGCCACTGAACCAATTGTAGCTGATGACTGGCTGCGCTCTGTCAGCAAGGACTTAGTCACCTGTGAGTGCACGGAGGCTGAGAAGATTAGGTTCACCGCTCACCTGCTGGAAGGACCTGCTGCGATGTGGTGGGAGACTTATCAACTCACCCATCCCATAGATGACTTGGACTGGGAAGCCTTCAAGGAGGGATTCCGTACTGCCCACATCTCCTCGGGCATTATGAATCTCAAGAGAGATGAATTCCGTAGTCTGAGACAGGGAGGGAGGACTCTGAAGGAATACATGGATGACTTCTGTGCCTTGGCGAGGTATGCCCCTGAGGACATTGACACAGATGCTAAGAGGAAGGATAAGTTCCTCAATGGACTTAAGGGAGAACTGAAGAT
The DNA here is from genome assembly GCF_019359855.2 of Lolium perenne. Lineage (NCBI taxonomy): Eukaryota > Viridiplantae > Streptophyta > Magnoliopsida > Poales > Poaceae > Lolium > Lolium perenne. The sequence continues at coordinate 176,808,648 of NC_067246.2, read as the reverse complement.
TCCATTGACTGTAGCTTACGCACCCAGTTACCAGTCCCTACTTGATCAAGCCATCGCCCTGGACAATAATATCAAGAAGGAGGAGAACCGCAAGAGGAAGTTTGGCAATAAGGGTCACACTGAGCCATTCCATAAGAAGCACCATTCTTCTGATGGGAATGGAAGTCACAGCTCACACAGGCATAATAATCATTTCAGCAAGGGGAATGGCAACAACTTCAATGGTCACAAGTTCAATGGAAGATTCAGAGGAAACCATTCTAATGGTAGCTACAATGGAAACAACGGCCAGCACCGTCACAAGACAGGGGACCAGCAGGACATGTCTAAGGTTAACTGTTACAAGTGTAAGAAGCCTGGACACTATTCTTCTGACTGTCCGGAGAATAAGTCTGCTGAAGCTACCAAACCCAATACCTTCCAGAAGGGACAGGCGAACCACCTGAACGTGGAGGAAGTAATGAATGAACCTGACGCTGTGATGGGTATGTTTCCACTCAATTCATTTACGGCATTGGTTTTATTTGATATTGGTGCATCGCATTCATTCATATCAAGAGCTTTTGTGAATAAAAATGGATTACCCACCGAAACAATAGGAAAAACTATTAAAGTAAGTTCCCCTGGTGGAGAGATGATAGTCAATTCGGGATGCCGAAGTTTGGTGTTAGAAATTGGCCCCTATAAATTCGTCGCACACTTAGTAATACTAGAATCACAAGGTTTGGATGTTATCTTGGGGATGGACTGGATGACAACCCATAGAGGAGTTATAGATTGTGTGAGTAAATCAATCACTCTCACAAACCCCGAGGGAAAAAGTATTAGGTACAAGTCCCGATTGGACTTTGGAGATCTAAGGCTAAGCAATCTTAAGGGGGTTAGCCTAGATCAAGTACGCATAGTCAAGGAATACCCCGATGTTTTTCCTGAGGAGCTACCAGGAATGCCTCCTGATAGAGATGTGGAATTCCTTATAGAACTGCTTCCGGGCACAGGCCCTATAGCAAAGAGACCTTATCCCATGTCTACTGATGAGTTGAAGGAGCTCAAGAAACAGCTGAAGGAGCAGTTAGGAAAAGGTTTCATTAGAGAGAGTTCGTCTCCGTGGGGAGCACCAGTTCTGTTTGTTGAGAAGAAAGATAAAAGCCAGCGTTTGGTTATGGATTACCGTTCACTAAATGAGGTGACCATCTAGAACAAATACCCCTACCCAGAATCAATGATATTTTCGATCAGTTGGTTGGAGCTAGTGTGTTTTCCAAGATCGATCTTCGGTCTGTATATTTTCAGCTCAAGATTAGAGAGCATGACCTCCCCAAGACAACTTTTGTCACTAGATATGGTTCGTATGAGTATACGGTGATGCCTTTCGGCTTAACCAAAGCTCCCTCATACTTCATGAATATGATGAACAAAGTGTTCATGGAATTCCTCGACAAGTTTGTCGTAGTCTTCATTGACGACATACTTATCTATTCCAAGAGCGAAGAGGAACATGAGAAACACCTTCGCCTAATATTGGAGAAACTCCGAGAACATCAACTATATGCCAAGTTTAGTAAATGCGAATTTTGGCTCAGTGAAGTAGGATTTCTTGGACACATCATATCCAAGGAAGGGATTGCTGTTGATCCATCCAAGGTAGCAGTTGTGATAGAATGGGAACCACCCAAGAATGTCGGATAAATTCGTAGCTTCTTGGGATTAGCAGGCTACTATAGGAGATTCATTGAGAATTTCTCCAAGATTGCAAAACCAATGACTGAGTTTCTGAAGAAAGGGAAGAAGTTTGCCTGGACGGAAGCTTGTGAAGCAAGTTTTCAGGAATTGAAAAAGAGGCTAGTGTCAGCACCAATTCTGTGTTTACCAGATCTTGAGAAGGAATTCCAAGTGTACTGTGACGCGTCTCATCAAGGGCTTGGAAGCGTGTTGATGCAGGGAGGCAAGGTAACAGCTTATGCTTCTAGGCAACTCAAGAAACATGAAATCAATTACCCCACACATGATATAGAGTTAGCTTCAGTAGTTCATGCACTGAAGACCTGGAGACACTATTTGATAAGGAAACGATGTGAGGTATTCACCGACCACAAGAGTTTGAAGTACATTTTCACCCAGAAGGAATTGAACACGAGGCAAAGAAGATGGTTGGAACTCATCAAGGATTACGATTTGAGTTTGCAATACCACCCTGGTAAAGCAAACGTAGTGGCAGATGCCTTAAGCCGTAAGTCTTATGTAAATTGTCTGTTGACAGAAGAATTACCTGAAGATCTGTGCAAGGTATTGAAGGACCTTAATTTGGAAGTAGTACCGGAAGGCTTTGTAGCATCCTTGATAATACAACCAACGCTGATGGATAGGATAAAGAAAACCCAGAAGGGAGACGAAGATATAGAGAAGATAAAGGAAAACTTGAAGGAGGATAAAGCAAAAGGTTTTAGTGAAGATGAGCAGGGTATTGTTTGGTTTGGGAAGCGTATTTGCGTAGCAAATGATCCTGAACTTAGGAAGCTGATATTTCAGGAAGCTCATGAGACAAAATATTCCATTCACCCTGGCAATACCAAGATGTACATGGATCTGAAGGAGAGATTTTGGTGGAATAATATGAAGCGAGACATCGCTGAGTATATAGCCAAGTGTGATGTATGTAGCAGAGTGAAGGCTGAACATCAGAAGCCAGCTGGATTGTTGCAACCACTGAAGGTTCCAGAATGGAAGTGGGACCAAATTGGTATGGACTTTATTACTGGATTACCCCGAACAAAATCTGGTTATGATTCGATTTGGGTTATTGTAGATCGTTTGACAAAGGTAGCTCACTTCGTGCCCGTAAAGACCACTTACACCAGCGCAAAGCTAGCAGATATCTATATGAAGAGGATAGTATGTCTTCACGGAGTTCCTAAGAGTATTGTGTCTGATAGAGGTACCCAATTCACCTCGCATTTCTGGAAGCAGTAGCATGAGTCCTTAGGAACTAGATTGGAGTTTAGTACAGCATTTCACCCTCAGACAGATGGACAGACTGAGAGAGTGAATCAGATCCTAGAGGATATGTTGAGATCATGTGTTATAGATTATGGAACTAGTTGGGATGATAGTTTACCGTATGCAGAGTTCTCCTACAACAATAGCTACCAAGCCAGCATAGAGATGTCCCCATTCAAAGTCCTGTATGGGAGAAAGTGTACCACGCCCCTGCTATGGAGTGGAGTAGGAGAAAGGAGTTTCTTTGGACCAGATATTATCCAAGAAGCCGAAGAAAAGGTTAGACTGATCAAGGATAGATTGAAGGTAGCACAATCTAGGTAGAATAGCTATGCTGACAATAAGCGTAGAGATGTCTCATATGAAATAGGCGATAGAGTTTATCTCAGAGTATCCCCTCTTCGAGGAGTCAAGAGATTTGGAATCAAGGGAAAGTTAGCCCCAAGATTCATCGGACCATTCAAGATCTTATCTCGCAAAGGAGAAGTAGCTTATGAGATTGAACTGCCAGAGATTCTTTCAGCAGTTCATAATGTGTTCCATGTCAGTCAGTTGAAGAAGTGTCACCCTGAGATGTCGGAAACGCCATTGAAGGATACAGTACCGCTCGAGGAAGTTCAACTGGAAAGTGACTTGACGTATGAGGAGAAACCCATCAAGATCTTGGAGAGAGCTGAAAGGAATACCCGCACCAAAACTATCAAGTTCTGCAAGATACAATGGAGTCATCATACCGAGGAAGAGGCAACTTGGGAACGCGAAGACAATCTTCGAGAAGATTATCCAAACCTATTTGCTAGCCTTTTCGAAGCCCGAGGACGTGCTTCATCTTAAAGGGGTTAGTCTGTAACATCCCTAGTTTTCAAAATACAAAAACCTGCATGCATTCATGGCATCATTGCATTTTCTCATTTACACATAAAAGTTTAAGCACAAATATGACACACCCATAGCTACATACTTTAATGCAAAGAACTTTATTTTCCTACCATGCTAATTTGTAGTCAAAACAATGTTCTATGAAGTTTAGAACAAATCCCTAATTTTTACAAAATTTTAGAAACTGGTTTGGGCCAAATTGGATTCCCAAAACAAAAGTTAGGAGGAAAACAGTAAAAAGAAAATGAAAAAAAGAAAAGAACAAAAAAAAGGGGAAAACGGATCGGACCGGCCAAGATGGGCCAGCCCGACCGCATCGGCCCACTTCGGCGGGAGAAAACGGCCCGCCTGCGCGCCGAACCGCCTCTGCCCCTATCCTCTCACAGACAGGTGGCGCCCGCCCGTCAGCAGGGCCCGCCTGTCGGCGTCGTCTTCCACCTCCAGACGTGTCCGACCCGGAGTCTGCGCCGCCCCAACCCTAGATCGACACGAGTCGATCCTCGCCGTCTGAGGCATCCTCGACGTTCGTGCCCCCGCCTATAAATACCCCGCGACCCCCACGTTCTTTTCCCCCAAACCGCGCCACCTCTAGCGCCGCCGATTCCTCGCCGTGGCTGCAGCCGGCCGCGCCACCTCCAGCCAAGCAGCGCCGCCGCCCTAGCCCGCCAATTGCCGCGCCGCCGCCACCAAACTCGCCACCGTGCCGCGCCGCACCCCGTAGACACCTTCGCCGCCGCCGGAGACCGTCGTAGCCGCCGCCCCCGTCGTCTACTGCCGCCCCGCCGCCCCATTGCCGTCGGCCAGGTGAGCCGCACCTCCCCTTTCCTTTTCTTTTTTTCCTTATTTTCCTGCACCGTCCGATCTAGATCCAGCGGCCTAGGTTAGATCTTTAAACCGAACCGGTACCGGCGAATTAGATCACGCCGCGTGGCGCCTAGTCAGCCCGGCCGGTCAGATCTAGTCAAACATGGTTTGTATTCAAATTTTAAATCCCAGATTTGTTGTAGAACTTGTAAAATCGGTATAAAATCGTACACAGGGCCAAATTTTGCAAATTTCATATTGTTGGAAAGCTCTTAACCTGTACAACAACATTATGCAATGATACAGTATAGGTTGGTGTTAGTCTTTGCGTCATAATTCAAATGGTTAAATTAAGTCTTTTACACTATAAAATTGGTATAAAATAATCTACTAGGTCAAATTTTAAGATTTTGTACTTTTTGGAATCCTCAGAACATGTACTTCAACTTGGTATAGGAGTTGTACAACTTTGATACGTGCACAAACTTGCTTTAGTAAAATCCATTCAAATCAGTAATTCGAGGATAATTCAAATTCTATAAATCGTTTTCGAATAATTCCAATTGCCCTATTCTTGTGTTACTGTAGCCTATCCAGGGAGGTCAAATTCATATTTTAACAACACATAGTGCTTGCTGTAGCTAATTAATAAGGTTGTATATGTAATGTAGATACTCGATTAATGGTTTTTCTAAATCAAATTAATTGTCTAGATTACTTTATTAACATTGCACATATCAGAGAACATGTAATGCAACACTTACACACCACCTCTCTTGTGAAGTTAAATTGTTGCATAGCATGCATGCATACATGTCTATGATTGTTCATATCGAATGTTTGTTTATTTGTTGTGATTGTTTGAATAGATTGTGGAGGAGATCAAGGTGGTGCTTGTGATTGTTGTGATTGGGCGGGTTGCTTTGATCAAGGTAAGTGACACTCAATTACCTACCTATTTTGTTAAGCATTATTGTTTTATAAATTAGTATGCATGGTAGGAATTTGTTTTCGAAAGTTATGCTATGCTTATCAATCCCAGTAGTGTGTAGCCACCATGAACCCTTGCTAGCATTCTTAGTTTGCCTAGCAATGACAAAATGCCATTGCTGATTTGATTATTCTGGGTTGTGAGTATTGGGAATTAAAATTAACAACCTTAATGAAACACCTGGGTGGATTGGTTGAATGGTGGGCGGCTACTCAGGGCCACAGGACTCCTGTCTAGTACTTGTCTTGTGGTTGTCTTCGCCTGAGGGTGCGCATAAGTTGAGTGGCTACTCAGGGCCACATGACTCCTGTCTAGTACTTGTCATGTGGTTGTCGTCGCCTGAGGTGTGCACTTGTGGTTGGCCACTCAGGATTAAAGAGATTAATACGTCGTCCATGTTTTAGATAGCTTCCAGTGCAACCTTATGGTATTATGGGCTCTGCCGGGATTAAGTAAGTTGTGAGGTCAAACTTGTTGCTAGACATGATGATGTGGCTTGCAACCAAACGGGAACGGGTCTAGCTAGTTATGGTTGAAGCCTCCTTCTGAAAGATCTTGTCTCATTTCTTCTCTTGGGAAGGGTGGGTCGTAAGGTGAAAGTGCACAACCTCTCGAGAGTTAAACCTAAGATCTTAGCCGTGTCCCCGGTTATGGACAATTTGAGCTTTCTAGGCAAGGAATGTACGGAAGAATCTCATCACCATTTCTGAGTAAGCTTAAAATTTGAGTAGCAACTGTCGGATAGTACATGGGAGATTTAACCATGATACTGTTTATGACATCATTATGAGTTTTGTAAAATGTTTTGTTTTGAAATAAAATGTAGGATAAAATTGGCTTTGTGCAAAATTGCCTAAACTCCACTTGCCAAATATCATGTAGATAGTTATGCCCAAAACAGCCACCATATAAGTGTCATTTGCCAGTACATCATTTTACTGACCTCCATTCGTGGGGCTGCATATTCAAACGTGCAGGTTCGTCTGAGGAGGATTACTAGGTAGGATCTCGGGTCTACATTCCATCATGTCTGCCTGTGGCGCATGAAGACAATGGAGGCTCATTGAAGTTATTTTTTCGTTATGTTTGCTTTGAACATTTATATTTGAGCTAGTCTATTTGACTATGCAATTTGTAAGACTTTATTTTATCTCCTGAGGATCTACGTTGTAATAAATTTGGTACTATTGCTATGATTACTACATTTGAAATGTGTGTGCTATCAGTAATCCCAGGAATAGCACTATACACAGGTATCTTGCCTTATTTAAAAGGTAGGGTGTTACACAAGACCTTTTTGATCAAGTTCAAGGAGCTGGAGTCTTCTCGAAGATAGATTTAAGGTCAGGATACCATCAAATCAAGATCAAGAAGGAGGATGTGCCAAAAACAGTGTTTGTATCAAGGTATGGACACCATGAATATTTGGTTGTACCATTTGGACTAACAAATGCACCAGCTATTTTCATGAATTTGATGAACAAGATATTCATGAAGTATTTGGACAAGTTCGTGATAGTGTTTATAGATGATATTCTAATCTATTCCAAAGATAAAGAAGAACATGCCAAGCATTTGAAGATAGTTCTGCAAATTTTGAGAGAACATCAGCTATATGCAAAGTTCAGTAAGTGCAAATTTTGGTTAGAAAGTGTTGAATTCCTTGGACATGTCATAACCAGATAAGGAATAACGGTGAATCCAAGCAAGGTTCAGTCCGTACTGGAGTGGAAGTCACCCAAAAATGCTAAGGAGATACGAGGATTTCTTGGTATGGCAGGCTATTATCGGAGGTTCATTGAAGGATTTTCGAAGATTGCAGGACCAATGACCAAGTTACTCAAGAAAAACACCCCATTTGTGTGGACTGATGAATGTGAAACAAGTTTTCAAACACTCAGGGAGAAGTTAACCACATCACCAGTGTTAGCAGTTCCTGAACCAGGAAAGGATTACACGGTGTATTGTGATGCATCCAAGGATGTGTTCTAATGCAAGATCGGAAAGTAATAGCTTATGGATCAAGACAATTAAAACCACATGAACATAACTATCCAGTACATGATCTAGAGTTGGCAGCAGTTGTTTATGCTCTGAAGAGTTGGAGACAGTTTATGTATGGATCCAAATGTGAATTATACACATATCATAAGAGTTTGAAATATTTATTCACTCAGAAGGAATTAAACATGAGACAAAAGAGATGGTTAGAGTTGATTAAGGATTATGACCTTACAATCAATTACACACCAGGCAAGGCTAATGTAGTAGCAGATGCCTTAAGCAGAAAGAGTACTGAAAATCAACCTACAGAATGGGAGATTCCAAAAGAACTTCGGAAAGAGCTAGAGGAAGCCCAGATTTTATTTATTCAAAGTGATTCCATGGGAAGTATAGCAACCATGAGGATCATGGATGAGATGTATTCAGACTTAAAATATGAGATCATTCGAAAACAAGCGGATGATTCATTCATCCAAGAAGAAATCAAAAGGATTGGAGAAGGTAAACCATCGGAATTCAATCTCGGAGAGTTTGATTCTCTATACTTTTAGAAAAGAATGTGTGTACCGGATGATCCAGAAGTGAAGTCAATCATATTAAAGGAAGCACATGAAACCCCTTATTCAATACATTCGGGAAGTACTAAAATGTATATGGATTTGAAGGAGATGTTCTGGTGGAATAACATGAAGAAAGAGATAGCTCAATATGTCTCTGAATGCCATACATGTCAGTGAGTGAAGGCAGAACATCAGAGTCCTGCTGGATTACTTAAACCCCTTGAGATACCAGAGTGGAAATGGGATGAAATCAGAATGGATTTTGTTACTGGTCTACCAATGACTAGTAAAAGGAAGGATATGATATGGGTAATAGTGGATCGACTTACCAAGAGTGCTCATTTCATAGCTGTAAATCAAAAGGATACTTCAGAAAAGCTTGTGGATATATATGTTAAGGAAATAGTTAGCAAGCATGGAGTACCAAAGAAGATAGTCTCAGATAGAGGTTCGATTTTCACATCAGCATTTTGGAAACAACTCCAAGAAGCTTTGGGATCCAAGTTGGATTTCAGTACAGCGTATCATCCACAAACCGGAGGACAAACCGAAAGAACCAATCAGATACTTGAAGATATGCTTAGAGCAAACTTTGGAGGCTCATGGGAGGACCATCTACCATTGGCGGAATTCTCATATAACAATAGTTATCAGAGTAGTATCCAGATGGCACCGTATGAAGCATTGTACGGGAGGAAGTGTAGATCCCCAATTTTTTGGTTTGAAACCGGAGAGAACAAGGAGTTTACACCAGACTACATCAAGGAGAGACAAGGAGTCATCGAGGTGATCCAGGATAGACTCAAAATAGCTCAAAGTCGCCAAAAGAGTTATGCTGACCAAAGGAGAAGAGTTTGGGAGCCAAAAATAGGAGACATGGTATATTTGAAAGTTAGCCCAATGAAAGGACTCAAAAGGTTCGGAGTAAAAGGAAAATTAAGTCCTCGATATATAGGACCATTCAAGATACTCAGTCAGAATTTAGGAACAACTTTTGAGTTAGAATTACCCAAGCAACTAAGTCTGATTCACAATGTATTTCATGTTTCACAACTCAGAAAGTGTTTGAAGGCACCTGATGATCCCATCACACATGAAGAAATAGAATTGCAATCAGACCTAACTTATGTGGAGAAGCCTAAAAAGATCTTGGAAGTACAGTGGAAGAAGATAAGGAATAGAGCAATCAAATATTGCAAGATTCAATGGCAACATCACCCTGAACGAGAAGCAACATGGGAGACGGAAGCGGAGCTCAGGAAGTCTTACCCCGAGCTATTCAGGTACCAATCTTAACTTCGGGACGAAGTTTCTGTTAAGGGGGCGAGGCTGTAACAACCCAGAACATAGGATACACGAAGGGTAGATTTAGAAATGGGATGTGCATTTCATCGCAAAACGGGGGAAATTTTCGCGCTTTGTTGCAACTAAACCTAAGAGGGATCGAGGTTCTCTCTCATTTTGCAATTAGGGTTAGGCAATGTGAGTTAGTAAAATTCGACATGATCTCTTTTGTATCTTGTTGATTTGGGAGTTGATTTCATTTGACAAGTAATAATAAATTGATAATATTAAACAATAAGCAAAAGTGATTATAGAAAAAGGAAATCAGAATTGAAATACAACTTATAAATTTAAATGACTTTGAATTTCCCATTGAATTATAAATACAACAATTATTCAGAAATAGAATTATTACATAAACCAAAAAGCTCATAAGCAAAACTTGAGCTTTATTGATATAACAACACATATACATTGTCTTTACAATATTCTTGATACAAGAATTAATGGAAAATAAACAGAAATAAATAGAATATTACATTATTTGAGACTACACTAAAAACCTAGACTAATGACTTGGAAGAATTCTTCTATGGTCATATTCACCTTCAAAAACCTGCAAAACAAACAAGAACACTAGCCAGGGGTTAAGAAATTAGCACACCTTCAGTTTGGTCAGTAAACCAAGTGTCATTGACACTTGTGCTTGTCCAAAACAATGGACAGCACCAGGATAAGAGCAACAGCAGACCAAACCTGAGCAACCTAGGGGCTCAAGTTTCAGCATATGAGCACACTGCTCATGTGTGTTGTGCAAGCAACAGCAAGGCCATGCAATGGCCTGCTGGGCCTCCAAGAGCTGAGGTTTGTAGAACAGCAGCAAGTTTTCCCTTAAGTCGATCACCCAAGGTTTATCGAACTCAGGGAGGAAGATGTCAAAGATATCCCTCTCATGCAACCCTGCAACCACAAAGCAAGAAGTCTCTTGTGTCCCGAACACACCTAATACACTTGTCAGATGTATAGGTGCACTAGTTCGGCGAAGAGATAGTGAAATACAGGTGGTATGAATGAATATGAGCAGTAGTAACGGCACCAGAAAATAGCTTGATGCTACAACTGGCGTGTGGTTGATGGTGGTAATATTGCAGGCAGTACAGATGCAGTAGAACAGTAAACAAGTGATGATTGCAGTATTTGGGAACAAGGCCTAGGGATTACACTTTCACTAGTGGACACTCTCAACACTGATCACATAACAGAATAGATAAATGCTATACTCTACACTCTCTTGTTGGATGATGAACACCACTAATTGTGTAGGGCTACAAGAACCCTCAATGCCGGAGTTAACAAGCTCCACAATATTCGATATTCATATTTAAATAACCTTAGAGTGCATGATAGATCAACACAACTATACCAAGTACTAACATAGCATGCACACTGTCACCTTCATACTATGAAAGGAGGAATAGATCACATTAATACCATCATAGTAATAGTTAACTTCATAATCTACAAGAGATCACAATCATAAACTACGCCAAGTACTACATGATGCACACACTGTCACCATTACATCATGGAGGAGGAATAGAGTACTTTAATAACATCACTAGAGTAGCACATAGATGAATAGTGATACAAAACTCATATGAATCTCAATCATGTAAAGCAGCTCATGAGATCATTGTATTGAAGTACATGGAGAGAGAGATTAACCACATAGCTACCGGTACAGCCCTTAGCCTCGATGGAGAACTACTCCCTCCTCATGGGAGACAGCAGCGTTGATGAAGATGGCAGTGGTGTCGATGGAGATGCCTTCCGGGGGCACTTCCCCGTCCCGGCGGCGTGCCGGAACAGAGACTCCTGTCCCCCAGATCTTGGCTTCGCGATGGTGGCGGCTCTGGAAGGTTTCTCGCACCGTGGCTTTTCCGTCTCGAAGATTTAGGTCAGGGACCTTTAAATAGGCGAAGAGGCGGAGTCGGAGGGCTGACGAGGCGGTGACACCATAGGGGGGCGCGCCCCCCTGGGCCGCGCCGCCCTGTCATCTGGTGGCCCTGTGGCCCCCCTCTGGTGGCTCTCGGGTGTTCTGGAAGCTTCATCCAATTATAAGATGCTGGGCGTTGATTTCGTCCAATTCCGAGAATATTTCCTTACTAGGATTTCTGAAACCAAAAACAGCAGAAAACAGGAACTGGCACTTCGGCATCTCGTCAATAGGTTAGTTCCGGAAAATGCATAAAATCATCATAAAGTGTGAACAAAACATGTAGGTATTGTCATAAAACAAGCATGGAACATAAGAAATTATCGATACGTCGGAGACGTATCAGCATCCCCAAGCTTAGTTCCTACTCGTCCTCGAGTAGGTAAACGATAACAAAGATAATTTCTGAAGTGACATGCTACCAACATGATCTTAATCATACTATTGTAAAGCATATGAGATGAATGCAGCGATTCAAAGCAATGGTAAAGACAATGATTAAACAACTAAATCATATAGCAAAGACTTTTCATGAATAGTACTTTCAAGACAAGCATCAATAAGTCTTGCATAAGAGTTAACTCATAAAGCAATAAATTCAAAGTAAAGGCATTGAAACAACACAAAGGAAGATTAAGTTTTAGCGGTTGCTTTCAACTTGTAACATGTATATCTCATGGATATTGTCAATGCAAAGTAATATAATAAGTGCAATATGCAAGTATGTAGGAATCAATGCACAGTTCACACAAGTGTTTGCTTCTTGAGATAGAGAGAAATAGGTGAACTGACTCAACATAAAAGTAAAAGAAAGGCCCTTCGCAGAGGGAAGCATTGATTGTTGTGTTTGTGCTAGAGCTTTTATTTTGAAAACATAAAGAGAGCATAAAAGTAAATTTTTGAGAGGTGTTTGTTGTTGTCAACGAATGGTAATGGGCACTCTAACCCCCTTGCCAGACAAACCTTCAAAGAGCGGCTCCCATGAAACATTTTTATTTTTGGGTGGCACTCCTTCCAACCTTTACTTTCACAAACCATGGCTAACCGAATCCTCGGGTGCCTGCCAACAATCTCATACCATGAAGGAGTGCCTTTTTATTTTAGTTTTATTTAGATGACACTCCTCCCCACCTTTGCTTTCTCAAGCCATGGCTAACCGAATCCTTGGGTGCCGTCCAACAATCACATACCATGGAGGAGTGTCTATTTTTTTTGTAAAATTATGAAAGTTAATTAGTTGGGGCTGGGAACCCCATTGCCAGCTCTTTTTGCAAAATTATTGGATAAGCGGATGAAGCCACTAGTCCATTGGTGAAAGTTGCCCAACAAGATTGAAAGATAAACACCACATACTTCCTCATGAGCTATAAAACATTGACACAAATAAGAGGTAATAACTTTTGAAGTGTTTAAAGATAGCACTCAAGCAATTTACTTTGGAATGGCAGAGAAATACCATGTAGTAGGTAGGTATGGTGGACACAAGTGGCATAGTTTTTGGCTCAATGATTTTGGATGCATGAGAAGTAATCCCTCTCAATACAAGGCTTAGGCTAGCAAGGTTGTTTGAAGCAAACACAAGTATGAACCGGTACAGCAAAGCTCACATAAAAACATATTGCAAGCATTATAAGACTCTACACTGTCCTCCTTGTTGCTCAAACCCTTACTAGAAAATATCTAGACTTTAGAGAGACCAATCATGCAAACCAAATTTGAGCAAGCTCTATGTATTTCTTCACTAATAGGTGCAAAGTATATGATGCAAGAGCTTAATCATGAGCACAAAAATTTCCAAGTATCAAATTATTCAAGACATCATACCATTTACCACATGTAGCATTTTCTGTTTCCAACCATATAACAATTAATGAAGCAGTTTCAACCTTTGCCATGAAAATTAAAAGCTAAGAACACATGTGTTCATATGAACCAGAGGATCGTGTCTCTCTCCCACACAAGCATTTATAAAAACAAAAACATACAGACGCTCCAAGTAAAGTACATAAGATGTGACCGAATAAAAATATAGTTTCAAGGGAGGAACCTGATAATTTGTCGATGAAGAAGGGGATGCCTGTCAACACCCGGATTTTTAAGTCCAGATGCCTGTTATGCCATACATCGCAATCCCAGGAATATTGTTGTTGCGAGACATAACAGTTGAATATCATAAGTCATCATTCATTACATACCATAGTCGTCTTACAATTCGAGATCACATGATCCAATATTACACAAATAGTTGATCTATTGATCAACGGACACAAAGTTCATAGTTTCATAGCGGAAGCGTAAGTAGAAGGGACTCTCCAGTCCACAGGCCAACGTCTGACGTCAGAAGATTCCCTAGTTGTCGTAGGCGTCCTGCTGGTCGTCGTCTTGATAGTTCTGGTCTTCTTCATAGTCTGGCCATTTGAATAGCCAGGGACACAGCCGTGAGTACTTTAAAGTACTCGCAAACTAATACTAATGTAAGTACTAACAATTCTAGTAAGGAGTGCTAAGCTCTAGTTTATTTTGCATAAAGCCAATTTTAGTTCACAAACATTTTAGTAAACAACTCTTCATGTGCTAACTAACTCAAGTGGGAACATTAGTGTCATTCCCACAACTCTGTTGTGATTCGAAGTCAAAGTCACATTTCCAATTCAAATTCACAAGTCACCATTCACCATTCATAGTTTTTAGAAAAGTTCTTATGACGGAACAGTATGGCCTTTCCAACTGTCCATGACCGCGGACGCGGCTATTCGAATAGGTTAAACTCTGCAGAGGTTGTACACTTGTGCCACAACAATTGCAATAGTTCGTCAGGGGTAACTGGCCCTGATTTATCGTACGCAGTACGCGAACTACCAATCCTAACCTTTCATTTACATACCCTAGTATAGGCACCTCTCCCCATGAGCTTGGCCTCCCGGTGATAGCCAACTGTTATCCCGGGAACTGCACAGGGCTTGGCCGTACAATTCACCTCAGTTCACGTCATTTCACTTTCAACAGAGGTAGCCTCGGCATAACCCCTATGACGCTTGTTCAGAGGGAACCCATACTAAGACACCTAAATTTCCAGCTAAGCCTTACCCAGATTCAGGTATTGTGGGGGTACTTGTAAAATTGGAATGGTATCGCATCCGAACCCAACCATCAGTTTTTGTAAAGTTCACCAAGTCATTCACAGATCATATTCACCTTCAAAATCTTTCAAATAGAATGACTCATCATTCCAAGGTTTTCAAAGTCATTTCATTTCACAAGTTCCCAACTAAGGTAGTCACTTTTAATTTAGCACTAGCATCTAAGTATGAGGGGTGCTAAGTACTTTGCTTTGCTTCTAGGCTAACCTTGATACTCTTGTACTATTCCAATACTAATCAAGTGAATCATAAATCAGAAGTACTTTGATAAAACAAAAGTAAATAAAGATTGTAAAGTAAAACTGGGAAATAGGATCATAAGCATAAAGTAAATGGGGTAATGCCTTGCTCATGGTGAGCTTTGCACTTTGCAAGAGTATTATCTTGCCTTGGTTGAGGTGGTGGTCAAAGTTCTCTTCTCCTTCCTCTTTGTAGAAGACCTCCTCCTCCTGATAGTCTCTGGTACTAGCGTCTAAAATACGAATACGGGGTACACAATCATCATACCAAACTTATTTACTAAACTAAGCACACACATGATTCACACAACTTAAACTAGCATCACACCTTACTAGTAAGTTGGTGAATGTGTTTTTCTTATTTAATAATTTCCTCTCATACTAACTTAGGTGTTACTTTTAATTACTTAGAGAAATAATTTCCTCTCATTATCTTATTAAGATTTAATTTCTCTTATGAATAATATATGACCTAGGTTGACCAAAGTCAACCTCTTCATACTTATCATCTGAGAAAATGATTTAAATGAGGTTCCATACCTCATGCAATTTAATACTAACATGGTAGTGATTTAATGTCACCAAATAACTCAATATGAGATTTTATAGACCATGGTCACTACCTCATGTTGAATTACTTGAGAAGAAGATTTAAATGAGAGGAAAACCTCTCATATGATTTAACACATAGTTGTAACTAAGTTAAAAACTACCATTAAGGTGATTTAATATCATCAACAATTCATATGAGACATATATGACCAGAGTCTCTACCTCATTTTGAATTGTTCATGACAAGATTTAAGTGAGAGAAAAACTCCCCTATGATTTATTAATAGTTTTGGACAATATCTTTGACTAGAACTAGCCATATAGTCCTTTAATTAGTCTAGGCCATGATCATTCAAAGTAAGCATGGTATATTTTTGCATAAACAATTAGCAAAAGTGTAATGTGATTTATAGGAGTTGGAATTAACTTAAAATCATTTGTGGTTGATTTTTAATAATTATTCTAAGGCAGAAAAGTCCCTGTCTTGTTTATTTTGCTACATTAATTATACAACAGATATGGGTTTGAATCCAATGGCATTGTGTATAGAAAACTTTAAGCTTTCCAAATATATAAAATTTGTAAAATTTGGCCAAGTAGATTTGGAGTTATTCAATTTTAAACACAGCATCAGTTTGCAATTTAACTGAAAAAGAATTAACGAAATTTGAAATCAAACTGGGGGCGGGAAACGAAGTGGGCCGGCCCAGCGGAGGCCTGGGCCACGCGTGCATGGCGCATGCACGTCGGACGTGGGCGATGCACGCAGATCGTCGGATGACGATCCGACGGCGCTGGGCCGTCGTCTTCCTCCCGAACCAGGGATCTTGCGGGGGCCATAACTTTCACCCCGGAGCTCGGATTAAGGCGGGGTTGGTTGCGTTGGAAAGCTCTTGCCAAGGGCTTCAAAGTGGTATAGGTTTTAGAGGCTAGGGTGGCGAAAGTTTGGGCGGCTTTTGGTGTGGCCGCCGGCGAGCTTGTGGGCGCCGGTGAGCTGCGAGGAGGGAAAAAGGGAGGCGCTAGGGAGAAGAGAGGGAGGCTGTGAGATGGTGTGGTGCTATCCATGGCAAGGGGCGGGGTTTATATAGGCTCCAGGGACGGGAACGCGACGGGGCGGGCATGGGGCGACGTCGACGGTCCCGGCCCGTGCGTAGGCAGGGGAGCGTGTCTGGCGGGCTGCTGTCGTCCAGGGGAGCACGTGGGAGAAGGGAGAGGGCGAGAGGGGGCCTGGGTCGATGGCGCTCGTCGATGCACTGGCGCGTCCAGAGCGTGTCGGGCGCGCGTCTGGCGCGTTCTGGGCGCGTCGGGGCACGACCCGTCCCCGGCGTTGCCGTGTCCCTCTCTGACCAGGGCTAGTACTGGCATGTCCAGTAGGGCAAGGGAGTGCTGGGAGACAAGGTTGGCATGGCTAGCAAGGTAGGGAGACTAGGGTGGCATGTGGTGCATGTATGGCCGGCATGGCAAGGTTTGTGCCAAATTAGTGCAATGCCAGGGTTGAAAAGGGGGCACTAGGGCATGGGGAGGCTAGGGAGGTGTTGCAGGGGACCAAGGGGAGACAAGGGTTGGGCCAACACTATTGCAAATAGTGCAAATTGATTTGGTGTGATATTGCTCACAAGGTGTTTGTAAAAATGGCCGAAAGAAAAATGTTTTCAAATTTTGGAAATATTTTTGGGGGATTGCATTCATATATTATTTGAAGTAGAAAGGTGGTGGTGGTGGTTAATTTGGTGAAAGTTTGCAAGATTTCAAATTGGGGTGAATCTTCTCTTTATTTCAATGTCTCTACTTGTCTCCTTTATTCTGGTCAACCTAGGAAGAGTCAACCCTGATGGTCAACATCAAACTTGTTCATCTTGATGAGGTCTTGGATGACATGTCAAGATTTGGTCAAGGTTAGTTTAGGAAAAGTCCAAACCAGGGGTGCAAAGTGGGTAACATTTTATAAATGGGCAAAGTGACCAATAACTTATGTGAGTTGAACTTGCATTTTTTTTCTTTGATTTGATTCTGGTTTCTTTGATGCATTTGTGTTTGTTATTGATATATAAGTGTTTTACAACCAATGGCACAAGCCAAAGTGGCCTTGGTTGAAGATTTGCAAAAATGGCTAAATGTGTATGTGAGTGAAAATGGGATTTTCTCCCTATTTGTTTTCTCTCTTTTTGATTTGATTTTTCTTGACTCCAAAGTGATTCTTACTAGTTTAGGAACATTTCCCAACCATTGAAACCATTCCAAAAGGTCTAGCTCAAGGATTTGTAAAATTGGCCATAACACATGAGAGGTGACATGTCAATTTTTCTTATTCTTGTAATGTGCTCCCCTTGCTTCACTTGGGCAAGGTTGAGGGTCAATTTAGGGTTAGATTAGGTTTAGAGATGGTTTCACACCATTTGGTCAAAGTAGAAGTGCATAGGACAAGAATTGGTGAAAATGGCTGTGTGTCACATATGCCTCTATGCATATGTGGCATTTGATTTTTAATTTGACTAGGCTTGACCCAATTGATGTTGTTGAGTGTTGAAATGGTATATAGGAGTGATCCAACCATTCACTACAAGTCTTAGGGTCAAGATCCTCAATTTCACAAATTTGATATTTTGCTCTCATATGCCTCTATGGCATTATTACTTTCTTTTTAAAATCTTTTGTTTCACTTTGGATTGGGTTTGAGAAGTACTAGATAAGGTTTATGAAGGTTTTCCAATCCTCTAAATAAAGTAGAAAGTCCTAGGGTAAAGTTTTACAAAAATAGCCATAGGCACATATGCCTCTATGCATATGTTTGATTTTATTTTGTTTCACACTTGAATTGGTTGGTAAGTGCTTTGTTGAGTGTGTTGAGGTATTTCAATTCATCTACTCAAGGTAGACAAGGCAAAGCTCATCATTTTCAACAAGTATCCATAGGCTTGCATAGCATTTTTCTTAAATAAGATCATTCCTTTTTATTTTATTTTTCAAAGATTGATGACAAGAGGGATGAGGTTTAGGGTTTAGTAAGTTTTGCAAGGGTTCACCACCATTTTAGCAAAGTAAGAAAAGTAGAGTTCAAAACCTCCATATTAGGGCTATAGGCCCACATATGTATTTTTCTTCTATTTTGGTTTCTCAAAATAGATCCAAAGGATTTTTGAGGAGGTTAGGGTTTAGGGTTTTTCTTATTTGATTTATTTCTCTTTTAATTTTATTTGGTTTGTGATCTTCACTTGATCACTTTAGGGTTTTAGGGTTTATCACATAAGCATAATAACACTCATCATGGCAAAAACACAAGTAATAGGTAGGAGCACTAAGCATAGCACCCTATATAGGAAAAGTTTTTGTTGGTTCGCATTTTTGGAAAAAGGAAATTTATTTTCTCTTTGTTTTGAAATTTGGGGTGTTACAAACCCTTCCCCCTTAAAAAACTCTCGTCCCGAGATTTTAAGAAAAGTTAGGTTCCTAAGAGAGATTGGGCGATATGATTTAGCAGGGAACGTACTTGGCATGTTCTGAGGTGCTTCTTGAGCTTCGGTGGCCGTCATGTTGTAGTAGCGGCCGTTGTTGTTCGGGTTCTTTCTTGCGGCAAAGCGGCGTTGGTTCTGAGTAGGTGCAGCGGTGTTGCCGGCGAGTTTGGCGAGCCTCTTGGGACACTCGTTGGAGTAGTGCCCCACTACACCACACTCATAACAAGTGATGGTGGCCTTGTCCTTGTTGGCGACGGGGATGGCGTTGCTTCCATTCCTAGGGCCAGTGTTGTTGTTGTTGTTGTTGTTGTTGTTCCCGTTGTTGTTGTTGTTGGGGTTGTTGTTGCTGGTGTGATTGGTGTTGTTGTTGTTGCCTCCGGGCTTCGGGGGTCCTCCGTGGTTGTTGGTGTAGTTTGGGCGGTAGTTCTGAGCAGGGGGCTTGTTGTACTTTGGAGTATATCCTCGTTGTTGCGGTACTTCTGGGTATTGCTGGACCCATGCTGATTCATCATCCGGCGCTTGCAGTTCTCATTGGCTTGGTGAAGCTTCCCTTCCATCTGGATGGCGGAGTCCACCAGGGCTTCTAGGTCAGCAAAGGGAATGTTGACCAGTACGGTCTGCATCTCGTCATGGAGTCCGTTCAGAAATCTTTCTTTCCTCTTCTCATTGGTATCGGTCTCGTCCGGGGCGTACCTTGACAGAGTAAGAAATCTGTCGCGGTATTCTACCACGGACATCCTGCCTTGCTTGAGTTCGCGGAACTCGTCTCTCATCATCTTGATCAGTCCTTGGGGCACATGGTACTTGCTAAACTTGAGCTTGAAATCCTCCCAAGTCATGAACTGACCTCCGTTCATGGCACGGGTGCTTGTCCACCAAGCGCGGGCTGGTCCGGCAAGATAGTGAGTTGCAAACAAGACCTTCTCATTGGCTTTCACTCCAGCTACTTCCAAGTTATTCTCCATCGTCTGGAGCCAGTCATCGGCATCGAGGGGCTCTTCGGTCTTGTTGAAGATAGGTGGGTTGGTGTTCTGAAAGTTCTTCAGTTTTGACCCAGGGTGGTCGTGGTTCCCATGACCGTTGTTGTTCTGAGCGAGCTGTTGCAGTGCAGCAATGTTGGCTTGGCGTTCAGCTCTCTCGGCTTCTCGGTCGGCCATCATCATCTCTAGCATCTGCAGCATGGCGTCTTGGGTGGCGTTGCGGGTTGGTGGGGCCATCTGAACATCGGAGTGGATGATAAGATAAGAGGGAAATTTCTACGGTTTGTTTTGAATTAGAGTTCACGAAGTTCAAAACTTAAACAGTTGAGTAGTGTTGAGGGGGGTATAACCAACAACACTTTTTCATTCATACCAAACATCACTCATTACAAATCTAACACACCGTTGGTTTGAAGAACCATTCATTCGCTCTACGATACAAGGGGATCCTGATACAAATCACACCTACTTAAGTGCTGTAGTGATACTACTCTTGAGGGTGAATTCTTCGTCTTCCCGGGTAATGTGCTTGGCGAGAGGCGAGGGCGTTGTCCAAATCCCTGCGTGTTTTGTACAGCCTGAAGTCCTGGTGTGCTACATAGGGGTTCATCTCCGTGTGTGGGGGCATGGTCATCGATTGTCCCATGGATTCATGTCTTGGGTAGTAGATGAAGCGGGTGTTCTTGATCTTGTTCTCATTTTGTCCACACAGACGGGAAATTGCTTCTTGCATAGCTCTGACTAGTCCTTCCTTCCAAGTGTTTCCCGTTACAAAAATCCAGATGGTTTCCCATACCGGGGCTCCAAGCTTTCTTCGTAGATCAGTAGAAACTTCCCACCGAGGTGTTTCTCCGGAGTGGTTGTTGAGGGGTATTCCGAAGAACTCGGGATACGGGTGTCCTAGATATTCCACTAGTTGCTTCAAATCCTTTTCGAACCTTAGGTCGCCTACGGGACCAAGCTGATAGAACTCCCATTGGTACTCCATCTGTGAGCAATTAGGATAAGTAAGTTAAAGAAGTAGTCAAGTGTGCAAAGTTTTAGGTAGTTCTACAAGGAAAAATTAGGGCATGAATTTCTCATTTTTGAAAAAGATCTCAAGGATGAGAGGGAGAATAAGTTTTTCCAAGTATTCACTTCTTTGGTTTTGAAACTAAGTTTTTCAGATGTCCATTCTAACTAGGGTCTTCTAAGGTCAAACAATGGCTCTGATACCAACTTGTCAACACCCGGATTTTTAAGTCCAGATTCCTGTTATGCCATACATCGCAATCCCAGGAATATTGTTGTTGCGAGACATAACAGTTGAATATCATAAGTCATCATTCATTACATACCATAGTCGTCTTACAATTCGAGATCACATGATCCAATATTACACAAATAGTTGATCTATTGATCAACGGACACAAAGTTCATAGTTTCATAGCGGAAGCGTAAGTAGAAGGGACTCTCTAGTCCACAGGCCAACGTCTGACGTCAGAAGATTCCCTAGTTGTCGTAGGCGTCCTGCTGGTCGTCGTCTTGATAGTTCTGCTCTTCTTCATAGTCTGGCAATTTGAATAGCCAGGGACACAGCCGTGAGTACTTTAAAGTACTCGCAAACTAATACTAATGTAAGTACTAACAATTCTAGTAAGGAGTGCTAAGCTCTAGTTTATTTTGCATAAAGCCAATTTTAGTTCACAAACATTTTAGTAAACAACTCTTCATGTGCTAACTAACTCAAGTGGGAACATTAGTGTCATTCCCACAACTCTGTTGTGATTCGAAGTCAAAGTCACCTTTCCAATTCAAATTCACAAGTCACCATTCACCATTCATAGTTTTTAGAAAAGTTCTGATGACGGGACAGTATGGCCTTTCCAACTGTCCATGACCGCGGACGCGGCTATTCGAATAGGTTAAACTCTACAGAGGTTGTACACTTGTGCCACAACAATTGCAATAGTTCGTCAGGGGTAACTGGCCCTGATTTATCGTACGCAGTACGCGAACTACCAATCCTAACCTTTCATTTACATACCCTAGTATAGGCACCTCTCCCCATGAGCTTGGCCTCCCGGTGATAGCCAACTGTTATCCCGGGAACTGCACAGGGCTTGGCCGTACAATTCACCTCAGTTCACGTCATTTCACTTTCAACGGAGGCAGCCTCGGCATAACCCCTATGACGCTTGTTCAGAGGGAACCCATACTAAGACACCTAAATTTCCAGCTAAGCCTTACCCAGATTCAGGTATTGTGGGGGTACTTGTAAAATTGGAATGGTATCGCATCCGAACCCAACCATCAGTTTTTGTAAAGTTCACCAAGTCATTCACAGATCATATTCACCTTCAAAATCTTTCAAATAGAATGACTCATCATTCCAAGGTTTTCAAAGTCATTTCATTTCACAAGTTCCCAACTAAGGTAGTCACTTTTAATTTAGCACTAGCATCTAAGTATGAGCGGTGCTAAGTACTTTGCTTTGCTTCTAGGC
Organism: Lolium perenne; assembly: GCF_019359855.2. Lineage (NCBI taxonomy): Eukaryota > Viridiplantae > Streptophyta > Magnoliopsida > Poales > Poaceae > Lolium > Lolium perenne. The sequence continues at coordinate 176,786,285 of NC_067246.2, read as the reverse complement.
TAACCTTGATACTCTTGTACTATTCCAATACTAATCAAGTGAATCATAAATCAGAAGTACTTTGATAAAACAAAAGTAAATAAAGCTTGTAAAGTAAAACTGGGAAATAGGATCATAAGCATAAAGTAAATGGGGTAATGCCTTGCTCATGGTGAGCTTTGCACTTTGCAAGAGTATTATCTTGCCTTGGTTGAGGTGGTGGTCAAAGTTCTCTTCTCCTTCCTCTTTGTAGAAGACCTCCTCCTCCTGATAGTCTTCGGTACTAGCGTCTAAAATACGAATACGGGGTACACAATCATCATACCAAACTTATTTACTAAACTAAGCACACACATGATTCACACAACTTAGACTAGCATCACACCTTACTAGTAAGTTGGTGAATGTGTTTTTCTTATTTACTAATTTCCTCTCATACTAACTTAGGTGTTACTTTTAATTACTTAGAGAAATAATTTCCTCTCATTATCTTATTAAGATTTAATTTCTCTTATGAATAATATATGACCTAGGTTGACCAAAGTCAACCTCTTCATACTTATCATCTGAGAAAATGATTTAAATGAGGTTCCATACCTCATGCAATTTAATACTAACATGGTAGTGATTTAATGTCACAAATAACTCAATATGAGATTTTATAGACCATGGTCACTACCTCATGTTGAATTACTTGAGAAGAAGATTTAAATGAGAGGAAAACCTCTCATATGATTTAACACATAGTTGTAACTAAGTTAAAAACTACCATTAAGGTGATTTAATATCATCAACAATTCATATGAGACATATATGACCAGAGTCTCTACCTCATTTTGAATTGTTCATGACAAGATTTAAGTGAGAGAAAAACTCCCCTATGATTTATTAATAGTTTTGGACAATATCTTTGACTAGAACTAGCCATATAGTCCTTTAATTAATCTAGGCCATGATCATTCAAAGTAAGCATGGTATTTTTTTGCATAAACAATTAGTACAAGTGTAATGTGATTTATAGGAGTTGGAATTAACTTAAAATCATTTGTGGTTGATTTTTAATAATTATTCTAAGGTAGAAAAGTCCATGTCTTGTTTATTTTGCTACATTAATTCTACAACAGATATGGGTTTGAATCCAATGGCATTGTGTAGAGAAAACTTTATGCTTTCCAAATATATAAAATTTGTAAAATTTTGCCAAGTAGATTTGGAGTTATTCAATTTTAAACACAACATCAGTTTGCAATTTAACTGAAAAAGAATTAACGAAATTTGAAATCAAACTGGGGGCGGGAAACGAAGTGGGCCGGCCCAGCGGCGGCCTGGGCCACGCGTGCATGGCGCATGCACGTCGGGCGCGGGCGACGCACGCAGATCGTCGGATGACGATCCGACGGCGCTGGGCCGTCGTCTTCCTCCTGAACCAGGGATCTTGCGGGGGCCATAACTTTCACCTCGGAGCTCGGATTAAGGCAGGGTTGGTTGCGTTGGAAAGCTCTTTCCAAGGGCTTCAAAGTGGTACAGGTGTTGGAGGCTAGGGTGGCCAAAGTTTGGGCGGCTTTTGGTGTGGCCGCCGGCGAGCTTGTGGGCGCCGGTGAGCTGCGAGGAGGGAAAAAGGGAGGCGCTAGGGAGAAGAGAGGGAGGCTGTGAGATGGTGTGGTGCTATCCATGGCGAGGGGCAGGGTTTATATAGGCTCCAGGGACGGGAACGTGACGGGGCGGGCATGGGGCGACGTCGACGGTTCCGGCGCGTGCGTAGGCAGGGGAGCGTGTCTGGCGGGCTGCTGTCGTCCAGGGGAGCGCGTGGGAGAAGGGAGAGGGCGAGAGGGGGCCTGGGTCGACGGCGCTCGTCGACGCACTGGCGCGTCCAGAGCGTGTCGGGCGCGCGCCTAGCGCGTTCTGGGCGCGTCGGGGCACGACCCGTCCCCGGCGTTGCCGTGTCCCTCTCCGACCAGGGCTAGTACTGGTATGTCCAGTAGGGCAAGGCAGTGCTGGGAGACAAGGTTGGCTTGGCTAGCAAGGTAGGGAGACTAGGGTGGCATGTGGTGCATGGATGGCCGGCATGGCAAGGTTTGTGCCAAATTAGTGCAATGCCAGGGTTGAAAAGGGGGCACTAGGGCATGGGGAGGCTAGGGAGGTGTTGCAGGGGACCAAGGGGAGACAAGGGTTGGGCCAACACTATTGCAAATAGTGTAAATTGATTTGGTGTGATATTGCTCACAAGGTGTTTGTAAAAATGGCCGAAAGAAAAATGTTTTCAAATTTTGGAAATATTTTTGGGGGATTGCATTCATATATTATTTGAAGTAGAAAGGTGGTGGTGGTGGTTAATTCGGTGAAAGTTTGCAAGATTTCAAATTGGGGTGAATCTTCTCTTTATTTCAATGTCTCTACTTGTCTCCTTTATTCTGGTCAACCTAGGCAGAGTCAACCCTGATGGTCAACATCAAACTTGTTCATCTTTATGAGGTCTTGGATGAAATGTCAAGAGTTGGTCAAGTTTAGTTTAGGAAAAGTCCAAACCAGGGGTGCAAAGTGGGTAACATTTTATAAATGGGCAAAGTGACCATTAACTTATGTGAGTTGAACTTGCATTTTTTTCTTTGATTTGATTCTGGTTTCTTTGATGCATTTGTGTTTGTTATTGATATATAAGTGTTTTACAACCAATGGCACAAGCCAAAGTGGCCTTGGTTAAATATTTGCAAAAATGGCTAAATGTGTATGTGAGTGAAAATGGGATTTTCTCCCTATTTGTTTTCTCTCATTTTGATTTGATTTTTCTTGACTCCAAAGTGATTCTTACTAGTTTAGGAACATTTCCCAACCATTGAAACCATTCCAAAAGGTCTAGCTCAAGGATTTGTAAAATTGGCCATAACACATGAGAGGTGACATGTCAATTTTTCTTATTCTTGTAATGTGCTCCCCTTGCTTCACTTGGGCAAGGTTGAGGGTCAATTTAGGGTTAGATTAGGTTTAGATATGGTTTCACACCATTTGGTCAAAGTAGAAGTGCATAGGACAAGAATTGGTGAAAATGGCTATGTGTCACATATGCCTCTATGCATATGTGGCATTTGATTTTTAATTTGACTAGGCTTGACCCAATTGATGTTGTTGAGTGTTGAAATGGTATATAGGAGTGATCCAACCGTTCACTACAAGTCTTAGGGTCAAGATCCTCAATTTCACAAATTTGATATTTTGCTCTCATTTGCCTCTATGGCATTATTACTTTCTTTTTAAAATCTTTTGTTTCACTTTGGATTGGGTTTGAGAAGTACTAGATAAGGTTTATGAAGGTTTTCCAATCCTCTAAATAAAGTAGAAAGGCCTAGGGTAAAGTTTTACAAAAATAGCCATAGGCACATATGCCTCTATGCATATGTTTGATTTTATTTTGTTTCACACTTGAATTGGTTGGTAAGTGCTTTGTTGAGTGTGTTGAGGTATTTCAATTCATCTACTCAAGGTAGACAAGGCAAAGCTCATCATTTTCAACAAGTATCCATAGGCTTGCATATGCCTTTTTCTTAAATAAGATCTTTCCTTTTTATTTTATGTTTCAAAGATTGATGACAAGAGGGATGAGGTTTAGGGTTTAGTAAGTTTTGCAAGGTTTCACCACCATTTTAGCAAAGTAAGAAAAGTAGAGTTCAAAACCTCCATATTAGGGCTATAGGCACACATATGTATTTTTCTTCTATTTTGGTTTCTCAAAATAGATCCAAAGGATTTTTGAGGAGGTTAGGGTTTAGGGTTTTTCTTATTTGATTTATTTCTCTTTTAATTTTATTTGGTTTGTGATCTTCACTTGATCACTTTAGGGTTTTAGGGTTTATCACATAAGCATAATAACACTCATCATGGCAAAAACACAAGTAATAGGTAGGAGCACTAAGCATAGCACCCTATATAGGAAAAGTTTTTGTTGGTTCTCATTTTTGGAAAAAGGAAATTTATTTTCTCTTTGTTTTGAAATTTGGGGTGTTACAATGCCTTGGGCATCCCCAAGCTTAGATGCTTGAGTCTTCTTGAAATATGCAGGGATGAACCACCGGGGCATCCCCAAGCTTAGAGCTTTCGCTCTTCTTGATCATATTGTATTATCCTCCTCTCTTGACCCTTGAAAACTTCCTCCACACCAAACTCAAAACAAACTCATTAGAGGGTTAGTGCATAATCAAAAATTCACATGTTCAGAGGTGACACAATCATTCTTAACACTTCTGGACATTACCCAAAGCTTCTGAAAGTTAATGGAATAGAAAAATCCATCAAACATAGCAAAAGAAGCAATACGAAATAAAAGGCAGAATCTGTCAAAACAGAACAGTCCGTAAAGACGAATTTCTATGAGGCACCAGACTTGCTCAAATGAAAATGCTCAAATTGAATGAAAGTTGCGTACATATCTGAGGATCACTCACGTAAATTTGCAGAATTTTCTGAGTTACCTACAGAGAATTAAGCCCAGATTCGTGACAGAAAGAAATCTGTTTCTACGCAGTAATCCAAATCTAGTATGAACCTTACTATCAAAGACTTTACTTGGCACAACAATGCAACAAAACTAAGATAAGGAGAGGTTGATACAGTAGTAACAACTTCCAAGAATCAAATATAAAACAAAATTACTATAGCAAAATAAACACATGGGTTATCACCCAAGAAGTTCTTTCTTTATAGCCATTAAGATGGGCTCAGCAATTTCAATGATGCACTCGCAATAAATAGTAGTTGAAGCAAAAGAGAGCATCAAGAGGCAAATTCAAAACAAATTTAAGCCTAAAATGCTTCCTATGAAAAGGAATCTTGTAAATAAACAAATTCATGAAGCATAATGCAATAAGCATAGAAAGATAAAACAAGTGCAGCTTCAAGATTTTCAGCAAAAAGAGAGGTGTTTTAGTAACATGAAAATTTCTACAACCATATTTTCCTCTCTCATAATAATATCCAGTAGCATCATGAGCAAACTCAACAATATAACTATCAAATGAAACATTCTTATCATGAGTGTAAGGGTACATTGCCCCTATGTGTGGTTTTGGTAATTAATGACAACCCCTATGGACTAATGTTTTCATTGAGTTTATATGAAGGAATATTCCATAGGTACTAATTGCTCTCCATGTGTTGGATTCAAGTATGGATGCCATGAAGATAAAGGTATATCTTGTGTATTGGCATCAAGATCATCGGTATGAAGATATATATATGTGATATGATCAATAAGAAGAAATGAAGATGGAGTTCTTATGTGGGACTCAATATTAGCCATGCTCTATCTTATGTGAGTATGTGAAGATACAAGGTTGAATTGGGCAAGTTCAAGATGAGCGTCTCAAGTGAATCACATACTTGAAGCTTGCCGTCCATTTGATGATAATGGACTTGTGAAGATGTGCATCAATGGAGCTTTCCCATCATAGTGTATGGGGGAGCATTTGTGAGTCTTCACGAAGCAACATTGGTCAAGTGAGGCATTCCGTCTTGAGTGAAGCTTGAAGAGTTATCATCAAGATCAAGTGGGATGCGCAAGGCAAAGGTATGGCCTTGCTAGGTTTTCCTTTTACCGGTCTCAAGGTGGATGTTGGGAGACCGGATTATAGGATAGATAGCCGCACTATTAAGAGGGGCTTTCGGTTGAGTAACTTGATCACATCGTCTTAGGGAGCTCAACCCTTTGCATACTTTGCATATCCTTATTGCTTCTTGGTGTTTCTCTATGTGAGGTTCTTGAGCTTGTTGCTAGCTTTACAACAAGCCCAAGTTCATCGAAAACGGAGTTCGCATGCATCTTCTATTGCGTTTTCGAGGTTGGGTGATTTTACCGGTTATTCATGATATAAGGTTCTAGACTTTTATATTCATGATAAAATCCCCTCCTACAATTTCTTGAGTTTGCACTTTCTATTGGATGGCATTTGTTATTATCTTTCCAACGGAATTTGTTTCATGTCAATCGGAGTTCGGGAGCAATAGTTATTAAAGAAAAGGTAAAAGAAGAAAAAGAAAAAAAAAGAAAAAAAGAGGGAAGGCAGCCGGTTGCCGCCCGGCCTGCCGGGCCGCACGCCGGCCCACCCGGTCGACCGGGTGGTCACTGGCCCATGCGCCGGGCAGCCCAGCTCCACCTCCGGTCCAACCGGACCTAACCGGGCCGCCTCTCTGTCCGGCCCAGGCGCCGGCCTCATGCGGGCCACCGGCGGCTTCCCCGGCCGACGGGCTCGGCGCCGGCTGGGCCTTAGGCGCCCCCGCACGGCCCACCTCCCCGCGCGCCCCTTGCTCCTCGCCGCCCATGCGCGCGCTCTGCCCCGCCCGGTCAGTGGGCCGGTCTGACCGAACAGGCCACCGGCCTCTCCGGCCCAGGCTCCGGTCGGCCGGCCTGCTGGCCGGCCTGGGCACTTTTTTGACTCGTTTTTGAGCCGATTTTCACCCGGTTTTTTCCCCAACGGTTATTTTTCTCCCTAGACAATAAATAGCCCTTCTTCCACCTTGAGCAACGAGTTCTTCCCATTCTCTCACCTCCATTGTTGCTATTTGAAGAACTTGCTCTCCCCCTTGTTTCCTCCAACCATTCTTGCTCATATTTGAGGATTTGAGAGAGGAGATCTAGATCTACACTTCCACCGATCCATTTCTTCTCTAAGTGAGGGAATCTCTTGGGATCTAGATCTTGGAGTCTTTGGTTGACTTTCCCCCTTGTTCTTCCTCTCCAATCTCATCCTAGCATTCGTTGCTTTGGTGGGATTTGAGTGTGAAGGACTTGAACACCTCCGGTGTTCTTGCTTTGCATCATTGCATAGTATTGAGCTCTCCACCACGATTTGTTCGAGTGAGAGACCGTGAGCTTGTTACTCTTGGAGGGTGACCTCCTAGTTGGCTTGGTTGGTGTCCCGGTGATCTCTTCGTGGAAGATTGTGAAGGGGCCCGGGCTTCTCCTTCGTGGAGCTTGTGAAGTGGTTGTGGAGCTTGCCATCTCCGGAGCGGAGGAAAAGCTAACCATAAGGAAAGGGCCATTATCCTTCGTGGGTGTGGTTCGGAGAATAGGGTGAGCCTTCGTGGCGCGGGGAATCATTCGTGGGACCTCCACTCCTCCAAACGTGACGTACCTTGTTGCAAAGCAAGGGAACACGGGAATACATCCTCGTCTCCGCGTGCCTCGGTTATTTCTATACCCGAGCTCTCTTTCCTTGTGATAGCCATCATGCTTGAAGTATATATATATATATCTTGCTATCACTTGTGCTACATATATCTTGTGCCTATCTTGCTTAGCTCTAGTTGCTATGTTACACTTAGTTGAGCTTAGCATATTTAGGGTTTGTGCTTGTAAACTAAACGATAGTTTAATTCCGCATTCTTACAAGACAAAATCCGCAAGAGTTTGTAATTGCCTATTCACCCCCCCCCCCTCTAGGCGACATCTCGATCTTTCAATGAGTCTCATGCATAAAATTATTACTCTCCACATAAGCATAGTCAATTTTATTAGTTGTAGTGGGAGCAAATTCAACAAAGTAGCTATCATTATTATTCTCATCATCAAATATAGGAGGCATATTGTAATCATAATCGAATTTATCCTCCATAACAGGCGGCACCAAAAGACTACTATCATTATAATCATCATAAATAGGAGGCAAAGTATCATCAAAGAAAATTTCTCCTCAATGCTTGGGGGGCTAAAATGATCATGCTCATCAAAACCAGCTTCCCCAAGCTTAGAATTTTCCATATCATTAGCAACAATTGTGTTCAAAGTGTTCATACTAATATGTTCCATGGGTTTTTTAATTTTCATGTCAAACCATCCATGTCTTAACTCAGGAAATAATTTTAAAAGCTCACTGTTGCTTTCCATTATGCCAAACTAGTGTAAAACAAGAAACAAAAAGATGCAATTGCAGGATCTAAAGGAAATAGCTTCGAGCACTTACAACGGCGCCGGAAAATAGCTTAGTAGCCGAGATCCGGAGTGTGAGTGCCTTTTACCTTTCCTCCCCGGCAACGGCGCCAGAAAATAGCTTGATGTCTACTCACGCTTCTTTTCCTGTAGACTGTGTTGGGCCTCCAAGAGCAGAGGTTTGTAGAACAGCAGCAAGTTTTCCCTTAAGTGGATCACCCAAGGTTTATCGAACTCAGGGAGGAAGAGGTCAAAGATATCCCTCTCATGCAACCCTGCAACCACAAAGCAAGAAGTCTCTTGTGTCCCCAACACACCTAATACACTTGTCAGATGTATAGGTGCACTAGTTCGGCGAAGAGATAGTGAAATACAGGTGGTATGAATGAATATGAGCAGTAGTAACGGCACCAGAAAATAGCTTGATGCTACAACTGGCGTGTGGTTGATGGTGGTAATATTGCAGGCAGTACAGATGCAGTAGAACAGTAAACAAGCGATGATTGCAGTATTTGGTAACAAGGCCTAGGGATTATACTTTCACTAGTGGACACTCTCAACATTGATCACATAACAGAATAGATAAATGCTATACTCTACACTCTCTTGTTGGATGATGAACACCACTAATTGTGTAAGGCTACAAGAACCCTCAATGCCGGAGTTAACAAGCTCCACAATATTTGATATTCATATTTAAATAACCTTAGAGTGCATGATAGATCAACACAACTATACCAAATACTAACATAGCATGCACACTGTCACCTTCATACTATGAAAGGAGGAATAGATCACATTAATACCATCATAGTAATAGTTAACTTCATAATCTACAAGAGATCACAATCATAAACTACGCCAAGTACTACATGATGCACACACTGTCACCATTACATCATGGAGGAAGAATAGAGTACTTTAATAACATCACTAGAGTAGCACATAGATGAATAGTGATACAAAACTCATATGAATCTCAATCATGTAAATCAGCTCATGAGATCATTGTATTGAAGTACATGGAGAGAGAGATTAACCACATAGCTACCGGTACAGCCCTTAGCCTCGATGGAGAACTACTCCCTCCTCATGGGAGACAGCAGCGTTGATGAAGATGGCGGTGGTGTCGATGGAGATGCCTTCCGGGGGCACTTCCCCGTCCCGGCGGCGTGCCGGAACAGAGACTCCTGTCCCCCAGATCTTGGCTTTGCGATGGCGGCGGCTCTGGAAGGTTTCTCGTACTGTGGCTTTTCCGTCTCGAAGATTTAGGTCAGGGACCTTTAAATAGGCGAAGAGGCGGAGTCGGAGGGCTGACGAGGCGGTGACACCATAGGGGGGCGCCCCCCCTGGGCCGCGCCACCCTGTCATCTGGTGGCCCTGTGGCCCCCCTCTGGTGGCTCTTGGGTGTTCTGGAAGCTTCGTCCAATTATAAGATGCTGGGCGTTGATTTCGTCCAATTCCGAGAATATTTCCTTACTAGGATTTCTGAAACCAAAAACAGCAGAAAACAGGAACTGGCACTTCGGCATCTCGTCAATAGGTTAGTTCCGGAAAACGCATAAAATCATCATAAAGTGTGAACAAAACATGTAGGTATTGTCATAAAACAAGCATGGAACATAAGAAATTATCGATACGTCGGAGACGTATCATGGCCTAGTCACCAAACCAAGCCAGGCTTGTGTGGCATGGCGAGAAGAGAAGTAGACAGGGTATAAATAAGCACAAACCCTAGAAACGGTGCATAGTCGACCAGATAACGATTCACAAGGTAAGCAGCAGAAGGAATAGGTAGAGTTCATCCTGTTCTTGCTCAAGAACATCACAACCCAACACATAAACCAACTGACCACCAGAAATCATGGTGACCTCAGAAGATCAACCAAGAACTGGAGGTGCAGGGCTGTGACAAACAAACCAGAAGTCTGCAGCAACAAAACATTTCATTCTAGGAGCTGGAACAAGGTATACCTAGTTCCTGGAGTGGATCCAGTGGATCCAATCCATAATTCATGCATGACATATGTCATGGGCTTGAGCAGATTCTCAAGGGGTAGATCATCACTTGGTTTTCACCAAGGATCACTGGCAGTATAGGAAACCACTAAAACTAAAACCATCTAGATACAAATCTTGTGCACAGAAGCTAGAGTACATACACAGATGCACACATCAGCAAGAACACATGCACATACAACACCAGTAGATGGATTACTAGGAATAGTAGCTACCAAGGACTACACAGTAAGATCCTAAGCAAGTAACCATAAGGAAAACCCTAGATTTCTTCACAGACAAGCATATTGGTGAGTATGATCCCCAAATATGCAAACCAAGATGAGGAACCAACAAATCTAGCCAACTATGTGAGCAACGAGTCAGTAGCAAGGCTACTGAGGTCACAACAAACATAGAACCATCCAAAGTAAAGCCAAACAATAAAGCATCACTATCCAGTAATGGATTCAGACTCCATTTGTTTCCTAATTAATCATGGAAAATCAAATCATGCATAGCAAGTCACGTAATCAATACTGCATAAGCAGTTCATCAATAATTAATCCATCCAGGCATGAATATATAACAAATCCATGCAATACTTTTATAGTAACACACTGTGAGGCAACACAAGCATATGTCACTGCATCCTAGCTACTGGATCAAGTCCAGAAGGCTATGGAGAGCAGCAGCACATACACACAGTAGCATAAGCATGCTTGAGTAGCAGCATCAGTAAACAAACCATCAATTTAGCCAAAGAATCCATCAGCAAGCAAGCCACTGACATTTAATTGATCAAATGGATCAATTAAATCAAGTCAAGCAACACAGACAGTCTAGCCATCACGATTTACTTATCCAATGGATCATTGGATCACACAGAAGGCACAGAAGCACCTCACATGCATCACAAGTGTCACAGTAAGGCATAGCTGTACACCTAGACAAGCAAGCATAGGGTGCCAGTAAGCATAAGCAAATCCATGATCATGTACAGCATGGCATAGCAAGGCATGGCATGATAGAAGCAGTAAGCAAGCAACAATGGCTAGGAACAACAAGAATTACACACTGGCCAGTAACCAGAGCTTGGTGTATTGGCCAGAGCTTGCAGTACGGGGGCGTAGGAGGATTAGGCAGCAGCAACAAGGCCTGTATGATCATAGGATCATCAGGAGGCCGAAGAGCAAGAGGTAGGAGAAGCACAGTAGCATGGGAGTCGCACAGACATGGCGTTGAGAAAGAGGAGGAGCAGGAGAAGCTTACCAACGCCTGGAAGCAGAAGCTATGGCATGGTGAGGCAATGCCCGCGCGGCCATAACAGCTGCAAAGCTAGGGAAGACGTCGGCGTTACGCCGACGAACACCTCGAACAGCACAGCACCCGGGGACGACGGCACAGGCGCTACGAGCACAGCACCTGCGCCAGGTCAGTCCCAGGCACGCACTCGTGTCGGTTACGAGGACACCAGCTCGCCGGAGATCGCCAATCGCCGAAGGCGATTCTCCACGAGATCCAGAAGGGTGGCGATCTGCCAGAGGAGGAAGAGATCGACGGAACCATGCGGACTGATCGATAGATCGTCGCGCAGCGGTTCAGGTGGTATCGGCGGTGAGGTCAGAGGAGCTCGGAGATGGCTGGAGCACGGCGGCGGCCATGGCGGCGACACGATCGCCACGCGAGTTACCAGAGGTTAGGGTTAGGTCACGAGAGAGAGAGAGGTGAGCGTGCGAGTGAGAGAGGTGGGCCGTAACGGTTCCACCGAACCATTTTGGACGAGCCTTAATGGGCTGTCCAAATGGGCCAAGTTAAATGGGCTGGCCCAATTGGGCCAGGGGGTATTTTAGTCCTTTTCTATTTTGAAAATAGCCTAGAATTTCACCAAATTTTAGTTAATAAAATATACCTCTAAAATCCATGAAAAATTGGATTAGTAAATGAAAAATTATTCTTAACAAGAATAAAATAAGAAATGAAATTTAAATAACAAATTCAAATTTTGAAATTTGGTAAACTAAATTCAAACTTGGAAATTTTATCTATAATTTTTCCTTGTATTTAAAAATCAAGGAAAAATCTCAAATGAGTTCAAATATTTGTTTTGAAATATTTCAAAATGAAATTCTATTATTCCAAGTCATTTCTATTAAAGAAAGATATTTTCCAAAGGAAAATACTCTATTCTTCCTATTCTAAATATAGAGAAAACTCTATTATTTCAAATTATTTTGAAATAAATAATGATTCACAAAAGTAAAGTGGTATTACTATGAACCATTTTTCTTTATGAGATAAAAGTGTTTTTACAAATAAAAGCAATTGCAAATTACTGCCAAAGGCATATATCTTAATTCAACCCTAAATTTTAATAAATAATTGGAGTAAGGGATTCCACATAAAATAATACATTCATGACTGCATTATTTGGATTTTATAACATTGTCCTTACTGGACAATGATGCTTCTTCACAGAACCCGAGGTCCAGGTTCCATCCACTGCATTGAACTGCACTATCTTGCAGTCCACAGGCAAGTTCACCCTTGCTCATACCAACTTGAATATTTTCTATCAATTTACTACAAAGCTATATACTTACCATTCCTGCATGGCAAATAAAATGTTACTTTTCCAATTATGAATATGACTATGTGGCTGGCAATGGAGCCATGGTTGTGTTGATATGGTGGAGGTTCCATTGCATGGGTTGTATTAACCTAGGAGTAATTACCAATGCCGTCTAGTGATTCTAGCGCCGTACATACCGCGTTAACCATAAGATCTATAATGGCTCTAGGGAAGCCAGCTGTATCTTTTCCCTCCTGCACGCCAACGGACTGGATAGAGCTGCGGGGTGTTGGAGGCACTGCCGTAGGTTGGGATGGCCTTTTAAATCCCCATCCGTGTGGATGACTGGCTCTACCGTCTATGATGGATTGTCCATAGTACACCGTGGGTAAAGCCGTATTATCGGGAGACGTCTACCGGGGGTGTACGGATGGACAAAAGGGTGGGTTTGCAGGGTCGCGGAGAAGGCGGTATGGGCTTGGATCTTCTTTCCTGGCCTCACACCAAAGGAAGTGTGAACAGGGGCAAGTCCCTGCGGATGGCAAAAAGGATGAGATCTCTTATGGGAAAAGTAACGCACCTCTGCAGAGTGTATCAAATTGTGGTTGTCACTCCTTGTTCCGGGAAGGGAACTGCGAACGCGGCAGGAAAGGAACTCCACGAAGTTCTGGTCAACCTGTGAAGACTGACGGGCATATTTTTCATAATAAAAGCAACCTTTTGAAGAAATGTTTTACTCTTTTGAACTTGTTGAGTACCTCTGTACTCACTTTCTTTCGACACCCTTGCTAGACTGTGATACAGAAGTGGGGGCCATCGCCAATGGAGCACCGGAAGGAGACTACGAGCTGGTCTACGAGGAACCTAATCTTACCGGGGAGTGGAAGGAGTAGACTATGGAATAGTCTACGGACCCGACGAGAATGAGGAGGAGGAGTAGTGATATACCCTAGTATCATAGAGCCGAGCAGCGTAGAACTTACCTAAATAAGTTGCTGAGCTCTCTTTCATATATAGATGTGAGTTGTAATCGTACTTAAGTAGTATCTTAGGGTGTTCTCATCGGACCTATGAGAATACCAACTTGTTCAGATAATGTTTGTAATAATATTTGGAGTGTTATGACCTGCAATGTTTCTGTTGTACCACTCTGAGGGATATGGCAATTGTGAAGAAGTCCCTTCGGAAAGATCATCAACGACTTGTATACTACAGCATGCAGTGGTATGCTGGGTCACCGCAATGGGTCCCGAGAAAGCACTCGCACAACGTGATGAAAATCGAGATATGGAGGATGGAGTTAGGGGTCAGCTGATGTAGCTGAATCCCATAAACAAACAGAAGTCAGCTTGTGACGGTAAAGCACATGTCCGTTGGGGACCCCAAGAGGAAGGTTTGATGCGTACAGCAGCGAGTTTTCCCTCAGAAAGGAACCAAGGTTATCGAACCAGTAGGAGATGAAGGCCACGTGAAGGTTGTTGGTGAAGGAGTGTAGTGCGGCGCAACATCAGGGATTCCGGCGCCAACGTGGAACCTGCACAACACAATCAAAGTACTTTGCCCCAACTTAACAGTGAGGTTGTCAATCTCACCGGCTTGCTGAAAACAAAGGATTAAACGTATGGTGTAGAGAATGATGTTTGCTTGCAGAAAATAAAAGAGAACAATGATTGCAGTAGATTGTATTTCAGATGTAAAAGAATGGACCGAGGTCCATAGTTCACTAGTGGTGTCTCTCCAATAAGATAAATAGCATGTTGGGTGAACAAATTACAGTTGGGCCATTGACAAATAGAGAGGGCATAAAAATGCACATACATATCATGATGACTACTATGAGATTTACTTAGGGCATTACGACAAAGAACATAGACCGCCATCCAGCATGCATCTATGCCTAAAAAGTCCACCTTCGGGTTAGCATCCGCACCCCTTCCAGTATTAAGTTGCAAACAACAGACAATTGCATTAAGTACTGTGCGTAATGTAAACAATACAAATATCCTTAGACAAAGCATTGATGTTTTATCCCTAGTGGCAATAGCACATCCACAACCTTAGGGGTTGCTGTCACGCCCCCAGATTCAATGGAGACATGGACCCACTATCGAGCATAAATACTCTCTCTTGGAGTTACAAGTATCAACTTGGCCAGAGCCTCTACTAGCAACGGAGAGCATGCAAGATCATAAACAACACATATATGATATATCAATAATCAACTTGACATAGTATTCCATATTCATCGGATCCCAACAAACACAACATGTAGCATTACAAATAGATGATCTTGATCATGATAGGCAGCTCACAAGATCTAAACATGATGGCACAAGAGGAGAAGACAACCATCTAGCCACTGCTATGGACCCATAGTCCAAGGATGAACTACTCATGCATCAGTCCGGAGGCGGGCATGGTGATGTAGAGCCCTCCGGTGATGATTCCCCTCTCCAGCAGGGTGCCGGAGGAGATCTTCTGAACCCCCCGAGATAGGGTTGACGGCGGCGGCGTCTCTGGAACTGTTCTCGTATTTTGGCTCTTGGTGCTAGGGTTTTCGCGTCGGAAGGATTATATAGGCGAAGGGGCAGAGTCGGGGGACGCCCGAGGGGCCCACCCCATATGGCGGCGCGGCCAGGGGTGGGGCCGCGCCCCCTATGGTGTGGCCGCCTCGTGGCTCCTCTTCGTCTCTCCTTCGGACTTCTGGAACATTCCGTGGAAAATAGGGCCGTGGGCTTTTGTTTCGTCCAATTCCGAGAATATCCGTAAACTAACTTTTCTGAAATCAAAAACAGCAGAAAACAGGAACTGGCACTGCGGCATCTTGTTAATAGGTTAGTCCCGGAAAATGCACAAAAACATTATAAAGTGTGAATAAAACATGTAGGTATTGTCATAAAACTAGCATGGAACATAAGAAATTATAGATACGTTGGAGACGTATCAAAGTCCACGAAGGAACTCGTAGGTGTGGAGAGGCCGCGAATGAGGTGGTTGATGGGATTCGTAGCATAGAAAACAAAAAAATTCCTACCGCAAGAACGAATAACAAGCCAAGATCCAATCTAGAAGATGGTAGCAACGAGAAGATCATGAGACTAACCCTCGAAGATTTCCAAAGCCTATGAGATCAGATCTTGTTGTTGCTGTAGTCGATCACTTGCAGCTTTCGAAAGCGCGTAGAAGATCTTGACGGTGCCACAGTCGGGCAGCACCTCTATACTCGGTCACACGTTTGGTGTTGATGACGATGTCCTTCTC
The DNA here is from genome assembly GCF_019359855.2 of Lolium perenne. Taxonomy (NCBI): domain Eukaryota; kingdom Viridiplantae; phylum Streptophyta; class Magnoliopsida; order Poales; family Poaceae; genus Lolium; species Lolium perenne. The sequence goes on along the minus strand of NC_067246.2, from coordinate 176,770,560 downwards.
CCCGTTCCAGCGGGCAGCGGATGTGGTAGATCCTCCTCGGAATCCCGCCAGCACGACGGCGTGGTGACGGTGGTGGTGGAGATCTCCGGGAGGGCTTCGCCATAAGCGTTGCGGGAGAAGTATGAGGAGAGGGGGCGGCTAGGGTTTGGGGAGAGGGGGCAGCTGGGGCGCCGGCCTTGGTGCCTCTAGATGGTGCAGCCAAGGTGGTGGCCGGCCCCCTCCCTCTCTCCCTCATTATATAGGTGGAACCCCAAGGGTTAGCCCTAGAATCCGAATAAGAGTCCAACTCCCAAACCTTCCAAAGGGCCAAACCTAGGGGGAGTGGGACTCCCCCCTTTCCTTCTTACTTGGCCGGCCAAGGGTGGTGGAGTCCACCATGGACTCCACCCTCCCACTTGGTTGGCAAGTTAGGGTTGGTGGAGCCCAACCGGGACTCCACCTTCCATGGTGATTTCTTCCGGAAGGTTCTAGAATATTCTAGCGCCTTCCATAAATGCACCGGATCATTTCCAAACATGGAAAGTGATTTCCTATATATGAATCTTATTCTCCGGACCATTCCGGGCCTCCTCGTGATGTCCAGGATCCCATCCGAGACTCCGAACAAAACTTCAAACTCCATTCCATATTCCATATCTACTTAAAACGACATCAAACCTTAAGTGTGTCACCCTACGGTTCGTGAACTATCCATACATGGTCGAGACTCATCTCCGACCAATAACAAATAGCGGGATCTGGAGATCCATAATGGCTCCCACATATTCAACGATAACTTAGTGATCGATTGAACCATTTACATACGATACCGATTCCCTTTGTCTCGCGATATTTTACTTGTCCGAGGTTTGGTCATCGGTATCTCTATACCTCGTTCAACCTCGTCTCCAACAAGTACTCTTTACTCGTACCGTGGCATATCATCTCTTGTGAACCATTCACATGCCATCAAGCTAATCAGACGACATTCCAGAGAGGGCCCAGAGTATATCTATCCGTCATCGGGATGGACAAATCCCACTCTTGATCCATATGCTTCAACTCATACTTTCCGAATACTTAATCCCACCTTTATAACCACCCATTTACGCAGTGGCGTTTGATGTAATCAAAGTACCCTTCCGGTATAAGTGATTTACATGATCTCATGGTCGAGGGACTAGGTAACTATGTATCGAAAGCTTATAGCAAACTAAACTTAATGACGTGATCTTATGCTACGCTTATTTGGGTGTATGTCCATTATATCATTCACCTAATGACATAACCTTGTTATTAATAACATCCAATGTTCATGATCACGAAACCATGATCATCTATTAATCAACAAGCTAGTTATACAAGAGGCTTACTAGGGACTCCTTGTTGTTTACATAAGACACATGTATCAATGTTTCGGTTAATACAATTATAGCACGGTATGCAAACATTTATCATAAACAAAAAGATATATTATAATAACTATTTTATCATTGCCTCTTGGGCATATCTCCAACAGTCTCCCACTTGCACTAGAGTCAATAATCTAGTTTACATTTGTAAAGATATAACACCTTGGCCTTCTGGTGCTTTATCATGTTTTGCTCACGGGAGAGGTTTTAGTCAACAGATCTGACATGCTCAGAAACATATGTATTTTGCAATTCATTTGCGTCTCAACGCATCACTCATTTTCCAAATGAGTCGGCATTAATCATATATGTTTGATCTTCTGGTGGAACCTTAATTCCGCGGTCTGAAATATGTCACTAATATTGTCACACACAATATAGCTTCAAAGTTCTGACACTATCGGAACTACACCAAGTTCTCAAAGAACTTTTCGACTTAACATCCTTATTCATTGTCAAAGCAATGACATACTCTGCCTTCGTTTGTAGAATCAGTCACAATATTTAGAACTCTTCTAAATCTAGCATTGTGCTACTTTTTAAACAACACTTAGTCTAATTGAGATTTGAAATTCATTTTTATATGTGACCAAACCAATATCGGTGCAACATCTTACAGCGATTTGTTTGTCATTACCCCATACAAAACTATAAATATATCCTTGGTTCTTCTAAAGTACCCAAGGATATCCTTACTGTCGTCCAATGATCATCACATGAATCATTCTGGTACATGCTCATAACACTTTAGAGCACGGGATATCTGATTGTGTACATATTAATCGTGATCTAAAATCACTCATGTGTTTTTACTCATTGAGTGTCAAATACACTCAAGTCTTGTTAAACCTTCACATGGAAAAGAACACCTTCTTAATATTTTTATATTGAACTACTTCAATATTCATTCTATGTAATTTTACTTAAACTTATTATGTGTTTCAATCTATCTTCATAGATCTTAACACTAAATATGTTTCAGTCCATAACCTTTCATTGAAGTTAATTCTCAATGAAACCTTTTTAATCAAGTATATAATTACATCATTTATAACCAACTATATGTCATCTACATAAAGTATTATAAATATGTCTCAGTGCTCCCACTTAATTTCTTGCAAATGCAAGCATCTTCATCGTTTCTGATGAAATCAAAAACTATTTGACTATTTCATCCGGTGAAGATTCCAACTCCGCGATACTCACTTCATCCAATTGAAGTTCGTATACCTATCTAGTATTCCACGGACTAGCAAGACTCTTGGTTGTATCTTGTATACACCTTTAATACATGCTTCTGTTAAGTAATGTATTTTGCTATCCTACTAGCATATCTCATAAAAGAAATATGTAGTGATTACTAGAATAATCCACATAGACTATAAGCATCACTACGGAAGATCTAATCTTATCGTAGTTAACTCTTTGAACTTTGTCGTAAACAACTTTTCGACAAGTCGAGCTTCTTCAAGGATATTTCATCCAAGTCCATCAATTTTATAGATCCATTTACTTTCAAAAAGTATTCATCTATCTTGGATTTCACGGCGTATAGCCATTTTAACGGAGTCAGGGCCCATCATAACTTCTTTGTTTGTAGTTGGTTTATCATTATTCAAAATCAATCATTTGTCCACAAATCATTTATTTGATCACAAAGTAAACCATACCTACAAGGTTCAATATGTACTTCGATCTCCATGGCTAAAACACTTTGTAGTCATGGGAGCCATGATCGTCGTGGCCGCTTCCGGAACCAATTCCGATGCTGCACTACTCTGATCATTATGCTCAGGTTCATAAACCTTATCAAGTTCTACTGTACTCCCACTCAAATACTTCGCTAGAAACAATTTCTTGTAAATAAGAAACATTGACAAACACTTTTGTCTTTGTCTCCATAGTGGGAAGAATTCCCAATCAAACCTCTGGGATAACCAACAAAGACATTCATCCGATTTTGGTTGTAAACTTATTTACATATGCTATGCATACCAAAATTTAATAAAGGACTATTAAGGTTCATTCCCATGCCATAACTCGTATGGTGTCATTTCAACGGATCATGATGATGCTCTATTCAGTGTAAAAGCGGTAGTCACTAAAGCATAATCCACCAAAATAAAATGGCGTCATTTTATTTTATCTCATCACTAACCCAACAAGGTTTGGATACGTCTCTCGGATACTCCATCATCACTATGATACTCCAAGAAACGTGAGTTGTAGAACAATTTCATAACTCTCTTAGATGTTCGCTAAAACTCGTAATTCAAATATTTCCACCATGATCCAATCATAGATATTTGACTTTTCTATTACGATGATTTCCACTCATGCTGAAATTTATTTGAATCCATTCAAATGTTTGAAACTTCTTCCTTATCAAATATATCCACATATATATACTCAATTCATTGTTGGAAGTTTTCATGAAGTAGAAGAATCTCCCACACACAACTATGCCCAGTGAACCACATACATCATCATGTATGTTTCCACTAAGTTAGTTGCCCGTTCAACTCTTGGCCTATGAACGGTATTTCAGTCATTCTCTTTTAGAAAAGATTTGCAGGCGCCAAACGATTCAAAAATCAAATAACTCCAAAAATCCATTTGCATGGAGTTCCTTCATGCGTTCCTTTCTAATATGACCTAAATGGCGGTTCCACAAATAAGTGGAATTCAAATCATTTGCCTTATGGCATTTTAGCGTCAGTGTTATGCATGTGTGTTTCACCATTAAGATTTATAATAACTTATCCATCGTACATGGAGTAATGTCATAATTTGAACAACTCATTGTTTTCATTTGACCAGAGCAAAATAACAATTATTAAGTTCTTTATTATAAATTCTAAGGGCTAGATAGAATGCCAACGACGAACATAATAACACTTTATTTTTGTTCCAGACGTGCATTCCTATCATATTCCTTGTCAGTCACTTAGGCCATTGTATTCTTGTATTGTGTTGTTTTGTATGACACTTCATACCAACCAATATGGTACAAATACCCAAGAATTTCATAGTGTGATCAAACTAGGAATACATTCATAACATGTATATCATTTATATACACCTGAGCTAGACTTTCTAGTCTTTTCTTTCTTTCTGCCAAAAATCTTTTGTAGTTTCTCTTTTAGCTTTCCTCATTATTCAGAAAAACACATCAACATCAATAACTTCTAGGTTTGTTGGTAAAATACCAATAACCTTGAGGTTCTTACTTTGAAGTTGATCATCATATGACAAGTGTTCCGGATTTCACTATTAGTAACCTTTTAATATGATGAACAATTTCACTCATAATTTTATCCATCATATCATGACGACTTTTCGAGACCATGTCTGTACATGCTAGGCTCGTAAAGTTTAACCTTAGTATTCGCTTGTGCAAATCTGTCTTGCACCCGTTGTATGCACACGTAGAATCTATAACACCCGATCATCACGAGATGCTTCGAAACGACGAGTCTTAGCAACGGTGCATACTAAGGACGATCACTTCATGGATATGCGAATATCATTAGTGCCCAACTTAGTTGGAGGATTGGGACGCCTGGCATCTTCAACCTTCGTACATTCCCATAAAACTTATGAGTTTATGTAGTCTCACTAGATTATATTCTATCATCTTGTAATAAGGTCTTAGATATCACATATATCTCATACCTTGCTTATTTCTGAAAACAAACTCTTTAGCTCCTTACTTTTCAAATAGATTTGAACTTCAGGTTTCACAGAGACAAGATGATTCTAGGTACTAATTGAAACCATGTTTCTTAGCAATGTGAGGTTTACTAAAAGTTTGCAATAGGACTTAATAATTTCTTGATTCTTTAACAATACGGTACCAGTCCGTAAAGTTACTTGTCAGACTTAACAATATTTCTATCTCATTTACAAGACTAGCGCATGGTAGAAAACGGATGCCAATTCTACAAATTAATTCAAAATACTATTCAGACTATGTTCATGATAATTAGTTCATGTTTTAATCTAATTAATAATGAACTCCCACTTAATATAACATCCCTCATAGTTGTTTAGTGGTTACACGATCCATATCCACTACACCAAAACCGATCATCACGTGCGATGATGTAGCTTCGATGGTGAACATCAACATGTTGATCATATCATCCATATGACTCGTGTTCAACCTTTCGGTTTCCTGTGTTCCGAGGCCATGTCTGTACATGCTAGGCTCGTCAAGCAAACCCAAGTATTCCGCATGTGCAACATGGCTTACACCCGTTGTATGTGAACGTATAATCTATCACATCCGATCATCACGAGATGCTTCAAAACGACGAACTGTAGCAACGGTGCATACGAGGGGAGAACACTTTATTATCTTGATATTAATGTGAGGGATCATCTTATAATGCTACCATCGCGATCTAAGAAAGATAAGATGCATAAAGGATTAACATCACATGCAATTCATAATGTGATATGATATGGCCCTTTAGTCTTTGCGCCTTTGATCTTCATCTCCAAAGCACAGACATGATCTCCATCATCAACGGGCATGATCTCCATCATCGTCGGCGTAGCGTCAAGGTTCATGGCGCCATCTTCATGGTTGTTCACCTCATGTAGCAACTATTACAACTACTTTGAAATAATACTACAACATGAAATATAAAGACAACCATAAGGCTCCTGCCGGTTGCCACAATACAATAATGATCATCTCATACATATTCATCATCACATCATGGCCATATCACATCACCAAACCCTGCAAAAACAAGTTAGACGTATCTAATTTGGTTTGCATATTTTACGTGGTTTAGGGTTTCCGAGCAAGATCCAATCTACCTACGAACATGAACCACAACGGTGATACTAGTGTTGTCAATACAAAGAGTAAATTGAATCTTCACTATGGTGAGAGAGACAGACACCCGCAAAGCCACTTATGCAATACAAGTTGCATGTCGAGCGTGGAGCAAATCTCATGAACGCGGTCATGTAAAGTTAGCCCGAGCCGCTTCATCCCACCATGCTGCAAGATGCAAAGTACACGGACTAAAGGCAACAAAGCATCAACGCCCACAAAACCATTGTGTTCTACTCGTGCAACCAATCTATGCATAGACACGACTCTGATACCACTGATGGGATTCGTAGCATAAAAAACAAAAAAAATTCTACCGCAAGAACGAATAACAAGCCAAGATCCAATCTAGAAGATGGTAGCAACGAGAAGATCATGAGACTAACCCTCAAATATTTCCAAAGCCTACGAGATTAGATCTCGTTGTTGCTGTAGTCGATCACTTGCCACTTTCGAAAGCGCGTAGAAGATCTTGACGGTGCCACAGTCGGGCAGCACCTCCGTACTCGGTCACACGTTCGGTGTTGATGACGACGTCCTTCTCCCCGTTCCAGAGGCAGCGGATGTAGTAGATCCTCCTCGGACCCGCCAGCACGACGGCGTGGTGACGGTGGTGGTGGAGATCTCCGGCAGGGCTTCGCCGTAAGCGTTGCGGGAGAAATATGAGGAGAGGGGGCGGCTAGGGTTTGGGGAGAGGGGGCAGCTGGGGCGCCGGCCTTGGTGCCTTGATGCGTATAGTTGACACGTCCGTTGGGAACCCCAAGAGGAAGGTGTGATGCGCACAGCGGCAAGTTTCCCTCAGTAAGAAACCAAGGTTTAATCGAACCAGTAGGAGTCAAGAAGCACGTTGAAGGTTGATGGCGGCGGGATGTAGTGCGGCGCAACACCAGAGATTCCGGCGCCAACGTGGAACCTGCACAACACAACCAAAGTACTTTGCCCCAACGAAACAGTGAGGTTGTCAATCTCACCGGCTTGATGTAACAAAGGATTAACCGTATTGTGTGAAAGATGATTGTTTGCAGAAAACAGTAGAACAGTATTGCAGTAGATTGTATTTCAGTATAGAGAATTGGACCGGGGTCCATAGTTCACTAGAGGTGTCTCTCCCATAAGATAAACAGCATGTTGGGTGAACAAATTACAGTTGGGCAATTGACAAATAAAGAGGGCATGACCATGCACATACATATTATGATGAGTATAGTGAGATTTAATTGGGCATTACGACAAAGTACATAGACCGCCATCCAGCATGCATCTATGCCTAAAAAGTCCACCTTCAGGTTATCATCCGAACCCCCTCCAGTATTAAGTTGCTAACAACAGACAATTGCATTAAGTATTGCACGTAATGTAATCAGTGACTACATCCTTGAACATAGCACCAATGTTTTATCCCTAGTGGCAACAGCACATCCATAACCTTAGAGGTTCTTGTCACCCCTCCAGATTCACGGAGACATGAACCCACTATCGAGCATAAATACTCCCTCTTGGAGTTACTAGCATCAACTTGGCCAGAGCATCTACTAATAACGGAGAGCATGCAAGATCATAAACAACACATAGACATGAATTGATAATCAACATAACAAGTATTCTCTATTCATCGGATCCCAATAAACGCAACATATAGAATTACAGATAGATGATCTTGATCATGTTAGGCAGCTCACAAGATCCGACAATGAAGCACAATGGGGAGAAGACAACCATCTAGCTACTGCTATGGACCCATAGTCCAGGGGTAGACTACTCACACATCACTCCGGAGGCGACCATGGCGGCGTAGAGTCCTCCGGGAGATGATTCCCCTCTCCGGCAGGGTGCCGGAGGCGATCTCCTGGATCCCCCGAGATGGGATCGGCGGCGGCGGCGTCTCTGGAAGGTTTTCCGTATCGTGGCTCTCGGTACTGGGGGTTTCGCAACGGAGGCTTTAAGTAGGCGGAAGGGCAGGTCAGGAGGCGGCACGAGGGCCCCACACCACAGGGCCGCGTGGCCAAGGGGGGGGCCGCGCCGCCCTAGGGTGTGGCCACCTCGTGGCCCCACTTCGTCTCCTCTTCGGACTTCTGGAAGCTTCGTGGCAAAATAGGACCCTGGGCGTTGATTTTGTCCGATTCCGAGAATATTTCGTTACTAGGATTTCTGAAACCAAAAACAGCAGAAAACAGCAACTGGCACTTCGGCATCTTGTTAATAGGTTAGTTCCAGAAAATGCACGAATATGACACAAAGTGTGCATAAAACATGTAGATAACATCAATAATGTGGCATGGAACATAAGAAATTATCGATACGTCGGAGACGTATCAGCATCCCCAAGCTTAGTTCTGCTCGTCCCGGCGAGTAACCGATAACACAGATAATTTCTTGAGTGACATGCCATCATAACCTTGATCATACTATTTGTAAAGCATATGTAGTGAATGCAGCGATCAAAACAATGTATATGACATGAGTAAACAAGTGAATCATAAAGCAAAGACTTTTCATGAATAGCACTTCAAGACAAGCATCAATAAGTCTTGCATAAGAGTTAACTCATAAAGCAATAATTCATAGTAAAAGCATTGAAGCAACACAAAGGAAGATTAAGTTTCAGCGGTTGCTTTCAACTTGTAACATGTATATCTCATGGATATTGTCAACATAGAGTAATATAATAAGTGCAATAAGCAAATATGTAGGAATCAATGCACAGTTCACACAAGTGTTTGCTTCTTGAGGTGGAGAGAAATAGGTGAACTGACTCAACATTGAAAGTAAAAGAATGGTCCTCCATAGAGGAAAAGCATCTATTGCTATATTTGTGCTAGAGCTTTGATTTTGAAAACATGAAACAATTTTGTCAACGGTAGTAATAAAGCATATGTATCATGTAAATTATATCTTACAAGTTGCAAGCCTCATGCATAGTATACTAATAGTGCCCGCACCTTGTCCTAATTAGCTTGGACTACCGGATCATCACAATGCAAATGTTTTAACCAAGTGTCACAAAGGGGTACCTCTATGCCGCCTGTACAAAGGTCTAAGGAGAAAGCTCGCATTGGATTTCTCGCTATTGATTATTCTCAACTTAGACATCCATACCGGGACAACATAGACAACAGATAATGGACTCCTCTTTTATGCATAAGCATGTAACAACAATTAATAATTTTCTCATATGAGATTGAGGATATTTGTCCAAAACTGAAACTTCCACCATGGATCATGGCTTTAGTTAGCGGCCCAATGTTCTTCTCTAACAATATGCATGCTTAACCATAAGGTGGTAGATCACTCTTACTTCAGACAAGACGAACATGCATAGCAACTCACATGAAATTCAACAAAGAGTAGTTGATGGCGTCCCCAGTGAACATGGTTATCGCACAACAAGCAACTTAATAAGAGATAAAGTGCATAATTACATATTCAATACCACAATAGTTTTTAAGCTATTTGTCCCATGAGCTATATATTGCAAAGGTGAATGATGGAATTTTAAAGGTAGCACTCAAGCAATTTACTTTGGAATGGCGAAAAATACCATGTAGTAGGTAGGTATGGTGGACACAAATGGCATAGTGGTTGGCTCAAGTATTTTGGATGCATGAGAAGTATTCCCTCTCGATACAAGGTTTAGGCTAGCAAGGCTTATTTGAAACAATCACAAGGATTAACCGGTGCGGAAAAACTCACATAAAAGACATATTGTGAACATTATAAGACTCTACACCGTCTTCCTTGTTGTTCAAACTCAATACTAGAAATTATCTAGACCTTAGAGAAACCAAATATGCAAGCCAAATTTTAGCATGCTCTATGTATTTCTTCATTAATGGGTGCAAAGCATATGATGCAAGAGCTTAAACATGAGCACAACAATTGTCAAGTATCACATTACCCAAAACATTTATAGCAATTACTACATGTATCATTTTCCAATTCCAACCATATAACAATTTAACGAAGGAGAAACTTCGCCATGAATACTATGAGTAGAAACTAAGGACATACTTGTCCATATGCTACAGCGGAGCGTGTCTCTCTCCCATAAAGTGAATGCTAGGATCCATTTTATTCAAACAAAACAAAAAAAAAAACAAACCGACGCTCCAAGCAAAGCACATAAGATGTGATGGAATAAAAATATAGTTTCAGGGGAGGAACCTGATAATGTTGTCGATGAAGAAGGGGATGCCTTGGGCATCCCCAAGCTTAGACGCTTGAGTCTTCTTGATATATGCAGGGGTGAACCACCGGGGCATCCCCAAGCTTAGAGCTTTCACTCTCCTTGATCATGTTGCATCATACTCCTCTCTTGATCCTTGAAAACTTCCTCCACACCAAACTTAGAACAACTCATTAGAGGGTTAGTGACAATAAAAATTAACATGTTCAGAGGTGACACAATCATTCTTAACACTTCTGGACATTGCATAAAGCTACTGGACATTAATGGATCAAAGAAATTCATCCAACATAGCAAAAGAGGCAATGCGAAATAAAAGGCAGAATCTGTCAAAACAGAACAGTTCGTATTGACGAATTTTATCGAGGCACCAGACTTGCTCAAATGAAAATGCTCAAATTGAATGAAAGTTGCGTACATATCTGAGGATCACTCACGTAAATTGGCATAATTTTCTGAGTTACCTACAGAGAAAACAGCCCAGATTCGTGACAGCAAAGAAATCTGTTTCTGCGCAGTAATCCAAATCTAGTATGAACTTTTCTATCAACGACTTTACTTGGCACAATAAAACACTAAACTAAGATAAGGAGAGGTTGCTACAGTAGTAAACAACTTCCAAGACACAAAATAAAAACAAATTACTGTAGGTAAAAAAACATGGGTTGTCTCCCATAAGCGCTTTTCTTTAACGCCTTTCAGCTAGGCGCAGAAAGTGTGTATCAAGTATTATCAAGAGACAAAGTGTCAACATCATAATTTGTTCTCATAATAGAATCAAAAGGTAACTTCATTCTCTTTCTAGGGAAGTGTTCCATACCTTTCTTGAGAGGAAATTGATATTTTATATTACCTTCCTTCATATCAATGATAGCACCAACAGTTCGAAGAAAAGGTCTTCCCAATATAATGGGACAAGATGCATTGCATTCAATATCCAAGACAACAAAATCAACGGGGACAAGGTTATTGTTAACGGTAATGCGAACATTATCAACTTTCCCCAAAGGTTTCTTTGTAGAATGATCAGCAAGATTAACATCCAAATAACAATTTTTCAATGGTGGCAAGTCAAGCATATTATAAATTTTCTTAGGCATAACAGAAATACTTGCACCAAGATCACATAAAGCATTACAATCAAAATCTTTAACCTTCATTTTAATGATGGGCTCCCAACCATCCTCTAGCTTTCTAGGAATAGAGGCTTCGCGCTCTAGTTTCTCTTCTCTAGCTTTTATGAGAGCATTTGTAATATGTTGCGTGAAAGCCAAATTTATAGCACTAGCATTAGGACTTTTAGCAAGTTTTTGCAAGAACTTTATAACTTCAGAGATGTGGCAATCATCAAAATTCAAACCATTATAATCTAAAGCAATGGGATCATCATCCCCAATGTTGGAAAAAATTTCAGCAGTTTTATCACAGGCAGTTTCAGCTATTTTAGCAGTTTTCGAAAGGTTTCTGCTTTGCATTAGAAGTGGAAACATTGCTAACACCAATTTTTTTATTATTAATAGTAGGAGGTGCAGCAACATGTGTAGCATTAGCATTACTAGTGGTGGTAATAGTCCAAACTTTAGCTACATTCTTCTCTTTAGCTAGTTTTTCATTTTCTTCTCTATCCCACCTAGCACGCAGTTCAACCATTAATCTTATATTCTCATTAATTCTAACTTGGATGGCATTTGCTGTAGTAACAATTTTATTTTCAATATCCCTATTAGGCATAACTTTCGATTTCAAGAGATCAACATCAGAGGCAAGACTATCGACTTTAGAAGCAAGTATATCAATTTTCCCAAGCTTTTCTTCAACAGATTTGTTAAAAGCAGTTTGTGTACTAATAAATTCTTTAAGCATGGCTTCAAGTCCAGGGGTGAACTCCTATTATTGTTGTAAGAATTCCCATAAGAATTACCATAGCCGTTGCCATTATTATAAGGATATGGCCTATAGTTGTTACTAGAATTGTTCCGGTAAGCATTGTTGTTGAAATTATTATTTTTAATGAAGTTTACATCAACATGTTCTTCTTGTGCAACCAATGAAGCTAACGGAACATTATTAGAATTAACATTAGGCCTACCATTCATAAGCATAGACATAATAGCATCAATCTTATCACTCAAGGAAGAGGTTTCTTCGACAGAATTTACCTTCTTACCTTGTGGAGCTCTTTCCGTGTGCCATTCAGAGTAGTTGATCATCATATTATCAAGAAGCTTTGTTGCTTCACCGAGAGTGATGGACATAAAGGTACCTCCAGCAGCTGAATCCAATAAATTCCGCGAAGAAAAATTTAGTCCTGCATAGAAGGTTTGGATGATCATCCAAGTAGTCAGTCCATGGGTTGGGCAATTTTTAACCAGAGATTTCATTCTTTCCCATGCTTGTGCAACATGTTCAGTATCCAATTGTTTAAAATTCATTATGCTACTCCTCAAAGATATAATTTTAGCAGGGGGATAATATCTACCAATAAAAGCATCCTTGCATTTAGTCCATGAATCAATACTATTCTTAGGCAGAGATAGCAACCAATCTTTAGCTCTTCCTCTTAATGAGAAAGGGAACAATTTTAATTTTATAATGTCACCATCTACATCTTTATACTTTTGCATTTCACATAGTTCAACAAAATTATTAAGATGGGCAGCAGCATCATCAGAACTAACACCAGAAAATTGCTCTCGCATAACAAGATTTAGTAAAGCAGGTTTAATTTCAAAGAATTCTGCTGTAGTAGCAGGTGGAGCAATAGGTGTGCATAAGAAATCATTATTATTTGTGGTTGTGAAGTCACACAACTTAGTATTTTCAGGGTTGGCCATTTTAGCAACAGTAAATAAAGCAAACTAGATAAAGTAAATGCATGTAACTAATTTTTTTGTGTTTTTGATATAGCAAACAAGATAGCAAATAAAGTAAAACTAGCAACTAATTTTTTTGTATTTTGATTTAGTGCAGCAAACAAAGTAGTAAATAAAACTAAGCAAGACAAAAACAAAGTAAAGAGATTGAGAAGTGGAGACTCCCCTAGCAGCGTGTCTTGATCTCCCCGGCAACGGCGCCAGAAATTTGCTTGATGCGTGTGGTTGACACGTCCATTGGGAACCCCAAGAGGAAGGTGTGATGCGCACAGCGGCAAGTTTCCCTCAGTAAGAAACCAAGGTTTAATCGAACAGTAGGAGTCAAGAAGCACGTTGAAGGTTGATGGCGGCGGGATGTAGTGCGGCGCAACACCAGAGATTCCGGCGCCAACGTGGAACCTGCACAACACAACCAAAGTACTTTGCCCCAACGAAACAGTGAGGTTGTCAATCTCACCGGCTTGCTGTAACAAAGGATTAACCGTATTGTGTGGAAGATGATTGTTTGCAGAAAACAGTAGAACAGTATTGCAGTAGATTGTATTTCAGTATAGAGAATTGGACCGGGGTCCACAGTTCACTAGAGGTGTCTCTCCCATAAGATAAACAGCATGTTGGGTGAACAAATTACAGTTGGGCAATTGCCAAATAAAGAGGGCATGACCATGCACATACATATTATGATGAGTATAGTGAGATTTAATTGGGCATCACGACAAAGTACATAGACCGCCATCCAGCATGCATCTATGCCTAAAAAGTCCACCTTCAGGTTATCATCCGAACCCCCTCCAGTATTAAGTTGCTAACAACAGACAATTGCATTAAGTATTGCGCGTAATGTAATCAGTGACTACATCCTTGAACATAGCACTAATGTTTTATCCCTAGTGGCAACAGCACATCCATAACCTTAGAGGTTCTTGTCACCCCTCCAGATTCACGGAGACATGAACCCACTATCGAGCATAAATACTCCCTCTTGGAGTTACTAGCATCAACTTGGCCAGAGCATCTACTAATAACGGAGAGCATGCAAGATCATAAACAACACATAAACATGAATTGATAATCAACATAACAAGTATTCTCTATTCATCGGATCCCAACAAACGCAACATATAGAATTACAGATAGATGATCTTGATCATGTTAGGCAGCTCACAAGATCCGACAATGAAGCACAATGGGGAGAAGACAACCATCTAGCTACTGCTATGGACCCATAGTCCAGGGGTAGACTACTCACACATCACTCCGGAGGCGACCATGGCGGCGTAGAGTCCTCCGGGAGATGATTCCCCTCTCGGCGAGGGTGCCGGTGGCGATCTCCTGGCTCCCCCGAGATGGGATCGGCGGCGGCGGCGTCTCTGGAAGGTTTTCCATATCGTGGCTCTTGGTACTGGGGGTTTCGCAACGGAGGCTTTAAGTAGGCGGAAGGGCAGGTCAGGAGGCGGCACGAGGGCCCCACACCACAGGGCCGCACGGCCAAGGGGGGGGCCGCGCCGCCCTAGGGTGTGGCCACCTCGTGGCCCCACTTTGTCTCCTCTTCGGACTTCTGGAAGCTTCGTGGCAAAATAGGACCCTGGGCGTTGATTTCGTCCAATTCCGAGAATATTTCGTTACTAGGATTTCTGAAACCAAAAACAGCAGAAAACAGCAACTGGCACTTCGGCATCTTGTTAATAGGTTAGTTCCAGAAAATGCACGAATATGACACAAAGTGTGCATAAAACATGTAGATAACATCAATAATGTGGCATGGAACATAAGAAATTATCGATACGTCGGAGACGTATCAACCACCCTTGGCTAGCCAAGTAAGAAGGAAAGGGGGGAGTCCCACTCCCCCTAGGTTTGGCCCTTTGGAAGGTTTGGGAGTTGGACTCTTATTCGGATTCTACGGCTAACCCTTGGGGTTCCACCTATATAATGAGGGAGAGAGGGAGGGGTCCGGCCACCACCTTGGACGCACCATCTAGAGGCATGATACGTCTCCGACGAAGTGGGGCCACGAGGTGGCCACACCCTAGGGCGGCGCGGCCCCCCCCTTGGCCGCGCGGCCCTGTGGTGTGGGGCCCTCGTGCCGCCTCCTGACCTGCCCTTCCGCCTACTTAAAGCCTCCGTTGCGAAACCCCCAGTACCGAGAGCCACGATACGGAAAACCTTCCAGAGACGCCGCCGCCGCCGATCCCATCTCGGGGGATCCAGGAGATCGCCTCCGGCACCCTGCCGGAGAGGGGAATCATCTCCCGGAGGACTCTACGCCGCCATGGTCACCTCCGGAGTGATGTGTGAGTAGTCTACCCCTGGACTATGGGTCCATAGCAGTAGCTAGATGGTTGTCTTCTCCCCATTGTGCTTCATTGTCGGATCTTGTGAGCTGCCTAACATGATCAAGATCATCTATCTGTAATTCTATATGTTGCGTTTGTTGGGATCCGATGAATAGAGAATACTTGTTATGTTGATTATCAATTCATGTCTATGTGTTGTTTATGATCTTGCATGCTCTCCGTTATTAGTAGATGCTCTGGCCAAGTTGATGCTAGTAACTCCAAGAGGGAGTATTTATGCTCGATAGTGGGTTCATGTCTCCGTGAATCTGGAGGGGTGACAAGAACCTCTAAGGTTATGGATGTGCTGTTGCCACTAGGGATAAAACATTGGTGCTATGTTCAAGGATGTAGTCACTGATTACATTACGCGCAATACTTAATGCAATTGTCTGTTGTTAGCAACTTAATACTGGAGGGGGTTCGGATGATAACCTGAAGGTGGACTTTTTAGGCATAGATGCATGCTGGATGGCGGTCTATGTACTTTGTCGTAATGCCCAATTAAATCTCACTATACTCATCATAATATGTATGTGCATGGTCATGCCCTCTTTATTTGTCAATTGCCCAACTGTAATTTGTTCACCCAACATGTTGTTTATCTTATGGGAGAGACACCTCTAGTGAACTGTGGACCCCGGTCCAATTCTCTATACTGAAATACAATCTACTTGCATATCTGTTCTACTGTTTTTACGCAAACAATCATCTTCCACACAATACGGTTAATCTTTGTTACAGCAAGCCGGTGAGATTGACAACCTCACTGTTTCGTTGGGGCAAAGTACTTTGGTTGTGTTGTGCAGGTTCCACGTTGGCGCCGGAATCTCTGGTGTTGCGCCGCACTACATCCCGCCGCCATCAACCTTCAACGTGCTTCTTGACTCCTACTGGTTCGATTAAACCTTGGTTTCTTACTGTAGGAAACTTGCCGCTGTGCGCATCACACCTTCCTCTTGGGGTTCCCAACGGACGTGTCAACTACACGCATCAAGCAAATTTCTGGCGCCGTTGCCGGGGAGATCAAGACACGCTGCAAGGGGAGTCTCCACTTCTCAATCTCTTTACTTTGTTTTTGTCTTGCTTAGTTTTATTTACTACTTTGTTTGCTGCACTAAATCAAAATACAAAAAAATTAGTTGCTAGTTTTACTTTATTTGCTATCTTGTTTGCTATATCAAAAACACAAAAAAATTAGTTACTTGCATTTACCTTACTTGATTCATCATGTTTCCTTTTAATTTTACCACGAAAGACATACCGGTAGGACGTGGGTCTATAATTGGGAGAAATAATATAGAAGAATTCTTCAACCATGTTAGTACCGTTGACGATTTTGAGGATAGACACTTGGTAGACCTTGCCCCTACCTATGAAATTGCTGCTGCTGCTTTAGTTCGCATGTTGGAAACTAAATTTGTTAATCTCAATCCTATAATCCAACACATGTTTCTCACACTTGGTGATATGGAAGAAGGGGAAAAGAAAGATTTTGTTTTAGAAACCCTTCTTAGAGAATTTGGTGGTATAGCGAGAGAGGCTAGAAAGGTCTTTGCTAAATTTAATATGCTTGGTTCTTACACCAATTTTGTTAGTCTCCTTGAAAAGATGGATATGGATAGAATAAAGTACACTAATAATATTAATGATGGAGGGGAGATCAAAGCACCAATACCATGTAAACTCTTAGCTATGAATGATGCACTAGAAAATAACTATGCTTGGCTTGTTCCTGAAAATTTGTTTGATGAGAGTAGCACGCCTAAGACTAATGAAAAGGGAGATGCTAAAACTTATGTATCTAATATACTATGCCTGGTTGAGAAAACTCCACACCCCGCTGAGAATGCACCACCCTTTGATAATACTTGATACACACTTTCTGTGCCTAGCTGAAAGGCGTTAAAGAAAAGCGCTTATGGGAGACAACCCATGTTTTTTACCTACAGTACTTTGTTTTTATTTTGTGTCTTGGAAGTTGTTTACTACTGTAGCAACCTCTCCTTATCTTAGTTTAGTGTTTTATTGTGCCAAGTAAAGTCGTTGATAGAAAAGTTCATACTAGATTTGGATTACTGCGCAGAAACAGATTTCTTTGCTGTCACGAATCTGGGCTGTTTTCTCTGTAGGTAACTCAGAAAATTATGCCAATTTACGTGAGTGATCCTCAGATATGTACGCAACTTTCATACAATTTGAGCATTTTCATTTGAGCAAGTCTGGTGCCTCGATAAAATTCGTCAATACGAACTGTTCTGTTTTGACAGATTCTGCCTTTTATTTCGCATTGCCTCTTTTGCTATGTTGATTAATTTCTTTGATCCATTAATGTCCAGTAGCTTTATGCAATGTCCAGAAGTGTTAAGAATGATTGTGTCACCTCTGAACATGTTAATTTTTATTGTCACTAACCCTCTAATGAGTTGTTCTAAGTTTGGTGTGGAGGAAGTTTTCAAGGATCAAGAGAGGAGTATGATGCAACATGATCAAGGAGAGTGAAAGCTCTAAGCTTGGGGATGCCCCGGTGGTTCACCCCTGCATATATCAAGAAGACTCAAGCGTCTAAGCTTGGGGATGCCCAAGGCATCCCCTTCTTCATCGACAACATTATCAGGTTCCTCCCCTAAAACTATATTTTTATTCCATCACATCTTATGTGCTTTGCTTGGAGCGTCGGTTTGTTTTTGTTTTTTGTTTTGTTTGAATAAAATGGATCCTAGCATTCACTTTATGGGAGAGAGACACGCTCCGCTGTAGCATATGGACAAGTATGTCCTTAGTTTCTACTCATAGTATTCATGGCGAAGTTTCTCCTTCGTTAAATTGTTATATGGTTGGAATTGGAAAATGATACATGTAGTAATTGCTATAAATGTCTTGGGTAATGTGATACTTGGCAATTGTTGTGCTCATGTTTAAGCTCTTGCATCATATGCTTTGCACCCATTAATGAAGAAATACATAGAACATGCTAAAATTTGGTTTGCATATTTGGTTTCTCTAAGGTCTAGATAATTTCTAGTATTGAGTTTGAACAACAAGGAAGACGGTGTAGAGTCTTATAATGTTTACAATATGTCTTTTATGTGAGTTTTGCTGCACCGGTTCATCCTTGTGTTTGTTTCAAATAAGCCTTGCTAGCCTAAACCTTGTATCGAGAGGGAATACTTCTCATGCATCCAAAATACTTGAGCCAACCACTATGCCATTTGTGTCCACCATACCTACCTACTACATGGTATTTCCCGCCATTCCAAAGTAAATTGCTTGAGTGCTACCTTTAAAATTCCATCATTCACCTTTGCAATATATAGCTCATGGGACAAATAGCTTAAAAACTATTGTGGTATTGAATATGTAATTATGCACTTTATCTCTTATTAAGTTGCTTGTTGTGCGATAACCATGTTCACTGGGGACGCCATCAACTACTCTTTGTTGAATTTCATGTGAGTTGCTATGCATGTTCGTCTTGTCTGAAGTAAGAGTGATCTACCACCTTATGGTTAAGCATGCATATTGTTAGAGAAGAACATTGGGCCGCTAACTAAAGCCATGATCCATGGTGGAAGTTTCAGTTTTGGACAAATATCCTCAATCTCATATGAGAAAATTATTAATTGTTGTTACATGCTTATGCATAAAAGAGGAGTCCATTATCTGTTGTCTATGTTGTCCCGGTATGGATGTCTAAGTTGAGAATAATCAATAGCGAGAAATCCAATGCGAGCTTTCTCCTTAGACCTTTGTACAGCGGCATAGAGGTACCCCTTTGTGACACTTGGTTAAAACATGTGCATTGTGATGATCCGGTAGTCCAAGCTAATTAGGACAAGGTGCGGGCACTATTAGTATACTATGCATGAGGCTTGCAACTTGTAAGATATAATTTACATGATACATATGCTTTATTACTACCGTTGACAAAATTGTTTCATGTTTTCAAAATCAAAGCTCTAGCACAAATATAGCAATCGATGCTTTTCCTCTATGGAGGACCATTCTTTTACTTTCAATGTTGAGTCAGTTCACCTATTTCTCTCCACCTCAAGAAGCAAACACTTGTGTGAACTGTGCATTGATTCCTACATATTTGCTTATTGCATTTATTATATTACTCTATGTTGACAATATCCATGAGATATACATGTTACAAGTTGAAAGCAACCGCTGAAACTTAATCTTCCTTTGTGTTGCTTCAATGCTTTTACTATGAATTATTGCTTTATGAGTTAACTCTTATGCAAGACTTATTGATGCTTGTCTTGAAGTGCTATTCATGAAAAGTCTTTGCTTTATGATTCACTTGTTTACTCATGTCATATACATTGTTTTGATCGCTGCATTCACTACATATGCTTTACAAATAGTATGATCAAGGTTATGATGGCATGTCACTCCAGAAATTATCTGTGTTATCATTTTACCTGCTCGGGACGAGCAGAACTAAGCTTGGGGATGCTGATACGTCTCCGACGTATCGATAATTTCTTATGTTCCATGCCACATTATTGATGTTATCTACATGTTTTATGCACACTTTGTGTCATATTCGTGCATTTTCTGGAACTAACCTATTAACAAGATGCCGAAGTGCCGATTCTTTGTTTTCTGCTGTTTTTGGTTTCAGAAATCCTAGTAACGAACTATTCTCGGCATTGGCCGACATCACCGCCCCGCGTCCGATTTTGCCACGAAGCTTCCAGCAGTCCGAAGAGGAGACGAAGTGGGGCCACGAGGTGGCCACACCCTAGGGCGGCGCGGCCCCCCCTTGGCCGCGCGGCCCTGTGGTGTGGGGCCCTCGTGCCGCCTCCTGACCTGCCCTTCCGCCTACTTAAAGCCTCCGTTGCGAAACCCCCAGTACCGAGAGCCACGATACGGAAAACCTTCCAGAGACGCCGCCGCCGCCGATCCCATCTCGGGGGATCCAGGAGATCGCCTCCGGCACCCTGCCGGAGAGGGGAATCATCTCCCGGAGGACTCTACGCCGCCATGGTCGCCTCCGGAGTGATGTGTGAGTAGTCTACCCCTGGACTATGGGTCCATAGCAGTAGCTAGATGGTTGTCTTCTCCCCATTGTGCTTCATTGTCGGATCTTGTGAGCTGCCTAACATGATCAAGATCATCTATCTGTAATTCTATATGTTGCGTTTGTTGGGATCCGATGAATAGAGAATACTTGTTATGTTGATTATCAATTCATGTCTATGTGTTGTTTATGATCTTGCATGCTCTCCGTTATTAGTAGATGCTCTGGCCAAGTTGATGCTAGTAACTCCAAAAGGGAGTATTTATGCTCGATAGTGGGTTCATGTCTCCGTGAATCTGGAGGGGTGACAAGAACCTCTAAGGTTATGGATGTGCTGTTGCCACTAGGGATAAAACATTGGTGCTATGTTCAAGGATGTAGTCACTGATTACATTACGCGCAATACTTAATGCAATTGTCTGTTGTTAGCAACTTAATACTGGAGGGGGTTCGGATGATAACCTGAAGGTGGACTTTTTAGGCATAGATGCATGCTGGATGGCGGTCTATGTACTTTGTCGTAATGCCCAATTAAATCTCACTATACTCATCATAATATGTATGTGCATGGTCATGCCCTCTTTATTTGTCAATTGCCCAACTGTAATTTGTTCACCCAACATGTTGTTTATCTTATGGGAGAGACACCTCTAGTGAACTGTGGACCCCGGTCCAATTCTCTATCTTGAAATACAATCTCTTGCCAATACTGTTCTACTGTTTTCTGCAAACAATCATCTTCCACACAATACGATTAATCCTTTGTTACAGCAAGCCGGTGAGATTGACAACCTCACTGTTTCGTTGGGGCAAAGTACTTTGGTTGTGTTGTGCAGGTTCCACGTTGGCGCCGGAATCTCTGGTGTTGCGCCGCACTACATCCCGCCGCCATCAACCTTCAACGTGCTTCTTGACTCCTACTGGTTCGATTAAACCTTGGTTTCTTACTGAGGGAAACTTGCCGCTGTGCGCATCACACCTTCCTCTTGGGGTTCCCAACAGACGTGTCAACCACACGCATCAGTGGTGGAGTCCACCATGGACTCCACCCTCCCACTTGGTTGGCAGGTTAGGGTTGGTGGAGCCCAACCGGGACTCCACCTTCCATGGTGATTTCTTCCGGAAGGTTCTAGAACATTCTAGCGCCTTCCATAAATGCACCAGATCATTTCCAAACATGGAAAGTTATTTCCTATATATGAATCTTATTCTCCGGACCATTCCGGACCTCCTCGTGATGTCCTGGATCCCATCCGAGACTCCGAACAAAACTTCAAACTCCATTCCGTATTCCATATCTACTTAAAACGACATCAAACCTTAAGTGTGTACCCTACGGTTCGTGAACTATGCAGACATGGTCGAGACTCTTCTCCGACCAATAACCAATAGCGGGATCTAGAGATCCATAATGGCTCCCACATATTCAACGATAACTTAGTGATCGATTGAACCATTTACATACGATACCGATTCCCTTTGTCTCGCGATATTTTACTTGTCTGAGGTTTGATCATCGGTATCTCTATACCTCGTTCAACCTCGTCTCTGACAAGTACTCTTTACTCGTACTGTGGCATATCATCTCTTGTGAACCATTCACATGCTTGCAAGCTAATCAGACTACATTCCACCGAGAGGGCCCAGAGTATATCTATCCGTCATCGGGATGGACAAATCCCACTCTTGATCCATATGCTTCAACTCATACTTTCTGAATACTTAATCCCACCTTTATAACCACCCATTTACGCAGTGGCGTTTGATGTAATCAAAGTACCCTTCCGGTATAAATGATTTACATGATCTCATGCTTGGGGGACTAGGTAACTATGTATAGAAAGCTTATAGCAAACTGAACTTAATGACGTGATCTTATGCTACGCTTATTTGGGTTATGTCCATTATATCATTCACCTAATGACATAACCTTGTTATTAATAACATCCAATGTTCATGATCACGAAACCATGATCATCTATTAATCAACAAGCTAGTTATACAAGAGGCTTACTAGGGACTCCTTGTTGTTTACATAACACACATGTATCAATTTTTCGGTTAATACAATTATAGCATGGTATGCAAACATTTATCATAAACACAAAGATATATTATAATAACCATTTTATTATTGCCTCTTGGGCATATCTCCAACAGTGGTCGATGAAAGTTACCCGATATCCAATCCGAGGCGTCGGGAAGCTTTCGTCGCCAGGCTAGATCAACGCGTCCTCCTTCATCAGCCCCAGCGTCTTGAGGGTCTTCAGATCCTGGTTGGAGATCTTAGATCTCTCCCACCCAGAGATCTCCGCATTCTCCATCGGCGGATTGGTTCCTGGAGCGGTGTGTTTGGTGAGCTTCGTGCGCGGTAGCATCAAGGCAGTCGTTGGGGGAAAATGGAGATGAGCGGAAGCGTGAGGAGCTTGAGAACGACAATGGTGATTTTGGAGAGAGAAGGAACAGGTGAGCAGTGCAGCGAAGGGGATGAATGAGGACGAAGGGGAAGATTCATAGCGAGCCATCGATTCATCGCACCGTTGGATGAAGGGAAAATAGATCTTGTGCCTTACACGTGTTCACAGGGGTACAAATGTCTATTCACTCTGAAGTTACTGGACATGCGTTACAGCGCGCGTGCCAGAAAAAATGGAGGACGTGTGTCCCCCACTCTCGCGACGTGTCAACAGTGCAGAAGTTTGGACCCACAAATCAGTGACATGACAGGACTCGCACCTTCCCAATACAGAGTTCGTGGCTATCGTCAGCATTGACGTCGCCATAGGAAAATTGCGACTGGTTTTCCTTCAAAATAGCGGTAGGAAGAATGTCGATGATCCAAATAAGATAACTTCGGGAGCCTTTGACCAAATACAAGTATTTGTGCAAATGCTCGGGGGCTACTCTTATCAGAAGTTTTATTCGTACTTCTGGTAAGAGGATAGTGTGAAGAATAGAAATTTATAGTTGTTCACGGAAGACAAAAGTTGAGCCTACAGCCAAGTACAAATACTCGACTGTAGCCTCGGGGGCTACTCCCATTGGGAGCGCTGGTCGCGCACCCGATAAAATAAAGGTGGAGCAGAAAGTCGTCATTTTTTCAAAAAATAGAATAAAGAAACAATACAAGTTGAGCCTACAGCCAAGCATAAATACTCGACTGTAGCCTCGGATGCTACTCCCACCGAGAGCGCTGGTCGCGCACGCGATAATTTGAGAGGAGGAGAATGTCCGATAAAAATCAAGGAGCATGATTATCGTCGTACACATTCGAGATACATATAACTCTTCATGTACTCCCATCGGGAGCACCAAGATATTGTCATTACATGACTCGACAAAATTGGCTATTCCAGCAGCCGATAAAGGTACTCGACAATATATCCCTGGAGCGCGTCCGCCGCGATAAAATCTCTGGATGCCGTAAAATTTTACGAAGGTAAGACCCCAGGTTCTGTCCTGAGTGGCATGCTATCGCACCCGAATGCGCTCTACTACCTTTTTCCATATCAACAGATATGAAGAAATATTCCTAGCGGACGCGCTATGGATTTCGTGAACATGACTGGAATTTGATTCATGAATAAGTCCTAAAGTGGCACATGTCGAATTACGCCAGTATCCCGAGGTCATGTCCAGGGACTTGATCTTGAAGTAGGTTTTTGCGGGTTTACCACGAGAGCAGTTAACTGGTACCTGATCCGTCAGATGAACCAGCCCCATCTGCCATTATCCCTGTGCAATATATATGTCTTGAATAGTTTACTGTATTACTTGAAGAGTTTGCAGATGGATTATACGACGGAGATTTTACTCGACTCTACGACTCAAGCAAAATCTCGGGGGCTACTGATATAGGCATCCCAGATGGGCCTGCCGAAGAAGGTAACCGGAGTTTGAGGAAGGCCCGCGACCCGAAGGTTATGAAGCCCGGAAGCCCATTAAAATATCGATTATGGTAAATAGAGATAGATTAGGAAGGAGACTTGTAACTTTATGGGATGAACTCAGAGAGTCTCCCGGCATTTTGTAAACTTGTGTAATACGAAACCCTCGGCTCCGCCTCTTATATAAGGGGGAGTCGAGGGACAAAGAAAGGATCAATCTCATTGTTAACTCAACCCTTGTTTTTAGCAGTCGAGCATCTTTTCGGCTGAAACCTTCGAGATCTACTTGCCCTCTACTTCCGCGAAACCCAAGTCCACAACTTGTAGGCATTGACAAGTTAATACCTTGTCAATGACACTGTCGGTCATGTCGGTCACAGCACGTCGCCGACCACGAAGACGAACACCACCACCATGGATTATCACCTCTCACTTCCCACCTATCATCACCACATCGCCGTCCATGAAAATGGAGAGCGAGAAGTTGAGAAAAAGTACTCCAAACTTTAGTCATACATACATACAGATTGTAGTATACTTGTGAGTCAATTATGTATCAACTTATGTGTAATATCCCAGGTTTAGAGGCAATAAAATGAGAGAACACCAAAGTGTGCATTGCATTCATGCATAGAAAATCCGGGGAATTTTCGCGCTTTCAAATAAAACTTACCACAGTAACTGAAGTTTCGCTTGACTTGCTGGAATTGAAGTAGATCATCAAGTCAAGCGCTATAAACTTCATTGTGATCTTTGCTAAAACCCTGTTTTGGGTAGAGATGATTTGATCTATGGGCTAGATCAAATGAAAGTAGATTTACAACAACACATTCTTTAAGAATCAAACCCTAACTTAATAATACTTAGAAGTTAGCAACTACCTTTGTGTGTAATTTAATTCACTTCAAAATAAGGTAAACCACAGGGTTTAAAGTGCATAAAATCCACACATTCTTATTTAAATCATAACTTATTAAATATATGGAATATCATAAAACTAAATCCATTTACATTACGAATTATAGTTCAAACTATTTGAATAAAACTAACTATGAGTACTTTGAAACTCATATGATCATGCCTTGGTGAATTTAGACACCAACTATCCAAAATTGAGAAATAACCCTCAACCTTGACTTTTTGACCAATATTATAACATAAATCCAATCATATATGATGTGGTGCACTATCCACAAGATATTTAGTACCAAATGCCACTTGGCTATCCAAAGATAAATCATATGAGAGGATAATGATCATGCCACATAGGATGAAAATATCTACATGACTTGAATCCCAAGCTTTGCCACCTCATGCTCAAAGGATTGCCATGGATGAGGGCATAACTGTTGGAGATATGCCCAAGAGACAATAATAAAATGGTTATTATAATATATCTTTATGTTTATGATAAATGTTTACATACCATGCTATAATTGTATTAACCGAAACATTGATACATGTGTGATATGTAAACAACAAGGAGTCCCTAGTAAGCCTCTTGTATAACTAGTTTGTTGATTAATAGATGATCATAGTTTCATGATCATGAACATTGGATGTTATTAATAACAAGGTTATGTCATTATATGAATGATGTAATGGACACACCCAATAAAGCGTAGCATATGATCACGTCATTAAGTTCTATTTGCTATAAGCTTTCGATACATAGTTACCTAGTCCTTTCAACCATGAGATCATGTAAATCACTTATGCCGGAAGGGTACTTTGATTACATCAAACGCCACTGCGTAAATGGGTGGTTATAAAAATGGGATTAGGTATTCGGAAAGTATGAGTTGAGGCATATGGATCAACAGTGGGATTTGTCCATCCCGATGACGGATAGATATACTCTGGGCCCTCTCGGTGGAATGTCGTCTAATTAGCTTGCAAGCATATGAATGCTTCATAAGAGATGACATATCACGGTACGAGTAAAGAGTACTTGTCATGAGACGAGGTTGAACGAGTTATAGAGATACCGATGATCAAACCTCGGACAAGTAAAATATCGCGTGACAAAGGGAATCGGTATCGTATGTAAATGGTTCAGTCGATCACTAAAGTCATCGTTGAATATGTGGGAGCCATTATGGATCCCCAGATCCCGCTATTGGTTATTGGTCGGAGAGAAGTCTCAACCATGTCTGCATAGTTCGCGAACCGTAGGGTGACACACTTAAGGTTTGATGTCGTTTAAGTAGATATGGAAATATGGAATGGAGTTCAAAGTTTTGTTCGGAGTCTCGGATGGGATCCAGGACATCACGAGGAGGTCCGGAATGGTCCGGAGAATAAGATTCATATATAGGAAGTCATTTTCTAGGTTTGAAAATGATCCGGTATTTTTTCTGGAAGGTTCTAGAAGAGTCCGGAAGAAATTAGCATGGAAGGTGGAGTCCCAGAAGGACTCCACCCACCTTGGCCGGCCAGCCTAAGGGAGGAGGAGTCCCAAGTGGACTCCTCCCCATGGTGGCCGGCCACCCCACCAAAGGAAAGGGGGAGTCCCACTTCCCCTAGGTTTGGTCATATGGAAGGTTTATGTTGGGGTCTTATTCGGAGACTTTTGACCTAATCCTTGGGGCTTCCACCTATATAAAGAGGGGAGGGGAGGGGCTGGCCGGCCACACCAAGACCACCATGGCCGCACCCCCTCAAGAGCCCCCTCTCCCAGAAACCCTAGCGGTTCCCTCCTCCCTCTCTCTCCCACATAGCTTAGGCGAAGCTCTGTCGGAGATCTCCACCACCACCGCCACCACGCCGTCGTGCTGCCGGGATTCCGAGGAGGATCTACTACTTCCGCTGCCCGCTGGAATGGGGAGAAGGATGTCGTCTTCATCAACATCGAACGTGTGACCGAGTACGGAGGTGCTGCCCAATTGTGGCACCGTCAAGATCTTCTACGCGCTTTTGAAAGCGGCAAGTGATCGTCTACCGCAGCAACGAGAGCCTCCTCTTGTAGGCTTTGGAAATATTCAAGGGTTAGTCTCGTTCATCCCCTCGTTGCTCCCATCTTCTAGATTGCATCTTGTCTTGGATTGCGTTCTCGCGGTAGGAATTTTTTTGTTTTTTATGCTACGAATCCCTACAGTGGTATCAGAGCCGTGTCTATGCATAGATGGTTGCACAAGTAGAACACAATTGTTTTGTGGGAGTTGATGCTTATGTTGTCTTTAGTTCGAGTACTTTGCATCTTTCTGGCATGGTGGGATGAATCGGCTCGGGCTAACTTTACATGACCACGTTCATGAGACTTGCTCCACGTTCGACATGCAACTTGTATTGCATAAGTGGCTTTGCGGGTGTCTGTCTCTCCCACCATAGTGAAGATTTAATTTACTCTTTCTATTGACAACACTAGTATCACTGTTTCGGTTCATGTTCGTAGGTAGATTGGATCTTACTCGAAAACCCTAAACCACGTAAAATATGCAAACAAAATTAGAGACGTCTAACTTGTTTTTGCAGGGTTTGGTGATGTGATATGGCCATAATGTGATGATGAATATGTATGAGATGATCATTATTGTATTGTGGCAACCGGCAGGAGCCTTATGGTTGTCTTTAAATTTCATGTTGAGTAGTATTTCAAAGTAGTTGTAATAGTTGCTACATGAGGTGAACAACCATGAAGACGGCGCCATGGACCTTGACGCTACGCCGACGATGATGGAGATCATGCCCGTTGATGATGGAGATCATGTCCGTGCTTTGGAGATGAAGATCGAATGCGCAAAGACTAAAGGGTCATATCATATCACATATGAATTCATGTGATGTTAATCCTTTATGCATCTTATTTTGCTTAGAATGCGACGGTAGCATTATAAGATGATCCCTCACATTAATATCAAGATAATAAAGTGTTCTCCCCTCGTATGCACCATTGATATAGTTCGTCGTTTCGAAGCATCTCGTGATGATCGGATGTGATAGACTCAACGTTCACATACAACGGGTGTAAGCCATGTTGCACACGCGGAATACTTGGGTTTGCTTGACGAGCCTAGCATGTACAGACATGGCCTCGGGACAACAGAAACCGAAAGGTTGAACACGAGTCATATGGATGATATGATCAACATATTGATGTTCACCATTGAAGCTACATCATCTCACGTGATGATCGGTTTTGGTGTAGTGGATTTGGATCGTGTACCACTTAACAACTATGAGGGATGTTGTATTAAGTGGGAGTTCATTAGTAATTAGATTAAAACATGAACTAATTATCATGAACATAGTCTGAGTAGTATTTTGAATTAATTTTGTAGTATTGGCATCCGTTTTCTACCATGCGCTAGTCTTGTAATTGAGATTGAAATACTGTTAAAATCTGACAAGAAACTTTACGGACTGGTACCGTATTTTTAAAGTATCAAGAAATGATTAAGTCCCATTGCAAACTTTTAGTAAACCTCACATTGTTGATTCAAAGAGCTATGGTTTCAATTAGTACCTAAAGTTATCTTGTCTCCGTGAAACTTGAAGTTCAAATCTGTTTAAAAAGTAAGGAGCTGAAAATTTAGTTTTCAGAAATAATCAAGGTATGAGATATATGTGATATCTAAGACCTTATTGCAAGATGATATAATATAATTTGGTGAGACTACATAAACTCATAAGTTTTATGGGAATGTATGAAGGTTGAAGACGCCAGGCGTCACAATCCTCCAACTATTGGGGCACTAACGATATTCACATATCCATGAAGTGATCATCCTTAATATGCACCGTTGCTAAGACTCGTCGTTTCGAAGCATCATGTGATGATCGGGTGTGATAGATTCTACGTGTGCATACAACGGGTGCAAGCTAGATTTGCACATGCGAATACCAAGGTTAAAACTGTTATCACCAGAATTTGACCGGATCAGAGGTGGGCCGCGATTAAAGATGGGCTTGAAGAATATACATGGAAGGAATACATGAATCGGCCTTATATGCAAAGTTTGGGCTAGTTTGCCCGTGTATCTGTAATATAGTAGGATACGTGTCGATTAGATAGAGTTTGGCTCGTGCCCGGTTGGGATTATTCCCACGTTAGAAAGTCTATGGACTATAAATATGTATCTAGGGTTTATGAAATAAACAACAATCACGTTCACCACAAACCAATCTAGGCGCATCGCCAATTCCCTTGTCTCGAGGGTTTCTTTCGGGTAAGCATCATGCTGCCTAGATCGCATCTTGCGATCTAGGCAGTACACGTTCATCCGTTGTTCATGCATTGCTCGTACTGAAGCCTTTTTGATGGCGAGCAACGTAGTTATCTTAGACGTGTTAGGGTTAGCATTGTTCCTCGTATCATATGTTGTCGTCGTGCAACCCTGAGACGTCTAGCCGCCCTTACGCCTATCTTAGGTGTAAGGGCGGCACCCCTCTTGATCATTATTTAGTAGATCCGATCCGTTATGATTGCTCCTTGTTCTTCAAGGATTAGTTTAATATCCGCATAGTTAGGCCTTACAAACGGGTTGAAGGATCCAGTGGCGCGTAGGGTGTAGTTTGCTAGCCCTAGACAGGATGTTCCGGGGATCAACCTCGTGTTGGTTTTTAGGCCTTGTCTAGGGTCGGTTTACGATCACCGTGCGTGGCCGCCAGGCTCAATCATGAGTAGGATGTTCCGATTATGTGGTGAAAACCCTAAATCGTAGTAGGTCGTTTTAGCTTTATTTTGATCAAGCAGGACCACCATATATTCGTACACCTCGTACGGATCATGGGTGGATCAGCTCTTTGAGCCGATTCACAGGACAACCTGAGAGCCGATCGAGGCTCGTATTTAATGTTTACGTGTATGCCATGCAGGAAACTAAGCGAGGCACATCCATCACCTTCCTGACCAGGTATAGGTCAGGTGGCACGCCCTTGCACCAGCATCGGACGTGCGTGCCGAGTCTTTGCGGGCCGTCGCTCGGAGGGACCAGGGCCAGCCGCAGTCATGGGAGCCTCCCGGCTCTACTGTGTTGCCCGTCGCTGCTCTCCGGTGGGTTTCTGACCGCAACACATTCTGGCACGCCCGGTGGGACAATCTTCGACATCAACCGCATCGCCATCTACATCTGAGATGGCGGAAGGCACTCCAGTCACGTACGAGGATCTGACCGAGGAGCTCAAGAAGAAGTATGACGAGGTCAAAGCAATCCTCGAAGCCGACCTCATCGGCTCTTTTCACAGAACCCACTCACATGGCATCAGGTGGAAAGGGTTCTCACCTGAAGGCGCGCTCGATGGAGTGGACCTGTCCGCCCCGTCAGAAGAACGCACCAGGTCCCTGCGTCAGGAGATTAACTTCATGGTAGCTCACTCGCTGCACCGCCATTCTGAGAGCCTGGTGAACACTTTGGAGCGTGTCGCTCTTCGGGTGATCCAGGAAATCATGAGGCATCAGTACTCTCCGTCAGGACCAGCTCTCGGGACTTACCAAGGAGAGATGCCACTCCAGTCCCGTCCACCGCTGCCATTCGCGTTGGCAGCACCAGAAGTGCCGAATTCACCGGCATACGTCGTTTACAAGATCGGTGGTGACCCTAGTGACTACCAGTTCTTGCATGAGGCGCCCAAGGAGATCCCTCACGGATACACGTGCACATACGTGCCAGACTGCAGTAACTGGGTACTCACAAACCAGACTGCAACAGCAGGGACTTCTGGAACAACAGGAGGAACTTCGGGAACAGATCTTGAGAAGCAGACGTGGCTAGCTAAGTATGCCACTCCGACAAACCTCTAGAGCTCAGCTCCTGCAGTTGGCTCAGAGCTGGAAAAGCAAGCATGGCTGGCTAAGTATGCCACTCCGGCGAATCTTCAGAGTTCGACTCCTGTAGCCAGCACCGCGGATCAGATCAGTACCATCCTGAGAGACCAGTTCGGCATGGTGCCGAAAAGGAGGATAATCGGCTATTCCAAGCCGTACCCCAACGAGTACGAGTTGATCCCGCTACCACCCAAATATCGGCTCCCTGATTTCTCCAAGTTTAATGGATCAGATGGTTCCAGCTCCATCGAGCATGTGAGCCGATATTTGGCACAGCTGGGCACGATCTCAGCATCAGATGAGCTGCGTGTGAGGTTCTTCGCACAGTCCCTCACAGGATCGGCTTTCGGGTGGTACACATCGCTGCCACCAGACTCAATCCGGACGTGGAAGCAGTTGGAAGAGCAGTTCCACATGCAGTATCACTCAGAGGCTTCCGAGGCTGGCATTGCCGATTTAGCACAAGTACGTCAGAAGCGCGGAGAAACAGTGTCAGAGTACGTCCAGCGCTTTAGGACCGTTAGGAACCGATGCTATTCGGCTCGTGTGACTGAAAAAGAAGCAGTCGAGTTGGCGGTGGTGGGTCTAGCATCACCGATCAAGGACGTGGCCTCCCAATACCCTTCACTGGCACACATGGTGCAGAAGCTGTCAGTATATGAACAGCGCCACCCAGATGTATACCAGGACAAATTCAAGCGTGTGGTGGTCCTGGTTGAGGCAGATGAAGACGAAGGCTCTGCGGGTGATCAAGAGGTAGCAGTGGCTGAATGGACTCGGGGGGCAAGCCCCGTGTCCTGCAAGTGGGTTAAGCCACAAGGTCCTCCCAGAGGGTTTGACTTCGACGTTACCAAAGCTGAGCAGATTTTCGACCTCTTACTTAAGGAGAAGCAGCTAAAGGTACCCGAAGGCCACAAGATCCCCACGGCGCAGGAGCTGAATGGAAAGCCATACTGCAAGTGGCATAACACGTTCACCCATGCCACCAACGACTGCAGGGTGTGGCGGCAGCAGGTCCAAATGGCGATAGAACAAGGGCGTCTAATTTTCAGCCAGTACGCCATGAAAGTCGACACACACCCCTTCCCCGCCATTAACATGGTGGAGTGCACTTACCCTGGAGGGTGCCAGCCAGGATTCTCGTTCAACATCAACATGGTAGGACCTGGACACCACTCTGGTAAGGACGGAGACGAGGGCAGCTGCTCTCGTAGCAAGGACACAGAGGAAGCCGTTCCACGCGATCGGCTCCGTCACGATGGCAAGTGCTACATCACAGAGGGAGAAGTGAGGAATGTGAGATATCAGCGACCTCTCTCTGATCACCTCCTCAACAAGTATGTGAGTCAATATGACCAACGCCGACGACCCAACGACGATGGTGAAAGAGATCGTTTGGCTGGGGACGCCAGGAGACATCGTCGGCATGATCGCGACGAGGAGAGATATGAGCGCCATGCCAAGGAAAAGTCAAGGGAGCAAGACGACGAAGATAGGCACTGGGACTGTCCCTTCTTCAGACACTGCTGGGATTCAGGAATGAGCCGATTGCCTACAATCGGCAACTGCCCAGAATGTAGACA
Organism: Lolium perenne; assembly: GCF_019359855.2. Classification (NCBI taxonomy): domain Eukaryota; kingdom Viridiplantae; phylum Streptophyta; class Magnoliopsida; order Poales; family Poaceae; genus Lolium; species Lolium perenne. The sequence goes on along the minus strand of NC_067246.2, from coordinate 176,737,660 downwards.
GAAGAAGAAGGATGCAGCTAACGTGTCTGTGTTCAAACGTCTAGGGCCTATCCCGCCTCGGAACAAGCACGCTGAGTCCTCTCGGGTGGAAGATCTCGAGGATTTGGAAGACGATGATGAAGAAGAAGAAGATAAGTACCACCGGCCAAGGTGGTGCCCTGATGGACTCAGCCGTTCCCAAAAGCGTAGGGTTCAGCGACTACGTGGTTTGGAGGAAGCCGAAAGGTTATACCTGCACACGTTGAGGAAGGCGCGGCCTGATCTGGCCGCTAAAATTCAGCGAACCCTGGACGAAGAAGGTCGGCCACAAAGGAAAGAGTGGCGCCCCAAACAAAATAAAGCCGATGATGAAACATCGGCTGGCACAAACATGGTGTTCATCCTTCCGACGGAGTTTAGTGCTCCAGGATTAGACGAAGCACCTGTGGCACAACTTGACTGCGGCCCACGGCCAGTTATCTTTGAGAAGCCACGAGAAAGAAGCTACAGACATCTGAAGGCCCTGTACTTGCGAGGCTATATCGATGGGCAGCCTGTCAACAAGATGCTGGTGGACACCGGAGCGGCAGTCAACATTATGCCATACTCCATGCTACGTCGGTTGGGACGCTCTAGCTCGGATCTGATCAAGACCAATGTGACATTGAGCGATTTCAACGGCCAAGCGTCTGACGCACAAGGTGTTCTGAATGTGGATCTGACCGTAGGAAGGAAAACCATCCCTACGACGTTCTTTATTGTCGATAGCAAGAGCACCTATGCTGTCCTGCTAGGAAGAGATTGGATCCATGCCAACTGTTGCATTCCATCCACGATGCACCAATGCGTAATACAGTGGGATGGAGATGAAGTAGAGGTCGTCCATGCAGATGACTCAGCCGAGATTTCAACGGCTGGCATGAACGTTTGGGAGACAACAGGCCAAGATCCACTCTCAGGCATCAATTTGGACGACTGCGAGCGCATCGACGTGACGAAGGACGGGGTTAGGCTGGTCTTATCCACCGGCCTTACCGTATAGCAAGAACAAACCTATCGACAAACGTGGCAAGGCCGATCCTTGGGATCGGCCCCAAAGATCTATGGAGGAACATTGCAAAACCTTCATTGAGCAATTCAGTCAACGTGGAGGCCGATTCCAGCAATCGGCCAAAATTATCCTCACCATACGTTCTGCCTGTGTTCAACGTCGATCTAATGGGCAGCGGTTTTACGTCGGCTGATGAGAGTCAACATTAGTCCTAACGGAGCCGACGTTCAAATACAGTGCCTTGGCTAACTACAGAGCCGATATTCGCAGTTACCTGACAGATTCGGTTCGGGGGGCACCTAATCAGATGAACATGTGCGATACCTGTGCAGTGAAATATTGGGGGCCGATAGAAAAATCGGCCAGTAAAAAAAAATTCTCATGGTATACAGCCGATGCACAGCCATCGACTCTAGTACAATTACACAAGATCTACCAGCTGCGTGTTCAAGACACGGATTTCGACCAAGTCGGTCTTCAGTTCAGCCTCAAGGCCAACCTCCAACCTTTTGCTCATTAGGCCGTTGGTGTTTCGTCTGCAATATCGGCTTTCAAGGGAAGAAAAGGTGATCGGCTCCGGTGTATCTACTGTCGGCCTGGCTAAGTTGGCCACCTTCTCAGCTATGCTCGTAGGAATTGCTAGGACCTCTGCATGATGGCTGTCTCAATTACCTGAGTTCAAGGCCCTTGGACTGAACTGTGTGTGTCCTCGCCACTGTTCTCACCTTAACTGAGGCTCGGGGGGCAGCTGATTTGGTAGACACTCTGTTTTTTGGAAGCCGATTGGAGTGTCATCGGCTGACCCTGCATCATAACCTTCTTCGAGAGCGGTGAGTTGTTGCAGAAGAAGACTACTAGAGCTGCGGAAAGGAGCCTGAAAGGGAAGCCGTCGTCATCTACAGGGTCTGGACCGTCCTGTTGCTGCAAGAAGATGAAGGAGACTGGATTCTCAAAACAGCCGATGAATAGCCATCGGCTATAGGATTGCAAAGTATTATGGTTAGATATCAAATTACAGTCTGAATTTGAGAAGTGCTTGACTGACGGTCTAATTGGTATCTGAGTCTGGCTTCATGGGTGTCTGAGGCGAAAAGTCCGATACGTTGCTATCGGTCTTGGTGCGGCAAACGGAAGACTTGAAATTGTATTAATTGAGAGTCAAATTGGAAGAACAATTCTTATTGATTCAAAGGAACGGCTTTACAAGAAAGAGCCGATGGCTCTCAAAAGGATCATCCGATGCCTAGTGCACTGCTACTACTAGTCCTACACTAATTGGCCCTGTTCTAGGGGTCGTCGCTGTCCTCATCGTCGCCACTATAGCTGCCGTCGGCGCTGCTTCCAGAGGGTTCCTCGTCGCTGCTGCCCCAGCCCTCGGCCGGAGCCTCTTCTTCCTCGTCATCATCATCATCCTCGCTGTCCGCCCAAGCGCGGAAGCGCTTCGCCGGCGGATACCCAGCGGAGGAGGAGGAATCATCCTCCTCCTCTTCCTCTTCTTCCTCTGCTTCTTCTTCTTCCTCCTCCTCGTTGGAGGTGGTGGAGTTCGCCCAGGAGTGGAGGTCGTCTTCGCCCTCGCTCTTCAGTTCCCCTTCGATGAGGAACTCGAGGTCGTCCTCCCCATCGGTCAGAGGTAAGTCACCATCTGACCCGACGAGTGCTTCGGGTGGGCCATCTGGCACGGGATCAAAGTTCCACTCCTGCTCGCTCGAGGAGGAAGATTGGAGAGAGAGGCCTGAGGAGATGGAGGAAGAGGAAGACATTGCTACAGGGAAAGAGGGTTTTTTAGGTGCCGATGGCCGGAGCAGAGCAAGGGGATGAAGTGGCAAACCATTCTGCACAGTTAAATAAAGGGGATATAGTGGAGATTTAATGCCACGGCAGTTTCCGAGGAAGTGGTGCCCAACAAAAAAAATTTTTTGCCAGATCACGCGGAGAAGTGGAAGAGGCAAGGCATCATGATGAAGGATACTGCGATGGTTCTGCTCTGCCACGACATGACCCGACGAAGGAAAAGCAAAATGATTTTGGAATTGTCATTTCCAAAACCAGGGGGGCATGTGTTATCACCAGAATTTGACCGGATCAGAGGTGGGCCGCGATTAAAGATGGGCTTGAAGAATATACATGGAAGGAATACATGAATCGGCCTTATATGCAAAGTTTGGGCTAGTTTGCCCGTGTATCTGTAATATAGTAGGATACGTGTCGATTAGATAGAGTTTGGCTCGTGCCCGGTTGGGATTATTCCCACGTTAGAAAGTCTACGGACTATAAATATGTATCTAGGGTTTATGAAATAAACAACAATCACGTTCACCACAAACCAATCAAGGCACATCGCCAACTCCCTTGTCTCGAGGGTTTCTTCCGGGTAAGCATCATGCTGCCTAGATCGCATCTTGCGATCTAGGCAGTACACGTTCATCCGTTGTTCATGCGTTGCTCGTACTGAAGCCTTTTTGATGGCGAGCAACGTAGTTATCTTAGACGTGTTAGGGTTAGCATTGTTCCTCGTATCATATGCTGTCGTCGTGCAACCCTGAGACGTCTAGCCGCCCTTACGCCTATCTTAGGTGTAAGGGCGGCACCCCGCTTGATCATTATTTAGTAGATCCGATCCGTTATGATTGCTCCTTGTTCTTCAAGGATTAGTTTAATATCCGCATAGTTAGGCCTTACAAACGGGTTGAAGGATCCAGTGGCGCGTAGGGTGTGGTTTGCTAGCCCTAGACAGGATGTTCCGGGGATCAACCTCGTGTTGGTTTTTAGGCCTTGTCTAGGGTCGGTTTACGATCACCGTGCGTGGCCGCCAGGCTCAATCACGAGTAGGATGTTCCGATTATGTGGTGAAAACCCTAAATCGTAGTAGGTCGTTTTAGCTTTATTTTGATCAAGCAGGACCACCATATATTCGTACACCTCGTACGGATCATGGGTGGATCGGCTCTTTGAGCCGATTCACAGGACAACCTGAGAGCCGATCGAGGCTCGTATTTAATGTTTACGTGTATGCCATGCAGGAAACTAAGCGAGGCACATCCATCACCTTCCTGACCAGGTATAGGTCAGGTGGCACGCCCTTGCACCAGCATCGGACGTGCGTGCCGAGTCTTTGCGGGCCGTCGCTCGGAGGGACCAGGGCCAGCCGCAGTCCTGGGAGCCTCCCGGCTCTACTGTGTTGCCCGTCGCTGCTCGCCGGTGGGTTTCTGACCGCAACAAAAACTTTACGAGCCTAGCATGTACAGACATGGTCTCAGAAAGTCGTCATGATATGATGGATAAAATTATGAGTGAAATTGTTCATCATATTACAAAGTTACTAATAAGTGAAATCTGGAACACTTGTCATATGATGATCAACTTCAAAGTAAGAACCTCAAGGTTATTGGTATTTGACCAACAAACCTAGAAGTTAATGATGTTGAAGTGTTTTTCTGAATAATGAGGAAAGCTAAAAGAGAAACTACAAAAGATATTTTGGCAGAAAGAAAAGAAAAGACTAGAAAGTCCAGCTCAGGTGTATATAAATGATATACATGTTATGGATTATTCCTTGTTTGGTCACACAATGAAATTCTTGGGTATTAGTACCATATTGGTTGGTATGAAGTGTCATACAAAACAACGCAATACAAGAATACAATGGCCTAAGTGACTGACAAGGAATATGATAGGAATGCACATCTGGAACAAAAATAAAGTGGTATTATGTTCGTCGTTGGCATTCTATCTAGCCCTTAGAATTTATCATAAATAACTTAATAATTGTTATTTTGCTCTAGTCAAATGAAAACAATGAGTTGTTCAAATTATGACATTACTCCATGTACGATGGATAAGTTATTATAAATATTAATGGTGAAACACACACACATAACACTGACGCTAAAATGTCATAAGGCAAAATGATTTGAATTCCACTTATTTGTGGAACCGCCATTTAGGTCATGTTAGAAAGGAACGCATGAAGGAACTCCATGCAAATGGATTTTTTGAGTCATTTGATTTTTGAATCGTTTGGCGCTTGCAAATCTTTTCTAAAGAGAATGACTAAAATACCGTTCATAGGCCAAGAGTTGAACGGGCAACTAACTTAGTGAAAACATACATGATGATATATGTGGTTCACTGGGCATAGTTGTGTGCGGGAGATTCTTCTACTTCATGAAAACTTCCAACAATGAATTGAGTATATATATGTGGATATATTCGATAAGGAAGAAGTTTGAAACATTTGAATAGATTCAAATAAATTTCAGCATGAAGTGGAAATCATCGTAATAGAAAAGTCAAATATCTATGATTGGATCATGGTGGAAATATTTGAATTACGAGTTTTAGCGAACATCTAAGAGAGTTATGAAATTATTCTACAACTCACGTTTCTTGGAGTATCATAATGATGATGGGGTATCTGAGAGATGTATCCAAACCATGTTGGGTTAATGATGAGATAAAAATAAAATGATGCCATTATATTTTTTTTGTGGATTATGCTCTAGTGACTACCGCTTTTACACTAAATAGAGCATCATCATGATCCGTTGAAATGACACCATACGAGTTATGGCATGGGTATAAATCCTAATAGTCCTTTCTTTAAATTTTGGTCTAAGAGTTTATAACCAAAATCGGATGAATGTCTTTGTTGGTTATCCCAAAGTATTGGTTGGGAAATTATTTCCACTATGGATACAAAGACAAAAGTGTTTGTCGATGTTTCTTATTTATTTCCAAGAAATTGTTTCTAGCGAAGTATTTGAGTGGGAGGACAATAGAACTTGATAAGGTTTATGAACCTGAGCATAATGATCAGAGTAGCGCGGCATCGGAAATTGGTTTCGGAAGCGGCCACGACGATCATGGCTCCCATGACTACAAAGTGTTTTAGCCATGGAGATCGAAGTATATATTGAACCTTGTAGGTATGGTTTACTTTGTGATCAAATAAAAAAATTGTGGACAAAGGATTGATTTTGAATAATGATAAACCAACTACAAACAAAGAAGTTATGATGGGCCCTGACTCCGTTAAAATGGTCATGCGCCATGAAATCCATGATAGATGAATACTTTTTGGAAGTAAATGGATCTATAAAATTGATGTACTTGGATGGAATATCCTTGAAGAAGCTCAACTTGTCGAAAAGTTGTTTACGACAAAGTTCAAAGAGTTGACTACGATAAGATTAGATCTTCCGTAACAATGCTTATAGTCTATGTGGATTATTCTAGTAATCGCTACATATTTCTTTTATGAGATATGCTAGTAGGATGGCAAAATACATTACTTAACAGAAGTGTGTATTAAAGGTGTATACAAGATACAACCAAGAGTTTTGATAGTTCGTGGAATACTAGATAGGTATACAAACTTCAATTGGATGAAGTGAGTATCGCGGAGTTGGAATCTTCACCGGATGAAATAATCAAAGAGTTTTTGATTTCATTAGAAACGATGAAGATGCTTGCATTTGCAAGAAATTAAGTGGGAGCGCTGAGACATATTTATAATACTTTATGTAGATGACATATAGTTGGTTATAAATGATGTAATTATATAATTGATTAAAAGGTTTCATTGAGAATTAACTTTAATGAAAGGATATGGACTGAAACATATTTAGTGTCAAGATCTATGAAGATAGCTTGAAACACATAATAAGTTTAAGTCAAAGTACATAGAATGGATATTGAAGTAGTTCAATATAGAAATATTAAGAAGGTGTTCTTTTCATGCGAAGGTTTAACAAGACTTGAGTGTATTTGACACTCGATGAGTAAAAACACATGAGTGATTTTAGGTCACAAATAATATGTACAAAATCAGATGTCCTATGCTCTCAAAAGTTAGGAGCATATACCAGAATGATTCATGTGATGGTCATTGGACAAACAGTAAGAATATCCCTGTGTGCTTTAGAAGAACCAAGGATACATATATAGTTTTATATGGGGTAATGACAACCAAATCAATGTAAGGTGTTTCACCGATATTTGTTTAATCACATATAAAAATGAAATTCAAAATCTCAATTAGGCTAAGTGTTGTTTAAAAGGTAGCACAATGCTAGATTTAGAAGAGTTCTAAATATTGTGACGGATTCTACAAACGATGGCAGAGTATGTCATTGTTTTGACAATGACTGAGGATGTTTAAGTCGAAGAGTTCTTTGAGAACTTGGTGTAGTTCCGATAGTGTCAGAAGTTTGAAGCTATATTGTGTATGACAATATTAGTGACATATTTCAGACCGCGGAATTAAGGTTCCACCAGAGGACTGAACATATATGATTATGCCGACTCATTTGGAAAATGAGTGATGCGTTGAGACGCAAATGAATTGCAAAATACATACATTTCTGAGCGTGTCAGATCCGTTGACTAAAATCTCTCCCATGAGCAAAACATGATAAAGCACCGGAAGGCCAAGGTGTTATATCTTTACAAATGTAAACTAGATTATTGACTCCAGTGCAAGTGGGAGACTGTTGGAGATATGCCCAAGAGACAATAATAAAATGGTTATTATAATATATCTTTGTGTTTATGATAAATGTTTACATACCATGCTATAATTGTATTAACCGAAACATTGATACATGTGTGATATGTAAACAACAAGGAGTCCCTAGTAAGCCTCTTGTATAACTAGCTTGTTGATTAATAGATGATCATCGTTTCATGATCATGAACATTGGATGTTATTAATAACAAGGTTATGTCATTATATGAATGATGTAATGGACACACCCAATTAAGCGTAGCATATGATCACGTCATTAAGTTCTATTTGCTATAAGCTTTCGATACATAGTTACCTAGTCCTTTCAACCATGAGATCATGTAAATCACTTATGCCGGAAGGGTACTTTGATTACATCAAACGCCACTGCGTAAATGGGTGGTTATAAAGATGGGATTAGGTATTCGGAAAGTATGAGTTGAGGCATATGGATCAACAGTTGGATTTGTCCATCCCGATGACGGATAGATATACTCTGGGCCCTCTCGGTGGAATGTCGTCTAATTAGCTTGCAAGCATATGAATGGTTCATAAGGGATGACATATCACGGTATGAGTAAAGAGTACTTGTCATGAGACGAGGTTGAACGAGGTATAGAGATACCGATGATCAAACCTCGGACAAGTAAAATATCGCGTGACAAAGGGAATCGGTATCATATGTAAATGGTTAAGTCGATCACTAAAGTCATCGTTGAATATGTGGGAGCCATTATGGATCTCCAGATCCCGCTATTGGTTATTGGTCGGAGAGAAGTCTCAACCATGTCTGCATAGTTCGTGAACCGTAGGGTGACACACTTAAGGTTTGATGTCGTTTAAGTAGATATGGAAATATGGAATGGAGTTTGAAGTTTTGTTCGGAGTCTCGGATGGGATCCAGGACATCACGAGGAGGTCCGGAATGGTCCGGAGAATAAGATTCATATATAGGAAGTCATTTTCTAGGTTTGAAAATGATCCGGTATTTTTTCTGGAAGGTTCTAAAAGGTTCTAGAAGAGTCCGGAAGAAATCAGCATGGAAGGTGGAGTCCCAGAAGGACTCCACCCACCTTGGCCGGCCAGGCTAAGGGAGGAGGAGTCCCAAGTGGACTCCTCCCCATGGTGGCCGGCCACCCCACCAAAGGAAAGGGGGAGTCCCACTTCCCCTAGGTTTGGTCATATGGAAGGTTTATGTTGGGAGTCTTATTCGGAGACTTTTGACCTAATCCTTGGGGCTTCCACCTATATAAAGAGGGGAGGGGAGGGGCTGGCCGGCCACACCAAGACCACCATGGCCGCACCCCCTCAAGAGCCCCCTCTCCCAGAAACCCTAGCGGTTCCCTCCTCCCTCTCTCTCCCACATAGCTTAGGCGAAGCTCTGTCGGAGATCTCCACCACCACCGCCACCACGCCGTCGTGCTGCCGGGATTCCGAGGAGGATCTACTACTTCCGCTGCCCGCTGGAACGGGGAGAAGGACGTCGTCTTCATCAACACCGAACGTGTGACTGATACGTCTCCGACGTATCGATAATTTCTTATGTTCCATGCCACATTATTGATGATATATACATGTTTTATGCATACTTTATGTCATATTTATGCATTTTCCGGCACTAACCTATTAACGAGATGCCGAAGATCCAGTTGCTGTTTTCTGCTGTTTTTGGTTTCAGAAATCGTAGTAAGGAAATATTCTCGGAATTGGACGAAATCAACGCCCAGGGGCCTATTTTCACACGAAGCTTCCAGAAGACCGAAGGAGTCACGAAGTGGGGCCACGAGGTGGCCAGACGCTAGGGCGGCGCGGCCCAAGCCCTGGTCGCGCCGGCCTAGTGTGTGGGCCCCCTGTCAGGCCCCCTGACCTATCTCCTTTGCCTACTTATAGCCTTCGTCGCGAAACCCCCAGTACCGAGAGCCACGATACGGAAAACCTTCCAGAGACGCCGCCGCCGCCAATCCCATCTCGGGGGATTCAGGTGATCGCCTCCGGCACCCTGCCGGAGAGGGGAATCATCTCCCGGAGGACTCTTCACCGCCATGGTCGCCTCCGGAGTGATGAGTGAGTAGTTCACCCCTGGACTATGGGTCCATAGCAGTAGCTAGATGGTTGTCTACTCCAAATTGTGCTTCATTGTCGGGTCTTGTGAGCTTCCTAACATGATCAAGATCATCTATCTGTAATACTATATGTTGTGTTTGTTGGGATCCGATGGATAGAGAATACTATGTTATGTTGATTATCAATTTATATCAATGTGTTGTTTATGATCTTGCATGCTCTCCGTTATTAGTAGAGGCTCTGGCCAAGTTTTTACTCTTGACTCCAAGAGGGAGTATTTATGCTCGATAGTGGGTTCATGCCTCCATTAAATGCAGGACGATGTGTGAGAAAGTTCTAAGGCTGTGGATGTGCTGTTGCCAGTAGGGATAAAACATCGATGCTATGTCCGAGGATGTAGTTATTGATTACATTACGCACCATACTTAATGCAATTGTCTGTTGTTTGCAACTTAATACTGGAAGGGGTTCGGATGATAACCTGAAGGTGGACTTTTTAGGCATAGATGCATGCTGGATAGCGGTCTATGTACTTTGTCGTAATGCCCAATTAAATCTCACTATACTCATCATATCATGTATGTGCATTGTCATGCTCTCTCTATTTGTCAATTGCCCAACTGTAATTTGTTCACCCAACATGCTTATTCTTATGGGAGAGACACCACTAGTGAACTGTGGACCCCGGTCCATTCTTTTACATCGAATACAATCTACTGCAATACTTGTTCTACTGTTCTCTGCAAACAATCATCATCCACACTATACATCTAATCCTTTGTTACAGCAAGCCGGTGAGATTGACAACCTCACTGTTACGTTGGGGCAAAGTACTTTGGTTGTGTTGTGCAGGTTCCACGTTGACGCTGGAATCCCTGGTGTTGCGCCGCACTACATCTCGCCGCCATCAACCTTCAACGTGCTTCTTGGCTCCTACTGGTTCGATAAACCTTGGTTTCTTACTGAGGGAAAACTTGCCGTTGTACGCATCACACCTTCCTCTTGGGGTTCCCAACGGTCGCGTGCTGTACGCGTATCAAGACTGTTTTCTGGCGCCGTTGCCGGGGATCTGAAGAAATGTTACATCACAAAGATCTCTGACTCCCACGTCAACTACACGCCATCAACTGTTTTCTGGCGCCGTTGCCGGGGAGATCAAGACACGCTGCAAGGGGAGTCTCCACATTCCAATCTCTTTACTTTGTTTTTGTCTTGCTTTATTTTATTTACTACTTTGTTTGCTGCATTATATCAAAATACAAAAAAAAATAGTTGCTAGCTTTACTTTATTTGCTATCTTGTTTGCTATATTAAAAAAACACAAAAAATTAGTTACTTGCACTTGCATTTACTTATTTCATCATGTTTCCTTTTAATTTTACTGTAAAAGATATACCGGTAGGACAAGGGTCTATAATTGGGAGAGATAATATAGAAGAATTTTTCACCCATGTTAGTATGCACGAAGATCTTAAAGGTATACCCCTTGCAAAAGCTGTCCCTACTTATGAAGATGCCTCTGTTTGTTTGGTACACATGATGGAAGCTAGGTTTATGTCAACACCCGGATTTTTACGTCCGGATGCCTATTATGTCATACATCGCAATCCCAGGAATATTGTTGTTGCGAGGCATAATAGTTAAGTATCACAGTCATCATTCATTACAAACCATAAGTCTTACAAATTTGGAATCACATGATCCATATTACACGAATAGTTGATCTATCGATCAACGAACAAACACAAGTTCATAGTTCATAGCAGAAGCGTAAGATACAAGGACTCTCTGGTCCACAGGCCAACGCTTGACGTCGGAAGGCTCCTAGTTGTCGTAGTCGTCCTGCTGGTCATCTCCTTGCTCATCTTCATACTCTGGCCATTTGAATAGCCAGGGACAAAGCCGTGAGTACTTTAAGTACTCGCAAACTAATACTAATGTAAGTACTAGACATTCTAGTATGGTTTGCTAAGCTCTAGTTTATTTGCATAAAGCTAGTTTTAGTTCACAAAGTTTGAGAAAAGCTTATTCAAGTGCTAACTGATGGCGTGTAACTCACACGTTCGTTGGGAACCCCAAGAGGAAGGTATGATGCGCACAGCAGCAAGTTTTCCCTCAGAAAGAAACCAAGGTTTATCGAACCAGGAGGAGCCAAGAAGCACGTTGAAGGTTGATGGCGGCGGGATGTAGTGCGGCGCAACACCAGGGATTCCGGCGCCAACATGGAACCTGCACAACACAACCAAAGTACTTTGCCCCAACGAAACAGTGAGGTTGTCAATCTCACCGGCTTGCTGTAACAAAGGATTAACCGTATTGTGTGGAAGATGATTGTTTGCAGAAAACAGTAGAACAAGTATTGCAGTAGATTGTATTTCAGTAAAGAGAATTGGACCGGGGTCCACAGTTCACTAGAGGTGTCTCTCCCATAAGATAAATAGCATGTTGGGTGAACAAATTACAGTTGGGCAATTGACAAATAAAGAGAGCATGACCATGCACATACATATTAGGATGAGTATAGTGAGATTTAATTGGGCATTACGACAAAGTACATAGACCGCTATCCAGCATGCATCTATGCCTAAAAAGTCCACCTTTAGGTTATCATCCGAACCCCCTCCAGTATTAAGTTGCAAAGCAACAGACAATTGCATTAAGTATGGTGCGTAATGTAATCAACAACTACATCCTTAGACATAGCATCAATGTTTTATCCCTAGTGGCAACAGCACAACACAACCTTAGAACTTTCATCACTTGTCCCGGTGTCAATGCAGGCATGAACCCACTATCGAGCATAAATACTCCCTCTTGGAGTTACAAGCATCTACTTGGCCAGAGCATCTACTAGTAAAGGAGAGCATGCAAGATCATAAACAACACATAGACATAGCTTTGATAATCAACATAACAAGTATTCTCTATTCATCGGATCCCAACAAACGCAACATATAGAATTACAGATAGATGATCTTGATCATGTTAGGCAGCTCACAAGATCCGACAATGATAGCACAATGGGGAGAAGACAACCATCTAGCTACTGCTATGGACCCATAGTCCAGGGGTAGACTACTCACACATCACACCGGAGGCGACCATGGCGGCGTAGAGTCCTCCGGGAGATGATTCCCCTCTCCGGCAGGGTGCCGGAGGCGATCTCCTGGATCCCCCGAGATGGGATCGGCGTTGGCGGCGTCTCTGGAAGGTTTTCCGTATCGTGGCTCTCGGTACTGGGGGTTTCGTCACGGAGGCTTTAAGTAGGCGGAAGGGCAAGTCAGGAGGGGGCACGAGGGCCCCACACCACAGGCCGGCGCGGCCAAGGGGGGGCCGCGCCGCCCTAGGGTTTGGGCACCCCGTGGCCCCACTTCGTTTCGTCTTCGGACTTCTGGAAGCTTCGTGGCAAAATAGGACCCTGGGCGTTGATTTCGTCCAATTCTGAGATTATTTCGTTACTAGGATTTCTGAAACCAAAAACAGCAGAAAACAGCAACTGGCACTTCGGCATCTTGTTAATAGGTTAGTTCCAGAAAATGCACGAATATGACATAAAGTGTGCATAAAACATGTAGATAACATCAATAATGTGGCATGGAACATAAGAAATTATCGATACGTTGGAGACGTATCAGCATCCCCAAGCTTAGTTCTGCTCGTCCCGAGCAGGTAAAACGATAACACAGATAATTTCTGGAGTGACATGCCATCATAATCTTGATCATACTATTTGTAAAGCATATGTAGTGAATGCAGCGATCAAAACAATGTATATGACATGAGTAAACAAGTGAATCATAAAGCAAAGACTTTTCATGAATAGCACTTCAAGACAAGCATCAATTAAGTCTTGCATAAGAGTTAATCTCATAAAGCAATAATTCAAAGTAAAAGCATTGAAGCAACACAAAGGAAGATTAAGTTTCAGCGGTTGCTTTCAACTTATAACATGTATATCTCATGGATATTGTCAACATAGAGTAATATAATAAGTGCAATAAGCAAATATGTAGGAATCAATGCACAGTTCACACAAGTGTTTGCTTCTTGAGGTGGAGAGAAATAGGTGAACTGACTCAACATTGAAAGTAAAAGAATGGTCCTCCATAGAGGAAAAGCATCGGTTGCTATATTTGTGCTAGAGCTTTGATTTTGAAAACATGAAACAATTTTGTCAACGGTAGTAATAAAGCATATGTATCATGTAAATTATATCTTACAAGTTGCAAGCCTCATGCATAGTATACTAATAGTGCCCGCACCTTGTCCTAATTAGCTTGGACTACCGGATCATCACAATGCACATGTTTTTACCAAGTGTCACAAAGGGGTACCTCTATGCCGCCTGTACAAAGGTCTAAGGAGAAAGCTCGCATTGGATTTCTCGCTATTGATTATTCTTCAACTTAGACATCCATACCGGGACAACATAGACAACAGATAATGGACTCCTCTTTTATGCATAAGCATGTAACAACAATTAATAATTTTCTCATTTGAGATTGAGGATATTTGTCCAAAACTGAAACTTCCACCATGGATCATGGCTTTAGTTAGCGGCCCAATGTTCTTCTCTAACAATATGCATGCTTAACCATAAGGTGGTAGATCTCTCTTACTTCAGACAAGACGGACATGCATAGCAACTCACATGAAATTCAACAAAGAGTAGTTGATGGCGTCCCCAGTGAACATGGTTATCGCACAACAAGCAACTTAATAAGAGATAAAGTGCATAATTACATATTCAATTCCACAATAGTTTTTAAGCTATTTGTCCCATGAGTTATATATTGCAAAGGTGAATGATGGAATTTTAAAGGTAGCACTCAAGCAATTTACTTTGGAATGGCGGAAAATACCATGTAGTAGGTAGGTATGGTGGACACAAATGGCATAGTGGTTGGCTCAAGTATTTTGGATGCATGAGAAGTATTCCCTCTCGATACAAGGTTTAGGCTAGCAAGGCTTATTTGAAACAAACACAAGGATGAACCGGTGCAGCAAAACTCACATAAAAGACATATTGAAAACATTATAAGACTCTACACCGTCTTCCTTGTTGTTCAAAGTCAACACTAGAAATTATCTAGACCTTAGAGAAACCAAATATGCAAACCAAATTATAGCATGCTCTATGTATTTCTTCATTAATAGGTGCAAAGCATATGATGCAAGAGCTTAATCATGAGCACAACAATTGCCAAGTATCACATTACCCAAGACATTTATAGCAATTACTACATGTATCATTTTCCAATTCCAACCATATAACAATTTAACGAAGGAGAAACTTCGCCATGAATACTATGAGTAGAAACCAAGGACATACTTGTCCATATGCTACAGCGGAGCGTGTCTCTCTCCCATAAAGTGAATGCTAGGATCCATTTTATTCAAACAAAACAAAAACAAAAACAAACCGACGCTCCAAGCAAAGCACATAAGATGTGATGGAATAAAAATATAGTTTCAGGGGAGGAACCTGATAATGTTGTCGATGAAGAAGGGGATGCCTTGGGCATCCCCAAGCTTAGACGCTTGAGTCTTCTTGATATATGAAGGGGTGAACCACCGGGGCATCCCCAAGCTTAGAGCTTTCACTCTCCTTGATCATGTTGCATCATACTCCTCTCTTGATCCTTGAAAACTTCCTCCACACCAAACTCAAAACAACTCATTAGAGGGTTAGTGCACAATAAAAATTAACATATTCAGAGGTGACACAATCATTCTTAACACTTCTGGACATTGCATAAAGCTACTGGACATTAATGGATCAAAGAAATTCATCCAACATAGCAAAAGAGGCAATGCGAAATAAAAGGCAGAATCTGTCAAAACAGAACAGTTCGTATTGACGAATTTTAAAATGGCACCAGACTTGCTCAAATGAAAATTCTCAAATTGAATGAAAGTTGCGTAAATATCTGAGGATCATGCACGTAAATTGGCTTAATTTTCTGAGTTACCTACAGGGAGGTGGACCCAGATTCGTGACAGCAAAGAAATCTGGAACTGCGCAGTAATCCAAATCTAGTATGAACTTTTCTATCAACGGCTTAACTTGGCACAATAAAACACTAAACTAAGATAAGGAGAGGTTGCTACAGTAGTAAACAACTTCCAAGACACAAAATAAAAACAAAGTACTGTAGGTAAAAACATGGGTTATCTCCCATAAGCGCTTTTCTTTAACGCCTTTCATCTAGGCGCAGAAAGTGTGTATCAAGTATTATCAAGAGACGAAGTGTCAACATCATAATTTGTTCTAATAATAGAATCAAAAGGTAACTTCATTCTCTTTCTAGGGAAGTATTCCATACCTTTCTTGAGAGGAAATTGATATTTTATATTACCTTCCTTCATATCGATGATAGCACCAACAGTTCGAAGAAAAGGTCTTCCCAATATAATGGGACAAGATGCATTGCATTCAATATCCAAGACAACAAAATCAACGGGGACAAGGTTATTGTTAACGGTAATGCGAACATTATCAACTTTCCCCAAAGGTTTCTTTGTAGAATGATCAGCAAGATTAACATCCAAATAACAATTTTTCAGCGGTGGCAAGTCAAGCATATTATAAATTTTCTTAGGCATAACGGAAATACTTGCACCAAGATCACATAAAGCATTACAATCAAAATCTTTAACCTTCATCTTAATGATGGGCTCCCAACCATCCTCTAGCTTTTTAGGAATAGAGGCTTCGCGCTCTAGTTTCTCTTCTCTAGCTTTTATGAGAGCATTTGTAATATGATGCGTGAAAGCCAAATTTATAGTACTAGCATTAGGACTTTTAGCAAGTTTTTGTAAGAACTTTATAACTTCAGAGATGTGGCAATCATCAAAATTCAAACCATTATAATCTAAAGCAATGGGATCATCATCCCCAATGTTGGAAAAAATTTCAGCAGCTTTATCACGGCGATTTAAGCAGTTTTAGCAGTTTCGGCGGTTTCTCGCTTTGCATTAGAAGTGGAAACATTGCTAACACCAATT
The DNA here is from genome assembly GCF_019359855.2 of Lolium perenne. Lineage (NCBI taxonomy): Eukaryota > Viridiplantae > Streptophyta > Magnoliopsida > Poales > Poaceae > Lolium > Lolium perenne. The sequence continues at coordinate 176,721,053 of NC_067246.2, read as the reverse complement.
CTTTTATTATTAATAGTAGGAGGTGCAGCAACATGTGTAGCATTAGCATTACTAGTGGTGGTAATAGTCCAAACTTTAGCTATATTCTTCTCTTTAGCTAGTTTTTCATTTTCTTCTCTATCCCACCTAGCACGCAGTTCAGCCATTAATCTTATATTCTCATTAATTCTAACTTGGATGGCATTTGCTGTAGTAACAATTTTATTATGATGCTTCTCATTAGGCATAACTTTCGATTTCAAAAGATCAACATCAACAGCAAGACTATCGACTTTAGAAGCAAGTATATCAATTTTCCCAAGCTTTTCTTCAACAGATTTGTTAAAAGCAGTTTGTGTACTAATAAATTCTTTAAGCATGGCTTCAAGTCCAGGGGGTGAACTCATATTATTATTGTAAGAATTCCCATAAGAATTACCATAGCCGTTGCCATTATTATAAGGATATGGCCTATAGTTGTTACTAGAATTGTTCCGGTAAGCATTGTTGTTGAAATTATTATTTTTAATGAAGTTTACATCAACATGTTCTTCTTGTGCAACCAATGAAGCTAACGGAACATTATTAGGATCAATATTAGTCCTATCATTCACAAGCATAGACATAATAGCATCAATCTTATCACTCAAGGAAGAGGTTTCTTCATTTAATTTACCTTCTTACCTTGTGGAGCTCTTTCCGTGTGCCATTCAGAGTAGTTGATCATCATATTATCAAGAAGCTTTGTTGCTTCACCAAGAGTGATGGACATAAAGGTACCTCCAGCAGCTGAATCCAATAAATTCCGTGAAGAAAAATTTAGTCCTGCATAGAAGGTTTGGATGATCATCCAAGTAGTCAGTCCATGAGTTGGGCAATTTTTAACCAGAGATTTCATTCTTTCCCAAGCTTGAGCAACATGTTCAGTATCTAATTGTTTAAAATTCATTATGCTACTCCTCAAAGATATAATTTTAGCAGGGGGATAATATCTACCAATAAAAGCATCCTTGCATTTAGTCCATGAATCAATACTATTCTTAGGCAGAGATAGCAACCAATCTTTAGCTCTTCCTCTTAATGAGAAAGGGAACAATTTTAATTTTATAATGTCACCATCTACATCTTTATATTTTTGCATTTCACATAGTTCAACAAAATTATTAAGATGGGCAGCAGCATCATCAGAACTAACACCAGAAAATTGCTCTCGCATAACAAGATTTAGTAAAGCAGGTTTAATTTCAAAGAATTCTGCTGTAGTAGCAGGTGGAGCAATAGGTGTGCATAAGAAATCATTATTATTTGTGGTTGTGAAGTCACACAACTTAGTATTTTCAGGGTTGGCCATTTTAGCAACAGTAAATAAAGCAAACTAGATAAAGTAAATGCAAGTAACTAATTTTTTTGTATTTTTGATATAGCAAACAAGATAGCAAATAAAGTAAAACTAGCAACTAATTTTTTTGTATTTTGATTTAGTGCAGCAAACAAAGTAGTAAATAAAACTAAGCAAGACAAAAACAAAGTAAAGAGATTGAGAAGTGGAGACTCCCCTTGCAGCGTGTCTTGATCTCCCCGGCAACGGCGCCAGAAAAAGAGCTTGATGGCGTGTAACTCACACGTTCGTTGGGAACCCCAAGAGGAAGGTATGATGCGCACAGCAGCAAGTTTTCCCTCAGAAAGAAACCAAGGTTTATCGAACCAGGAGGAGCCAAGAAGCACGTTGAAGGTTGATGGCGGCGGGATGTAGTGCGGCGCAACACCAGGGATTCCGGCGCCAACGTGGAACCTGCACAACACAACCAAAGTACTTTGCCCCAACGAAACAGTGAGGTTGTCAATCTCACCGGCTTGCTGTAACAAAGGATTAACCGTATTGTGTGGAAGATGATTGTTTGCAGAAAACAGTAGAACAAGTATTGCAGTAGATTGTATTTCAGTAAGAGAATTGGACCGGGGTCCACAGTTCACTAGAGGTGTCTCTCCCATAAGATAAACAGCATGTTGGGTGAACAAATTACAGTTGGGCAATTGACAAATAAAGAGAGCATGACCATGCACATACATATTAGGATGAGTATAGTGAGATTTAATTGGGCATTACGACAAAGTACATAGACCGCTATCCAGCATGCATCTATGCCTAAAAAGTCCACCTTCAGGTTATCATCCGAACCCCCTCCAGTATTAAGTTGCAAAGCAACAGACAATTGCATTAAGTATGGTGCGTAATGTAATCAACAACTACATCCTTAGACATAGCATCAATGTTTTATCCCTAGTGGCAACAGCACAACACAACCTTAGAACTTTCTGTCACTGTCCCAGGTGTCAATGCAGGCATGAACCCACTATCGAGCATAAATACTCCCTCTTGGAGTTACAAGCATCTACTTGGCCAGAGCATCTACTAGTAACGGAGAGCATGCAAGATCATAAACAACACATAGACATAGCTTTGATAATCAACATAACAAGTATTCTCTATTCATCGGATCCCAACAAACGCAACATATAGAATTACAGATAGATGATCTTGATCATGTTAGGCAGCTCACAAGATCCGACAATGATAGCACAATGGGGAGAAGACAACCATCTAGCTACTGCTATGGACCCATAGTCCAGGGGTAGACTACTCACACATCACACCGGAGGCGACCATGGCGGCGTAGAGTCCTCCGGGAGATGATTCCCCTCTCCGGCAGGGTGCCGGAGGCGATCTCCTGGATCCCCCGAGATGGGATCGGCGTTGGCGGCGTCTCTGGAAGGTTTTCCATATCGTGGCTCTCGGTACTGGGGGTTTCGTCACGGAGGCTTTAAGTAGGCGGAAGGGCAAGTCAGGAGGGGGCACGAGGGCCCCACACCACAGGCCGGCGCGGCCAAGGGGGGGGCCGCGCCGCCCTAGGGTTTGGGCACCCCATGGCCCCACTTCGTTTCGTCTTCGGACTTCTGGAAGCTTCGTGGCAAAATAGGACCCTGGGCATTGATTTCGTCCAATTCTGAGAATATTTCATTACTAGGATTTCTGAAACCAAAAACAGCAGAAAACAGCAACTGGCACTTCGGCATCTTGTTAATAGGTTAGTTCCAGAAAATGCACGAATATGACATAAAGTGTGCATAAAACATGTAGATAACATCAATAATGTGGCATGGAACATAAGAAATTATCGATACGTTGGAGACGTATCACTAACTAACTCAAGTGCGAACATTAGTGTCATTCCCACCATTCAAGTGGTGATTTCAATTCAATTCACCACAAGTCATTTCACCATCATCTTTCAACATCATTTTTCAAAGGTATGACGTCGGAAACTGTATGGCCTTTCCAACCGTCCGTAACCGTGGACGCGGCTATTCGAATAGTTTTACACTCTGTAGAGGTTGCACACTTGTGCCACAACATTTGATTTCATCCGTCGGGATTACCCCGAATCATCGTAACACAGTACGCGGATCATCAACCATAACCTTTCACTTACGAGTCCTAGTATGAGCACCTCTCCCCATGAGCTTGGCCTCCCAGTGAAGACCAACTGTCAACCTGGGAACTGCACAGGGCTTGGCCGTACAATTCACCTCAATTTCACATCATTTCTCAACAACGGAGGCAGCCTCAAGCGTAACCCCTATGACGTGTGTTCAGAGGGAACCCATACTAAGATGCATAAACTTCCAGTTAAGCCCTCCCCATAATCAGGTATTGTGGGGGTACTTAATAATTGGAAAGGTATCGCATTCAAACCAACATCATGTTTATCAAAAATCACCATCTTCTTTTGGTCATATTCACCTTCAAAAATCATTCAATGGAATGCATCATCATTCCAAGGTTTCAAATTCATTTCAAATCACATTGTTCCCATCTAGAGTAGTCAAGTTTTATTTCATTAGCACTAGCTCTAAATCATGAGGGGTGCTATCTTGCTTGCTTGATGGAGACTAACTTCACTACTCTAGTAACCAACTTGTACTTTGACCAAAGTTAACTATAAAAGTAACTTATTGAGAAAACAAGTAAAAACTTGTAATGTAAAAACTTGGGATAGGCTTATGTAAGAAAAGGTAAGAATCATGGTGCCTTGCCCCAAGGGGCTTTGCACTTTGCAAGAATATTAGCTTGCCTTGGTAGTTCTCAAACTGTTCCTCCTCCTCTTGGTAGCAACCTTCTTCTTCGGCGTACTCTCCGGTGCTACCGTCTAAATTTGAATACGAGTATAATTACTCACTAATTCAATGGCTATTCCATACATCACAAATAAACACACAAACTATTCTATGCACACAAATAATCTACTTAGGGTGCATGGGTTGTGTTGTTTAAATAGAAATCACTTCTTTGTATTTAATATGTAAATGATAGTTTCCATAGGGTTCTTGAGAAATAATTTCCTCTCATTGAATTCTTATTAAGTTTAAGACTTCATATGACTTACATAATAGTTTTGGACAATATCAACTAGTTAAACTAGCCATAATATCCATTAATTAAACTAGGGCATGATCATGCAAAGTGACCACACCATTTTACTGCATAATCAATTAGTGTAAGTCAAAGGTGAGCTATTAGAGTTGGAATTAACTTAATATCTATTTTGGCTGATTTTTAAGAATTATTTGAATAGGGAAAAGTCCCTTCCTTGTTATTTTTATCAAATTAATTCTACAAAGAATCTGGTCATGGGACCAGTGGCATGTTGAAGATAATTTCACTAGCTTTCCAACAATATAAAGTTCATCAAATTTGGTTTAGCCAATTTAAAACTATTGAATTTCAAAGTGGAGGCAGTATTCAAAATCATTTGGAATTAATTAAATCGAGTTTGAATTAAAAGGCCGGCGGGAAAAACTACTGGGCCAGATTTAAACTGAACGGCCCAAGCCAGCCCAGCCATGGTCCAGTGACGCGCGGCACGCCGACAGAGGGTCACGCATGTCAGTGGCTCTTAAACGCCGAAGCGGTAAGTTTCAATGTGGGGCGTAGGATTAGAAATCGATCGGACGGCTCGAGTTCATCATCGTCTCCGATGAGAACCCGATGATCTGGAGGCGGCAGTAGGGGGTCGGCGGGCTAACCAGTGCTCCAGCGAGGGATGGCAGTGTGCTTGGGGTAGATGTGGACGACGGCGAAGCTCCAGGTACCGGCGGCTCGTCCTGAGGTGGCTCCAATCGTCGGCGAGCTTCCGCGGCGGCGTGCGGCAGTGAGGTGGAAATTGGGCGGCTCTGGTGGTCAATGTGGAGCGGCGAGGTGGCTGGGAGATCAAGGAAGGAGAGGGAGGAGTGGTGGTGTGAATGAATCGACGAGGCGAGGCCTCCTTTTATATGCGAGCAAGTGTGATGCGGGGCAGGGTGGCGGTCGACCGTGGCACGGCGATTCCGGCGGGTGGTCGAGCTAGGCGAGGTCATGGCGATGCTCTACGTGTCCAGGCGATGCTACTGGCAGCGACAGCTTGGTCGGGCGGCGTCGGAATAGCTCGCGTTCCTTCCATGTCTGGCGGCGGCGTGCGCGGGATCTTCTTCTCCGTCCACGGCGGCGGCGGTCCAGGGTCTGGTCGAGATGCTGTCTGGCGGCGTCCAGGTGTCACGCAGATGCTCAACTCGTCGAGAGCGGGTCCAGGGCGAATGCAGGGTGGCGGCGCGGCGCGTGGCCAGTGTGCTCCCATGCACGTGCTGGCGCGACGCGAGCGGCGTCCAGGGCGTGTGCTGGGCGCGCGATCTCCGACGGCTGTCGAGCTTCTCCTCGACCATGGCCGGTGCTAGATGATCCAGTAGAGTGAGGTGGCGACGTTGGACAAGGTGGGCAGGGCAGAGATGCAATGAGAGGGAGAGGAGCTCGTCGGGTTGGGCGCCATGGCCGGCATGGCCATGCCCTAGCTGTCCTCCTCCTCTCCTTAGCTTGCTATGCATCACTTAGGGTTAGAGGGGACCAGGGAACACAATGGTGTAGGTTGGGGTAGATTAGGTGTAATAGAATCACTATTTGCAATAGTGTGTAATAGTGCCCGATTTTGGAATTTGCAAAATTGTCCAAATTTGAATTAATTCAAATGGTGAATCTATTTGAAATGTGTGTGTTTAGATAAGTTGTATTTGACCAGAGATGATTAGAGGTGGTGGTGGATTTGTAGAATTCAAGAATTTGCAAAATTGGGCTAAGTGGAGATTGTTGCATATGTTATAAAGTTGAGACTTTGGATGAGCATAGCTCATGATCAAAAATGATTTTGGCATGGTGATCTTTACAAAGGTTGTTCACCTTGATATTGACTTTGAAATGGTGCAAAGAGTTGGCAAGATTTGGTTTGAGAAAATTGAATGGCAATGGCTCAAAGTAGTGATCAGACTATAATTTTCAATTTTGACCATTATTCTATGTGAGCTAGTTTTGCATTTGGAAATTATTTGAATTGTGATTCTTTGATTCCAAAAGTTGTAATAAGTGTTTAATAACATTATTCAACTAATGGTGAAGATCAAATTGGTCTAGGGTCAAAATTTATAAAAATGACATAGGGCATATGTTAGGGTTTTAGGGTTTTTCATTTATTTGATTTCTTTCTCTTTTTGGTTTTATTTGGTTGGTGATCTTCATATGATCACATTAGGGTTTTAGAGCATATCAAATACAAGTAATAACAATCATCATGGCATATCAATCAAATGCACAAATCCTATGCATGGTACTATATGCAATTTAAAAAGTTTTTGTTGGTTTGAAATTTTGCTCTCTGGAATTCTCTAACTTTCTTTTTATTGAAATTTGGGGTGTTACAAACCCTTCCCCCTTACAAAAGATCTCGTCCCGAGATCGAAAAGAAAGTTAGGTACTAAAGAGATCTGGGTACTCCTTCATGAAGTCTTCGCGTTCCCATGTGGCTTCATCCTTGGTATGGTTGCTCCATTGGATCTTCAGAAACTTGATGCTTCGGGTGCGGGTGGTTCGGTAAGCTTCCTCCAGGATGCGAATCGGCACTTCGCAGTAAGTCAGATCCTTGTTGATATCCACCGATCGGTGATCGATGTTCTTGAACACTTCGGTCTTCTCAGGAACTTCAAGGCACTTCCGGAGAAGTGAGATATGAAACACGTCGTGTACAGCCGACATCTCTTCTGGCAACTCCAGTTGATAAGATACTTCACCTCGGCGGCTGAGGACTTTGAAAGGTCCGACATATCGGGGTGCAAGCTTTCCTTTCAGTTGAAACCTCTGCATTCCTTTCAAGGGGGATACCTTGAGATAGACGAAGTCTCCGATCTCAAAGGTCATCTCCCGACGTCTCTTGTCGGCGTAGCTCTTCTGTCTTGATTGGGCAGTCTTGATATACTCACGAATCTTGTGGACTTTCTCTTCGGCTTCACGAAGAACATCTGGGCCAAAAACTTAGCTCTCTCCGACTTCCGACAGTTTAGGGGGGTACGGCATTTCCTTCCGTACAAGGCTTCAAAGGGGGCCATCTGTAGGCTGGCTTGGTAGCTATTGTTGTAAGAGAATTCTGCCTAAGGTAAGCAGTCTTCCCACTTGGATCCGTATTCCAGTACGCATGCTCTAAGCATGTCCTCCAGTATCTGGTTTACTCTCTCAGTCTGTCCGTCGGTCTGAGGGTGATAGGTGGTGCTGAAATTCAGACGGGTGCCTAGTCCTTCGTGCACTTTCTGCCAGAATCTTGAGGTGAACTACGATCCTCTATCTGACACTATCGATTTCGGGGTTCCGTGCAGGGCGACTATTCTGGAGATGTATAGCTCGGCTAACTTTGGGCCTTGGTAAGTGGTTTTGACGGCGATGAAATGGGCGACTTTGGTCAATCTATCGACAACTACCCATATGGAATCATTGCCTTTGCTGGATTTGGGCAGTCCGGTGATAAAGTCCATTCCTACGGAGTCCCATTTCCATTCTGGAATCTGGAGGGGTTGTAACAGTCCGGCGGGTCGTTGATGTTCTTCCTTGACTCTCTGACAGATGTCACACTTGGCGATGTAGCTGCCAATCTCTCTCTTCATTCCGTGCCACCAGAATTGTTCTTTTAGGTCTTGGTACATCTTGGTACCTCCGGGGTGGATTGAGTAAAGGGTGTCGTGGGCTTCTTGCAGGATGACTGATGACCCACAAGTATAGGGGGTGTATCGTAGTATCTTCGATAAGTAAGAATGTCGATCCCAACGAGGAGCAGAAGGTGTTGATAAGCAGTTTCGATGAAGGATTCACTGTAAATGCTCACAGACAAGTATTCAGGGGGGTTTGATGTAACAGTTGAATAAAGTACGAGTATGTAAAGTGCGAGAGTAACAATTGCAGCGAGTTGCCCAATCCTTTTTAGCACAAAGGACAAGCCGGTTTGTTTACTTATAATGACCAAACGTTCTCGAGGACACACGGGATTTTAGTCTAGTGCTTTCGCTACATACGGCTAAATAATCTTCATTGTTGTGATAAGTGTTGTGTGGGTGAACCTATGCTAATGTACCGCCCTTCCTAGGACTAATACATACTTGTGATTATACCCCTTGCAAGCATCCGCAACTACAAGAAAGTAATTAAGAAATAAATCTAACCACAGCCTTAAACTCTGAGATCCTGCGATCCCTCCTGCATCGATATACCAACGGGGGTTTAGGTTTCTGTCACTCCGGCAACCCCGCAATTGGCAAACGAATACAAGATGCATTCCCCTAGGCCCATAAATGGTGAAGTGTCATGTAGTCGACGTTCACATGACACCACTAGAAGAATAACACCACAACTTAAATATCACACCATTGAATATTACTCATCCATAGTTCACTACTAACATTTAGACTTCACCCATGTCCTCAAGAACTAAACGAACTACTCACGAGACATCATACGGAACATGATCAGAGGTGATATGATGATGAATAACAATCTGAACATAAACTTGGTTCAATGGTTTCACTCAATAGCATCAACAACAAGTAGAAATCGATACCGGGAGAGTTTCCCCTATCAAACAATCAAGATCAAACCCAAATTGCTATGGCGGTGACGGTGTCCAGCGGTGATGACGGCGGTGATGATGGTGGAGATGATGATGATGGTGATGGCGATGATGTCCAGCTCGATGACGGTGACGATGGCGTCGATTTCCGCCTCCGGAGGGAATTTCCCGGCGGATTCCCTGCCCGCCGGAGAGCTCTTTTCTCTCTGGTGTTCTCCGCCCCGCAGAGGCGGCTGTAACTCTTCGCGAGGTACCCTCTGTGGCTTAGGTCTTCGGGACGAAGGGTTTGGCGAAGAAAAGGAGGCGAAAGGGGTCGTGGGCCCTCCACACCATAGGCCGGCGCGGCCAGGGCACAGGCCGCGCCGCCCTAGGGTGTGGGCCCACCCCGGCTGCTCCTGGCTCCTCCTTCTCGGCTTCCTTCGTCATCTTGAAAAATAGGATTTTTGGTATAATTTCCTTCCGTAGTTGATCTTCCAAAATATTGCGTTCGACGGTGCTTTTTCCAGCAGAATCCCTGGCTCCGGTGTTCGATCCTCCAATAACGATGAAACATGCAAAATAGATGAAATAACATAAGTAATGTGTCCCAATATGAAATATATCAATGAATAACAGCAAATTATGATATAAAATAGTGATGCAAATTGGACGTATCAACTCCCCCAAGCTTAGACTTCGCTTGTCCCCAAGCGAAACCGAGCTCGATAGACATGACCACATGTTTATGGAGTGAAGAGTCGATAAATAAAATACGGACAAGAAGCATCATATTCATTCACACAGGACATTATAGTAGACAACCTCTTATAACTCATATTGAAACAAGTATAGGGTAATCACAAGTAAAGGTGCATGAGAAATCATGATTGGTGATGGCAAACTTCATTCTTGGTCAGAGAACAACTAACAGATTATATTTATCTTATTGAGCAGCGCTCTCATTTATAAGGCACAACTTGCATACTCAATCATAATGGTCTTCTCATGGTCATTGATAACTTGCAAAGCTATATTCATTCAGATAAAACTTGTACTAAACAAGGAAGAATAAAAGACATGATGTAGCAAATCACAATATTATGGTTTGATCACAACTACTCAAATGCTTGCTTGAGATGGAGGGAAATAGGTTTACTGACTCAACATAAAGTAAAAGATAGGCCCTTCGCAGAGGGAAGCAGGGATTAAATCATGTGCTAGAGCTTTTTCAGTTTTGCAATCATGTAAAGAGAATAAAAGTAACATTTTGAGAAGTGTTTGTTGTTGTCAACGACTGGTAGCGGGTACTCTAACCCCCTTGCCAGACAACCTCCTAAGAGCGGCTCCCATATTATTTTCATTTTGTGTGGCACTCCTTCCAACCTTTCTTTCACAAACCATGGCTAACCGAATCCTCGGGTGCCTGCCAACAATCTCATACCATGAAGGAGTGCCTTTTTATTTTAGTTTTATTATGATGATGACACTCCCCCCAACCTTTGCTTACACAAGCCATGGCTAACCGAATCCTTCGGGTGACGTCCATCAATCACATACCATGGAGGAGTGTCTATTTAATTTAATTAATTTGGGACTGGGAATCCCATTGCCAGCTCTTTTTGCAGAATTATTGGATAAGCGAATGTAGCCACTAGTCCATTGGTGAAAGTTGCCCAACAAGATTGAAAGATAAAACACCACATACTTCCTCATGAGCTATGAAACATTAACACAAATAAGAGATACTAAGTTTTGAATTGTTTAAAGGTAGCACATGAAGTATTTACTTGGAATGGCAGAAAATACCATGTAGTAGGTAGGTATGGTGGACACAAATGGCATAGGTTTGGGTTAAGGTTTGGATGCACGAGAAGTATTCCCTCTCAGTACAGGTCTTTGGCTAGCAAGGTTAATTAGCAAGCATAAGAGTCGAGGGAAACAAACTAATATACATGTGATAGAAACAATCATGCATCTTCCTTGTAAGCACAAACAATTTTAACTTCAGAATAATAAGCTATGAGCTAACAAGAAAGACAATGAAACATCTACATGTATTTCTCTTTTCTATTTAAACCTTAAAGTGTTGTTGCTATTGACCAATGCTAAGTTTGCCAAAACCAAATAGATTTATTCAATGCTCCCAAAGTGATACCAATACTAACAACAAGGTGAATCATATAGTAAAGATTGCAAACTAAAATAAGATGTGCAATATGTAAATGATAAGACTTCTCATTAATATTCCATAACGATAACTCACACCAAGGGATACATAGACAACCAACTAAAGGAGAGATACTTCCAAACGCAACCCATCTTATATGATAACTTCCCTACTCATGATATGACACTACTTGACAATAAAAGTAAAAGGTAGTGATAATGTGATACCGCGGCACTCCCCCAAGCTTGGAACAAACCAAGGGGATGCCAAAACCGATGATGAATTACTCCTTCGGCGATGGTGGTGATGAATTCCTGACAAGCTTCTCAATAAGCTCCTGAAGCTCGTCAATCCTGTGTATGAGATTGCGAATCATCTCTGAGTTGTGCTCGACGCGGTTAAAGAGTCTGTCTGATGGCGAGTCCCAGCTCTTGGAGTTATTTCCCCACTCTTCAGCTTCAGGCTCCTTCTCTCCTGCAGTGTTAGAGCGATCTATATCCCACTGGCTAGGCAATGCTGCCTTGGGAGTCCCTTCAATTTGATTATTGAAAATTAGATTGTGGAAGGGGTGATGAGTGCCTGATGGAGATGTTCTCGGAGCTAGGTAATGACGTGGAACCGCTCCTCCAGTGCGAATTCTTGCGCTCTTGTTTGCACTAAAAGGGTTGTCCATCACCTTGATGCTTGCGATGGTAGCACGCGGGCTTGCGCGCGAGTCTTCCTCCACCTCTTCTTCATCTTCTTCCTTGACGTCCTTGACTTCCTCTTTCCACCCAAGATCTCGATCATCTTCATCCGGAAACTCCTTGCCCTTGTTCTTGGAAACCATGGTGCTTCTAAACCGAAACAGATCCTGGCGTAAACAGCTCGAAACAAAACACGTCGAAAACACGATATACGGACCTCCAGGGGTCCGGGGGATTATATAGCAAAATTTTTCACGACAAACGGAAAGTACCAGATCGAACCAGAGTCGGAAAGGGGCGACGGGGCGGCCAAACCATAGGCCGGCGCGGGCCCAGGTCAGGCCGCGCCGCCCTATGGTGGCACCCCCTCGTGCGTCCTTTCCACTCCGTTTCGAACTCGTAATTTCGCATATTTTCCAAAAACAGCAAAAATATTGTTCGGAAAGTAAATTGCGTACTTTTCATTACCGATCATTACCTATTCAAAGTCGAGTTCTGGCGGACTGTCAATTTGCCCTTTGATGAAATCCTCCGGTGTTTCCACTTGAATAATATCAACATCAACATTATAGGAATCACCTGAGATATAATGCTTGAGTCTTTGTCCATTCACCACTTGCGTAGCATTGCCTTGGAGAGAGCTAATTTTGATTGCTCCTGAACGATACACCTCCTCGACAACATATGGTCCTTCCCATTTCGAGAGTAATTTCCCGCAAAGAATCTGAGACGAGACCGATACAATAGGACTTTATCCCCAATATTAAATTCTCTTTTGATAATCCTCCTATCATGCCATTTTTTAACTTTCTCTTTAAAGAGTTTAGCATTTTCATAAGCTTCACTTCTCCATTCATCTAGGGAACTCAATTGCAACAATCTCTTATCACCGGTAAGTTTAGGATCTTTATTTAATTCTCTAACAGCCCAATAAGCTTTGTGCTCTAGTTCTAAAGGTAAATGACAAGCTTTCCCATAAACCATTTTATAAGGTGACATTCCCATGGGATTTTTATAAGCAGTTCTATAAGCCCAAAGTGCATCCTTCAATTTACTAGCCCAATTCTTTCTAGTTTTATTAACAGTCTTTTGCAAGATAGATTTAATCTCTCTATTCGATAATTCTACTTGACCACTAGTTTGAGGATGATAAGCTAAGCAATTCTATGATTAATACCATACCTAGCAAGAGTTTTTCTAAAACCTCCATGAATAAAATGAGAACCTCCATCAGTCATAATATATCTAGGTACTCCAAATCTAGGAAAAATAATATCTAAGAGCATTCTTAAAGAGGTCTCACCATCAGCACTTTTTGTAGGTATAGCCTCCACCCATTTAGTAACATAATCAACAGCAACAAGTATATGAGTGTTACCTTCTGAAGACGGAAAAGGTCCCATGAAGTCAAATCCCCAACAATCAAACGGTTCAATAACAAGAGTATAATTCATAGGCATTTCATTGCGTCGGAGATATTACCAACCCTTTGGCATTCATCACAAGATAAAATAAACTTTCTCGCATCTTTGAAGAGAGTTGGCCAATAAAAACCTGATTGTAGAACCTTTTGCGCGGTTCTTTCTCCAGCGTGATGTCCTCCATAAGCACTACCATGACATTTACTCAATATCTCCTGTTGTTCATATTCGGGAACACATCTTCGCATAATACCATCCACTCCTTCTTTATATAAGTGTGGGTCATCCCAGAAATAATGCCTCAAATCATAAAAGAATTTCCTCCTTTGCTGAACTGAAAAGGTTGGAGGCAAGTACTTGGAAACAATAAAGTTAGCATAATCAGCATACCAAGGACTGTCTCGCGAGCTCACCTTTATTACAGCCAATTGTTCATTTGGAAAACTATCATTAACAGGAACAGGATCATAAGCAATATTTTCCAATCTAGACAAATTATCAGCAACAGGATTATCAGCACCTTTCCTATCTACAATATGTAAATCAAATTCTTGCAAAAGAAGTACCCATCTAATAAGCCTTGGCTTAGCATCTTTCTTTGTCATTAGGTATCTAATTGCAGCATGATCAGTATGAATAGTAACTTTTGAATCAACAATATAAGATCTAAATTTATCACAAGCAAAAACTACAGCTAATAATTCCTTTTCAGTTGTAGCATAATTTCTTTGAGCAGCATCAAGAGTTTTACTAGCATAATGAATAACATTCAGTTTTTTATCTACTCGCTGTCCAAGGACAGCGCCTACAGCAAAATCACTAGCATCACACATAATTTCAAAGGGTAAATTCCAATCAGGGGGTTCAACTATAGGAGCAGTTGTTAAGGCTTTCTTAAGAGTTTCAAACGCTTCCTTACAATCATCATCAAAAACAAATGGTACATCTTTTTGAAGAAGATTAGTAAGAGGCTTTGAAATCTTAGAGAAATCTTTAATAAATCTCCTATAAAACCCAGCATGACCAAGAACACTACGAATACCTTTAACATCCCTCGGATAAGGCATCTTCTCGATTGCTTCAACTTTAGCTCTATCAACTTCAATACCTCTCTCAGAAATTTTATGTCCCAATACAATTCCTTCATTAACCATAAAGTGGCATTTCTCCCAATTAAGAACAAGGTTAGTTTCTTCACATCTCTGCAAAACTTTATCAAGGTTTCGCAAGCAGCTATCAAAAGAATTCCCATAGACGGAAAAATCATCCATGAATACCTCTACAATACTTTCACAAAAACCATGAAAAATAGCAGACATGCATCTTTGAAAAGTAGCAGGAGCATTACATAAACCAAAAGGCATGCGTCTATAAGCATAAGTTCCATAGGGACAGGTAAAAGTGGTTTTCTCTTGATCTTTAGCTTTAACAGCAATTTGTGAAAACCCAGAATAACCATCAAGAAAGCAAAAATGAGTATTTTTAGATAATCTTTCTAGCATTTGATCAATAAAGGGTAAAGGGTAATGATCTTTTTTAGTAACTTTATTAACTTTTCGAAAATCAATGCACATTCTATACCCTACAACTACTCTTTGAGGAATGAGCTCATCATTATCATTAGGCACAACAGTCATACCTCCTTTCTTGGGAACACGATTGCACAGGACTAACCCATCTACTATCAGCAATAGGATATATAATACCAGCTTCAAGGAGTCGTAGTACCTCATTCCTTACCACTTCTTTCATCTTTGGAATTAGACGACGCTGAGGTTCAACAACAGGCTTTGCATCATCTTCCATATTAATAGCATGTTGGCAAATAGAAGGAGAAATCCCTTTCAAATCATCAAGAGTGTAGCCAATAGCGCCTCGATGCTTCTTCAATATTTCCAATAACCTTTCTTCCTCAATCTCTGAAAGCTTAGAACTAATAATAACAGGATATATTTTCTTATCATCAATATGAGCATATTTAAGATTATCAGGTAAAGGTTTTAAATCAAAAACAGGATCTTCCTTTGGTGGCGGTGTTGTACCCAAATCTTCCACCCAAATCATGCTTGAGAATAGGTTGGCGAAGAAAAATTTCCTCAAGCTCATCTCTTTCTTTCCTAAAAATTTCGCTCTCGCTATCCTCCAAATGTTGCTGCAAAGGATTATTAGGAACAAGAACAATAGATGCACATTGCTCCATTTTAATATCATTACTAGGCAAATCAGCTTTATAAGGAGTTTTAGTAAATTTAGAGAAGTTAAACTCATAAGATTCACCAGCAAATTTAGTCAAAATTTTCTCTTTCTTGCAATCTATAATAGCTCCACAAGTATTTAGAAAAGGTCTACCAAAGATAATAGGACAATAATCACTAGCAGCAGAACCAAGTACCAAAAAGTCAGCAGGATATTTAATCTTACCGCATAAAACTTCCACATCTCGAACAATACCAATTGGAGAAATAGTTTCTCTATTAGCCAGCTGAATAACCACATCAATATCTTCAAGTTCACAAGAATCAATTTCGTGCATAATCTCCGTGTAAAGCTCATACGGAATAGCACTAACACTTGCACCAATATCACATAATCCATAATAGCAATGATCACCAATTCTAACAGATAGCATAGGAACACTAGCTTGTTTGGGTTTATTAGGATGTGAAATAATATGAGAAGCATCTTCACAGAAAATAATATGACCATCCTCCACATTTTCAGTCACAAGATCTTTAACTATTGCAACAGCAGGTTCAACTTTTATTTGTTCTTCAGGTTCTACAGGTTTCTTTTCACTTTTATGAACCGCACTATTTATAACAGAGTACTCCTTCATTTTAGCAGGGAAAGGAGTTTTTTCAATATAAGCTTCAGGAATAACATGATCAGCAGTTTCAACTACAACACATTTATTAATAGATGAATCAATTTTATCTTTATACGGTTCATGATACTTATCAAAATTCTTCTTTGGCAATTCATAATGAGAAGCAAAAGCTTTATAAAGATTTGCAGCAACTTGAGAATCAAGACCATATGTAGCACTCATATTACGAAATTTATCAGTATCCATAAAAGCTTCAATGCATTTATAATCATAAATTATACCTGATTCTCGATCTTTGTCGTTCTCCCATCCTTCAGTATTTTCTTGGATTCGATCAAGAAGGTCCCTTTTAAACTCTTCTTTGTTGCGTGTAAATGATCCAGAACAAGAAGTATCCAGCAAGGTCTTGTCTTGAAAAGAAAGTCTTGCATAGAAATTATCAATAATAACATTACTAGGAAGCTCATGAATGGGGCATTTGAGCATTAAAGACTTCAATCTCCAACTAGCTTGGGCAATAATCTCTCCATCATGAGGCCAAAAATTATATATGCGATTCCGATCCTTATGAATTTCACTTGGAGGATAGAACTTAGAATAAAACCGGGGCACAATATCATTCCATTCAAGAGAATCCCCATTATCCAATAATTTATACCAATGCGCCGCTTTACCAGACAGCGATAAAGAGAATAGTTTCTTCCTCACTTCATCCATAGCAATACCTGCACACTTGAATAAACCGCATAATTCATGTAAGAACAATAAATGATCTCCAGGGTGGACAGTTCCATCCCCTTCATAGCGGTTATCCATAACACGTTCAATAATTTTCATAGGTATTTTATATGGTATTACTTCCTCACCTGGCGCTTCATCCACTACCGTTGCAGTAGTAGTAGATTTCCCAAATAGAAATTGAAGAGAAGATCTCTCCATAATGACTTATAGCAGCGAGTAAATAAAATCAGCACAACAAGAAGGTTTTCCTTACCAATTCCACTTACCAATAGCGCTGCACTCCCCGGCAACGGCGCCAGAAAATAGTCTTGATGACCCACAAGTATAGGGGGTGTATCGTAGTATCTTCGATAAGTAAGAATGTCGATCCCAACGAGGAGCAGAAAGGTGTTGATAAGCAGTTTCGATGAAGGATTCACTGTAAATGCTCACAGACAAGTATTCAGGGGGGTTTGATGTAACAGTTGAATAAAGTACGAGTATGTAAAGTGCGAGAGTAACAATTGCAGCGAGTGGCCCAATCCTTTTTAGCACAAAGGACAAGCCGGTTTGTTTACTTATAATGACCAAACGTTCTCGAGGACACACGGGATTTTAGTCTAGTGCTTTCGCTACATACGGCTAAATAATCTTCATTGTTGTGATAAGTGTTGTGTGGGTGAACCTATGCTAATGTACCGCCCTTCCTAGGACTAATACATACTTGTGATTATACCCCTTGCAAGCATCCGCAACTACAAGAAAGTAATTAAGAAATAAATCTAACCACAGCCTTAAACTCTGAGATCCTGCGATCCCTCCTGCATCGATATACCAACGGGGGTTTAGGTTTCTGTCACTCCGGCAACCCCGCAATTGGCAAACGAATACAAGATGCATTCCCCTAGGCCCATAAATGGTGAAGTGTCATGTAGTCGACGTTCACATGACACCACTAGAAGAATAACACCACAACTTAAATATCACACCATTGAATATTACTCATCCATAGTTCACTACTAACATTTAGACTTCACCCATGTCCTCAAGAACTAAACGAACTACTCACGAGACATCATACGGAACATGATCAGAGGTGATATGATGATGAATAACAATCTGAACATAAACTTGGTTCAATGGTTTCACTCAATAGCATCAACAACAAGTAGAAATCGATACCGGGAGAGTTTCCCCTATCAAACAATCAAGATCAAACCCAAATTGCTATGGCGGTGACGGTGTCCAGCGGTGATGACGGCGGTGATGATGGTGGAGATGATGATGATGGTGATGGCGATGATGTCCAGCTCGATGACGGTGACGATGGCGTCGATTTCCCCCTCCCGGAGGGAATTTCCCAGGATTCCTGCCCGCCGGAGAGCTCTTTTCTCTCTGGTGTTCTCCGCCCCGCAGAGGCGGCTGTAACTCTTCGCGAGGTACCCTCTGTGGCTTAGGTCTTCGGGACGAAGGGTTTGGCGAAGAAAAGGAGGCGAAAGGGGTCGTGGGCCCTCCACACCACAGGCCGGCGCGGCCAGGGCCTGGGCCGCGCCGCCCTAGGGTGTGGGCCCACCCTGGCTGCTCCTGGCTCCTCCTTCTGGCTTCCTTCGTCATCTTGAAAAATAGGATTTTTGGTATAATTTCCTTCCAGAGTTGATCTTCCAAAATATTGCGTTCTGACGGTGCTTTTTCCAGCAGAATCCTGGCTCCGGTGTTCGATCCTCCAATAACGATGAAACATGCAAAATAGATGAAATAACATAAGTAATGTGTCCCAATATGAAATATATCAATGAATAACAGCAAATTATGATATAAAATAGTGATGCAAATTGGACGTATCAATGACTTGTTTTAAGTCAGAGTCCGATGGTATGCAGAGACGTTCTTTGTACCAAAGAACTCTGGCTTCGTCTACGGTGAATCCGAGGGCTTTTCCTGCGGCTATCTGTTTCTTGATTCCGTCGATGCTAGCGTTGTCCTTCTGGGCTTCCTTGATCTGGCTAACCAAGGTGGGTTGCAGTTCTATGCTGGCTAGGAATCCTTCACTCACAAGTTCAAGTCTGAACTGTTCAAACTCTTGATGCAAGCTAGGCTGTTCGGTTGCGAGCATGGAGTTCAACTGGCACGGCACTCGACTCAGAGCATCCGCTACCACATTGGCCTTGCCGGGGTGGTAGTGAATCTCCATGTCGTAATCCTTGATCAATTCGATCCAGCGGCGTTGTCTCATGTTCAGCTCCTTCTGGGTGAATATGTATTTGAGGCTTTTGTGGTCGGAGTAGATCTCGCATCGATTACCCATGAGGTAATGACGCCAAACTTTCAAGGCTAAGACCACAGCTGCAAGCTCGAGGTCATGGGTTGGGTAGTTTTGTTCATGTTGCTTGAGTTGTCTCGAAAGGTAGGATACAACCTTGCCTTCTTGCATAAGTACACATCCAAGACCAGTCTTGGAGGCGTCGCAATATACGTCAAAGGGCTTTGCGATATCGGGCATGATCAGGATGGGGGTTGTTGTCAGTCTACTCTTGAGCTGTTGAAAGCTCTCTTCACACTTATCGGTCCACTCAAACTTCCTGTCCTTTTTCAGCAATTGGGTCATTGGTCGAGCGATGCTCGAAAAACCTTCTACAAATCTGCGGTAATATCCGGCTAATCCAAGAAAAGCGCGGACCTCGGTTTGTGTGGTTGGGGCTTGCCATTCCATAACGGTATTGATCTTGGCGGGATCTACGGCAATTCCTCCTGCAGACAAGATGTGTCCCAGGAATCCAACTTCTTCCAACCAAAACTCACACTTGCTAAACTTGGCATATAACTTGTGATGTCTAAGGGTTTCTAGGACAATCTCCAAATGTTGTTCATGTTCCTCTTCAGACTTGGAGTAGACAAGAATGTCGTCGATGAACACAACGACAAACTTGTCCAAAAAGTTAATGAAGATCTTATTCATGAGATTCATGAAATAAGCGGGGGCATTGATCAGTCCAAACGACATGACGTTGTACTCATACAACCCATATCTGGTGGTAAAGGCAGTTTTTGGAATGTCGGTGGCCCGGATCTTTAGCTGATGATATCCAGTTCAAAGATCTATCTTGGAGAAAACTTTGGATCCGGTGAGTTGATCAAACAAGTCTTCTATCTTGGGTAGGGGGTATTTGTTTTTGATGGCGACATCGTTAAGCTTACGATAGTCCGTACATAAACGATTTGCACCATCCTTCTTGTCCACAAACAAGACGGGTGATCTCCAGGGGGATGCACTTGGTCTAATCAGACCTTTGGCCAACATATCATCTATTTGCTTCTTCAGCTCCACAAGCTCGGTTGCGTTCATGCTGTAGGCTCTCTGGGCTATGGGTCCAGTTCCGGGGATTAACTCGATGATAAACTCGATATCCCGATCCGGGGGCATACCGGGGAGATCATCCGGAAACACATCAGGGTAGCGACATACGACCCTGATTTGATCCTGAGTTGGCTTGGATACACTTTGGTTGCAGGTGAATTTTCTGGGTAGTTTTTCAGAGACGTGCTCTACTACGATACCGGTGCTGCTAGTCATGGTTATGGCTTTCTTGGCACAGTCTATCAATCCATTGTGTTTGGACATCCAGTCCATTCCTAGAACAACTTCCAAACCTTTGGTTCCGAGTATGATTAGATTGGCATAGAAATCTACATCATGGACTTTGATTGGTACATTTTTGCAAAATTTTCTGGCTTTGGTGGTTGATCCGGGGATTTGAACTATCATAACATGCTTCAAACTGAGGGGTTGAATTTTACTTGTTGATGCAAAGTCTTCGGTGACAAAAGAATGAGATGCTCCGGAATCAAACAACACTCTGGCAGGGATGTGGTTGACAGAAAACATACCCAGTACAACATCTGGTGCTTCCTGGGCTTCTTCGGCGTTCATGTGGTAGAGGCGGCCGTTGCGGTTGTTGGGGTTGTTGGGGGCAAACTTCTTGCCAGTGGAGACACGGCGTTGCTGCTGAGCAGGTGCAGCGGTGTTGCCGGCGAGCTTGGCAAGACGCTTGGGACACTCGTTGGAGTAGTGCCCCACTACACCACACTCATAGCAAGTGATGGTGGTCTTGTCCTGCTTGTTCGCAACGGGAACGGCATTGCTTCCGGTTCTGGGAGCGGTGTTGGTGTTGTTGTTGTTGTTGTTGTTAGGGGCTCGGGGCAGAGCGCGGTTGTAGTTGTTGTTGTTGTTGTTGTTGTTGTTGTTGTTGTTGTTGTTGTTGTAGCCTCCTGGCTTGGAGTTTCCTCCACTCCGGTTCTGATAACCGGGGCGCGAGTTCTGCATCGGGGGTTTATTGTTTCTCGGAGTGAAACCTCCGCTTGAGCTAGGGCGATACTTTTGGGGGTGGCTTGATCCACTTTGATTCGCCATGCGGCGTTTGCGGTTCTCATTGGCTTGGTTTAACTTGCCCTCCATCTGGATGGCGGAGTCGACAAGGGCTTCAAGGTCGGCGAAGGGGATGTTGACGAGGACAGTCTGCATCTCATCATGCAGTCCGTTCAGGAATCTCTCCTTCCTCTTCTCAACGGTGTCGGTCTCATCAGGGGCATACCTCGACAGTGTGAGAAACTTGTCGCGGTATTCAACCACCGTCATGCGACCTTGTTTCAGTTCACGGAACTCATCCCTCATCTTCTTGATAAGACCCGGGGGTACATGGTACTTGCTGAACTTCAGCTTGAAATCCTCCCAAGTCATGAATTGACCTCCGTTCATGGCACGGGTGCTTGTCCACCAAGCGCGAGCTGGTCCAGCGAGATAGTGGGTGGCGAACAAGACCTTCTCGTTGGCTTCCACTCCGGCTACCTCCAGATTGTTCTCCATAGTCTGGAGCCAATCGTCGGCGTCGAGGGGTTCCTCGGTCTTGCTAAACACCGGAGGGTTGGTGTTCTGGAAGTTCTTGAGCTTGGATCCAGGGTGATCATGATTTCCATGGCCTTGGTTGGCGATGTTCTGCAAGGCAACAAGGTTGGCTTGGCGTTCGGCTCGTTCTGTTTCCCTGTCGGCAAGCATGGTCTGCAGCAGTTGCAACATCGCGTCGTTGGTGCGATTGGGAGGGGCCATCTGAAGATATAGAAGATCATGAGATAAGAGGGAAACATTCTATGGTTCATTTTGGTTAAGTTTGAAAACAATTTGAAAACTTGAAATCTTTTCATGACAAACATAACATTCATTCATTCATGCATACTCCAATGGTTTTAAGAACCATTCTCATGCTACGATACAAGGGACGGGATACAACTCACACCTACATAAGTGAGACTAGTGCAACTACTCCTCATCCTCGACATCGATCGGGACGTAGTCGTCGGGTCCTGCCTCCAGGAACTCGTAGTCCTCCTCCTCGGTGTTCCCGTCCTCCTCAAAGTCGTTGTCGTCGCTCAGGAAGGCGTCTCCTCCCTGAATGTCGATGCCTCCATCATCATCCTCCAGCTGACGAATCTGATCCTCCTGGGCCTTGACAGTGGCCTCAAGTGACGCGATCCTGGCGCGAAGGCGACGAATCGTAGCGTCCTTCTTGGCACGCTGCTGGCGAAGGCTCTTGCGGTCGTTGTTGAGTAGCTTGATCGCCTCACCCTGCTCGGTGATGTGAGCATGGGTCTGGTTCGCGTAAGCGCGAGTGGCGTCGAGGTCCCTCTGAGTCTGGTAGAGCATGAAGTCCAGGTGCTCAGCATGGTGCCTCAACTCCGGGTGCAGCTGCAGCTCCATGGGCACTCCCGCAGCATCACGCCTCACAAGGTGGGCGTAGCGAGAGGCGAGGATGCGCACCACGTTCTGTCCACAGAGGCGCGCAAGTGCCTCCTGAAGGCCACGTGCGAGTCCGTCGAGCCAGTTGCTCTCGCGGAAGGAGAAGAGGATCCTCTCCGAAGTGGGAGGCTCCATCTTGCCCCTCAATTCGGCAGTGATCACCCACTGCAACTCTCCTCCGGGCGTGTCGTCCAACTGAACCCCGTGGAACTCGGGGTGTGGGCGCCCAAGGAAGTCAGAGACGGCGTTGAGGTCGTGCTCGAAGATCAAGCTTCCTCCGTTCCCAAGCTGGTAAAACTTGGTGTTGATGGGTTCATTCGGCTCCATCTGAAAGAGAATTGGATGAGTAAGTTAGAGAGTGCAAAGTGTGGCAAAATTTTAAGTTGATTCAAATAAGATAGAACATGTTTCATAAAATTTTGGCAAAGTCTCAAAGACAAGAGTGTAAGTAAATTTTCAAAAATATTTTCTTTCATTTGATTTCAAAGTTAAGTTTTTCAGAACGCCCATTCTAACTAAGGTCTTCTAAGGTCAAACAATGGCTCTGATACCAACTTGTCAACACCCGGATTTTTACGTCCGGATGCCTATTATGTCATACATCGCAATCCCAGGAATATTGTTATTGCGAGGCATAATAGTTAAGTATCACAGTCATCATTCATTACAAACCATAAGTCTTACAAATTTGGAATCACATGATCCATATTACACGAATAGTTGATCTATCGATCAACGAACAAACACAAGTTCATAGTTCATAGCGAAAGCGTAAGATACAAGGACTCTCTAGTCCACAGGCCAACGCTTGACGTCGGAAGGCTCCTAGTTGTCGTAGGCGTCCTGCTGGTCATCTCCTTGCTCATCTTCATACTCTGGCCATTTGAATAGCCAGGGACAAAGCCGTGAGTACTTTAAGTACTCGCAAACTAATACTAATGTAAGTACTAGACATTCTAGTATGGTTTGCTAAGCTCTAGTTTATTTGCATAAAGCTAGTTTTAGTTCACAAAGTTTGAGAAAAGCTTATTCAAGTGCTAACTAACTCAAGTGGGAACATTAGTGTCATTCCCACCATTCAAGTGGTGATTTCAATTCAATTCACCACAAGTCATTTCACCATCATCTTTCAACATCATTTTTCAAAGGTATGACGTCGGAAACTGTATGGCCTTTCCAACCGTCCGTAACCGTGGACGCGGCTATTCGAATAGTTTTACACTCTGCAGAGGTTGCACACTTGTGCCACAACATTTGATTTCATCCGTCGGGATTACCCCGAATCATCGTAACACAGTACGCGGATCATCAACCATAACCTTTCACTTATGAGTCCTAGTATGAGCACCTCTCCCCATGAGCTTGGCCTCCCAGTGAAGACCAACTGTCAACCTGGGAACTACACAGGGCTTGGCCGTACAATTCACCTCAATTTCACATCATTTCTCAACAACGGAGGCAGCCTCAAGCGTAACCCCTATGACGTGTGTTCAGAGGGAACCCATACTAAGATGCATAAACATCCAGTTAAGCCCTCCCCATAATCAGGAATTGTGGGGGTACTTAATAATTGGAAAGGTATCGCATTCAAACCAACATCATGTTTATCAAAAATCACCATCTTCTTTTGGTCATATTCACCTTCAAAAATCATTCAATGGAATGCATCATCATTCCAAGGTTTCAAATTCATTTCAAATCACATTGTTCCCATCTAGAGTAGTCAAGTTTTATTTCATTAGCACTAGCTCTAAATCATGAGGGGTGCTATCTTGCTTGCTTGATGGAGACTAACTTCACTACTCTAGTAACCAACTTGTACTTTGACCAAAGTTAACTATAAAAGTAACTTATTGAGAAAACAAGTAAAAACTTGTAATGTAAAAAACTTGGGATAGGCTTATGTAAGAAAAGGTAAGAATCATGGTGCCTTGCCCCAAGGGGCTTTGCACTTTGCTAGAATATTAGCTTGCCTTGGTAGTTCTCAAACTGTTCCTCCTCCTCCTCTTGGTAGCAACCTTCTTCTTCGGCGTACTCTCCGGTGCTACCATCTAAATTTGAATACGAGTATAATTACTCACTAATTCAATGGCTATTACATACATCACAAATAAACACACAAACTATTCTATGCACACAAATAATCTACTTAGGGTGCATGGGTTGTGTTGTTTAAATAGAAATCACTTCTTTGTATTTAATATGTAAATGATAGTTTCCATAGGGTTCTTGAGAAATAATTTCCTCTCATTGAATTCTTATTAAGATTTAATTTCTCAAACAATCATGTATGAACTCATATTGACCTAAGTCAAATGTTCATCATCATCATTTGTGAAAATGATTTAAATGGGGTAGATCACCTCATATCATTTTATACTACTTCATATGGTTTAAATCTCAAGTAATTCATATAAGAGAGTTTGTACCAGGGGTCCAAACATCCCATGAATTCATGTGAGACAAGATTTAAATGAAGTTTAAGACTTCATATGACTTACATAATAGTTTTGGACAATATCAACTAGTTAAACTAGCCATAATATCCATTAATTAAACTAGGGCATGATCATGCAAAGTGACCACACCATTTTACTACATAATCAATTAGTGTAAGTCAAAGATGAGCTATTAGAGTTGGAATTAACTTAATATCTATTTTGGCTGATTTTTAAGAATTATTTGAATAGGGAAAAGTCCCTGCCTTGTTATTTTTATCAAATTAATTCTACAAAGAATCTGGTCATGGGACCAGTGGCATGTTGAAGATAATTTCACTAGCTTTCCAACAATATAAAGTTCATCAAATTTGGTTTAGCCAATTTAAAACTATTGAATTTCAAAGTGGAGGCAGTATTCAAAATCATTTGGAATTAATTAAATCGAGTTTGAATTAAAAGGCCGGCGGGAAAAAATACTGGGCCAGATTTAAACTGAACGGCCCAAGCCAGCCCAGCCACGGTCCAGTGACGCGCGGCGCGCTGACAGAGGGTCCCGCATGTCAGTGGCTCTTAAACGCCGAAGCGGTAAGTTTCAATGTGGGGCGTACGATTAGAAATCGATCGGACGGCTCGAGTTCATCGTCGTCTCCGACGAGAACTCGATGATCTGGCGGCGGCAGTAGGGGGTCGGCGGGCTAACCAGTGCTCCAGCGAGGGATGGCAGTGTGCTTGGGGTAGATGTGGACGACGGCGAAGCTCCAGGTACCGGCGGCTCATCCTGAGGTGGCTCCAATCGTCGGCGAGCTTCCGCGGCGGCGTGCGGCAGTGAGGTGGAAATTGGGCGGCTCTGGTGGTCAATGTGGAGCGGCGAGGTGGCTGGGAGATCAAGGAAGGAGAGGGAGGAGTGGTGGTGTGAATGAATCGACGAGGCGAGGCCTCCTTTTATAGGCGAGCAAGTGTGCTGCGGGGCTGGGTGGCGGTCGACCGTGGCACGGCGATTCCGGCGGGTGGTCGAGCTAGGCGAGGTCATGGCAATGCTCTACGTGTCTAGGCGATGCTACTGGCAGCGACAGCTTGGTCGGGCGGCGTCGGAATAGCTCGCGTTGCTTCCATGTCTGGCGGCGGCGTGCGCGGGATCTTCTTCTCCGTCCACGGCGGCGGTCCAGGGTCTGGTCGAGATGCTGTCTGGCGGCGTCCAGGTGTCACGCAGATGCTCAACTTGTCGAGAGCGGGTCCAGGGCGAATGCAGGGTGGCGGCGCGGCGCGAGGCCAGTGTGCTCCCATGCACGTGCTGGCGCGACGCGAGCGGCGTCCAGGGCGTGTGCTGGGCGCGCGATCTGCGGCGGCTGTCGAGCTTCTCCTCGACCATGTCCGGTGCTAGATGATCCAGTAGAGTGAGGTGGCGACGTTGGACAAGGTGGGCAGGGCAGAGATGCAATGATAGGGAGAGGAGCTCGTCGTGTTGGGCGCCATGGCCGGCATGGCCATGCCCTAGCTGTCCTCCTCCTCTCCTTAGCTTGCTATGCATCACTTAGGGTTAGAGGGGACCAGGGAACACAATGGTGTAGGTTGGGGTAGATTAGGTGTAATAGAATCACTATTTGCAATAGTGTGTAATAGTGCCCGATTTTGGAATTTGCAAAATTGTCCAAATTTGAATTAATTCAAATGGTGAGTCTATTTGAAATGTGTGTGTTTAGATAAGTTGTATTTGACCAGAGATGATTAGAGGTGGTGGTGGATTTGTAGAATTCAAGAATTTGCAAAATTGGACTAAGTGGAGATTGTTGCATATGTTATAAAGTTGAGACTTTGGATGAGCATAGCTCATGATCAAAAATGATTTTGGCATGGTGATCTTTACAAAGGTTGTTCACCTTGATATTGACTTTGAAATGGTGCAAAGAGTTAGCAAGATTTGGTTTGAGAAAATTGAATGGCAAGGGCTCAAAGTAGTGATCAGACTATAATTGTCAATTTTGACCATTATTCTATGTGAGCTAGTTTTGCATTTGGAAATTATTTGAATTGTGATTCTTTGATTCCAAAAGTTGTAATAAGTGGTTAATAACATTATTCAACTAATGGTGAAGACCAAATTGGTCTAGGGTCAAAATTTATAAAAATGCCATAGGGCATATGTTAGGGTTTTAGGGTTTTTCATTTATTTGATTTCTTTCTCTTTTTGGTTTTATTTGGTTGGTGATCTTCATATGATCACATTAGGGTTTTAGAGCATATCAAATACAAGTAATAACAATCATCATGGCATATCAATCAAATGCACAAGTCCTATGCATGGTACTATATGCAATTTAAAAAGTTTTTGTTGGTTTGAAATTTTGCTCTCTGGAATTCTCTAACTTTCTTTTTATTGAAATTTGGGGTGTTACAGTTTATTAGTCTCAACCCCATGATACAACACATGTTTCTTACACTTTCTGATATGGAGAGGGGAGAGAAGAGAGATTTTGTTTTAAAAGTCCTAGTGCGAGAATTTGAGGATATAGCCAAAGAAGCTAGAAAAGTTTTTAGTAAGCATGAGAGGCTTGGTATGATCACTGATTTTAAAAGAACACTTGAAAAGATGGATATGGATAGAATTAAGTACACTAATAATGTTAGTGATGGTGGGGAGATTAAAGCACCAATACCTTGCAAGCTCCTAGCTATGCATGAAGCTCTAGATGATAATTATGCTTGGCTTGTCCCTCAAAATTTGTTTGATGAGAGTAGCAAGCCCAAGACTAATGAAAAGGGAGCCTCTGAAACTTATGTATCCAAAATACAATGCATGGTTGAGAAAACTCCAAACCCCGCTGTAGATACTTCACCTCTTGATAATACTTGATACACACTTTCTGCGCCTAGCTGAAAGGCGTTAAAGAAAAGCGCTTATGGGAGACAACCCATGTTTTTACTACAGTACCTTTATTTTATATTTGAGTCTTGGAAGTTGTTACTACTGTAGCAACCTCTCCTTATCTTAGTTTTGTGCATTGTTGTGCCAAGTAAAGTCGTTGATAGTAAGGTTCATACTAGATTTGGATTACTGCACAGAAACAGATTTCTTTGCTGTCACGAATCTGGGCAGAATTATCTGTAGGTAACTCAGACAATTATGCCAATTTACATGAGTGATCCTCAGATATGTACGCAACTTTCATTCAATTTGAGCATTTTCATTTGAGCAAGTCTGGTGTCTCAATAAAATTCTATTTACGAACTGTTCTGTTTTGACAGATTCTGCCTTTTATTTTGCATTGCCTATTTTGCTATGCTTGATGGATTTTTCGATTCCATTGACTTTCAGTAGCTTTGTGCAATGTCCAGAAGTGTTAAGAATGATTATGTCACCTCTGAACATGTAAATTTTTATTATGCACTAACCCTCTAATGAGTTGTTTTGAGTTTGGTGTGGAGGAAGTTTTCAAGGATCAAGAGAGGAGGATGATACAATATGATCAAGGAGAGTGAAAGCTCTAAGCTTGGGGATGCCCCGGTGGTTCACCCCTGCATATTTCAAGAAGACTCAAGCGTCTAAGCTTGGGGATGCCCAAGGCATCCCCTTCTTCATCGACAACATTATCAGGTTCCTCTAGTGAAACTATATTTTTATTCCATCACATCTTATGTACTTTGCTTGGAGCGTCGGTTTGTTTTTGTTTTTTGTTTTGTTTGAATAAAATGGATCCTAGCATTCATTGTGTGGGAGAGAGACACGCTCCGTTGTTGCATATGGACAAATATGTCCTTAGGCTTTACTCATAGTATTCATGGCGAAGGATGAATCTTCTTCGTTAAATTGTTATATGGTTGGAATCGGGAAATGCTACATGTAGTAATTTTAAAATGTCTTGGATAATGGGATACTTGGCAATTGTTGTGCTCATGTTTAAGCTCTTGCATCATAAACTTTGCACCCATTAATGAAGAAATACATAGAGCTTGCTAAAATTTGGTTTGCATAATTGGTCTCTCTAAGGTCTAGATAATTTCTAGTATTGAGTTTGAACAACAAGGAAGACGGTGTAGAGTCTTATAATATTTACAATATGTCTTTTATGTGAGTTTTGCTGCACCGGTTCATCCTTGTGTTTGTTTCAAATAACCTTGCTAGCCTAAAACCTTGTATCGAGAGGGAATACTTCTCATGCATCCAAAATCCTTGAGCCAACCACTATGCCATTTGTGTCCACCATACCTACCTACTACATGGTATTTCTCCGCCATTCCAAGGTAAATTGCTTGAGTGCTACCTTTAAAATTCTATCCTCTATCTTTGCAATATATAGCTCATGGGATAAATAGCCTAAAAACTATTGTGGTATTGAATATGTACTTATGCACTTTATCTCTTATTAAGTTGCTTGTTGTGCGATAACCATGTTCCTGGGGACGCCATCAACTACTCTTTGTTGAATATCATGTGAGTTGCTATGCATGTCCGTCTTGTCTGAAGTAAGGGAGATTTACCACTAAATGGTTAGAGCATGCATAATGTTAGAGAAGAACATTGGGCCGCTAACTAAAGCCATGATCCATGGTGGAAGTTTCAGTTTTGGACAAATATCCTCAATCTCATATGAGAAAATTAATAATTGTTGAATGCTTATGCATAAAAGAGGAGTCCATTATCTGTTGTCTATGTTGTCCCGGTATGGATGTCTAAGTTGAGAATAATCAATAGCGAGAAATCCAATGCGAGCTTTCTCCTTAGACCTTTGTACAGGCGGCATAGAGGTACCCCTTTGTGACACTTGGTTAAAACATATGTATTGCAATGATAATCCAGGTAATCCGAGCTAATTAGGACAAGGTGCGGGCACTATTAGTATACTATGCATGAGGCTTGCAACTTGTAAGATATAATCTACATAACACATATGCTTTATTACTACCGTTGACAAAATTGTTTCTTGTTTTGAAAACCAAAGCTCTAGCACAAATATAGCAATCAATGCTTCCCTCTGTGAAGGGCCTTTCTTTTACTTTTATGTTGAGTCAGTTCACCTATTTCTCTCCATCTCAACAAGCAAACACTTGTGTGAACTGTGCATTGATTCCTACATACTTCCATATTGCACTTGTTATATTACTTTGCATTGACAATATCCATGAGATATACATGTTATAAGTTGAAAGCAACCGCTGAAACTTCATCTTCCTTTGTGTTGCTTCAATACCTTTACTTTGATTTATTGCTTTATGAGTTAACTCTTATGCAAGACTTATTGATGCTTGTCTTGAAAGTACTATTCATGAAAAGTCTTTGCTATATGATTCATTTGTTTACTCATGTCATTACCATTGTTTTGATCACTGCATTCATTACATATGCTTACAATAGTATGATCAAGGTTATGATGGCATGTCACTCCAGAAATTATCTTTGTTATCGTTTACCTGCTCGGGACGAGCAGAAACTAAGCTTGGGGATGCTGATACGTCTCCGACGTATCGATAATTTCTTATGTTCCATGCCACATTATTGATGATATCTACATGTTTTATGCATACTTTATGTCATATTTATGCATTTTCTGGCACTAACCTATTAACGAGATGCCGAAGAGCCGATTCTTTGTCTGCTGTTTTTGGTTTCAGAAATCCTAGTAAGGAAATATTCTCGGAATTGGACGAAATCAACGCCCAGGGGCCTATTTTCACACGAAGCTTCCAGAAGACCGAAGGAGTCACGAAGTGGGGCCACGAGGTGGCCAGACGCTAGGGCGGCGCGGCCCAAGCCCTGGCCACACCGGCCTAGTGTGTGGGCCCCCTGTCAGGCTCCCTGACCTATCTCCTCCGCCTACTTATAGCCTTCGTCGCGAAACCCCCAGTACCGAGAGCCACGATACGGAAAACCTTCCAGAGACGCCGCCGCCGCCAATCCCATCTCGGGGGATTCAGGAGATCGCCTCCGGCACCCTGCCGGAGAGGGGAATCATCTCCCGGAGGACTCTTCACCGCCATGGTCGCCTCCGGAGTGATGAGTGAGTAGTTCACCCCTGGACTATGGGTCCATAGCAGTAGCTAGATGGTTGTCTACTCCAAATTGTGCTTCATTGTCGGGTCTTGTGAGCTGCCTAACATGATCAAGATCATCTATCTGTAATACTATATGTTGTGTTTGTTGGGATCCGATGGATAGAGAATACTATGTTATGTTGATTATCAATTTATATCTATGTGTTGTTTATGATCTTGCATGCTCTCCGTTATTAGTAGAGGCTCTGGCCAAGTTTTTACTATTAACTCCAAGAGGGAGTATTTATGCTCGATAGTGGGTTAATGCCTCCATTAAATGCAGGACGATGTGAGAAAGTTCTAAGGTTGTGGATGTGTTGTTGCCACTAGGGATAAAACATCGATGTTATGTCCGAGGATGTAGTTATTGATTACATTACGCACCATACTTAATGCAATTGTCTGTTGTTTGCAACTTAATACTGGAAGGGGTTCGGATGATAACCTGAAGGTGGACTTTTTCGGCATAGATGCATGCTGGATAGCGGTCTATGTACTTTGTCGTAATTCCCAATTAAATCTCACTATACTCATCATATCATGT
Organism: Lolium perenne; assembly: GCF_019359855.2. Taxonomy (NCBI): domain Eukaryota; kingdom Viridiplantae; phylum Streptophyta; class Magnoliopsida; order Poales; family Poaceae; genus Lolium; species Lolium perenne. The sequence goes on along the minus strand of NC_067246.2, from coordinate 176,689,505 downwards.
ATGTGCATTGTCATGCCCTCTCTATTTGTCAATTGCCCAACTGTAATTTGTTCACCCAACATGCTTATTCTTATGGGAGAGACACCACTAGTGAACTGTGGACCCCGGTCCATTCTTTTACATCGAATACAATCTACTGCAATACTTGTTCTACTGTTCTCTGCAAACAATCATCATCCACACTATACATCTAATCCTTTGTTACAGCAAGCCGGTGAGATTGACAACCTCACTGTTACGTTGGGGCAAAGTACTTTGGTTGTGTTGTGCAGGTTCCACGTTGGCGCCGGAATCCCTGGTGTTGCGCCGCACTACATCTCGCCGCCATCAACCTTCAACGTGCTTCTTGGCTCCTACTGGTTCGATAAACCTTGGTTTCTTACTGAGGGAAAACTTGCCGCTGTACGCATCACACCTTCCTCTTGGGGTTCCCAACGGTCGCGTGCTGTACGCGTATCAGTGACCGAGTATGGAGGTGCTGCCCGATTGTGGCACCGTCAAGATCTTCTACGCGCTTTTGAAAGCGGCAAGTGATCGTCTACCGCGGCAACGAGAGCATCCTCTTGTAGGCTTTGGGAATCTTCAAGGGTTAGTCTCGTTCATCCCCTCGTTGCTCCCATCTTCTAGATTGCATCTTGGCTTGGATTGCGTTATCGCGGTAGGAATTTTTTTTTCTATGCTACGAATCCCTACAATGACAACCAAGCACCTTACCCATCAAACCAAAATAATAGTCACCCACCTATGTGTCATGATACTAGAGCTTGCCCAAGCCTATAAAAGGAGCCACACCCTTCATCCATTTGGTCATCTTGTACCATGCTACAAGGAAACCGAAACCTTGAGACCTTCCATGTGCATTAGCTAGGATCAAGATGAAGAAGCTAGGAGGTGGAGGCATACCACAAGATGCAGGTTAATCAGATTTCCAGAAGAACAAGCTACATAAGATACCAAGGTAGAATCCTTAGGAAAACCATATATTCAGAGGATCATATCATCATTTCTTGAGTAGGACCTTAGGCTATTCCAAGACATTTAGAAGTGAGAGAGAGATTATAGATGCTAACCATAGCTATGTCTATCTTAGAGAATATTAGAGTAGTATGAAATCTTACTTGTACAAACCAACCTTTAATCTTGGATGTGAGAGCCATGTTCTATTAGTGAAACATAACCAAAGCTTATGCCCATATCATAATCCTAGTTGTGTATCACATGTGTGATCACCACTAAAACCCTGGACCACATCTGAATTCCAATCCAAGGATCACTTGGAATTATAAGTAGAACCCTACCATACCTCATGCCCATTTATACTTCAATTAGAGAAGCATTATAAGACCCTAAACCCTTTCCCATAGGATCCACTCCACATAAAATAATATGTCCTAACTTGTGTATCATGGATCACAAGTATAGACCAAGCCATCTATACTTAGAACTAAATGCCATTGGTGAGTAGAGTGAAACCAATATCTAATTCTACTTTGACTTTCAATCACCTTGCTTAGTTGCCCAAATGGAATATTGTGTCATAATTAAACCATCACCTTAGTAAGTAAATTGAATTTGAGGAGCATAGGATTTATCTTAATTGAGCTAAACTAAAAATTTGTGAACCAAGATTAGTAATCATAGAGATTAACAAATCATCTTCTTAAACCCTAAGAACTATCATATACATAAAATCATGAACCAATTCCATACCCTTTTCCATTTGTTAAACTCTAGCATAATTAAGTTTTATGTGAGTAATCACTATGGTTAAGCCCTAGAAAAATAGAATATGTTAACCATGCACATGTTCTTAATTTCAAAGCATTTTAACAGATTTGACTCTTAAATTAAAAAGCAACTGAGATGAACCCTAAGTTCATATCTATTTTAAAATTTAAATACACCTCATAAGAACCCCGAGTTAATCATATATTTGTTACACCACAAAACTATGCAGTAAGTAATAGTATTAAGTTATCTTGATACTCAAATAATTTAGAACCTTCAAAAAGAAACTGAATTCAAATTTGGATTCAAATAACAAAACCCAAAACAGAAAATATAAATAGAAAATTTGAAAAGAGAAAGAGAAGGAAACCTACCTGTTCAGGCCGCATCAGCCCAAAGCCAACCCAGCAGCAGCCATGCCAAGGCCCAGGAGCAGTCCAGCCCACGTCCAAATACCGTTTCGCTTGCTTTAAGAATCGTGCGTGGAGAAATGACTTCTCCGTCGTGGTCTCCGAGCTCGACAGCGCGGCGGAGCCAGTAGGCCACGACCTCATCGACGATAAGGACGACCCTGGACGTCACAGACAATCTCAGAACCAAGCTCAACCTCTCTCGCGTCCAAGCTTATCCGCGGACGAGAAGATCCGTGCCAGATAGAAGCTTCCAGAGACCGCCACCTCCCGACCATGGCCGTCACCGTGTCGAGGCCACGGGGCTTCCCTTGGCCTATAAATAGGTGGAGGACATCGCCGTTCACTCCTTGTTCACCTCCACCATTCCGTTTCTTCTCAGACAACCTCTATCTCTCACGCCCATCCGTTCTCTATCGTCGGAGTCGAAGACGAAGCCGACGGAGGAGGCCATCCCAGCCTCCGGCGTGTGGTCCAGGAGGATCGCCTGGACTCAAGGAGTACCCTGAAGGAGTAGAGCATCGAGGGGAGCTTGGAGCGATGCCAATTTTGGGTTTTCCCCTTGGAGCAGATCGTCGGTGGCGAAATCCTCGCCGTCTCCGTCAACAATCGTTGTCGCCGACTTCACCAGCATACTGAGGGTAAGTTTGCGCGTCTGTAGAGCCAGCTCTTGCTTCCTAGCGTGCATTCTAGCCCTACTTTGCATCTTGGCCGAGCCGCGCCGCCGCAGTCGAATTCACCAGAGTAGCTCCGGCGACCTTTAGATGGTGGCGTTCACGCTCAAGTACTCCGTATCGAGTCGCGGTTCGAACCCACTTCAAACCATCGTCTATAGTGCCCTGTAGCGCCGTCGCCGTCGTTCACCGGCGTGTTCTCCGGTGAGGGTGACGTGTCCCTGCCCCGTCAGCATCTTTGACTGGTCTTCTGCCCGCGTGGCAGTTGACTAGTCAAAGGACCCACATGTATGTCTCTGTGGGTAGAAACGAACCGGTGTGTTTAGTATTTCCGCTTATTTATAAATTCCAAAAAATCATTGAAAATTTGCAGAAATAGATAAAATTCATTTTAGCTCAGAAAAATATAAATAATATATCAAAATGCTCACAAAAATAAACTCTATTCAAATAAAATATAAAATAAAGGGATTTCTATTTTCGTGCCCCTGGTTCGTTAGTTGTACTCAGTTTTCCCCAGCCTCTTAACTTTTCCTCAGTTTTCCCCTCCCTCTAGTTTGAAACCCCTCGCAGAGGCTCGGACGGGAGGGTTGTCGTCTGGTCAGACGCCTTCCGTTAACGGTGACGGCTAGGGAGCCGCGGTGGTTTTGACTTGACCGTTGCTTTCGAAATGTGTTGACTATTGACTGGAAGAGCTGACCCAAAGCTTTCCCCTCCGCCCGAGACTGGAGGAGCTCACACACTGCCCCTCCGCCGCCACGCCATCCTGCCCACCTACCTTATGGCGTCGTCCGCCGCCGAGCCGGCCCCGCCCCCACCACCACCCCCGGGCTCCGCCTCCACCAGATCTGGATCTACCCCTGTCCTCTTTGTAGTTCCTTCTGGTGTGCCGCCTATTCCCGTCAGCCGTGGAGAAGATTGGGAATCGGAGGGATCTAACACATGGATTCCATCGGGGTAAGCATCGTCTGCCTATGTGAATTAACAGTAGGCAGTTTTTGAGCGCCAATCGTTGTTGCTCAACTAACTGCGTTGCTTTTCGAATAGGATGGATCCAGCGCTGGCTTTTCGGCTGGTGGTTAGGCTGGATTCTAGCTTTACGCGTGATTCTAAACGCTGTAAGACTGGGTTTGACTTCCCTGCGGTGGTTGCAACCACCATATCGTTAAAGCTAACATCTTCGATCAGTACCCCTGGAGCTTCGATGCAGTTCATTTCGAATATTTCAACAGCCCGGAGGGAAGATTTGTTCCACTAATTTCCGAAGACGATTTGGGAATTCTTTTTGCTTTGAATGCTTCTTGCCGGTTCGGTAAAATTTGTATCCATGTGGACAGGGGCCAGGCATCATCTGGTGCTGGGGCATCATCAGGTGGTCGGGCATCATGTCTCTCTACTGCTGCTGCCTCTGCTAATAGTGTGCGCCGTGGCGCTTCTTGTAGGTCCACAGCAGCACCATCTATCCCCAGTGCTAGTGGTAGCCAGATCGTTCGTACGGTCGATGTGGAGGATGATGCAGACATTGAGGATCAGTGTCCTCAAGATGATGAGCATGAGTTGATGTTTCCTGAATTGGTAGATCGATGCAGTAAGCAGGCAATGGAGGATCAATACATGGAAGATATTGCTTTTGGTGCCAGATTTGATGACACTGATGATGAAGAGAAGAATGAGAATGATGATAGCCTTGTTTTAGCTGATTACGAAGGTGAAGACTTGCCAACAATTGAGTGGAACAGGGAGAATCCCAAGCTTGCAGAAGGCACCGTGTTTCAAACGATGATGGACTGCCGTAATGCAATTACTACATATCACATTCTCACTAAGAATAATTATGAGGTTATTAAAAGTGAGCCAGGTAGGTTCACAATTAAATGCCCATACCCAAGGTGTAGGTTTAGGCTGCATGCATCCACAATGCGCAGAAGCAGCTTGGTTCAGGTACTATGCCAACCAGTTGTGTATTTAGATCACGGTGTAAAATTTGTTATCTATTACTAACATCTCTTATCATTATGTTTCAGATAAAGAAGAATAAGGAGATCCATAGGTGTCCACCTCTAGGGGGAGAGCCAGAGCTGAAAACAAAGCTAGCGAAGACTAGGTGGTTGGCAGATATAATCCTAGATTGGCTGAGAGAAAATCCTTCACTTGGTCCAACAAAGACTCGTAAAAAGGTGGTTGAGAAGTATAAAATGGAAGTACCTTACATGAGGATGTTCTATGCAAAGGAAATGGCTCTTGACAAGATCAATGGTCCATGGAATGAAAGCTTTCAGTTCCTTTACACTTTCAAAGCTGAAGTGGAGATGGCTAGTCCAGGCAGTGTTGTAGCGATAGACAAGCATACAGTTCCCTACAAATTGAAAAGCGGGAAGATAATGCACAAGGAATGTTTTAGAAGGGCTTTTGTTTGTTTCAAAGCTTGCTGGAAAGGCTTTTTGGACGGTTGCAGGCCTTATTTGGCCGTGGATGCATCAGCTCTTCATGGCAGGTTTAAAGGACAGCTAGTTGCTGCTACTGCAGTTGATGGACATAATTGGATGTTCCATGTTGATTATGGGGTTTTGGAGGTTGAGTCAGAGGAAAGTTGGACTTGGTTTCTGCAGAATTTGCGTGACCTTATAGGTCATCCACCAGGACTTGTTATCCACACAGACGCTTGCAAAGGTTTGGAGACTGCGGTAGAAGCAGTATTCCCTGGAGTGGAGCATAGGGAATGTATGCGACACTTGGTACAGAATTTTACAAAGAAATTCAAGGGTAAAGTTTTTACTGACAACCTATGGCCAGCTTCATACACATGCAGCTCTAGGAAGCATCTGTTTCATTTGGATGTGTTGTATAAACAAAAACCTGGGGTGAAGGAGTACTTGGATGAACATCATGGTAGGGTGTGGTCAAGAAGCCAATTCAATGAAATTTGCAAGGTAGACTATGTAACAAGTAACCTTGCGGAGAGTTTCAATTCAAAGGTCAAGTCATTGAAAGGGCTTATGCTGTGGCAAATATTTGATAAGATTAGGAAGATGATCATGATAAAGATCGATCTGCGTCAAAGAATTGCATCCACAAATTATGTTGGCCATCTCATGCTCCCATCTTTGATTAAGTCTTTGCATGCCAGGGCAAAACAATTGAGGATGCAATGCGTCAGAAAAGGAATGGAGGCTGAGGTAACCTACACTGACAAAGAAAACAGGCAGTGGAGGTATCCAGTGAGTTTGGTTGATAGGACATGCCATTGTAGGGGATGGCAGATCAGTGGGATACCCTGCATATACGCATTGTTTTTCATGAGTGTTATAGGGGGTGAAGATGGTGAAGTTGATCAGTATGTGTCAGAGTATTTCTTTGTTGCCAAATTTAGGGCTGCATATGCATGAATGTTCCTACCTTGCTGGGAAAAGACCAATGGATGAAAGTCGATCCAGGCTTCAAACTGTACTCTCCAGTATTGACTAGACCGGCAGGTAGGCCGAGGAAGAATAGGATCAGAGCTAGTGCAGAGGGTGGTGCACCGATTCGAAAACGTAAGTGCAAACGTTGTGGAATCCCAGGACACATTGCTAGGCTTTGTAAAAATGCAGTTGACCCAGCTATTGGAATGGAAGATCAGGCGGGAGCAGCAAATGCAGAGGAGAATGAAGCAGCAATTCAACTTGAGATTGAAGCAGCAGTTCAACATGAGGAGATTGAAGCAGCAAATGCAGAGGAGATTGAAGCAGCAAATGCAGAGGAGATTGAAGCAGCAAATGCAGAGGAGATTGAAGCAGCAATTGAACATGAGGAGATTGAACCGATGGATCAAGAGCAGAGGGAACAGATGGATGTAGAATGGCTTCAACCGATGAGTCCAGAGGAGAGGGAACAGTATAATCGAGAGTGCCTCGAAAGTACTAAGGCCATGTTAGATGCTAACTTCGCACAGTACATGGCAGAAGAAAAAGCACAAGCTTCGCAGAAGAAGAAGAACAAGAAAGAGGGCAAAAGGAAGGTAGACACCGGTAATATCCCTGGTAGGGTTACCCGGAGTAAGGTGGTGGCCCCGGCGAGTCACACCAGGAGCAAGAGAAAGATTTTATTCTGAACAACTAATTTGAATTTGTATGAACAATTTGTATTGGGGTTCCCTTTGTATTGGGGATCCCTTTGTGTTGAACAATTTGTATTGGGGTTCCCTTTGTATTGGGGATGCCTTTGTGTTGAACAATTTGAATTTCTATGAACAATTTGAATTTGTATGAAAAATTTGTATTGGGGATGCCTTTGTGTTCAACAATTTGAATTTGTATGAAAAATTTGTATGCCACATTTATCATTTTCTCTAGGGTTTAGGGTTTTAGGGTTTTAGGGTTCAATTCAAAATAATTCAAAACATGGTGGAACCTTCCCATGGAGCCTTGTTATGTTACCTACAACCTAGAGAAATAATAATGGAAAAGGAAATATAGAGATATGAAGTTTTTATGCCAAAAGCTTCAAAACCACTTCCTAGTCCATGAGCTACTAGATATGAAGATGCAGGGCTTTCTGCTCAATACACCTCCCAAATACCCACTATGCTTACAAACTTTGTCCAAATGAGTCCAAATTCGTCACACTTGTGTATCTTTGAATTGCAAACAATATCTAGTCGGCCAAAATGTAATATATTGTTCAAATAACACAATTTTACAATTTTTATGCCAAAAGCTTCAATTTCCCTTAGTCCCTTTATTATTTGGGTGCCCCTGTTTTACTTAGTGTTACTCAGTTTTCCCCCTCCGGGCCCACTTGTTGTACTCAGTCCTACTTAGTTTTGCCCTTCCGATAAACATTTCCTCACATTTCCCCCTCTTAGTTCTACTCAGTTTTCCTAACTTGTACTCACTGGCTGATCTCTGATTGGTCGAGATGTATGTCACACGGATCTTGGTTGGTTGAAAGCTCAACAAACGCTTGCACCGTACGATCATTTATGATCGGACGGCCTGTATATCTCTCTCTACCACGATGGACGCATACGGAGACAAGAGCAGAGCACATACCTACCAACCCTGGCAGTCGCATATTCCAGTCGCATCTTCCTCTCTCCTCTTTCCTCTCTTACTCCGGCGGTCGCGGCGGCGCGGATCTAAACGTGCGTGCAGCGGCGCGGATCTAACCGTGCGTGCGGTGGCGTGCGGCGGTGCGGATCTAAGAGTGCCGGTGAGCATCTAACCGTCAGAAATAGTTGAAATGTCTCTCTCTGTCTCACTTTCGTTTCTCTTCTCAGATCTGTTGAATGATGAAGAACCCCAAGACGGCGGCCGTGCCGACAGTGGTCATCGATGCCACGAACATTGAAGCCATCGCGTACAACATCGCTTCGACGGCGCAGATCCAGCATTCAATGTCGGAGGCTGTTGATGTCTCACTTCCGTTGCCCTCCTCAGATCCGTTGCTGATGAAGGACAACAAGACGGCGGCCGTGCCGACAGTGGTCATCGATGCCACGAACATTGAAGCCATCGCCTGCAACCGCGCTGCAAAGCCACCGATCCAGCCCTCCGCAGATCCGTCGCTGACATAGGCATCCCAAATGAGCCTGCCGAATATAGTACCCGGGGTTTACTGAAGGCCCACTACCCGAAGAATAAGAAGATTCGAGAGCCCAAGATGTATTTAAGGAAAAGATAGAGTTGTAATAGGAAGTGTTATTTGTAATCTGGCGGGATGAGTTAGAAACCGTCCCGGACTCTGTAAACTTGTATAGCACGAATCCCTCGGCTCCACCTCCTATATAAAGGGGGAGTCGAGGGACGAAGAATCAATCGAATCATTGTCTGCAAACCCTAGTTTTCATAATCGTCGAGTACTTTTCGGCTGAAACCTTCGAGATCTACTTACCCTCTACTTCCAACTAAACCCTAGCCTACAATCCATAGGCATTGACAAGTTGATACCTTGTCAATTGGCGCCGTCTGTGGGAACTAGAGGCGTAAGGAGCTGATCTCGATGGCACGCTCAAGATCTTCGACATCGTCAACCGCAAGCAACACAATGGATCGAGGTAAACAGATCGCTGCTGGTCTTGTCGATTTTGTTCCTCACCCACCCTCCCGTTTGGATGCATATGCGTATCTGGCGGAGCCCATGGAGATGACGTTCGGAAGGTTTCACTTTCGCGTCGAGAAGGAAGGATCGTATCGTGTCGAGATTCCGATTTCGTCGGGATCGTCGGTGGTCGATTCCGATTTTTCAAGCTATGCATCGTCTATCGAGTCAGGAGAAGAAGAAACCTCGGCGACACGCTACGTCAGCACCAGAGCAAGAGAGAAACTCGCCAAGATCTTCAACGACATGTCGTTTGAGTCATCTGCGGACTCATATATAAGCGATGGCTCAAGCGATGTCGACAGTTGCGACTTCATCGACAAATCTCTCACAGTGGGCAAGGTCTTCATCAATCTCAACGATGATGTCACCAAACCCAACGTAGATCTGAGTACAAAGTATCATCAGATTTACGCCATTGAAGATCAAGAGGAGACATCTGAGGCTTTCGACAGTTTGGGAAATCCATACGTCGATCCCTCCAATCTGCGCCAAGGCCTAGGCAACAAATACGTCGGGCCAGAGCCGCGAGATAGAGTTCAACTTTCACAAGCAGCGTGGGACAGAGCCGCGAGAGCTATGAACGGCACAGAACCAATGGCTACCACAGCCACACCAGAAGAATTGCAAGCATATCAATATAGGCTCGCACGAGCCGCCAGGGAATTGGAAAAACAGACAGCTGAGTTGAACAGAAGAAAGGAGGCAGCTTCTGCATCCAGCAGGAGAAGGGCAGATCTAAGTCGACAATCTAGAACTACGGGTGATAGCCATCGGGAGGCGCGGAACAGAGCAAGATCAAGGCTGCAACACATACCCGAAGCAGAAAGAGAACACTTGGTCCAAAACCTCGACATGTCCTTTATGTCGATAGATACAAGAGGAAACATCATCCCTAAGACACCAGAGGCTGGGTATATGGCGACACATGCTTTTATCCTTGCATCTAAACCACCTCCAGGTGATCCAAGGGAAACACTGTACAATATGGCGGTAGCAGGAGTTGGAGCTATGGGGACAGCGTTTGTATCAACGCCTCCCGAAGGAGCGGCAAGGCAAAATAGTCCACGACCCGCAGCAGCAACGGCGACACTTTGAAGGGCCAAGTGGAGCAAGAGACACAGCAGCACAAGCAAGAGTCGACAGAGCGCGGCAGAGCAGAAGGGATCATCGGCAATCCCCAGAACTTAACGACGAAGATATGTGCGGCTTACCATGCTTCACGAGGAGAGTCCGAAAAACTCGAGTCCCCTCAGGATTCAAGTTACCCGATAATTTCAAGAAGTTCGACGGCCTTCAAGATCCAGAGGATTGGCTAGTCGACTATCTGGAGACGGTGAAGCTGACAGGAGGAACTAGGGCAACAGCCATGCAAAGCATCCAGGTGCACTTGAGTGGAGCCGCACGATCGTGGATAAAGAAACTCGCTCCAGGATCCATCGACAGCTGGGAAAGTTTCGAGGACGTGTTCGTCAAGAACTTCAGATCCACGTGCAAAAAACCCGCGTCGTTAGAGGAGTTGAGAGCGTGTCGACAAAAGCCAGATGAGCCAATGAGAAAGTACATCCAGAGGTGGAATATCATCAAAAACTCGGCAGAAAATATATCTGACGAGAGAGCAATAGATGCGTTTGTCGCAGGAGTCGAGCGTGGAGATTTTGTCGAGGACTTGGGAAGGACCAACCCAAAAACAAGATCCGCGTTAATGGAGATAGCAAATAAATGGGCAGATGGAGAAGACGCTGTCCACAACAAACGACACAGTCGCCGAGAGGAGGACCGCGGTCGAAACTATCAACCGAGGCGAAGATTTCCTCGGACGTACCAGAACTACGACGCTCCGGGACAAATTTCGGCAGGTTTTCGGACAAATACGGGAGGAAGCAACGAGAGATGATTACCGGAGAAGCGGTGAACAGCGAGGTGATAACAGGGATGATTCACGCAACGAGGCAAAATAGCGGGCCTAGGTTCCCAAGACCTTTCGTGTCCCTGAAGAGATGATGAACGGACCGTGCCGGATGCACTTTTTCCTCGACAAAGAACGGCAAAAGACAGTCGGGGCACTTGCGGAAAGACTGTCGAAATTTTCAAGCAATGTTGCGGTATGCGAGAGAACGCTAATGCGCGGGCAGCACGAGAGAAATCCTCGAGAACCCGAAGCGAGATTCACTTGCCGCCTCCTCCCGCGATTACAGACGACAATCGGCATCAGCTCGAGAATAGCGGCAGCACCTGCACCACCACCTTATGTTGATCCTAACTCCAATGGAGCGATGTCGATGATTCGAAGGGAAGGCCGTCCAATAGAGCTCGAAAGTAATTTCACGACGGTGTTTATGGCAGAGAAAATGCCTCCACCAACAGTTGAGTACCTTAATTGGTCGGGACAAGATATCGGATTCACAATAGCAGATCATCCGCAGCAAGTTCCTCGACCAGGGCGATCGGCACTTATTTTGCCAGCAGTTATAGCGGGATTTGATGTCTCTCGAGTGTTCATAGACGGCGGCAGCAGCTTAAACCTTATGTATGCAGATACATTGAGGAAGATGAACATATCCTTAGCAAACTTGAAACCAACAGACACAAGGTTCCACGGCATCACTCCAGAGAAACCAAGTTATCCATTGGGAAAGATCAATCTCGACGTTCAGTTTGGGACCCGAGAAAATTATAGAATCGAGAGGCTCGAGTTTGAAGTCGTGGATTTTCCGTCGCAATATCACGCTCTGTTGGGACGACCAGCATATGCTAGATTTATGGCGGTACCACACTATACATACCTGTTGTGGAGGATGCCTGGACCAAAGGGACCAATCACAGTCAAAGGAAGCTTTGCCTTAGCCGATAAGTGCGACAAGGATTTCCACCGGTTATCAGAAACTTTCGGGATGCAAGCTGAGTACTTGGCGTCAAAAAGCATGACTGATTACGACGTACTGCCAGACGTTGGAAGGCCAAACAAAGAATCAACTTTCAGTACCGAGAAAAATTCAAAAGAGGTGCAGATTCACCCGACAGACCCAAAAAAGACGACATCTATCGCAAACGACATGGATATCGCATAGGAAAGCGCGCTCGTCGAGTTCCTCCGTGAGCACTGGAAAATCTTCGCATGGTGTCCAGCTGACATGCCAGGAGTACCCAGGGAACTTGCCGAGCACCACCTAAACTTGGATCCACTAGCGAGACCAATCAAACAACCTTTGCGGCGTTTTTCGGAACCAAACCGCAAAGCCATGCTGTCAGAAATCAATCGACTACAAGAAGCTGGTTTTATCAAAGAGATATTCACAGAAGCCACATGGGTAGCAAATCCTGTGTTGGTGCCGAAGAAAAACACTAAGGTCCTTCGCATGTGCGTCGACTTTACGTGTCTCAATAAACATTGTCCAAAGGATCACTTTCCCCTTCCGAGGATCGATCAAATTATCGACTCCACGGCTGGATGTGAATGTCTTTCCTTCCTGGATGCATATTCTGGTTATAACCAGATCAGATTGAAAGAAGAAGATGAAGTAAAGACCGCGTTTATTACACCTTACGGCGTGTTTTGCTACAGAACAATGCCCTTTGGTCTAAAAAATGCGGGAGCAACATATCAGAGGATGATGCAGAAGTGTTTGGCGACACAAATTGGGAAGAACGTGCAAGTATACATTGATGATGTCGTCATAACATCAAAAAAGGGGGCAACGCTGATCGAGGATCTCAAGGAAACCTTCGACAACCTTGATAAGTTTTGCCTCAAACTGAACCCGACGAAGTGTTCTTTCGCGTCCCAAAGAGAGAACTTCTGGGGTTTCTAGTTTCAGCAAGAGGGATTGAAGCAAACCCCGATAAAATACAAGCTATCGTAACAATGAGGAAGCCAACAAAGTTGAAAGAAATACAACAGCTAACTGGGCGAGTCGCAGCTTTGAGCAGATTCGTCGCGAGGTTGGGAGAAAAAGCGTTGCCGTTCTACGCTTTGATAAAACAGGGAGACAAATTCCAGTGGAACGAAGAAGCCGACAGAGCTTTCGAGGATTTGAAGCGCACAATTTCGACACCACCAATTTTGGTGGCACCAAAAGAAAGGGAACCTCTCTGCTGTATATCGCAGCCACACCCCAAGTGGTGAGCACGGTGTTAGTTGTCGAAAGGGAAGAAGAAGGAAAACTCCACGGCGTGCGAGAGGCCGTATACTTCGTTAGCGAAGTTTTATCGCCCTCAAAACAAAGGTATCCTCGGTACCAAAAGATAGCATATGGAGTGTTCACGACAAGACGAAAATTGCGCCACTATTTTTCGGCACATCCGATCGTAGTGGTCAATGAAGCTCCTTTGTCAAATATATTGAACAACCCGGAAGCTACGGGTCGTGTCTCCCTTTGGGGAATAGAACTTTCCCTCGGGACATCACGTATGAAAAAAGAAAAGCAATCAAGTCGCAAGTTCTGCCGGACTTCATCGCGAGTGGATGGAGTTGCAAAACACAGACCCCAGGACTTATCGAGAACCTGGACCATGAACTTTGATGGGTCCAAGAGACTAGAAGGGCTGGCGCAGGAGTAGTACTCATATCACCTGAAGGCGACAAGTTGAAGTACATCCTTCGGATGACGTTCCCTAACGCATCTAACAATGAAGCAGAATATGAGGCTCTCATACACGGGATGAAGATGGCGAAAGCCTGCGGTGCAACTCGACTAAAAATCTTTGGCGACTCACAGCTGGTGGCACAGCAAGTTATGAACCAATGTGACGCAGTCAACGATAGCATGATGGCATACAAGGAGGTGTACAACGAGCTCGAGAAGTTGTTCGATGGATGCGAAGTAAACCATATTAGTAGATTGAGCAACGACGAAGCCGACGTTCTTGCAAACATCGGGTCGCAATGCCTTGCAGTCCCGCTGTGTATTTTGGGAAGAGATAACAGAGAGATCCACTAAGTCGATAAAATCAAAAAAGAAGGAGAAGAAACCCTCGGGGGCTACCAAGGAAAAGCAAGAGGACGAAGAAGAAAATCAGGACCTGGTCATGGTGATACAGATACCGTGGATGCAGCCGTACATATCATACATCCTAAGGAAAGAAATACCCGACGATCCAGTTGAGGCAAGGCGAGTAATTCGACGCTCCAAAGCTTTCACGGTGGTCAAGGGAGAATTGTATAAGCGAAGTATTTCAGGCGTCTTGCAAAGATGCGTCACACCCGAAGAAGGAAGAATAATTCTGAAGGATGTACACGAAGGAATATGTGGCCACCACGCAAGTAGTCGAGCTATCGCAGCCAAGGTTTTTCGGGCAGGATTCTACTGGTTGACAGCAATCGAGGACGCCAAGGACATAGTAAGAACTTGCGACGCGTGTCAAAGGTTTGCCGCAAAACCTCACTCTCCGAGCAGAGCTAGCACCAATACCATTGTCATGGCCCTTTGCCCAATGGGGACTTGATATGGTGGGTAAGTTACACAAATCCTGGCCAGAGGAAAGGAGTACATGCTAGTAGTCACGATAAGTTTACAAAGTGGATAGAAGCGAAGCCGATAAATTCACCGGATGGAGCATCCGCGATAAAATTCGTAAAAGGCCTCGTCTTCAGATTTGGAGTGCCCCACAAGATCGTCACGTACAACGGCGAGAACTTCACATCCCATGAATTCAAAGATTATTGCGAAGAGGTGGGTATCAAGCTGAACTTTGCGTCAGTTGCACATCCTCAAACCAATGGGCAAGTCGAGAAAGCCAATGGCATCATCTGCAATGGCATCAAGAAGCGCTTATTAGGACCACTGGAAAAAGCTCGACATACCTGGCCAGAAGAACTACCAAGCGTGTTGTGGAGCATCCGAACAACACCAAACACAGCAACGCAGGAAACTCCGTTTTTCCTGGTTCATGGAGCAGAGGCAGTACTACCAATCGAGATAGAGCACAACTCTCCACGTGTCGCTGAATATGATGAAGAAACGTCGAGAAGAGCGCTAGAAGACGATGTCGACGCACTTGATGAAGCCCGAGATGAAGTATTATCTCGGGTAACCAAATATCAACAGGACTTGAAGAATTACCACAGTCGACGTTTGCGGCCAAGATCTTTTCAGGTGGGAGACCTAGTTCTTCGGCTCACGCAAAAAAGTCATGAAAAACTCGAGTCACCATGGCCCTTACATTGTTACGGAAGTAATCGGAGGAGGAGCATACAGGATAAAGGACAAGAAGACAGGGGTGGAGGAGCCAAACCCCTGGAACGTGGCGCAACTTAGGCGTTTCTACGCTTAGAGTCGAAATATAGTCCTTGTAAAACTTCAATGTACTGAAACGCCCGCGAGTTTTCAGACGCACTCTTTTCCTTTTTCGGGGCACCGAGTGGGGCCGGAGAAGGTTTTTAATGAGGCGGGCTCGCGGTGCTGCAATATAATAAAGATAGTGACAATATAACTTTTCTTCTTTATCGACATGATCAAAGTCTTTACTCCGACGAATTTCAATATAGTTCATCGACAACAGAAAAGCCTTGCCTTGGTATTCAAATACCTCGTGAGTCAATAAAAATACAAAATAGTACTCAATAAAAAGCTCGGGGGCTCATATTAGCCGTAAATATATAAATGCCTTGGTTCAAAACCTCGCAAATATACAAATACAGTAAAGAGTCACCGAAACACTCGGGGGCTAGACAAACAGAAAAATATAATGATTGCTTTACAATATAGTCATGGATTACAAAGAAGAAATATCTACAAGAGGAAAACAACTAGTCTTGATTCAATATGTCATCAAGAGTAACTCTGTTTTCTTCAGGAGCAGCACCAAGAAAATCGGCATAATGGCCATCGGCAAAAAAGTCGGCGTCCATCCGAAGAAGGTCTTCAATCATTTCTTCGGCTATAGGCGTAACCTTCGTGTTAATCCTGTCAACACCAACTCTTCGACGTTTTACCTTTTGATGAACTTTCGCGACAACCTGGGTAAGGTCAAGATTCGAGTGGCAGATCTGGAGCATACTAAGAGCAAATGCGCGCCACTACGGTTGAGCTTTGACAAAATCGTGGATACTACGAGCATCCTTGAACCTTTCCATCAATTCAGGAAGAGTTTTTGGTTGGACGTTTCGAGGAAACATGGAGTTGTAAACCATGGACAAGGTCTTGGTACAGAAGTCAAGGAAGTCGCGAGTTTGAGAGGTGCGATCTTGAAATCTGACAATTTGGCGGGTCCTCTCTGGGGTAGCCCAAAACAAAGAACCATGGTCCAGGGAAAGATTAACAAGGAGGTTTGTCCTAGCATTTACCCTCTCTTCCTCGGCAGCAGCATCAGTAAAGGCACCTATCAAAACAAAGAAATGGAAACCTTTAAGAGACAATAGCATGAAGATGAAAGATATCAGAGGATGAAACAGGCATACCCGACATATCTGCACTGGCTTCATTCATTAATTCGAGCATGAAATTTTCTCGAGTAGTCGCCTTTTCAGCCTCGGAAGCAGCAATTTCCTTAGCAGCCACGGCCTCGCGAGCTTGCTGGAGAGCAACTTTTTCGGCTTCAGATGAATTACGAGATTGCTCCATCATCATAAGTGTTTGCTTCTTCGCATACTGAAGTTGTTGTCGAAGTTCGTCCAGTTCTTGCGACAAGGTATCGTCGACAGGTGCAGTATCAGCAAAAGCTCTCCTCGCGCGAGAAGAAGAAGGCGAAACATTGGAAGGAGCGGAAGTTGGAGTATAGTTATCAAATATCAACTGAAATTTAAACAGGACAACATCAAACGACAAGCAAAGATAGTTTTTCATTAATCTCTCGGAATAATTACAAGGGCATTACAGTGGAGCTAAGGAAATACGTGTCGCCAAATGATTACTTTGGCGACAAGAGCAAAAGAAACAGAAAGAAAAACAGAGGCATGCAACTAGACCTCCGGCCTTGACGAGCTAGGAGTCGACGATGGCTTAATCCCGAGATAGGCCAAGATCTTCTTTGTGTTGGGCTTGGCCGCCTTAATCAGCGACTTCCACCTTGACTGCTCTATTTGCTCGGTGTCGCCAACTTTCATCCAGTCAATAGTTTGTTGACTGTCAGCAACCAACGCGACAGTGTTCTCAACGGCAACCTTCATATTTTCTTGGCGCATCTTCAGTCCAAGGTCTTCCGATGTATTGAACATCTTGGCAAGGTTGAGGAAAGTCGCAGGCTCCTCTTTCTTCGGGAAGAAGTAGGGGAACAATGCCGACAACACGGCGCTAGCATTCGACACACCTTCACGAATCTCGGACCCATGAAGCTCCAGATAGGAAAGTGCGTCAAGGACAGGGTCATTGACAGGATTCGTCAGATCAAAATCCTGCAATGTTAGGGCTCTCAAGGAAACAAAGCATTAGAGAAAACACAAGAAACAACGAAACACAAAAAAATAGAAGGGATCAGCAAACTTATCGAAAGTGCGGCGACTAAGAGTTTTCAGGCGCTTGAGGATTCCTTCTTCACGAGAAGCTTGCGCAGCTTTGTGCTCATCTAAGGCAGCTGTAGCATCCTCAAGTTTTTTCTGCAATTCCTCGACACCAGCAGCTTTCGCCTTGGCTTCATCAGCTTCGATCTTGGCTTTGCTAGCAGCGAGGTCGGCTTTCTTGCGGGCCGCCTCACTTTGCTCAAGTTTTTGAGCAAGTGCGTCGGCGCGTTCGTTGGCCTCTGCAAGTTTCTCTGTCGAGATACGGAAAAGAGAGAGAAGAAAGATCAAAAATCGCGACAAGCAACAGGAGTAAAAAATCAAGGACAAACAGCAAGTATCAAAGTCGTTACCTTCGGCTCTATTAGCATATTCACGGTACCCAATAAATTGGGAACCGATGCGGAGAAGATCCTTGATCATAGGCTGTTCAACGTGAACACAGCAAGAGAAACATCGGCATGAAAAAGAGAAAAGGTGTGAAAAAACAAAATAAGGAAAATATAGATGTCGACAAGCTTACATCATCTAGGAGCAGATTCGACGAACTGCCCAACTGAGGGGCAGGTTCAACAATCTTTTCCACCCTTGTCCTTTTTGGTGAAGGAGCAAGGGGGCTTGACGGTGGAGTAGTGGTGACGACGTTCTGTTGAGGAGGCGACGTTTCTTCCCCTTCAACTAGCGTGTCTAAGGCAAGTACAGTACGCGACGTGCTTGTCCGAGGAGCCACGTCAGTAGTTGGTACTTCTTCTTCCTCATCACTGTTGACCAAAAAATCGGCAGCATAAAAAGCAAGACAAGATAAATATTTCGAGTACAAAAATAGGGAGAAATAAAGACGACTTACGAGCTGACAAGGGATTCAACATAAGGATCATAAGCTGCCTTCGGATGAGAAGGAACAACTTCTTCAGCCTTAGAGGTGCCAGAATCCTCGGCATCATTCCTTTTCCTTTTATTCCTTGGAGAAACAGCAGGAGGAAGGGATTGCGTCGATTCACTGGCTTCAGACTCAATTTCTTTGTCACGAGAAGCCACAGATTTGTGAGAACCCGCGACTTCACTTTCAGGAACAGAAGAACCTTGAGTATCTTCGGCAACGATGGCCTGTTCTTCGACTTCTCCACCCTCAGGAAGAGGAGGAAGGGAAGTCATAGTAGGATGGTTCTGTACAAAATAGTGACAAAAGGGAAATTAAAGAGATGACAATACAATGAGATGCAGAGAAAGTGCGGAACAGGATAAAAACTCGGGAAGACAAAATACCTCGGGGAGTGGATTGGTGGAGCTGTACGGTTCCACGCGACAAGAGGAAGGAACTGGGTCCTTGCCTAGGCGAGAAAGTCTTCGAACCAACTTCTCCAAGTCCTTGGTGGAGAGATCACCGGAGATTCTGTTGGCGTCATTTTTACCAGAGTACGTCCAAAGGGGATTTTTGCGAGCCTGAAGAGGCTGCACTCTAATCCTAAGGAAGTAGGCAGTGATTTGAACACCAGACAGCTCCTTGCCTCGAGTGTTTTGAAGCTGACGAATGCGAGACATGAGTGCCTCTGTCGCCTTTTTCTCATCCTCGGAAGCTTCGGCATCCCAGGAACGGCGGCGCTGAATTCTGGCACTTCCGTCGAAAGGGATTATGTTGTGTTCAACGGAGTTGGCGCTTTCTTCGTGAATGTAGAGCCACTTTTTGCGCCATCCTTGGACAGAATCAGGAAACTTGACGTCGAAATAGTCGACATCAGTACGAACACAGATAACAACGCCACCTATGTTATAAGTGACGTTGTGGGAGCCATTGCGGCGGAGGCAGAAAATGCGTTTCCACAGAGCCCAATTGGGAGGGATTCCGAGGAAGCATTCGCAGAGCGTGATGAAAATAGAAATGTGAAGGATGGAATTAGGGGTCAACTGGTGCAGTTGAATCCCATAAACGAAAAGAAGGCCGCGGAGGAAATCATGGATGGGGGTCGAAAGGCCGCGGATCAGGTGATCATCAAAACTAACCCGATACTCCATTGGAGGCTTGGGGTAGCTTTCTTCGCTGGGAAAGCGGATGGCGTCCTCCTTCTTCATGAGGCCGAGCCTCTTCAGCATGTTGGTGTCTTGGTTGGAGATTTTGGATCTCTCCCACTCAAGATCCTCGGCGGCCATCTTGGATTCCGGAGTGCTGTGGCGAGTCAGACGCGTGCGCGGTGGCATCAACGGCAATGGGCACAGCAATGTATGAGCGTGCGGAAGATCAGAGAGAGTTGGGCGCAGGGGAAGTTTTGCGAAGAGGAACAGATGAGCGGCGCAAGCGAGGGGATGAACGGAGGTTGAAGAAAGGTTTATATAAGAATTGGGTGAAGTAGTGTGCCGTTGGATGAAGAAATCGTGTGGTGAGAATAGATCTTCTAGATACAAGGGCAAAAAAGTATTTTTACTGAGATAGGCGTTACCGTACGTGCGCCAGAAAAAGCGGAGGACGTGTATCCCCCACTTGCACGACGTGTCAACGAGGTGGAAGCAATGGACCCACAGGGCAGGAAAATCACGACTATTCGAGAAGGATGAAGTAAATTTGATTAAGGGAAGCATGTCGACAAGAAAAATAAAAGAAGATTGGCGATAGGAAGAATTATTCAATACTTCGGGAGCCTTTGATCAAAAACAAGTTTTTGCCCAAATGCTCGGGGGCTACTTCGACAGAAAGTAAAATTTCGAGTATAGCAATATAGAAATTGCGGGAGCCTACAACCAAGCACAAGTCCTTGGCTGTAGCCTCGGGGGCTACTCCCATCGGGAGCGCTGTTCGCGCACCCGAGGGATTAAAAAAAAAAAGAAGAAGAAGAAGAAGAAAGAGATCATATTGGGAAATAATGACAATATAGAGACAAGGTGGACTAAAATGTTGAGCCTACAACCAAGCACAAGTTCTTGGTTGTAGCCTCGGGGGCTACTCCCATCGGGAACGCTGTTCGCGTGCCCGATGAAATTAACAAAGGAAAAATAGAAAAGCAAGAGAGTATATTTCGAGTTATAATTAACTCTACATATACTCCCATCGGGAGAACAATATGTCATATTTGACTCGATAAAATGTGCCATTCCAACAGCCGGAAAAGCACTCGACAATATATTCTCAGAACGCCGAAGTTGCGATCAATTTCTGAATGCCGCAAATTTGCGAAGGTAAGACCCCAGATCCGTTCTGCTGGGCGTGGCATCGCCAAAGACTGCGCTCTGCTACTTTTATCCGTATCAACAGATACGAAGAAAAATCCTAACGGACGCGTTAGGTACCCGATAAATTTGACTGGGACTCGACAGAATGGTAAGACCTTAAGCGGCACCTGTCGACGTTTACACCAGTATCCCGAGATCATGTCCGGGGACGTGATTTTGAAGTAGGTTTTTGCGGATTGCCACTAGAGCAGTTAACTAGTACCTGATCCGTCAGATGAACTAGCCCCAACTACCAGTATCCCTGTACAATATAGAATTTTATGTGAAGAAATATAAAAAGTTAAAGCTTTCGAGTAAAAATAAACAGTGGAGATTTTCCCTGACTCTACGATTCAAGCAAAATCTCGGGGGCTACTGACATAGGCATCCCAAATGAGCCTGCCGAATATAGTACCCGGGGTTTACTGAAGGCCCACTACCCGAAGAATAAGAAGATTCGAGAGCCCAAGATGTATTTAAGGAAAAGATAGAGTTGTAATAGGAAGTGTTATTTGTAATCTGGCGGGATGAGTTAGAAACCGTCCCGGACTCTGTAAACTTGTATAGCACGAATCCCTCGGCTCCACCTCCTATATAAAGGGGGAGTCGAGGGACGAAGAATCAATCGAATCATTGTCTGCAAACCCTAGTTTTCATAATCGTCGAGTACTTTTCGGCTGAAACCTTCGAGATCTACTTACCCTCTACTTCCAACTAAACCCTAGCCTACAATCCATAGGCATTGACAAGTTGATACCTTGTCAGTCGCTGATGAAGTACACCAAGACAGCGGCGGTTCCGACAGTGGTCATCGATGCCACGAACATTGAAGCCATCACCTGCAACCGCGCTGCAAAGCCGCCGATCCAGCCCTCCGCAGATCCGTCGCTGATGAAGTACACCAAGACAGCGGCGGTTCCGACAGTGGTCATCGATGCCACGAACATTGAAGCCATCGCCGATAACATCGCTTCAACGGCGGATGGCGCAGATGACCACCCTCAGCCGCCCGTCGACCCGGCCTTTCTTGCCCATCGCTGCGCGGCCATGTTCGACGCCGCAAATTGAGATAAATTATGATAAATTTGTATTTTTCAATTTCCAATTGGGATAAAATTGTTCGAACTACTACCACCGTCTCAAAAAAAGCTTCTCCACGTTCTTGATGTGTCCATGTACATCCGTATGTATGATTTGAATTCTATCCCAACTTGATTGGGAAGATATTGTCCCATATTGATATGTATTTGATCCGGAGGCTGGTACATGCTTTCACTTTTGGGATCCCTTCACTTTTATAAAATGTTCATGCATGCTAAAATTATCGCGCGCATTACATAGCACAACTAGGAAATTGTACGCCAAAATACGGTGCTTAGAGCCACAACAAAATACAGTGGTTAGAGCCATCTACTGAATAACAATTCTATACAAAATCGTCTACCAGAACCACATAACTGCTAGGACAGGGATGACACCTAATAAAACTGCCCAGATGAATCTACTTTTCTCCTCTCCCATCACTTTAAGTTCATGTTCTAGATTTTCTACCACTTGATCAAATACGGCAAGATCTGTCTCAACTCTCAACTTCTCCTTGCGAATAAGCTCTGAATTCTTCTTTTCTTCCTCCACAATACGCTTCAGCTCGAATATCATCAGGTTTTTACGGGCCAATTCATCACCTAAATTGGCCACCTTCTCCTCCAAATCCATCCTCTGGCTACACCACTGGGTTGATTCATCTTGGTATGCAATGTACCATGGATCATCGGCTTGCACAGCTAATCGTAACAATAATGGAAAAAAGAACAACTCAAATCACTCCAACAGGCCATGGCGGAACTTTCAACGGTAGTACAGAGAGCTGAAGCTAGATACCTGCACTTCCGACGAGGTAGGAGAAGTAGAACGTGGCCACGACATGATCGAATCCCCACCCTCGCCGGTGTACCCACTACGACCAGACATTGAGGACTATTTCGTACCTGCAAACTCCAATAAATTACGGGAACCAAATCGATTAGGGGGCGGGGGAGGCAGAAGCGGAGGTCTTACCAAGCTATACTACCAATTGGTGCGCGGAACAAATCCCGGTCGTCGTGGGCGGTGGATCTGCTTGCGGTGGACTTTCCTGCGGTGGGTACAATGTGTGCGGACGAAACAAGTGCTGGAGCCGTGGTTGATGTGCAGCGCCGCAGTCCGTCTGACGCCGCCGGGGGACAGAGCCGGCGGCACGACGAGGCGCCGGCGATGGCTGCTCCGTCCGACGGTGGGGAACGAGCTGCCAGCGGTTCTCCGGTCTAGCTTAAGAATAATTAATTAGCAAACTTGTTGCTTCTCTCTATGATATTCTCTAAAGAAATATATCAGAGCGGCAATATGTGTCTTTTCCTGAAAAATAGACGACCCCACTCGTCATTGGCTACGGAGGCCCCACAGAGCGGCAATATATGATTTTCTCTAAATAAATAGACGACCCCACTGGTCATTGGCTGCGGCAGCCCCACAGAGCGACAATATGTCTTTTCCTGAAAAATATACGACCCCACTGGTCATTGGCTGCGGCGGCCCCACAGAGCGGCAATATATGATTTTCTCTAAATAAATAGACGACCCCACTGGTCATTGGCTGCGGAGGCTCCACAGAGCGGCAATATATGATTTTCTCTAAATAAATAGACGACCCCACTGGTCATTGGCTGCGGCAGCCCCACAGAGCGGCAATATATGTCTTTTCCTGAAAAATATACGACCCCACTGGTCATTGACTACGGCACCCCTATAGAGCGGCCCCATTTGTCATTGGCAGCAACGCGTATAAAATCATGACATAAAACGGCCCACACGTCAGCGATAGATGGATGGCTGCTCCGACGTGTCTTCTGACCCTACCCGTCAGCACGAGACGGTCAGGGAGGAGCTGCCCCTGTGCGGCCCCACCCGGTCAGACTAACGGTCAAGGCCTCTGACCTGACGGCTACCGGCCGTTCCAGCACTTGTGGGTGTTTCAAACTAGAGGAGGGGAAAACTGAGGAAAAACTAAAGGACTGGGGAAAACTGAGTACAACTAACGAACCAGGGGCACGAAAATAGAAATCCCTAAAATAAAAATGTGTGTCAAAATGAAAATTCACTTATTTTTACCTTTATTACTTATACCATTTCATTTGTTTTAAATCTAATTTGAATTAAATAATTAGTTAAGTTTAAAAATTAAATATTAGCTATTCAGTAAGAAAATACAATGTTAAGATTAATTTTCTTAACCATCTTTTCATTAACTTAATATTAGTGGTAATTCATAAACCCTAATTTGAAAATTGCTATTTTCTATTTTCTTAAATAATAATAAATGAAGAAAATATTAAAAGCCAATATTAATTTGGTAGCTTAAATATTGTGAACTCAAACATTTTTAATTAGCAAGTTATTATTTTAAAACCTAACAATAATTAGAAAAACCCTGATTTCTAGATTAAACCCTAAGTAGTGTTTCTCTTAATTATTAAATCACTTAAACATAAATAAAATGTTAATACCATCATTATTTTGTTACAAAGTAATTAGTGACCACAACTATATTGCCAATTAACATTTTAGGAATTGTATCACAATTTAGAAACCCTAGTTTTATTATAAGTTAGAATCTCGATCCCATTATTTTTGTGCTCATCCTAAATAGTTGCAATCCTAAAACCCTAGGGGTTTAGCCCATATGAGCATCTAAGTTTCATCTATACCTATAAAACCCTAGTAAGAAACCAATGAATGCATGTTTATGATCCACTAACATAAAACCAAGTCACATGAGATTATCATTTCATGTCCCTATTCTTAATTAAAACCTATATGATTCCCTAGTGTTATTTAGGAACAAACCCTAACTTGTTAATTACATTAGTACCATGAATGCTCTGGAGGGTCAGAATTGGGTTGCTGACATAAATGTTGACTCTTTTACTGTCGAGCACTTGGAGCAATATGTCCGCCTTTGGGATCTACTCTCGACCATCCAGCTATCCGCTGGCATTTCAGACTCCATCATCTGGACCATGTCGCCAAATGGCTGCTACTCAACCAGTTCCGCCTACAAGACCCAGTTCCTAACTGCTTTGCCCTGCTCCTTCGGCAATCTCGTGTGGAAAACTTGGGCTCCACCGAAATGTCGCTTCTTCGCCTGGCTCGCCATTCAAAACCGCCTTTGGACCGCTGACCGTCTCGCCAAACAGGGGTGGCCGCACCAACCTTCCTGTCAGCTTTGTAGATGCACCCCCCGAGACGGGGCAACATATCCTTTTCGAATGTCGTTTCTCCAGAAGGATATGGGATGTTGCGGCTTCATGGCTTTCTTGTCCGGATCTTCTCCGCTGCCTTGGGTCGGGTAGGCAGAAAGTGTTGGATTACTGGCACGCCATCGCCAAGACTCCCTCCTCTTCTCCCAAAGGGTTACGGACTGCCATCATGCTTATCGCCTGAGAGATTTGGAAGGAAAGAAATGAGCGAGTTTTCAATAATAAATCCTCTTTGCCTTCGGTCATCATGCACAAGATCAGGGAAGAAGGAAGAGATTGGATTCTTGCCGGAGCAAAAAAACCTTGCGGAGCTCGCGAGCTGACCCTTTTTTCTTTCTCTCTAGTTTTGGGGTTTCTTCTTTCCCCTTTCTTTTGTTTTTGTTGCTGGCGTCAGCTAGACCTTTGTTTGCTCCTCCTATATTAATATAAGGCAAAAGCTTTTTTGCCTCGTTTCAAAAAGATAACATGGACAGGAGAAACAAGAGAGCGAAGAGCAGAAAGATTAGAAGACGCAGAGGTCATATGAAAAGAAACTCCAGAATCCAGATACCACGGGGATGACGTACCTGATTGTGTAGAAGGTGGTGGTCGCGCGGTGCCAGAAGAGCCAGGCACAGAACCAGCAGTACCCGTCAAGGAAGAGCCTGTAGCAGCGAGCAGACCACGAAGATCACGGATAATGTCCTGATCAGATAGCGCAACAGCAGAAGATCCTGAAGAACTAGCCTGACGAAATGTATGCTGCCGCGGACGTAAGCTGGGATCCCTCTGCCAGCAAGTAGAGACAGTGTGGCCAGTCCTGCCACAGTAGGTGCAGGGAAGTGTTGTCGAACCACGAGGCTGCTGGGGCTGACTCTGGCCCTGGAATGGAGGAGTAGAGAGTGTCAGAGACCGCAACGAAGCCGGCGGCATAGGAGGTCCACGAGCAGACGACACAGGAGGGCCACGAGCAGCAAGAACAGAGGGAACCTCAAGAAGACCAGCACTACGAAGACGAGTCTCCTCAGCACGAAACTCAGCAAGTACCTCAGAAAGCGAAACACGACCACGGGCAAGCAGCTGGGCACGGCGCGGCTCAAACTCCTTACGGAGCCACGACAAGAACTCAAAAACGCGCTGAAACTCCAGATCCGCGCGCACAGTTAGACAGCAGGGACAGGTGGCACACACAGATGTATGGAGAGAATCAAGCTGACGCCAAATAGCAGCACTCTGAGTGTAGAACTCATCAATAGTAGAATCACCCTGCTGAAGAGCATGCTCCTGACGGACCACATACAGGTAAAGAGCATCCCCAGACGGCTGATAGCGCTGACGAAGAAAAGCCCACTGAGCAGCAGCAGTGGGAAGACCCATGAACTTAGCAGCATACTGAGGCAGAACACTGGAGGTGAGAACAGCAGCAGCACGAGCATCCTCATCTATCCACTGAGTGTAGTCAGTCAGATCCAGCCGGTAAGTCGCAACGGCAGTAGAGTGGTCCTAGACCTTCCGGTCATAATCAGCCAGAGCAGTATCATCAGCACTCTTGGCTGCATCCTTATCCGCCTGAGTAGTATCAGGGGCAAGGGCAACGGGCGGCGGTGCAGTAAGCGCTGTAGGAGCAACGGGGCGCGGCGGACAGGAGACCTCGCCAGAGAGCACACCCCAAAGACGAAGACCGCGCATGTGAACGCGCATGAAGGCAGCGAAATCAGGGTAATTCGCGCCATCAAAGATCACCGGGCAGCGAGGAATCGTGACATAGCCCGCCGAGGAAGACATTTTTTTTTCTCTCTTTTTTTTTACCTCAGATCGAAATCAACTGCGGGACTACGGCGGGAGACGAGCCGATCCTGGGTAAGAGCGAGCAGGGCAGAGACGGGAGACGGGCCAAATCTGGAGGCCGGGCAGGGAGCAGAGAGACGGGCCAAGACGGGCCAAATCTGGAGGCCGGGCAGGGAGCAGAGCGATCGAGGAGATCGGGAGCGTCCGGCGGGAGGATCGGGGAGATCGGCGGGCGGAGCCTGGCTGATCGAGCGGGGGATCGGGGAGTCCGGCGGGCGAATCGGGGAGATCGGCGCGGCGGGCGGAGCCTGGCCGATCGAGCGGGCCAATCGGGGAGCCTGGCGTGGGCGAGAGGGAGCGTCCTCGAGCGGGAGCCTGGACGGGGAACGGAGTGCGGGGATCGATCGGGAGCGTCCTGGCGGTCGGGACGCGGACGGGGAAAGGTGACGGCGACTGGCCGGGACGCAGACGGGGAACGAAGACAAACGGGCGGCCGGAGGAAGAGGCAACGACGGACAAACAACGTCGGCCGGAAAATTAGAGGACCAATTTTTTCTCTCGTACCATGTTAGGGCAATATGCTTGTTGTATTACCGGAGGCCAAAAACCACAATATATAGTAAATGTATATGTGTAAATAAATAGGAAGTCCCCTAACATATGGGGAAACTACAATATATAGATATATACATCTAACAAGTCTAAGCATCCTGATGAGCCTATTGCAGTAAAGTTCAGCCAACATGAACAATGTAGCTTCTAGTCTGAATCTCTTATTTCAGGAAGACCTGCACAGATATGAGACGAACAAACAGTGCACTGCAATATCAGACCATACAATTTAATTTCAAAACATAATATTGCAGTGTGATTCAGGCAGTTGTTCACATATAAGCTACAGCCTCATGAATAGCATATAATTGCATCGATAATTTTGACCAAACTAATACCCTAAATTTACTTGGCTCATTCTCCTTACACAATGCAACACCAGAAAATTAATTAAAACATCCATGCATTAATATCGTCTATATTCTTACAGTCGGCCTGACAGTCAGTCCATGGATCTTGGCAGCGCAAGTGTTTGCAACCTCTACAGAGGAGTAGCTAGTAGTATGAAGAGTTCTCATGAAGATTAAGGACACTAACCTGTTGTAGGGGTCGCCTAACAATGTTATAGTAGGTATGCTCATAGTATCTTGTGTCCATCCAGAACTGGAGAAACATACATGACAAATAAGCAAATAATCATACAAATGTTTTTTAAAATGCACTTCATACAAAAGACCACCTTCCACCACTCATCCCATCATTATTTCGGGCATTGGTATACTTGTACATGTATGTAAGTCCATACCTGTTCACAGCTTTCAATCCACCTGTCACATACTTTAAGAGCAACCTAATAGAAGCAAACAATATGTTATACAGTTCATCAAAAGATATACTACATTATTGAACTGTGGAACACGAAATATCTTACCGCTTTGAGAGCATCCACATCAGAGCTAGCCTTCCACACCGACCCATAATCCTGACATCAGTTGCAAGTAGAATTCAGCATCCAAGATACAGGAGTAAAGTTGTCGTACAAGGTTATACCATGATTCCTCTGACCACATAATGTCTCGGAAGGGAATGTCCAGCAAAAACTTTGCTACCAAATTGATTCACAAGTTCTGAAAAGCTCTCCTTCTCATATAACAAACAAACAATCAGCGCATGCTAACACACAAATGGGAATACAAAATCTTAGTTATAGGAAAGTACCCAATTGACAGAATCATTATCAGTGTCGAAAAAGCCGCCTAACTCCAGTTCATTCATCAACACTTCGATATCACCTTGTAGCTGAATTTTTATACATTTAGAATTTAGTGGAGATTAATAAAAAAAATATCAAAAGCAGAGGAGACACTGTATAATTATACTTGGCAGCTGGCACACTTGTATCAGGAAGATTGTGAGAAAAACATATTAAATGAAATTAGTGCAGTCTGTCCGACATGTACACCCTGCAGCACTAAGGATGTATGATGATACAGATTTCTATCCTGCACAAAAACCTAAGCTATGCACAAAAGTTGGTACTTGGTAGCCAAGATATTGCTGATTTGTCTAGCTAAGAAAAGCATAGATTCTTCTAGCCCTGAAATGTCAGTATGATGCAGTATACAGATTCCTAGAAACATGATGATCCAATTCATATTGTGGTATCAATATAAGTGGGAGAAGCCTACATGATAGCATATTAGAAGAATAAGGAATTTAATAAACCAATGCCGGATCTCAGGAACCAATCGAGAATAATCCGTGACCTTTGAGAAAATCGTATGCACACTTTAGGAACAAAAACACAATTAACATGTCAAATTCTCTTACCCCTACCATGCTCTTTACAATAAGAACAGAAAATACACCTTATTATAAGTTAACAATGGAATACTATGAACTGCAGAACTTGAAAAGTACCAGCTGAGGGAGAAGGAATAAAAGAGAAGCCAAGTAGAAATTCGCCAAGCAGATCCAAAATATCCAGTGGGATTATAGTACCAGTTTTTAAGATCATGAACCTACCGATGTTTCAAGATTTGCATAAAAGATCCAACAGACCCAGGTTGATCAAAGTTACCTATCAAACGACTATGAGTGGATCAATATAACATACACGCCGTCCTCTCAGGCTCTCTACCTAGAATCAACAAACAATTTCTCTATTCCTCATTCATGGACAAAAATGAATTTTATATCTCAAAAGGTCGCAACATTTTCAGTCAAAATTTTTATATCTCCACTAGTTTAGTCCCAATATTACAGTATCCTAAGAAGACTTAAACTGAAAGAAAGCTCTATTCAGGCAACACCAATACTTGCAAAACCTAGCGTCTCCATATATTGGATATACATATGTGATACATAAATGTTGTCAATACATGCCCGGTACATTTCCAACACATATCGAAAGGACTAAAACTAATAAAGAAAAAATAATTGGATACGTAGGGTTTGTTTAGTTTAGTGGTTATCACAGGTTGGATAGGGATAGCCACATTTTAGACATATACCAGTCGTTTGAATGAAAGGAACAAGGATCACATTTGTTTTGACATGATTTAAGAAGCCAGTTATGAGAATGCCATAAGAAAATAAGAAATAAATGTAATTTGATATGTTTCATAGGTGCAGCATCTCTATTCGGTGAAATGTCTAGTCTTCTTTTTCGCGAAAACGCAAAAGACTTACGTTTCGATGCATCGATAGATAGGAAAAAGGTTATATGTACAAGTCCACGAAGGGACCAACACCCCGCACTACAACTCGACCCAAGAAAGAGGACCTAGTCTAGGGGATGATCTGGCGGACGCCCCGGGTCCCCGCGCTCGCCCACTGTTGCGCCTCGGTCTTGATGTCGTTGAGCAGGGAAGGCACCGAGGGTTGCGCGTTATCAAAGATCGCAGCATTCCGGTGCTTCCAGATCCACCACGCCGTGAGCATGATTACCGACGATGTACCTTTGCGCAACTGGCGGGGAGCGGTCCGCACCGCTTGCGACCACCACTCCACGAAGTCCCCCTCCGAGTCCGGAGGCCCTGAGGTAGATCGGATCCACGAGAGGACCTCGAACCAGATCGTCCTGGAGAATGAGCATCCAGTGAGTAGATGCACCATAGTCTCCTCGGATTGGTCGCACAGCGGGCATCTGGGCGCATGTGGTAGACCACGACGCGCCAGCCTCTAACCCGTCCAACACCTGTCCAGACAGGCCAGCCATAAAAAGAATTTCACCCTAGGAGGCGCCCAGGATCTCCAGTTCAGCTCCCATGATGCTGAGGTGATCCCCCCTGAAAGAGGGCCTCATAGCAAGAATGGGAGGTGTACTAGCCGTCCGTCGTCCACAACCAGGCCATCGCGTCTTGCTCCTCCGAAAGCTGGACATCCCTCAGTCTGACCCATAGTTGCACATATTGCCATAGTGCTAGGGGACTCGGTGCTCCAGCTATGTCGGGGATCCAAGTGCGGTCTACCAGTGCCTGACGCACCGTACGCACCTTCCTGCGCCGCTTAGGAACTAGCGCGAACACCTCTGGCGCCATCTCCTTGATGGACCTGCCGTCCAGCCATCGATCCTCCCAGAAAAGCGCGGACTCCCCATTACCCACAATCATCGAGGTGGAAGCCGCGAAGATGTCCAGCTCCGCCTTCGAGAACTGCATGTCCAGCCCGCGCCATGGCCGTTGGGGGTCCGTGCGCATCCTCCATAGCCAACGCACCCTAAGGCTTATGGCCATCCGTGCAAGGTCGGGGATCCCCAACTCCCCCAGGTTAAGCGGCCGGCACACCCTTGCCCAGTTCACGTGGCAATGACCTCCATTGGCCTCTGCTCGGCCCACCCAGAGGAACCCTCGCAGGATCTTGTTGATCTGTTTGAGGGTCTTTTTGTTCAGTACCATAAGCTGGTGCAGCGGGATTGCCGCGAGCACCGCTCGGATCAGCGTCAAACGTCCAGCTTGCGGCATCATGGATGCCCACCATGTCGGCAATTTGTCACCTAGCCTGTCCAACAGCGGCTGGAAAGTCTCGGCCGACAGCCGCCTAATGGACAGGGGAATGCCCAGGTACTTCACCGGAAAAGGCGCTAGCTGGCACTCCATGTGCCCCGCCGCAGCCACAGCAACCTCATCCGAGCAAGCAATAGCAGACACCGAGCACTTAGCAAAGTTGGTGCGTATGCCGGAGGCTTTCCCAAAAAGCTCCAGGATCCCGCGGACCGCACCCAACTCTGCCTCATCCGGGTGACAGAAGATCACCACATCATCCGCATATAGCGACACCGAGGTCGCCAGGTCCCGTCGCGCCAACCGTCGCAGCATACCCAGCTCAGCTGCCTTGGCGAGCACCTTGTTGAGCGAGTTCATCACTAGGACAAACAACGACGGCGACAGGGGGTCCCCCTGTCTCAGTCCCCTCCGATGCCAGATCGGGGGACCTGGCTCGCCATTGAGCATCACCCGGGTACTAGCCGTGGCCAGCAGTAGAGAGACAATCTCTCGGAACCTCGGCCCAAACCCTAACTTCTGGAGAACCTCCATGAGGAATCCCCAGGATACTGAGTCGAAAGCCCGAGCAATGTCAAGCTTCAACATCACCCTCGGCTCCTTCCCTCTATGTAGGAAACGAGCTGTCTGCTGTACCAACATGAAGTTGTCATGGATGCACCTTTTGCGAATGAAGGCGCATTGGTTGCGATCCACCAGCGACTCCATCCGGGGTGCCAGCCTAGTGGCCAAAGTTTTCGCCACCAGCTTGGCAAAGATATGAATCAGACTTATCGGCCTGTAGTCGCCTAGCGCCATGGCGTCCGGGCGCTTGGGCAGCAGGACCAGCAGGGCCTAGTTAAGGCCTTGGAGTCCGCGCCCACACATCGTATAAAGCTTGTCGAAAGCCGCCATGAAGTCAGCCTTGACCACCCCCCAACATTTTTGGAGGAACTCAGCCGTGAACCCGTCGGGGCCGGGCGCCTTGCCTGGTGGCAGGTGCCTGATTACTTCCCACACCTCCTCCTCCGTGAACGCTACCTCAAGCTCGGATAGGTCCTCTGGTGTGGTGCCCAAGAAGTCCAAATCCAGCGAGTGCGCCCTCGCCACCGAAGTGCCCAGCAGGCCCTCAAAGTGCGCGAAGGTAGCTTCAGCCATGGCCGCGTGGTCGGAGAGGACAGCGTTATCCACCCTCAAGCTATGAATCACGTTCTTCTGGCGCCTGTAGGCCGCATGCTGGTGGAAGAAGGCCGTGTTGGCGTCCTCCTCCCTTAGCCATGCTATCTTTGCCCGCTGGCGAGCCATCGTCCGCCCGAGTGAGGCCAGCCCTAGGTAAGCTTGCTTGAGGTGCGCCCGGAGTCGACGCTCATCGGAGGTGAGCAGTCGGGATTCCATGGCGGCGTCCAACCTCAATACCACCTCCCGCGCTATCATAAGCTGCAGTTTGATGCATCCAACATTTTTGTTGCTCCAGCTCATAAGATGGCGCGCAGTGAGTTTCAACTTAGCGGTGAGCCGCCGGAAGGGATCAGTGTCTCCTTAGACCACATCCCAGGCGCCCTGGACCACCTCGTCGAACCCATCAAGCCGCAGCCAGAAACGTTCGAACTGGAACCTCTTCCGCCCCCCGACTGTGTGGTGCAGTCAAGGAGGAGGGGGCAATGGTCAGCCACAACCGTCGCCAAGCAGCGCAAGCTGCAGCTACTGTGGAGCTCCTCCCAAGCCACCGTGACAAACACCCGGTCAAGCCGTACAAGCGTGGGGGTTTCACGCTCGTTCGACCATGTGTACCGTCGACCATGCAGGTAGATCTCCTTCAACTCGCAGTCATTCAGGAAGCGGCGAAATCTGCCCATCATCCTACGGTTTAGATTACCGTTGTTCTTGTCCTCCGCTCGGTAGAGCATGTTGAAGTCCCCACAAAGCGCCCATGGGCCTTGGTGGGTTCCGCGAATATCGCGAAGCTCATCCAGGAAGGCGATCTTGTCCGCCTCCGCCTGTGGCCCGTAAACACAGGTAAGCCACCACCATGGTTCCCCTCCCAAGGGTGCCACCCTAGCAGTGATACTATTAGCACCTATGTGGGCGCTGTCGAGCTGCACCACCCTGCTTATCCAGGCCACAATCACCCCACCCCGAGTACCAGACGCAGGCAAGCAGAAGTACGCATCAAAGTCCGCGCCAAGCGCTTCCATAACAATGGCAGGGGTTACAACAGATAGCTTTGTCTCCTGGAGACAGACAATAGACGCACCCGTAGTACCTACTACACTCCTAACACCCGTACGCCTCGCGCGGTCATTAAGGCCCCGCACGTTGGCCACCATCACCTTAGGTTCGTACAACATTGAAGCGATCAAAAACACCCGAACGACCCATATCAGGGTCAAGCCTCCACGAGGCGACCACCCGACATCCCTAACATCGGCGGGGAGCAGCCTCTGATCGAAGAGAGCGTCCATCCGTAGAACTCCGCGATAGCCTCGATCATGTCATCCGTCAAGGGGAGCTCGTACATCTTGTGGTAAGCATCAAGGGCAGCCTCTGACGGCGCCTCATCCCCAGAGAGTAGGCCAAGCTTGCGCATCAGGTTACGCACCGCCTTCATCTCGGCGTTCATCCCACCCGGTAGCTTTGCCATCCGTGAACTGCGGCGTGGTTGGAAGTTTAGTTCCACCAGCCTCCTCCTCACCGCTGGGGTTTGAAGAAGAGCGTCAGAGCGCGACTTTGCAGCTTCGAGGAACTCCCCCAGCGTCCTCGGCCGTGCCAAAGGAACCGGCGCCCTGGGGACCGGCGTTTGTCGCGCCCTCTGAAACACCAGCGGTGGTGAGGCGAAACGGCATACCGACGGAGGCGCGGCACTAGGGGGCGCCGCTGCGCCATCGTCTCTGGATCGGATGATCAAGGTGGTTCTGGGATGGGAGCGCTGACAGTTCAGGGCCAGGAGCTCATCATCTCTACTCCTTCTTCGCCGTTTAGTGTTAGGACGGAGGACGAGAGCGACGATGAGGTGCTGGACGAGGAGATTGTGGCAGACCCGCCCCCATCTCGAGATGGGGTTGACGAGAAGGGGATATAGAAGAAATTCTATTTACTGGGCTCAGCTAGAAATACTTGTAACTTCTTCTGAATCCAGTTCACCAATTCTTCTGTAAGTAAATGAAAATGGATGTACCTATTCACATAGTCCGTCACCATGGGAGCAGCAAAACGGCTACTGATATCATATGGTAACGTGGTGCACAGTAAAATAAGAGAAATAAAGTCCTGAATAAATATACATGCAAATGTTTGAATTATGTACATGCATGTACATTTCTTGATTCTTGGAGTAAAGATTTGTTTTGCTTGAACAGTTAAGAAACAAATTTAGCGCTATAAAATAATTACCTTCCGAAGTAATTTGATATTTCAACAGATCGCAAAAAATATATACAGGTACATAAGGCACTAGAGAATTTACATGTTTCTTTATTATTATTATTTTTACATCTGAAACCTAGTTTTTTCCAACTGGGAAAACCCATGCTCTGATGCACCTTTGAGTTACTCTTTTCCTACCATACTTTGATACTGCTATGGAATTAGAAATGACAATAACAGAATATTTATATTAGATATTTCCCCACAAAACTTTGCAATTTGAAGTACAAGATTATACTAAACAAATTAAGTATTGTAAAAGAATCCACTTTGATGCGTTTGGATCCCAAGAAAATTTAGTTATATAGCCTTGCTAAGCAAAGGTATTTGTTTGGTGCGAAATAAAAGACTAGTTTTGCCAAAAACTAGCCTCGGTGGGCTAGTAAATCTTTGACCAGAACCATGAGAAAAGATCAAAATACAGCACCCTTAGTCACCTTCATCTATTGTCAAAGCTGAGCATTTATAAATTAAGTCCAAAAAACTAGTGCATTAAAAAGAAGGAAAGATAGGATATTGCATTGAGATGTGTTCATACCGACTTATCCTTAAAGAGGATCCGTAAAGAACGAGAATAAGTGCGAACTTGATGACGGATTTCCACAAGCTCAGATATCCACTATGAAGGGAAGAAACTTGTTTAGGAAATACTCATTAGAGAAGTAACAAAGTTATGAATAGAACATGAACAATTAACACCTCGAGAGACAACTTTATGAGATCATGATCCAAATCTTGAAACTTCATCTTCGCCACTTCATCTTTGACAAGAAGATTCTTTACAAAGTCATCCTGCAAGTCACAACAAAGTTACATATAATGTATATATAGAAGTTCTTTGTGCTACTTTATGGATGCAAATAATTACCTTAGAAGAAATACATTCATCCACAAGATGATCTAGCCCACCGGAAGCCAACTGTCTATCAAACTCATTATGCAGGTGTATTTGATCTATTGCTCTAAAATACTGGAAAAGAAAATTTCATTACAAACTTTAAGCTGATCAAAGTAAGGAATAAAGGACCAATACATGAATATTCAGAGAAAAGTCAAGTTTTGAACTTTCATGATTCCAATTTTAATTTACAATTGCAGTGCATGTGGTTATTGGAAACCACTGGTAGTCGGTAACAAATACCCAAGGACTTTGATCCAAAATTTCAATTAATCGAGTTACCATACTAAATTGTTTTAGTTTCCATTGCCTGACTTTTTTCCCTGTTGTCAACCTAGTTCCAGGATTTCAATGAGTTTTAAAAGTGTGCTATTCCAGACTAGGCCACGTATAAAATCTACATGCAGTATGAAGATATCAAATCCACAAAATAAGGCATGAAACGTGATACTTATTGAACAACGTTATTCTTGTAACAATGGAGTGAACTTTACAGAATCGAGCGAAAAGAAGTGACTTGGCAGAGTATATATTGTGAACTGTGGAATCAAGGGGAAAATCAAGAGTATGAGTTTCTTTTCACAGAAGAACTTGATTAAAAATGATCAATTGATTACTTCAAAAGGTATATCAGCATAAGATGTCACTTTCGTAATAAGATTCAACATGGGTTCCTTAGCAAGTATAGACATGCAATAGACAAGTTATCAACTTGACATTTTGTGGAGGCCGGTATCATAAAGGAAATAGAAATCATGGCTTCAGCATGCAGTTAAAGGTTTAAGACCACGAATGACAAGCTAGGAAAGAGATAAGATGGATCCCGATTTGATGCTATCGGGCTCGCCTGGTACCATAATGTGGGCGGCGCAGAAGGGTGTCATGATGCAGTAATGAGGTCATTTTGTGGGTATAGAAAATCTATAAAGAGATATGCATTGAGGTCCATACATAGAGGCCGCACATGTTGACAGCGGGCTTGCAGCTGTTTCATAATATGACGTGTGTTAGTGACCCACGTTTGGTACATGATATGTTGGTCCACTAAATGTGACTGGTTGTGATATTTTTGTTGGGTGGTTCAAACCAACAACAATATATGAAATTCTGATTGCTCTAGCCGTCGGAATGATTGACTCCACGTGTCATGGCTGCCACCTCAGCAGCTCCTATTTCGGCAAACAACACATCATGGGCTAGCCAGAGATTCTCCAGATCTAGTGTGTGGTCCAGCACCCCCTGCGAGCACCGATGCAAACGCGGCATCGCGGCGTGCAAGGTTATGCACACGCTGACGTTACCCATGTGCTGAGTCACGCTGACATGCTAAGCGGCACATGAGCAACCCGGACGATGGCGACCAGCTTGTACCGCAATGTATTAGTGCTGATTAGAACTTAGCACTGCCTTGCAAATTTTTTCAGCTGAAGCGCATGAACTGAACTATCGCTGATCTTGTCCAGAGTAAGTTATGGTGTTGCAGTTCTAATTGACCTCATAATTATCAAGTGTGCCCTCAATTCTAGTTGATATAAGATTTTCCTGATGTGTTTTTTTTTCATGCTCCACCCAGTAGACATACCAGTTAATCTGAGTTGTCGTGTTGGTTTTTATGAATCATTGCATTTTGTTCAATTTCTGTAATTGTTGTGCTCAATTGATTCAAGAATCAGAAGATGGAAGGCACACATGACATAGTTTACATGTATCGCCATGACAGAAGATAAGGAACTAAATGTTGTGAATACCTGGTTGTGTTGCCTAAAGTACCCACCACTACGAATTAGTATTTATTGTTATGAATATGTGGAATTATAGAACGAGCGTATTCCGGGCTGGGAAGGATCTGCGACTCAGGAAGGCTGGCTACTTGTGTTAGGAGGAAGCAGTGGCGGAGCCAGAACTGCAAACTTGTGTAGTCAGTTTAACATTGTGTTGTCAAATATATGTATTTCTATGAAATTTTTAATATTTTTTGTTCTATTTCTGCTTGTATACCTCAAATACTGTGTAGTCAGCTGACTACACAGCTTATACGTGGCTCCGCCACTGGGAGGAAGCCTCTCCTACATAAGTCTACACGCTTTGATTTAAGCAAGCAAGAAATTATCAATCTACATTCCAATCCATGCCCTGTGAGGTGCAACTGCCAGCAGAGGCACTGTTACGCCTTGGGTTAGGGCTATTCTGCATAGCCCTACCCCTGCATGAGACAAATACATTGTATGCAGCACTACAAGAAATGAAAGAAGTTGTTGACAATGGAGCTGAAATTTTGAAGCAACCCAATAACCTAATGTGTTCAGTTGCATACCATGTTCTCTTTAAGCTTATTCTCAAAAAAAGCGTCTGCATAGGGCTGCAAATGCACCTCAAAATCAAGTGTCGCTGGTACGACTTGCTGCAAAGAGAAAACGAAAAGGACACCTAGTCACACCAAAGTACTAAGAGGTCAGAAAAAATTGATGCAAGGACATACCTGGCAGTGTTCTCTTTCATTCGCCTTGATATATTGATCAACTTTCCGCAATAGTATGTCCATGTGGCTCTAAACAATAACAAAAAGTTAATTACTTGCAGCCGATAAACAGTTCAGTAAAAGAAGGGTAGAATGTTATTTCTCTCAAAGAAAGGCACAGGGCTTTGAAACTTCCACAAGTCACCTCGCGTATCAGAGGATGATATACAGGTTCCCAAAGAGATAATAGATCATCCAGAAGCTATAAAGATAGAAAATGTTCAGATAAATCCTCATATAGACTGCTTTTACTAATAATTTACTAATTCTACAAACAAACAAAATACTCACATCAAGGGATGGTAACATAGCACACTCAGGATCTTCAAAATTTATCTCAAATTTTTCTTGGAGACGAGAAATAGTAGCAGAAGAACAATTGAAGACCTGCAAATCATCAATACATGAACTGTGATGCCACAACTATACTACCGCGCAATGGAGCACATCAGATTAATACCTTGATGTGAGGCTTGAGTTTGAGTAATTCGCTAATACATTTGATTTTTTTCCGTTGGTATAAAATGCCACTCATTGAATAACATTGTCGCTACAAGGACAACAAAAAGAATCCGTCAAACAAAATTTATGTGCCTCAAAGTGAGAAGTATAGAAAACTGCTTACCTGCCACAAAGATGAGATGGTCAACATATAAGGGTGTTCTCGGCTGTTGATGCCATACTTAGATCTGAAATTTGTCCCCAATTTCTCAAGGAGAGCTTCTTCTTCCAAATGATCATACTGCAAAGCGTATATAATCAGAGAAATTGTATTGGTCCCTTAAAATCAGAAACAAGGCTTTCAAAGTACCCTCCACAAAATGTAATGCTGTATATGTTTAAACAAAATTAATGTCTTATAAAGAAAACATTTTTCTCTACAATCTCGTTTTACGGAATACAAGAAAAATAATTTCTAAGATGTTGGTTCAGCTTAAGCGGAACCATTCTATTTTGTTCTTCTCCAGATTTTGGCCAATGATAAGACAATTGGTAGGCTGCCCGTCTCATGCTTCGCCTCTCTAGTTCAAGTACTAATTTTAGAAAAGAGGTGAAGCTAACTAGTTTCCGTTCCCGCGGGTCCAGTTGCATGGCTTCCACGCTCCTCCCATGCTGATTTCGAGAACTTCATTGAGCCGGTTTCTTCCACTAACCCCAAAGTGGAGCTCGGGTCCGAAGATATTGTTTTTGAAGACCGAGTTGGATTTAATGTGTTAGCAGCGAAAAATGATTTCTAGATTTACAGAAGCCAGGTAGAGGGATCTCATTTATTAATAATCACTATGCAGTTTGTTACAGGCTTTATCTTGGTCTCACATAGTTTACCATAGTGTAAATCAATGCAGCAGATGCCACATTTATTTATTTATATATTTGATAAACATGGACCAATTCAAGTTCTCCACCTTGCCACACAAAAAATGCAGATGATCAAAAACACAACTTCCACCTGCCTGCAAAACTGTTTTTTATAAATATAAAAAACTGCAGAAACCTCTCCATAGAAACATAATATAGTTATTGTACTATTCTATCAAAAGAAAATGATTGTCCAAAGTAGTAACAGGTCCAACAAACTATTACCACTTCACAGACATCAATGGAATCCACTTGTTGCAACATTTCCATATAAGCAGGAAGGTATCTCTGAAATTCATCTTCGAACTGGTTGACATGAAGGAGGAAGTTGTAATGAAGAATGATTATCAACCACAAATCAAGTAATGAACCTCGAAGGCTCAAAATCTAAAGAACTAAAAATGAACATACTTCCCAATTCCAGTCAGATCCATCTGGGAGTTCCTTCGCAGCAGAACATGCCTTTACTCGAAGATTTCCCTTTTCCTTCGTCAACCAGGATTCAAAATTGTTTTCATCAGAGTCGCTGTCCTTATCTTTTCCATCAGAATCCTACCACAGATACATGAATGAACGAGTATGTTATGTGTGGAATCCATATAGTAACATGGAGCCCAGCAGGCAAGCAAATTTCTGCAGAAGTGTAGCAACAACAAATTAGGAGTTTAAGTTGGGTTTGAATACGTAGGAAAATCCTTGTGGTGCATTTTTCAGCCAAATCTGGATGAAATTAGCTATCAAATAGGTTTGTAAGGCCATCCTCTATATAATGAAGCAGACACAGACACATTTGGCTGCAACGCAAGGGAGACGGTTGAGCATTTTGCGCTGTATTGTGATCACACAACCCAAATCCTAGCTCTCCTAGGGATTGACCTGGCCGGTATTACCGAGCTATCGGATATTTTTGACATTGCCAGGGATAGATGTGTGGCTCAGAAAAAGAAAGCTTGGGACTTGGTGATTACTGCATCTTTGTGGAGCATCTGGCTTTCAAGAAATAGGAAGGTTTTTGACGATCTCGATGCTCCAATTCAAGTTACAGCCCAGCAATGCTTGGAGACTTGCAAACTCTGGTCTCATAGAGCTAGGAAAGATGAGAAATCTGCACTTTCTTTCTGGTTTTTAGATTGGACAGCTTGATGCTTAGTTGATACGCGTCTGGTTGTCCCTCTCTCTGTATATATTCCTCTCGGTCCACCCCCTGTATCCTCTGGTTTTGTAACTCCTTGAGCTGCCTTAGCTCCTTTTTAATAAAATGTAGGTAGGGGTTTTTCCCCTCCCGATCCCCTAAAAAAAAAAGTTGGTTGAGCGAGCTATCAATTAACAAATTCGTAGCCCCAATCCCTCTTCTCTCTATCATACCCCCGTTACCCTTCCCTGCAAAGCAGCAAACCATTACAACACAGTTGGGCATGGTATCAACCTTATCACAGATCCTGGCTGTATCTGACTGTTCAGACCGAGCTGCAACATAGACCACCCTCCTGCCGACGATACCAGAGAATTGGCAGAAGGAAGTCAGGAACTCGGTAACAGTGCCGCAGCTCCTCCATGAAATCTGAACCCACTTCCCTACTCTAGAGAAAGCAACCGCAGCACACACATCGTTGACCCTCACGCCCGCCGATAGGCACTTCCCTCCCCCACTCTAGCCCTTGGCCATCAACCCCAACATACACCTCCACCTTCGCATCAACCACCCTCCTGATCCCATACCCACCAAACCATCCTGCCCACCTTACGACAACATGTCCTCCAGCACACCACCTCCGCTCGCCACCATCAAGCCACAGATCAGTATGGCTAACATTGTGTCCATCAACTCCCAAGCAAATCCAGTTATCGCCGCTTCCCCCTGCACACTTCATCATATAACCATACTATCTATCACGACTAAATACCGTCCTATCCACCACCTCCCCTTCCAACAACCTCAATGTAAGCTCTTTTCTCAAGATCTCTAAAGTATGCTAAGCACGAGTTCCCACAGTTTCATGGAAAAGAAGACCCATTTTCATGGCTGAAGCAGCACAATCAAATTTTTTGGGACCAGCAGACAATTGAGACAAACAAGTTGTGGCACGTCTTGTTCTATCTCAGCAACAAAAGGCATGTACATAGTGAATTCTGTAGATTACAGATCTTAAATTTATTTGAAGTGCATAAATCATACTCCCTCCTTGCCAAAATGTAGTGCGTATAAGAAATTTAAAAAGTCAAACAAGGTAAAGTTTGACCAAGTATATATTCTATATATTGAATTTAGAATAAAACATCAACATCTAGAATACCAAATTGGTACCATTAGATTCATCATAATGGTTGTGCTGCGGCCCCAGCGTGCTTGTTGTATCGATCGGTTTCTATATTAATATAGCGGGGCGAAAGCCTATTTCGAGGAGGATTCATCATAATGTATATTTTCATATGGTATATATTTTGTATTATAGATATGGATAATTTTCTCAATAAGCATGGTCAAACATTAGCTCGCTTGACTTATGCAAAAAAATTATAAGCACTACATTGTGGCAGGGAGGGAGTACATCTTAGTGAGTGGGTGTATCCCGTGCTGAAAGTTCCCATGCATTTTAGTGAGTCCCCCACATAAATAACTTACCTTTACCAGATTAACATATAAGTCTTTGCAAAGAAAAAGCAGCTCTTGGTCCACACTAGCAGTTGTACTGGACCTCAAAGGGCGCATTACGTGTTGGACTGCACATTGGAGATCATTGTCTAGACGCCGAGTTAGACACGGAAGTAGATCGTCTACAATCAAAAGCCGAAGCCTCCCATCATTTGTAGAAACTGCAAGCCGAATCAGACAACGGCAAAACTGAAGAGCCTTCCTTGCTGCTTCATCATCCACAAAGTATCCAAAGAGGCCCATCCTCAACTTTCCAAAGCAATCATGACGCAGAAGAAACCTGTTAAGAATTTACTACCTTTAACATGCCTCTTTTCATATTCTATTTGTGACTTCAATATTGTACCTGAAGAGAGAAGATGGTGACACAGAGTTCAAATCTTGTGAAGAAACGGTATCCTTGTTGCAGATAGGTTTAACATCTTCATGTAGACGTACACTAGTCTGTTCCATAAGTGCTAAGGCTTCAAGCAAACCCGACAGTTTTCGAGTAAACTCTAGCAATAGCATATATCCCAAACTTTTTATTTGTTCGTCTTCTCCAACAAGATTACCATAGTTGAACAGGCTGTCAGCTTGGTTTTCATACAGATGATAAAAC
This sequence comes from Lolium perenne, assembly GCF_019359855.2. NCBI lineage: Eukaryota > Viridiplantae > Streptophyta > Magnoliopsida > Poales > Poaceae > Lolium > Lolium perenne. Next base: position 176,646,931 of record NC_067246.2, on the reverse strand, counting down.
CAAGCAGCATGAAGCCTATGCTCACACTGCAATAGTATGGGCTCTAAGAAGTTGACTGTCCACTCCTCCCAGAGTTCACTGGGGCAATGCTTGACCAGAGGAACAGCTACAAGATGGATAAGCTTCCCTAAATGCCTGAATTCCATACACTCCAGCGCTTCCATGAAGGCATTACTAACAGATAGACTATCCAATAACTTAGAGAATGCCTCCTCAACGGTTGTACATTGACCTATAAAATTGTACCTATAGCATGATATAAACTGTTATTTGCGGGAAGAACATACGCAGTAAACAACATGATTATCATAATAAACATCAATGTAGAATTTAAGTTCATGCCACTTGAGAAAAATATCATTGCATATATTTGACGTTCATAGTTTCGAAGTACTCCAGTGTCAGTCGATTAAGAAAGTACAAAAACAGAAACGGTATATCTGAACCGCTAAAGGAATGTACTTACACTCTCTGCCGAGTGCCCTCTAGCAGTGCTCTTGTCTCATTCTCACGGAATGATTCATCGCTGTCAATGGTATACAGTCCATCAGAAATTTCAAGCAAACAGCCAAGCTCATTACAGCTCAAGCTTTTAGCCATATCAACTTCTTGAGGCAACCAGCCAATACCAATTTCCACACTCCAAAGTGCATGTATACAACGGAGCAGCTGGAAACAAATAGAATGTAAACACACAGCTACGTGTAACCTAAAACCTGTTTTGTACCAACGAATGGTTTGAGGATGACCGAGAGTTTAAAGGGCCAATTACCCGTAAGAATAGAGGAATGATTGATTGCAGAAGGGCTACGGGGAAAACATCACAAGCACCATACTCATTTTTTACGCTCCCCGTAAGCTTTTCTTCACAGAATTTGACAATATGATATGATAAGACATCTTTAAAAATTGACCATCAGAAAATAGATTGCTCAATCCAGACACAGTATCCACATATTTATCATTCCACTCCCTCTGGGTCCATATTCTATTGAGAGATTTAAGTAGACATGGAAGCATGATTGCATATCGCTGAATCCTGTAAGATATTTAGAAGTTAATCAGTTGTATTTTAACAGTACCTACTCTGCTCTTCAATAAGTGATAGTTTTTACTTGCCATGGTTTGCAAGGTACAAATTAACCCCTAATCTGTACTAATAACATGATCGTAAATTCATAAATAAATTTATAGAATCCTTCTAGCAATAGTCGTGCTAGGTCTCAACTACGAAATTTGATATTTAATGCGATGAACGGCAACTTGTATTCCCATGAGGCCAAGTACATATACATACAAATGTTGTACATATGCACAAACCCACTTATACAGCAGTCATATGACACAGTTAATGTGTGGGAACTATGCACATCTAAAGCATTTGATATACTGCTCCTGGCCTACCCTACATCTCTCTTGCCAAACCAAGTAATTGTGTTCATATAGAAATTCATTTTGAAAAGAAAAAAAAAAGGAATGTGGGCTTCTAAATGTAATTCATTTATGGAGAAGTGGGTATTAGATAAAGTTGGATGCAAGGCAGCTCAATTTAATGGAAGAAAATTATACCCTGGACAAGATGTTACAATAACAAATGCCTCACACAATAAATTATGCTCTGTAAGGAGAAGGCAGCCCACTCCCTGATTTAGAGATATTGTTTCATCGACTCCCTGTACCATCAACAAAGTACTGTCAAGAACAGAAAAAAAAAGTATATGATAGTGAGAGCACATCTTGAAAGACAAAACGTGCACCACTTGGTAAAAGCAATTATCACACATTTAAGTGTCTGAACAAAGCAAGACATATCATAAGAGGACATACAAAAAACTTAATGCAAAGACAATAATACCATAGCTTTCACGCTCCAATCACTGCTCTGGGTTTTTTTATCTGACATGATGCCGCTGCTATCATTACTCCCATCAGATTTTTCCGGGATGCTCCCATCTGATTTACTCAGGATGCTACCATCTATTTCACCAGGGCTGCAGCTATTTCTGTTTCCAGTACTGGCAAAACCATTGCTGCCATTGCTTCTCCCGTCAGATTCTAGACTAAGAACCAGCCTCTTTGGTGTGTCGCTGTAGTCTGGCAGTGTGCCCGAAGAGATAGGAATAGGGTGATCTACAGGGAAAGGAAGGAAGTGGAGGTGGGCATCTTGTGGGAAACTACATGATGACTTTATTTGTTGAAGGGTTTGGTCAATGGTTAGGTCGATTGTTTCATCTTCTGAAACCCAAATCAGTTGTCCTAAATTTTTCAAGGGCATTGAGGGAGATACTGTTTCACCAGAGTGAAAGCTAGGGTCAAGTGCAAGAGATAAGTCCACTCTTTCATCTCCAGAGACAAGAGGCCTCTTTCCTGAATCTAAAGAAATTGATTGACAAGATGATCCGGGGGTGGAGCTAGCAGAGACTCCATCTGCTTCACCTGTTTCCTGATTTCTCAAATTATTCCTCGCAGCTAATACAAGTAGACTGGTATTATGCTTATGTTTTGCTTTTTCTATTTTGGGCACTGTTTCCTCTGAAATGGCTTCTGCGCTGTCCACAACTGAATCAGTATGGAGTTTAACCAGCTGTAACTTCAGCTCTAGAAGATCAGTACTGCTAATTTTTTCACTCCTGTGTTTCAGGAGATGCTGCAAACTTAAAATGCAAATAAACAAAACAATTAGGAGTCTCAACCATCTCAGAGTAAGTACATGAAGCACTATGATGAAGCAACGCATTAAGAAGGACCTTAAGCATCTTAGACCCATGATCCTGAACCTTGCGCAAATCCTCACTGGCCAGCAGAAGTGAAACCCTTACAAAGGATTCCACGTATTCTTCCTCTTCTGTTCTTACCTATTTCACATCGATGAGACATCACTAATGCATTATTTGATGATAGAAGAAAAAGACGACAAGTTTTGAAGGAAGCATATTGATAATGACTTGTGGACATAATTGGAAGTGTGCTTCAAATTGATGAATTTTCAGAACACAGTTTACTTTTGTAATCATGCTTGTGAGAACAGGATGCTACACTACCCTGAAAAAGTGCACACAAGGATCCATAGATCCCATGTCAAATTACAAAGGTCCAAATGTAGCAAATTAGAGCCTAGGAAAGATAAATTCAACCAAATCCGCTTTATTTCTTCAGCATGCTGAACATCGAAGAGTAATAATTTTCTCAGAAGTACAACCTCTTCGTTACATCATGTATTCGTGCAATGTTGCTCAAATTAGCATGTTTAAAGTTCCAATTGCAATGTTATGAATGGCTTAAAGTTTCTTTATTTGCTCCATCCTGTCATGCCACGAAAAATTGGGTTCAAAAATCCAATTTCAGATTAATGATGATCTTTTCGTGTGACACTAGAAGCTTGTAGCTACACATCGGATCAAAACCTAGCACAGTTATGGATGCTTGAAATCCAATTCATGCTGCATCAGAATAAAGTTGGGCACGAGTTTGAAACCCTAGGCAAAGCACGTGACGAGCTGCGGCCCGTAGATTCGTTTAAGCTTGAAATTATGTATTTATTACAAAACTAAGCAGTAATTATACTCCGGCGTCATCGAAATAAGAGCAAGGCACGTACCAGTCCCAAATTTGGAGGGTCCGAATCGCCGAAACCATCCGTCGACGCCTCCGTGGGGCGGCAGGAAGCGTCCATGGAGGGGAAGCTTCTGCGAACAGAAAAGATTGGGTGAAGTCGTCAGTGGAGTCAAGAATTGCAATCCGAAAAAGAGAAAGAGGATGAGCCAACCTTGGCTGCTCCGGAGGCGGGGAGGCTTCTCGGAGACACGCCCCGCAAGGTGGAGGGCGCCGGGACTGCGCAGACTGAGGAGATCTCTAGGGTCACCGATTTTTTTCTGTGCTAAGTTCAGTGAAAGTGTCAATCATATCACTAAAGGCGATGCTCATCCTCTAAAATCATCATGTAGTTATGCAGAGAATCATACATGCAGTAAGATTAAGGAAACCGTAGCATCTACCTTACCAAGTGGTCTGCCAGTGCAGTTCCATGGCAGTCATTAGTCATTACCAATGTTTCTTCTAATAATGGTGTTCTCAAGAATGCTGAAGCTACGGTTTGTTCAGTTGGGCATGTTAGCAATGTAAATAAGACGGAAGCGATGGTTCCCTCAGCTGCCACTGTTAGCAATCTAAACAAGATTGAAGCTCCAGTTCATGTGGCCAGCAGGGCAGCGCTGCGTGGGTTGCCAATGTGGTTGGGTTAATTCGTCGGCGGGCGTTCTTTGATATGGTCGGCGGCTACGGGTGGTTACTGGTTACGTTCTTCCAATATTTCCTCTCTGCATTTTCTTCCTATAATCTTTTTATCCAATGTTTGATCGGTTGTTTTGTATTGGTCATCTGATAATACTGTTGTGGATTTGAACGGCTTCTTTGAGTGGTTACCGGAGCTTGAATGCCGCTGTGGTGACAAGTGACAACTGATCGGTATGTTTCGTTTGTCCCATTGTTGGTGTTTTCTTTTTCTGAGCTTGCTGCAGGTTTGGCGCTCTTTCTTCACATCTCCGCTATGTTGGTGCGCTTGATTGCAGAGTGACGCACTGACGCTTCCCATAATGGGCAGATACCTCAGAGATGTCATACGCTTTGACGCTCGATCGTGCGGATTTTTGCCATGGATGCTGGTAGGTACGGCCTAGCTGCGCGAGTACATGTACATCTCCACTGCGTGGACGTGGTCTTCAAGGGTGTGAATTATTTGCCTCCAACTTGATAATGTACCATGGTTCTTATGTGCGTGATAAAAAAAGTATTTTTCGTAGCACGTTCCAAACACTGTATTGATCGGTTGATAATCAAAGGTACAATCAAAATTCATATGCTTCTTATAACCTCGTAAGAATGTATTTTGCATGCATCCTTGCTAGTTTTCAGTTCTTTATATAGTTATTACTACAGTATTACCATCTTAGAATTTTTATTACTTCCTCCATCTCAGATTAACAGGCACGCACGTAGTTTAATACAAAATTTGACCACTAATTTGGTCAATAAAATATATATTATATGTCTATAAAATTTATACCATTAGATTCGTATTTAAAAAAGGATTCGAATGGTTTTAAACATATATTTTATATTTTATTTACTAAAATAATGGTCAAAGCAAACTTTTAAACTAGGTGCGCGCCTGTTAAACCGAGATGGAGGAAGTATTGTCTATTCCTTCACATTAGTTCGTCGCTATATTGTACTAAATCAGCGACAGAGGGGTAGAAAAAAGAAGTTGGCTCCCTTGTCCATTTTGGGTCCGCTAGTGACGTGCATCAGTTAATTATGAAGCTCGTATTGGCATGGAAGGAACACGTGGAGTCGAAGATCTTCTCCAGGCGCCGGGTTGACACCGTCATGATCAGACAGCTCCCTTACTAGTATATGCATGTACTAACACATTGGATTCATGTGGATTTCGTTTTAATCACACACATTGGAGTATATGGATTAATTACTGTGCGTGTACGAGGTCAAGTGGTCAACATCTAGCGCACGCGCACCCCAAGTCGCCGACCGGCACTGTGTACATGCATGCATGGATTGGGAGCATTCAAATTATCACAATATCACGGTGTACGTATGACGTGTCTGCCGTGAAGTGGGAAATTGTGGCATGCAACGAACGCGCGCGCCGACCCGATCGCAACTGTATGAACACCACTCCGGTCTGGACCGCGCGCGACTACCGTGACTGTCACGGCGTCGGTGACATCCTTCGTTTCAAACGGCCGGATCGAACACGACAGCTTCCCGGTAAGCAAAAGGGCACGGTGACTCGGCGAGGTCGTCTTACCTCACTCAGGTAGAAAGAGTAGATCGATCTCACAAGAAGAAACCCACTAGCTTCCACCGATTGGCCTCTTCCAGCGCCATGTCAATCGCAAGTCCAGCATGCACACTTGGGGCTTGGGCTTGGTCTACAAATACCGATGGCCGTTTGCCACCAAACGCCAAGCGTGTCCCAGGATGAGGGCGCCAAGCAGGAAGGGCGGCCCAATCCACTAAGCACGTGGAGCCAAATAACTCAACTCCGTCCCCATTTATAAGACTAGTCACAATGGGAAGTATCATACACTAGTATCATGCATAGTTTATGATACCACCTCTACAATGTATAGTATTATATGTTACTATCACAGTGTCATTATATTTAATATTTTGTAGAATCTCAATGCAAATGTGTGTACATGATGTATTTTTCATTAACTTTTTTAGTTTTACGTGCTATGATACGGTATCATTTTATGATACCACTCTCATTAATTAGTATGCCACCTCAGATTTTTGCCAACATGGCATGCATGATACTACTTATGATACTACCACTGTGGCTAGTCTAAGACTACTCATAGTATCACACACTAGTATCATACACATGATATTAGTTTATGATACTACCTCCACAATGCATAGTATCATAATATAGTATCATAGTATTATCATATTTAATGTTTTGTAGAATCTCAATGCAAATTAGTGTACATCTTGTGTTCGCCATTAAGTTTTCTAGTTTTACGTGTTATGATACGGTATCATATTATGATACCACTCTCATCGCTCACCTCATTAATTGGTGCGCCACATCAGATTTTTACCAACATGGCATAAATGATAGTACTTATGATATTTCCATTGTGGCTAGTCTAAGCAATGCGCTTATCTCTAGTTAAAAGAAGGACATGGCTAGCTTAGCATCCGGTGCTGGTCTGTCTATCCCAGCATCCGGGTGCTCTTTTGTTCAACCCAACTTCCGGGTGCTCTTTTGTCCCACCCAACACTCACTAAAAAAACATACACATATTCACCCAGTAGGCAGTAGCTGACCAGGTTCCCAACGCTACCCTGGACCATCCCTTACGTGATGGTCTACCTCTAGCTCGCAAGCGCCAACCACGGCCAAGGATCACGTGACGACCTTCCCAGCAGTCTTCTCTTCTTCCTCTCTTGGAGATCTCCATTGAACCTGCAATTCACCGGATTTGGCATGATTCAAGGCTTAATAAATCTAGTAAAATAAAAGGATGGACAGAGCACAAGTAACCTAACGTCCCATATTGCCCCTTTATGTATCTTCTTCTTTTACTCTTAGGTTAGGATCGGCATGTCTCTAGGATTCTAGAATAAATCTATTCCTAAAACACAACAACCAAGATTAAGCAAGCATGTGCATATTAGATCCATCCACACGCACCTTGGATATAAATGATATGGTAGTCCCAGGAACTTAGCGGCTACTTGGTACAACAACTTAACAGTAAAAAATGAGCAACTTAGCAGCTACCTAGAATGCAACTTGCATCAATGTTTATCCAAGTTAAACATAGAAGAAATTAACTTAACAAATCATCACTGAGTAAGTTAACTAGATGGAAACATACTTACGTTGGTCAGGGGCCATGGCAGGCTTGCGCTCACGCTGGGCTTTATGGGTGCCGCCACCTGCTCGAGGTAGGCACCATGGCCTCCTCCACCACCATGCTCGAGATGGTACTGGTTGTGCGGCCGTACATAAGAATTTTAAGCATGTTGACAAGGCAACTTAATTAGACTAGTGACCAACTTATACATATCGCTCGAAAACGAAAACCAGATAGATTGTACTAATAACCAACAACTTAAGCATGCGGGAGGAATCAAGTTAATTAATTTCACTACTCGACTTAAGCATGTTGGCAAGGCAACGCAGTAAACTATAGTATCCAACCACCTACAACGTGAAGCACAAACTAAAGAAAGGAAAAACGTGACTAACAGGAAAACCAACTTAATAACATTCGGATTTGAACTTGAGCATACTAACAAAGGCGACTAACTTAAAAATAAGAGCCAACTTGTATATGTTGGCTGAGGGAAATAAAAACCTAGATATAATATAAAGCACAATTTTTTTGTAAGAATCAACTTAACCAAATTCAGTACCAACTTAACCATAAAAATTGAAACAACTTAAGTAAAACCATGAGCCAACTTATGCATGTTGATGAAAAGGAGAAGTCTCAAAAAGCTAGAGGTGGATTTATACCTCATTGGAAAAACCCCATGGCAACTTAAACCCATGATGTGAAAATCAAACTTATCTATATGCAGTACACAACTTAAACAAACAACTCAATGAAAAACAATATGCAACTTAAGCATGTTGAACCATAAAAGCAAAAAAGGAACATAGTTACTTTTTGTAACCAACTTAAGCATGATGAACAATCAAATTTACTGAGAGCAGGAGCAACTCAACCATTTAGTCAAAAAAGCAACTTAAAATTTACCACCTAAGTTCGAGGGGGCAACAACAGCTCAAGCAGGTGACCACCAGCGAAGAACAAGAAGACCGATATTGCAGAATGGGTCAATTCAGCGGTTGACAATTTTATAGGATTCTGAACATATAGTAGCACGGGCACCCTTTACATATCTTTTGTATTTATGCAGAATCATCTCACTTCTCCTATAGAGATACCCTTGAGAAAACAATTCATCTATACATGTAGTGAAAATACTCACTTTGCCTACAAAATACAAACATGTGACAACTAAAAAAACACAAGATGTACACTCTGCAGTCAGCCCAATACTATATATGAACTGTCATGAATGTAAAGTGGTACTTACAGCTAGACGTGTTTGCAACAATGCAAATAAGTGGAACACTTGGTGTCTAGTGATTCAATGATACAAAGTGCTAGCTGGATGGAAATGCGATTAATGTGGTCGGCGTCCCTTACTCACAAGTGAAATTTGTCATACATGGCAACATCGTGCACATGAATGCTCACTATCACTAGGATTTTGTTTGACAATAGCACTACAGGATCAAATACCTAGCAAAATCGTGGGCATTATGATGATTTTTACAGGACATCTACATCCTACATAGTCGAATCAGCAGGAACGGACCGAGTAAACATAAAAACGAGTAGGGAATATGCACCGCAAGCTAAAATTCATACAGTCTGGCCCATATGCAACTTAGGTATTTAGCAAAAAATTAACATATTCATGATGGCAATCAACTTAAAATGACCTTGTGCCCACCTTTATGAATTAGCTTTACTAAAAGAAGCTATCTCATATGCAAGTTAGGTATTAGAAAAAACAACTTAAATCATGACGGAAGTTCAACTTAACTTGACCTTATGCCCACCTTCATGCATATAGGTGTAGTAAACAGAAGTATCCTAGATGCAACTTAGTCCGAAAACAAGATGCAACTTAATAATGAAGCCAAGTCAAATTTTATTTCATTTTGTCGAAAAACAACTTAGCATATTGTTGAAATAAAAGCCGAAAGCATCGCTTTGATGCCGAGGCTGGGACTCCCCCATTTTGAAAAAAGCTAGCTAATAAAAAGGTTACTTGGCTGAATTTAGCATATTATTTCGTGAAATTTTCTTGTAACTCAAACGTAAGCATGAAAAAATCAATTTAAACATGATGACAAAAATTAATTTAGTTAAAAACAAAAACCAACTTACACATGTTGAATAAACAACTTAACCGAAATCAATATGCAACTTAAAAATGATGTTGCTAAGCTAAAAACTATAAGATGATGCATATAGAAAAAAAGTAACTTAGTTACAAACTAATAAGAAACGCCATCATATTAGCAAAACAACTTGATCATAATCGGTAAGCAAATAAACCATTCTTTGAAATAGGCATTAATAAGGCAGAACACATTTACTACATCCAATCCATAATAATTGCCGCGGTTTTAGTTCATTTTTAGTTAAATTTGAACTACAACCATGACATTTACTATGGATCAGAGGGAATCAGTACTAATAAGGTAGTGGACATAAACAATTCACCCAACATTTTTGCCAAGAATCAGTAACTACTAGAGGTAATAGACATCAACATTTTAGCTCAAAAATTGCTCTCTACTCGGCAAATCCCTGAGACTTAGCATCGATGCTTGATAAAAATGAGCAGCAAAAAACTTACTTAAGGGTATGAGTAACTTAACTACCATGGATAATCAACTTAATTAAGTGACTAGAAACTCTACTAAAGTGAAACATAGCATGGATATTGCATCAAAACAAAATTTAATAAAAATGAGTAGTAAACAACTTACTTTAGGATATGGACAATTTAATTACCGAGGATAATCTACTAAACTGAAGTGGCTAGCAACTCTATTAAAGAGTGTTCAAGCGATTTAACAGAAGAGAAGGCAGTGATATGCACTTAGCGGTCAGCTGTAGCCATTCTTATTGAAAGATCGAGATGTCGCCTAGAGGGGGGGGTGAATAGGCAATTAAAAACTCTTGCGGATTTGTCTTGTAAGAATGCGGAATTAAACTATCGTTTAGTTTACAAGCACAAACCCTAAATATGCTAAGCTCAACTAAGTGTAACAATAGCAACTAGAGCTAAGCAAGATAGGCACAAGATATATGTAGCACAAGTGATAGCAAGATATATGTACTTCAAGCACGATGGCTATCACAAGGAAAGAGAGCTCGGGTATAGAAATAACCGAGGCACGCGGAGACGAGCATGTATTCCCGTGTTCCCTTCCTTTGCAAAAAGGTACGTCACGTTTGGAGGAGTGGAGGTCCCACGAAGGATTCCCCGCGCCACGAAGGCTCACCCTATTCTCCGAACCACACCCACGAAGGATAATGACCCTTTCCTTATGGTTAGCTTTTCCTCCGCTCCGGAGATGGCAAGCTCCACAACCACTTCACAAGCTTCACGAAGGAGAAGCCCGGTCCCCTTCACAATCTTCCACGAAGAGATCACTGGGGCACCAACCAAGCCAACTAGGAGGTCTCCCTCCAAGAGTAACAAGTTCACGGTCTCTCACTCGAACTAATCGTGTTGGAGAGCTCAACACTATGCAATGACGCAAAGCAAGAACACTAGAGGTGTTCAAGTCCTTCACACTCAAATCCCACCCAAACAACAAATGCTAGGATGAGATTGGAGAGGAAGAACAATGGGGAAAGTCAACAAAAGACCCCAAGATCTAGATCCCAAGAGTTCCCCTCACTTAGAGGAGAAATGGATTGGTGGAAGTGTAGATCTAGATCTCCTCTCTTAGATCCCTCAAGAATGAGCAAGAATCATGGGGGGAGACAAGAGAGAGAGCAAATTCTTCAAATGCAACAATGGAGGAGAGAGAATGGGAAGAACTAACTTGCTCAAGGTGGAAGAAGGGCTATTTATAGCATGGGAGCAAATAAAACTGTTGGGGGAAAAAGACAGAGAAAATCGCAGGAAAAACGGGCAGAAAACTGGCCAGAAAAGTGGCCCAGCCGGCTGCCAGGCCGGCCGACCGGTTTGGGCGCTGAGGAGGCTGGTGGCCCGTCCGGTCGGGCCGGCCCAAAGAACCGAGCGGGCGGCGCACGCGCACAGGCGGCAGATAGGCGTGGGGGCGCGCGGGGGAGCTGGCCGCGCCAGGTGGGCCGCGCGGGGCGGAGCGGAGAAGGCCCAGCCCGGCCAGGAGGCCGGTCAGGCCGGGCGGGGGTGCCGGGTGGGCCGGCGGCTGCCGGGCCCGGGGCCGGACAAGACCGGGGCCGCCTCGAATGGCGCCCGGCCGGCGTCAGCGCCCAGGCCGGTTTCGGCCGGGTGGGCCGGCGTGTGGGCCGGTCAGGCCGGTCGGCCGGCCGGCACCCCCCCTTTCTTTTTCTTTTCTTTTTATTCCTTTCTCCTTTTTCCCTTTTCATTAATAGAAAATGCTCCCGGACTCCGATTCGAATGAAACCAATTTTGTTGGAAAAATAACGACGAATAGAACCCTCACAGAACATTTTAGATGATTTTAGAGAGGGAGTCTCCCACCGTCAAGAAATGGTGAAGACGTCCAAACTCGAAAACGCAATAGAAGATGCATGCGGATTCCGTTTTCGATGAACTTGGGCTTGTTGTAAAGCTAGCAACAAGCTCAAGAACCTCACACAGAGAAACACCAAGAAGCAATAAGGATATGCAAAGTATGCAAAGGATTGAGCTCGCTAAGACGATGTGATCAAGTTACCCAACCAAAAGCCCCTCTTAGTAGTGCGGCTATTTATCCTATAATCCGGTCTCCCGTCAACCACCTTGAGACCGGTAAAAGGGAAACCTATCAAGGTCATACCTTTGCCTTGCGCATCCCGCTTGATCTTGATGATAACTCTTCAAGCTTCACTCAAGCCGGAATGCCTCACTTGATCAATGTTGCTTCGTGAAGACTCACAAATGCTCCCCCATACACTATGATGGGAAAGCCCAATTGATGCACATCTTCACATGTCCATTATCACCAAATGAACGGCAAGCTTCAAGCATGTGATCCACTTGAGATGCTCATCTTGAACTTTCCCAACTCAACCTTGTATCTTCACATACTCACTTAAGATAGAGCATAGCTAATATTGAGTTCCACATAGGAGCTCCATCTTCATTTCTTCTTCTTGATCATATCACATATATATCTTCAAGCTGATGATCTTAATGCCAATACACAAGATGTATCTTTATTTACATGGCATCCATACTTGAATCCAACATATGGAATACAAGTAGAACCTATGGAATATTCCTTTATATAAACTTCAATGAAAACATTAGTCCATAGGGGTTGTCATTAATTACCAAAACCACACATAGGGGCAATGTACCCTTAGACTTATCCTTGGCATCATCCGAGCATCGGTCTGGAACCCGCCGTCGTGCATCCTTCCAATTCTCTAACCGCCGCGTCCATGCACGGACAGCCCGGGTGCCGCGATGAGATCGTGAATGTTGCTCCTCCATGGAGACAACATTGCTAGAGAAAGAAGTAAATTATTGTGGTGTAATTACTAACTAGTGAGGGTTTCATGAAATTCGTTGGGTTCAAATGAACCCAACACTTCTATACCAGCTCCGCCACTGTCGTTGGAGATCATCTCGTCATCCTCGTCGTCAGAGAGAACGACGACTTTGTCGTCAGCTTCGACCATTATCACGTCGCCATCATCGTCGGAGAGATCGATGACTTGTTGGTATTGGTCGTCCATGTCGTCAGAGATGACGATCGGGTTGTCAGAGAAGGCACGAGGATTAAAGAGTGGGAGGGTGGGAGCCATAGCTGCGGCAAGTGGTGGTGGTAGAGCATCGGGCCTCTTCTATTTATATGCTAGAGGAGGCGCTGGAGCAATTTAGCGCTGCTAATTGGATTGGCGGGAAGGGTAGATCAAGGTTGGCGCCAAACCGTGAAAACTTGAACCGACTGGACCAAATCCTGCATTAATACAAATTTTCAGCTCGCCCGATACAATCGGGTAAATCGAATTCTATACCATAACAAGCACGATGCATGTATCCTTTCCACAAATTACATGTGTGTTCACAAAAAAAATGATTCCATGTACATATAGATTCGCCTGATTGGTTTCCATCAATTTTCGTTGGGCAAGAGATCACGCTGCAATAGTTAGATTAATATAAAGGTGGAAAGAAATCAACTAAATAATCTGATTAGTTAGTTATCATCGTAAAAGAAGAGAAGGAAATAATAGTCAGTCTAATATATAGATGGTATGAAATCAGCGTAACAGATTGCCAGATTAGTTAGCATATACCCATACTAGCAAGGATAGGAGCGGCGGCACGCCGCGCTGGCCTAGAGTTAAAGAATAAGGGATGCTTTAAATCATGTTAAATCAGTGGATGATAAGACATGCGGTAAAACGGAATCCAAGGCATTGAACCGACCATCTTATTTCCACAAACACCACGTCGCGCCCTTTGGTTGATTTTGATGTCTACAGAACATGTGTATCTTTGATGGTAATAGGTCTAAAAATACCTCTAACTTCTTGGTATGTTGATATATCTTTACTATTAAATGGGAGTTGGTCGTTCGACACTCAACGCGTTTGATGGTCGTCATTGAAGGCATCACATTCGTCCAATTTTTACCTCACCTCCCCGCTCAATATCTAACCATCCATCTCCCTGTTTGACTTGTGACAGCACCCACCGTCCCACCCCGATCATTAACTCTCAATCAAATCAAATACTGATGTCTTTCCTAAAGCTCTCAAATTAAATCTTTTATTTCCTTGATTGATATCGATTCTAGAAAACAGCGAGTAAGGCCTCAGATCGCCAATGATGACGCCACATCTCCCACCTCCCAGATCCCGGGTCAGCGGGTCTTTGATATTCGTATGATCAACAACGTCCTGCACCAATGCAGCCGGCAACAAAGCCGAGCCCGCGTGAGACAACAGCTCGACGGGTCAGGGTCGCCGGGACAGAAGGCAGCAGCTCGACGTCGACGTTGCCGGATCGACTTGGTCGTCCCAATTCTTGACTGACGTCGCCAACCAGCCGCTTTTTAGACTGATTGAAGCTGTTGAGTTGACTGGACCATATTAGGTATTGCATCGCCAATCATCTTCTCTTAAACAAATCGGTTGCGCCGTTCATGATTTCATGGGGGAGTGTTCATTATCCCGTGCATGGACTGGGGATAGCAGCAGCCGACCCCTTTCCTTGTCCGTATCTTCAATTTTGGCAGCTATTTCCTATGTATTTGCTGTCCTGGACGATTTTCACGTTTTCTCTGCCTGCTGCACAGCTCGAGGGTGTTGGGAACCCATGCTTTGGGCCTGAAAGGGATGTTTGATTAACTCTGTTTACTCATGTTTGCTAAAAATTCCGATTCCGCTATTAGACCACCAGATTGTGCAGGTTGTCCTACTTTAAATTCCTGTTAGTTTTGCCCTCGATTTGGATCATGTTTGGAGCTTTCAGGTTTAGTATGCTGCTACAAGAAATCGGAAGGCATCTTAGCTTTGGGTTGTACGTGTGTAAATTAACTATTTCATTCATCTTAGCTCTAAATTTTCAGTTTGTTTTGTCAGATGTAGAAATACCTTTCCGCGCGGATTATATCCGGTGCTAATACATGCTACTGTAGTGATTTTATCAAACAAACAATATTCTTCCATTATGTGAAATATTTTTTCTGCAAGATTGATGCTTTCACACATATATATCTGGTTTGCATCGCAACACATATATATACTTCCTTCTAAATGCATGTTTAACTTCCATTTTTTACTCTATCTAAATATCAGGGAAAGACTTAGGTAGGATCAGATCTTAGATAGGATCTATGAGATTAATTTTTTGCAAAGACAAAATATGTTCAAAAATTCTAAAAAAAAATGAGAACACACATCTATGTTACATATGCAGTGCCAAAAATTTGCAACTTCAAATTCGATATACACTCAGAGAGACAAAAAAGATAAATCTGGGTGTGAATAGTGTGAAATACTATTCAACCAGATCTGACACTATTCACAACAGAATTTGTCTTTTTTGTTTCTCCAAGTGTAGATTAGATTTTGAGCTGAAATTTTTTGGAGTTGTAGATACAACCTATATTCATGTTGCTAATTATTTTCAGATTTTTTCGCATAGCCAAAGTATGATTTCTCTAAGTTGATCCTACGATCCTACCTAATGGGGAGATCCTATACAAGTCTCTCCCTAAATATCAGATGTTTTCCTTATATCAATTTATTGACCAGCTGTGATACTGTAGCATGCTAGAGTGCTGCAAGATAGGCCGCTGATGAGGTTTGAAGAGGTACTCGAGACCTTGTGAAGGGATATTTACATCAAGGAGGTGAAGTAAGTAAACAAGATGTATATCCTGTCATGCTTTCCTCGATCAGACTCATGGGGTAAAGATGCTCTCACAGAGGTAGAGATCAAGCATTGAAATGTCCTTGTACTTATTGCACACATGATCTGACTCGGTTTAGCAAACATCATTATTTGTCAATTCAGAAAAGATACACATTGACCTCCATTTAGTCTCTATGTGGTGTTCATTGTTGCATAAATGGATTCCAAGACGAATAATACTGATTATCTAATCAAGTATGCAGTCCAAGTATGCAGTACATGCAGATAGAAATTCTCGCTAATTAAGAGAACAAAAGAATGTAGGTGGTAGTTTTGGCTCAACGTGTAAGGACCTACAAATACTATTCATGGTATTGCAAAGTTCTTTTCTATCTGTTGATTTCTTAGTAAGTATCAAACTTGCCATTTGTCTGTTTAGATGGTTCCGATGGTGAAAAAAGGTGAATAAATTGTGTTGTGTTACTCCTTTCTGTGGGTTATTTTAATCCCAAGTTAGGAAGTTTCTTATGATTCGAAATCCTGGATTTTCTGCTATTCTTAAAAGAAGGAAATATGAGAGAAAAAGAGCCCTCTTTTAGGGCCAATGAACATTGCAAAATTATTTTACAAAATTACTAGCTCAATGCGGGAGTGGAATTCACCACGATTAATGTTGGCAAAACAAGGATTGGGATGTTGCGTTTTCTCCAAAGTCATGGGCTACGAGAACGAGTATGGCGATTTACTTGACTCGGAGAGAACACTGACACACAGTTGCGAGTGGCATATTAGAATGGGGTGGCTATGGAGTACAATGGTGTCACTCTTAGGAAAAAGGGTTAGTTGGATAGAAGTCAAAGGAGAGAGATGAGAAATATCTGTAGTTTGAGTAACTCAAATTGGAAGCTCTTCCCCTCTGTTCGATGGAGTTGCTGTTAAAATGTTAGAAGATTTATGTGTTATGTTCACATGTGCGGCAGGAAGAAATGTGGTGGAAGTCATCACTTCGAGCCTGGTTATCCATATCATGGCGACATCTTCCTGTATGCAAGGTAAGAGAATTAAATGCTATCAAGATCATATTGGTGGTTAGCATTTTGAGTGCATTTCCTTATAGAAAATTATGGAGTGTAGTTTCTTATAGAGAAATAGAGAATTATGCAGTGGAGAGCTTTGGATACTTAATTACTCATGTTGTTGGCTGGGTATTAGTAGTAACATGCCAGATCTCTAAGGTGCGAAGGAGGGTGCTAATGCTTGTGCAAGTTCGTTTCATTTTAGATTATAGATTGGAAGTTTTCTTTCCTAATGCTTTCACAAAATCTATTTCTTTTACACAGCATAATTGTAGTTGCTTCTAGCGCAATTGGTACCAGATTGTCCCAGCTCATATATTTTAATTTATGTAGTGCGATACCTACATATTCGAAGCACGGTGTTGCCAAAAATATATTTAGTCTTCTTGTTACATCTAAACACTGTCACATTATTTTTTTCTTCCTTACCTTTTTATTCGCTTTGTAGCCTTGCTACAACTACAAGAATCGCCTTGTTTTCTCCACGGTTTTCCTTATAATATGCAAAGGCACACGTTTTGGTGTGTGTTCAAAGTGTGTGTTCGAGAGAATAAACACTGACAATATTTGTAAAATTATGACAGTGAAAATATAATATTTGGTCACACTTTTCTGCCTAGGCATGTTGTCGTGATTGTTCCAGCTTTTAGTTTGGATTTATTGTTTTCTTGTGATAGAGCAAAAATTACAAGGAAACCTTTACCAGTAGAGGTGGTGACCATTTGTGAAGATCCTTGTGCGCTCATTCATACTTATTAAGTCCAATCTACCCCTATATTGTTCGTATTGTGAAAGATATCTCAGAATAGAGCACAAGGTTAACTGTGCATTATGCCATATGTTTGTACACTTTCTGATATCACTTATTCTCAAATATTTCAGGAGAACCTATCTGCGCATTTTCCATTTCCTACAAGTTCGTTGGTTGAAGCTCTATTTTGCAGTTTTAGGAGCACCTCAATTTAAGTATGTGCTGGATAGGGGCATAGATATTTCAGCAGTACAACGCTCCATCAGAGAATATTGAATGGGCATTATGAAGATCAAGTCAGTCAAGGCCTCCATCGGAGAAAATTGAATGGACACTATAAAGATCAAGTCAGTCGAGGCTTTCTTCACTGCCTTCATATTTGACTTTCGGGTAACTGATTGCTCTCCCTGATTGTATAGTGCAAT
Source organism: Lolium perenne (assembly GCF_019359855.2). Taxonomy (NCBI): domain Eukaryota; kingdom Viridiplantae; phylum Streptophyta; class Magnoliopsida; order Poales; family Poaceae; genus Lolium; species Lolium perenne. The sequence goes on along the minus strand of NC_067246.2, from coordinate 176,629,025 downwards.
TTATATTATCGATTCTTTTGTGTAAAACTTTTTTAGATTGATTGCAAATTGATATAAGACATTCATGGTCACTGTGTTTTTTGTTCTTCTAATACTATGTGTCTAATTTTGTGTTTGCATGTACGATATATTTTCCCAATAAAACCATTGAACAACCGTGGCAACGCACGGGCATTCAACTAGTGTTGATAGTAAACCAGTATGTATCTTGGAGCATACATCACATTGCTAATTGTAAAACTTATAAAATCAATGCTAATTTGGTCTACAAATATTTCTCCTATTTGATTGAAATATATCTTGAGTTTGACCTGGCTATTGCCTTTTTCTTTATATGTGTTCCGCTGCAGGTAGTGAATGGATAGTAAGCTGCAACTTAAACTGTAATTCTATTACTCCTCAAATTCATATTAATTGACCCTAATATGGATGTATTTTAGTACTTTATTACTCAATATGATTTGTTTACAGAGAAAACACCAGGCAAACGGGAGCGGTGTTTTGAAACATGGGTGCATATGCTCCTTATATTTTGAAATGCATCTTACATACATTTTAAATTTCAAAAAAAATGAAACTAAAAGTTCGCACGTACATCTTCACGTCCTACATGCTCACAAAGTCGTTACATAAAAAAAATCAACTTATCATGTGACGTGTGTAAAAAAGACAAAATTCAGTGCTAAAATAATGTTTTTCACAAGATAAATTTTCTCTTTTTTATATAGACCACACAAAATATTGGTTTTTCGTGAAACTTGACGAAGGCACATATATTATGGAGATGTACATGTAGAATTTTTTCCAAATTTTTCGGCATTTCGAAATATAATTTATTGGTAGAGGGAACATACACACCCGGGAGCCGAATTGAATTTCCGCAGGCAAACTCCATAATATAAATATCAAATAAGCTACTGAACTAAGTAAGCACAAACTATTAGCAGCTGTGGATATGTCATGGCATGCCACAACCAGATAAAACTACCCATGAGCAGCAGGTCAACAGTTAGCCTACACTGGTAGAAAAATGGCCTTCCGTCCAGCCCCATTAGTCACCAAAATATAGGAACCGCGACTAATGGGGTCTTTAGTCGCGGTTCGGGTGGCGAACCGCGACTAAAGAGCTGGGCCCAGCGCGCTCGCTGGTCAGCTGGTGGACGGGAGGGGCTTTAGTCGCGGTTGGCCAGGCCAACCGCGACTAAAGGTCCTCAGGCCTGGTCCGAGGGCCTTTAGTCGCGGTTGGCCAGGCCAACCGGGACTAAAGGCCCATCCCTATAAAAGGGCCTCAGCTCACAGCACTTAGCCATTTGGTGCCACTTCTCTTCACAAGCTTCACAAGGGGGTGTAGGTTTGCTTTTGGTTCCTCTTATGCACACAAGGTGTTTGATAAAATGCCCCAAGAGCATGAAACAAACATGATATGAAGTGTTGGAGCCACACTTGAGCTTCCTCATTTATTTTTTCCTCCTCGATCGCGGTTAGCAACTTGAACCTTTCATGCATGTGTGTCATTGATAAAATATGCATGTGTGTAGTTCATTGTTTAATTTCTATTGTTTATAGCTAGTTAGTTTAACAAATGCATGATGGTTAATTATATATTTTATATTATAATAATGCAGATGAATCGGCAATGGATGTACGGTAACCGACTCTCCAGCGAGTTCACTACGGGTTTGAAAGATTTCCTCGTGGTGGCTAATGCGAACAAGCAGAAGGGTTTTGTTATCTGTCCATGTGTTGACTGTAAGAATCACAAGGGTTACTCTTCCTCAAAAGAAGTTCACCTGCACCTGCTTCGGCACGGTTTCATGCCAAGCTATAATTGTTGGACCAAGCATGGAGAAAGAGGGCTTATAATGGAAGAAGATGAAGAAGGGGATGATTTCATCGATGAAATCTATCTTGCTCATTTCGGTGATACTTTCATGGAGGATGCTGAAGGTGAAGGGGAAGGTGAAGGGGAAGGTGAAGAAGAGGCACGTGATGAGCCCGTTGATGATCTTGGTCGGACCATTGCTGATGCACGGAGAAGCTGCGAAACTGAAAAGGAGAGGGAGAATTTGGATCGCATGTTAGAGGATCACAGAAAGTCGCTGTACCCCGGATGCGATAATGGTCTGAAAAAGCTGGGTTGCACACTGGATTTGCTGAAATGGAAGGCACATGCAGGTGTAGCTGACTCGGCATTTGAAAACTTGCTGAAAATGTTGAAGAATATGTTTCCAAAGAATAACGAGTTGCCCGCCAGTACGTACGAAGCAAAGAAGGTTGTCTGCCCTCTAGTTTTAGAGGTTCTGAAGATACATGCATGCATCAACGACTGCATCCTCTACCGCGGTGAATACGAGAATTTGAATGAATGCCCGGTATGCACCGCATTGCGTTATAAGATCAGAGGCGATGACCCTGGTGACGATGTTGAGGGCGAGAAACCCAGGAAGAGGGTTCCCACCAAGGTGATGTGGTATGCTCCTATAATACCACGGTTGAAACGTCTGTTCAGGAACAAAGAGCATGCCAAGTTGTTGCGATGGCACAAAGAGGACCGTAAGTCGGACGGGGAGTTGAGACACCCCGCAGATGGAACGCAATGGAGAAAGATCGACAGAGAGTTCAAAGATTTTGCAGCTGACGCAAGGAACATAAGATTTGGTCTAAGTACAGATGGCATGAATCCTTTTGGCGAGCAGAGCTCCAGCCATAGCACCTGGCCCGTGACTATGCATCTACAACCTTCCTCCTTGGTTGTGCATGAAGCGGAAGTTCATTATGATGCCAGTGCTCATCCAAGGTCCGAAGCAACCCGGCAACGACATCGATGTGTACCTAAGGCCATTAGTTGATGAACTTTTACAGCTGTGGGGCAGACCTGTTGTCCGTGTGTGGGATGAGCACAAAGAAGAGGAATTTGACCTACGAGTGTTGCTTTTCGTAACCATCAACGATTGGCCTGCTCTTAGTAACCTTTCGGGACTGTCAAATAAGGGATACAATGCATGCACGCACTGCTTACATGAGACTGAAAGTGTACATTTGCCAAATTGTAAGAAGAACGTGTACCTTGGGCATCGTCGATTTCTTCCGAAAATTCATCCAGTAAGAAAGAAAGGCAAGCATTACAACGGCAAGGCAGATCACCGGCCGAAGCCTGCGGAATGCACTGGTGCTGAGGTATTTGATATGGTCAAGGATTTGAAAGTCATCTTTGGAAAGGGTCCTGGCGGACAATCAGTTCCGAAGGGAGCTGACGGGCACGCAGCCATGTGGAAGAAGAAATCTATATTCTGGGAGCTAGAATATTGGAAAGTCCTAGATGTCCGCTCTGCAATCGACGTGATGCACGTTACGAAGAATATTTGCGTGAACCTCCTAAGCTTCTTGGGCGTGTATGGGAAGACAAATGATACAAAGGAAGCACGGCAGGACCAGCAACTTTTGAAAGACCCTGATGACCGGCATCCGGAATGGTTTCAAGGTCGTGCCAGCTACGCTCTGACCAAAGAAGAGAAGGTCATCTTTTTTGAATGCCTAAGCAGTATGAAGGTCCCGTCTGGATTCTCGTCCAATATAAAGGGAATAATAAACATGGCGGAGAAAAAGTTCCAAAACCTGAAGTCTCACGACTGCCATGTGATTATGACGCAATTGCTTCCGATTGCTTTGAGGGGGCTCCTGCCGGAAAATGTTCGAGTAGCCATTGTGAAGCTATGTGCATTCCTCAATGCAATCTCTCAGAAGGTAATCAATCCAGAAGTTCTACCACGGTTACGTAATCGATGTGGTCCAATGTCTTGTCAGTTTCGAGTTGGTGTTCCCGCCATCCTTCTTCAATATTATGACGCACCTCCTGGTTCACCTAGTCGAAGAGATTTCCATTCTCGGTCCTGTATTTCTACACAATATGTTCCCCTTCGAGAGGTTCATGGGAGTATTAAAGAAATATGTTCGTAACCGTGCTAGGCCAGAAGGAAGCATCGCCAAGGGCTATGGAAATGAGGAGGTAATTGAGTTTTGTGTTGACTTTGTTCCTGACCTTAAGCCGATTGGTCTTCCTCGATCGCGGCACGAGGGGAGACTAAGTGGAAAAGGCACGATCGGAAGGAAATCAACGATATGTATGGACGGCCATTCTCTCGATCAAGCACACCACACGCTTCGACCAATTCCAGCTTGGTGGCTCCGTACTTTGAGAAACACAAGAATATTTTACGCTCGGACAACCCGGGGATGCCTGAATCCTGGATTAGGAAGGCCCACATGGAGACTTTCGGCAGTTGGTTGAGAAAACATTTAATGAATGACGATCATGTTGTAGATCAGCTGTACATGTTGGCCAAGACACCATCTTCGACTATACCGACTTTCTAAGGGTACGAGATAAATGGGAATACATTTTACACGATCGCCCAAGATAAAAAGAGTACCAACCAAAACAGTGGTGTCCGCTTTGATGCAGCAACCGAGAATGGGCAAAAGGTCACATATTATGGTTACATAGAGGAGATATGGGAACTTGACTATGGACCCTCCTTTAAGGTCCCTTTGTTCCGGGGCAAATGGTTCAAGCTAACAGGAGGTGGGGTAAAGGTGGACCAGCAATACGGAATGACAATGGTGGATTTCAACAATCTTGGTTACCTTGACGAACCATTCGTCCTAGCGAAAGATGTCGCTCAGGTTTTCTATGTCAAGGACATGAGTAGCAAACCGAGGAAACGGAAAGATAAGAAAACGATCAGTACATCATGCGATGATCCAAAGCGCCACATTGTTCTTTCAGGGAAAAGAAACATCGTGGGAGTGGAGGACAAGACAGACATGTCAGAAGATTATAATATGTTTGCTGAAATTCCGCCCTTCAAAGTGAACACCGACCCAAGCATTAAGTTAAATGATGAGGATGCTCCATGGATACGGCACAATCGTAAGCAAGCAGGGACACAAGGGAAGAAATGATGTGTAATAATTTATTGTACCAAACTTTGTTGAATGGATCATGTGAATTATATTACCCGTGATGTGTTTGGTGTCCATTTTCGAATGATTCGAGATACCACTGATGATACATGAAATTTGGAGTGATTTAGTCATACTCCTGCCTAGGCGTATAATATGCATACTCGTAGTCTTCATAGCCGCCGCCGTTGTACTGGTAGTCGTCGCCTTCTAAGTTGCCGCCATCGTCGTCGCTGCTTGTCGTCAGGCGGCGGCGCTCGTGGCTCGGGCGAGGGTAGCACGGGCGGGGGATATCGTCGGCCGTGATGTAGTCCATGATGCTCTGCAGTCCGGCCGTACCACCATAGCCGACGGCCGGCCTCGTAGAAGTTCCCCGGGAGGCGGACCGTCCTCCTCATACAGCGAGCGCCCTCTCACGCCGATTGATGAAGAAGGTGTCCCAAGTATGCTGGTTATCGGGATGCCAGCGGGGATTCATCCGCTGCTCCGGCGTGAGGTCGAGGTAGTAGTGGTTCGTGATGGCCGCCCGGCGCGCAGTACCCTGAGGGACGGGAGGGACCGGCACGCCGCCGGCGCTTAGGCTCCAGCCGGCGGGAACGCGGTAGCCCAGTGGGCAAGGGTAGTTCGAGGTGCAAAGCTCCTCCACCTGCTGGTAGGTTAGAGTGGGTGCGGTGGAAGCCATGAGAGAGTGATGAGAGATTGTAGAGATATGATAATGCTGGCCAAGCCGGGCTACATATATGTAGTGACAAATGGCGGGAAAAATGGGAGCGGGAAGACAGGAGGCGGGAAGAAAGTGGCGGGAAGAAAGTGGCGGGAAGAAAGTGGCGGGAAGAAAGAGGCGGGACGAAAGAGGCGGGAAAGAATCAAGCGGGAAGACAACAGCCGGGAGAACTTATGGGAAGACAGAGGTGGCCTGAAGAAGCTGTGGGAAGCGGAAGCGGGGAAGACAGATGAGGGAAGAAATTGGTTTTTCTGATTTTTTGATATATTATTTGTATTTTTAACATTTTGAATTGAATTAGGTTTATTTTTCTGATTTTTTTGTTATACTATTTGTATTTTTAACATTTTGAATTGAATTAGTTTTATTTTTCTGATTTTTTTGATATATTATTTGTATTTTTAACATTTTGAATTGAATTAGTTTTACTTTTCTTAATTTTTTGATATACTATTTATATTTTTAACATTTTGAATTGAATTAGTTTTATTTTTCTGATTTTTTGATATATTATTTGTATTTTTAACATTTTGAATTGAATTAGTTTTACTTTTCTTAATTTTTTGATATACTATTTGTATTTTTAACATTTTGAATTGAATAAGTTTTATTTTTCTGAATTTTTTGATATATTATTTGTATTTTTAACATTTTGAATTGAATTAGTTTTATTTTTCTGAATTTTTTGATATATTATTTGTATTTTATGATTTTGAAATGAATTAGTTTTATTTTTCTGAATTTATTGATATATTATATGTATTTTAGACATTTTGAATTGAATTAGTTTTATTTTTCTGAATTTTTTGATATATTATTTGTATTTTATGATTTTGAAATGAATTAGTTTTATTTTTCTGAGTTTTTCTGTATTTTTAACATTTTGAAAAACAAAAAGTAATTTGAAAAATACCTTTAGACGCGGTTGGCCTCGCCAACCGCGACTAAAAGGTCTCAGGCGCTGTGAGAACGAAAAACCGCGAAAAAGCCTTTCGTCGCGGTTGGTCTGGCCAACCGCGACTAAAGGGTACCCTTTAGTCGCGGGTCTCCTCCCCAACCGCGACTAAAGGGGGGGCTATAAATACTTTGGCCCGAACCGTCGCCTCCACATCGTCTTCTTCGCCTCCACATCGTCGCCTCCGTCTCTCTGCCGAGCCTCGCCGCACTCGCCGCAGACGCACCTCGCCGCGCCTCGCCGTCGCCGCAGACGCCGTCGCCGCCGCCCTCTCGTCGCGCCGTCCCGTACGTCGCCGCCCCGCCCCACACGTACCGTACTATCGCGCGCGCGCGGCGCTGGCCCGTACACGCGCGCGTCGCCGGCCCCTCGTCGTCACCGGCGCCGCCGCCGCTCGCAGAGAAAGAGAGGAGAGGGGCAGGCTCTGCTTGCCCCGGCGCCGCTCTGCTCGCGTGAGAGAGAGAGGCCAGCGGCCGCCGCGTGTGGCTGCGCGGTGTGCATGAGAGAGAGAGAGAGAGGGGAGGAGCAGATCGAGCCTCTGCCCCTGCCTTTTTTTTTTGTTTGTTTTTTAGTTTTTGTTCTTGTTAATTTTGAAATTAAAAATAACTAAAATTTGAGTTTAAAGTTTGTGTAAAAGAAGAACTACAATTTGACTTAAAAAAACAAATAATTGAGACTTAAAATTTTGTCTCAAAAAGAACTACAATTTGACTTAAAAAAGATTGTGTAAAAAAGAACTAAAATTTGACATAAAAAAAACTTAAAATTGACTTAAAATTTTTGTCTCAAAAAAGAACTAAAATTTGACTTAAAAAAACTAAAAATTGACTAAAAAAACCACCGTACGTGCTCGACACGCGGACCCGCCGTGCTCATCGACTTTTCGTCCCCGTACCGTCGTCCTTCCCCACCGGCGCCGGCGCCGCCGCGCGCGCGCCACACAGACAAGGGGAGAGGGAGGCCGGCGACAGGCCGGGGGCGCGCGCGCCACACACGCACACATGCAGTAGCTAGGGTGGCACCCACCGGCGCCCCGGACCCTCCAATCTCTCCCGGCGCACACACGCGCTCTTCCGCGACACCCTATCCCACCCCTTCCAGCTCGCCCCCTCCTTTTGGCACCGCCCTTTCGCCACCGCCACCGCCCCCTTCTTCACTTAATTAATTTATTTTTACTACATGTTTTCAGGACTGACATATGGCGGAGGATAGAGCTGACCCGATTATGGCCAGCTATGATCCGGATGCTGAAGACCATATGTTCGGCATCATAAATGGCGATATTCTATATGTGCCGACCGAATAATAAGAAGATGATATCTCTTCTTATCTGAACATTGATGGTGAAGATGAAGGCCGTCAGCAAGATGATGCCGAACAAACGTCGATAAACGACGATCTTCAATTGGAAGTAGCAACCACCTCCGGCGCCGAGGTATATATATACATTGAGCCTCTGGTGATACAAACTAACCGATTTGAATAAATATGTGTGTACTAACGCGCGCGACACTCTTTCTTATTTTATCCCTCGGCTGGATCGTCGAAACAATCGAGTACGTCGTCAAAGCGTGGCGCAACCAAGACGATGAAACAAGGAGAAACATGCACCATCGAGGTTGTCGACAGTGCAACCGGCAGGCCGCTGGAGCCCCGCAAGAACGCCACCAAGTTTATCAACCAATGCGGAGCCGTTGTTAGAGACAACGTCTCGATCACCGTCCAGGAGTGGAATGATCCAAAGAAGGCACGAATTGGTTCCACTTTTGTCGATAAGAGAACAAAAAAAGATTGCTTCAAAAAGCTTATGGAACATTTCGTTCTACCTCCGGAATACAACAAATTCGATGAGGAGGGTAACAAGATTGAGGAAAACAAGGAGAGGAGGAGGCTAGTCAAACAGTTCGCTCTTCATAAGATGGCCGACGCATTCAAGAAATTCAAGCAAAATCTAGCCCATGACTTTGTCAAGGAGAACAAGACTCCAGATTTCAAAGGACAATATGAGAAACTGAAACATGATTGGCCAGAATTTGTGAAGCAAAAGAAATCGGAGCAGTTCATTCAAATATCGAAAAAAATAAGGAAAATGTGGCTAAGAAGGAGTACAATCATATTATGGGGCCAGGAGGGTATCGCCTTTGGGAGCCTAGGTGGGAGAAGATGGAGAACGAGCTGAGGGCGCGAGGAATCCGTCCAGGTACGGAGGGATGGGACCCAAGGGCCAAAAGCTGGTGGTACGGGCATGGGGGAACGCTGAACCCGGAGACAGGGGAGTGTGTTTACCGGGGCAAAATAATTAAACCCACCCAAGCCCTTATTGACGCAATGAGGGATGCTCAAGAGGGGAAGATCAAGTTCAACCGAGAGAACGACGCGCTGACAAAAGCCCTCGGGAATCCTGAACACGGAGGACGTGTACGAGGCATGGGGCACATTCCGTGGAAAATAGGGTTCTCCCAGAACGATGACCCGTACGGTTACAGAAGCCATAAGAGAAAGATGGATCGAGAAGCAGATGTTGTGGCGCGGTTGGCATCGGAAATGGATGTGATGAAGAAAACCGTGAGTGTACTAGTAGCCGAAAGAGATGCAGCTCGGGCGCAGCATGAAGATCATCCATTGGATCTCGGAAGCCAGCAGTGGAGAAGCAGCATGGCTTCTACGGAGGCCCCACCGGCTGGTGCACCGACGATCGAAATTACTGCACCGGAGCCTCCGGCGATGGAAATTACTGCACCGGAGCCTCCTCGCTACACCGTGGACGATGTAAAGGAGATGAAAGAATGTCATCTGTATTATCCAATGGGGAACATGTCCATGAAGGTAGCCATCGGCACTGCTTTACCATGTGAACCTGGAGCACTCCACCACAACAAGCCCATTCAAGATGGCTATGCTCGTGTCACGGTGGAGGACATAGTCCAAGGGTTTGAGGACCTGGAGATTGACATTGCTACACCTGAAGGGGCGAGAAGACTTGGAGATGTCAAGCGCCATATCATTCTATGGCAAAAGAAGTTTATCAAGTTTCCAGGTGAGGCGCCAAGAATGCCAACAAGTCCACCCCCCTACGGTGGTGGTGGTGGTGGTGGTGCTTCACCTACACCTCCTTCACGTCAGCCGACGCCGCCCCCCAATTCACCTCCGGCGGGTAAGCAGCCGCCGCCCCCTAGTCCGCCCCGGGCAGGTAAGCAGACGCCGCCCCCCAATCCACCTCCGGCGAAGAAGCAGAAGCAGCAGTCCTGGAGTATTAACCCGGACCCTTATGTACCTAAGATAACAAAGGTACCGGAGCCATCACTGAAGCCTCTCCCCACGAGGCCTTGGGAACGTAGTGCCGAGGAAGTCGACGCGGCCGCGACTGCTGATTATGAGAAATGGAAGGCGGACTGCAAGAAGAAAAGAGAGCCCGAGCCCAAGCCAGTATTTTTTGATGGGCAAAAGAAGTGGGCTAAGTCATTTTTGAACACACCGTCCCAAGCCGCGAAGAATCTGCCTGACGACTATGCACGTGAACTTCGTAAGCAGGCACTCATGTTCAAGGAGAAGAAAGAGGAGGCCAAGAAAGCGGAATTAGAAAGTAAAAAAAGCGGGAAACGAGTTGCCCAGCTCGGGGAACAAAGTAAATAATCGATTGCCGCGCTTATAGTGACAGCCGCCGGTCCGGATGCCCCCGATATCATAGAAGCTGCGGCAGCACAGGGATTGACTGTAACGAGTGCCAGAGAACAAGCGGCCAACTTAGGTATGACTCTTCGTGAACTGTTAGGCCTTGATGAGGCGCCAATGAAGGAGGTAGTAATTACATATGTGAAGAATGGGCCTCTCGTCGAGCCTGCGCAGGAAGAGGATCTACCTCCACAAATGACAAGTCTGCTGAAATGGTACAAGGGTTACATAAAAAATAAAAATGCCAAACAATATATTTATGCGGAAGTTAGACATGAGCATCACTTCAAACATTACTATGTAAAAATTCATCTGAGTGAATTGTTCCAGCTTTTCAATCTGCGCGAGCTCGATAAATCTGTCATCAGTTGCTACGTTCTGCAAGTGATTTATTTCTACCCCATCTCGTTCATATTGCATGCACTATATATATATGTCCTAACTATATTGTTGTGTCCACTATTATACATGCAGAATGAAGATTAAGGAATGCAAAGTAAGGAACATCCATGATGTTGGGTTCATTGACCCACACATCGTTAATGGATATGTGTTAGAGCATCACCCCGCCGACGTGGAGGCAGACCTGTGGCAGTTTCTTACAAAGCAGGAACTCAAAAGTGATATTCTATTTCCTTACCATTTTGGGTGAGTGTTTCTGTCTTGAGCACATTCTCTTTTGTTTACTCCATGCATGGTATGTGGCCGGCTAATCGATGAGTTATGCATGACGTACTGTGCATGTATCGTGTCTGCAGGTTCAACTGGATTCTGCTAGTAATTAAAGTTGACACCTCCACAGTTCTCGTCCACGACTCTCTGACTCTGGATTCAAATCTTTGGGGCGGCATGAGAAGAATGCTGCAGAAGTAATTATTTTCATTCATTTGCGCTCTATATCGATCGGCCTATTTCGTTCATTTCCTAAGCTTCAAGTAACTAATAACTCTCTTGTTCATTTAATTTTCTTTGCCTCGTAGGGTTTGGAGACGGTTCTCAGATCAAAAGGTCGGTGATTTCAAAAAAGAGCTAGAATTCAAAAGGTCAAAGGCTAAGAATGGTGGCGATATTCAGCCACCGGGGACCAATCTATGTGGATACTATGTCTGTGAGATGATCCGGAGATACACCTCTGAGCGGGTTCCGAGTGATACCAATGCTCAGAGGAATAACCTCCGGATGATGCTTAGTCTAGAAGCTCGCTTCCGACCATTTCAAGAGGAACTAGCTGGATGGTTCACGAGGGAAGTCCTCCATCCTAAAGGAGAACACCATTACGAGGACGTAGAACTATACATGCATTAAATTATGTATGGAAACTTGTTCAAAATTGTATATGGTCATCCGATGATATTGAATATATATTGTATATTCCTCTTGAATTCGTTTTGGTTCTAATTTCAAATTTGTTTGAAATTGTACATTCATATGCATGTATGTAGTACCGTAGAATATGTGAAACTCCTTCAAAATTAAAATAAAGCACAAAAGAAATAAAACAATACAAATTAAAAAGAAAACAGGTTTAGGGGGGGGGGGGGGGGGGCAAGTTTAGGGGGAGGGGGGCTAAAACCCTAAACCTGCGGCGGCCTTTAGTCGCGGTTGGCCAGAAGAACCGCGACTAAGGTCCTCCGCCCCGACGGTCGCCTGGCGCCCACGTGGACGGGCCTTTAGTCGCGGTTCTTAAGCAACCGCGACTAAAAGGGGGGCCTTCAGTCGCGCTTATTTGGTCGCGGTTGCGCAACCGCGACTAATGGCAGTTGCGAACCGCGACCAAAGGCACTTTTTCCACCAGTGCTAATGTCAGAGGGAAAGATCTTGTTATGTACAATGCGAAGAAAATGGCATTTTTCCTGCAGTAAAGTTGCGAACCAAGAGGTAAAAAGGATAAATTGCAAAATAAACACAGTTATGCTATTGTCTACCTTTGGTCATCATGAAGAATTAGCATGCAACAATCATATTGGGACGGAGTACTTGAGATGGAGAAGATACCTAGCCTCGTTGGTACCAAGCAAGGCATAAGCTGCAGTCTGTAATCACTTTGCTGCCATGTTGGTTCGGTTATAATATTCAGGGTCGTCAGCCTTTCAGGTCAACGGTTCAACTGGACAGGCAATGCATCCCCTCCTCACCTAGACCTTGAACCAAATCCTACCTGCGTACAAAAACCCAAAATTTGTCAACGACCAAATAACATATGGCAAGAAAACATAGACATGCAAAGTTACATGTACACAAATACACATAAGACATGTAGGAGACGATGGCGCGTTCACCTTTCAATTAGGGGTGACCAAAGCTGAGGCGACTGCTTGCTAGTATAACTAAGTTTGATCAGCACAACAAAGTGTTTGATGAGGAGTGGAGAACATGCGGAAAAACAGAGTAGCTGGTGTCATGGTGATTTTCATTAAATGGAATCCGAGTACAATAAGATATATACACCTCCCAATTGGCATAATTGTATCTTTGTGCAGCATAGAGGTCTGACGTATCGATATAAAAGATGAGTACACAAAATAAAATAGATAATCTAGAATGCAAATGTAAAGGAGATAGCTAGAGTATCGATTAAGCATGGATAACTTTCTTGGGGATCGTTACGTAGACCTATATGTACAACCATATTGGTGATCAAATATATATAGAAGTAGTAATCTGAAGTCAAAAACCAACCTTAATCACTACAACATTATTTCATCACCCAGGATCCTAGAATCTCCCCTTTCTCCAATTACAGTGCAAACTAAAATTTAAAATGGTTGCACTGTTCTATAAGTTCTGTACTTTCAATTACAGCTAGAAACTAAAATAACACCAACTAAATACAGTGGTCGGGGAAGAATCATTACGATAAATCCAATAATCCAGTATCTTCTGCATTTGCTAGAAAGAGACGACAAAACTATATTTCTTGTAAACAATGGCAGGCAGTAGCTATAGAACAGATGTCCTGGTCCCGAAGCTTAACAGTGAGTGGTAAGCAAAACAATGTGAAAAGGACATTATTTGTGCAAGATGGATAAAATTTTGTTCAAAATGACAACATGGAATAGAGAGGATTGCTCCAAAATAAAGGAGAGTACATGTAGGAAAAACTTACATGTTGCATACTTAAATCTAACTCAATCGACAAAACCGAATCTGAGCACGAAACTAATATTCAAAATAGCTAACTAGAACTCAGCAAGCCACCTATTTGTCAAATTTGTGTTGTACATGCACCCGTTTCTTTCTCAAGTTCGTACTACCAGGACACTACTTCTATAGATATACAAAAGGAAATAAGAAAATATAATTAGGGGGCACGACCAGATCTATTTTTGCAATAGGCTCAAATGTTCTTTGGCTGCAAAACTACATATACATACATGCTTACCTTATATGGCTTAAATAAGGCTACTGGAACACTAAATAAATTAAAAGCGGGAACCTAAACAAAACCATATTTCCTTGAGCTAACCAACCGCTGAATATACAAAATTAGTAGGACCAACTTTTATCTATGTGCATAAACCAACAATTATCTATGTGATTTTCACCAAGTGCAAAATAAGTGGACGCTAACTAGACAGATACAAATATGAAATTGGAAGGCAATGTCTGAATGTATGATTTAATTTGGGAATCACAGCTCCAATGAAGCACGTGCACAAAAACATGATCAATTATATGAAAAATATGGAATACTCCGTTTAGCCTTCATACATGGGGTGTTCATTGTATAACATTCAATTGGACCACAAGAATGACATATGGCTCAATTTAAAATGGGGCATCACATATAAAGAGAAAGCCAAGAAAGCGCCACGAAGCTTGAATGGCCAGCTATCAAAAAGGGGCTATTCAGCCTGACCACTCAACTAATAAATCTAAAAATAGGAATAAATAATCTAATTCTTGTGCAAAGACACAGACAATAAATATTACTCTGCAATAGGATTCATATGAGGGTGTCAAACAGAGGAGCTATTCAGTGAAGCGATCGGGAATAACCTATGACGCACAAATTTCTAAATAAATAGAAGCAAGGTGAACAGAATATGAGCACATCTACAACACACCTAGTCAATCATGGAAACCTTGTCAACGACAGTGTAAAACCCTTCCACTTAAACCTAAGCACTCGGGGTCACTCCTCAACATTTGCAGATATGTAGACAGAAAAAATAATAGTGCTCATGTTGACAACAACAATAATGCAAGAGGCATGTATTTCTATTATTAAGTGATTATGATCACCACCAAAAAATTAATAACGTTAATTATCAATAGAAGGAGAAATTATCTAAAAGGTTATTTTTTAAAATCTCACACTTCTATTTCTAAAAAAATTATGGCGTTAAATATGTAGATAGATCTGTACAGGAGGAGTCTACGCAAAAAAGTCCCGGTAAAATATACTTGGAATTTTGAGAAATACAAAATAAACAAATTTCTGACAAAAAGATGTACTATTTTAATACTATTGTACTACCATTTACCGTCACAAATTTGTCTTTTTTATATTTCCCATAATACACCATATTTTTTTACGTGACATTTTTACATACATCCATACTATACATATCTACCTATCTATTTAACAACATAATTTTTAGTGATATAAAAGTGTGAGGTTTTAAAATTTTCAAAAATCTGAAATTGGAGGGAGCACTGATGTCCATGTGCCAAAGACACTTTCTAGTTATGATACATAATCATGACCAAATGGAAGATCAACATTTGTGTGCGAGGGTGGGGATTAGGCCGTCCCTAGCCGTACATGTAGTCCAGAAGACGAATTCGCCCTCCAAGATTTGTGCGCGAACAAGAGGGGTGGGGTGGAGGAGGCAGAATTTGGATGGCTTCCATGGGCGACGAAGTTGAGAAGGAGCTGGAGATGGCGGAGCTCCGACCACCATCATCGCGCGCTGAAGAGAGGTGGCGTCAATCTTCAGACACCCACACGACGGCATGTTGTTTCCCCGGATGTGCTCATCCTTGCCACCGTTGCCGGTGGGTCGCTACGCCCTGTGCGGCGACCGTCGTGCAATGAAGAGTGAAAACACCGATCTCACGGACTCAGACGGCGACATGATGTTTCCCGCACGTGCTCATCCTTGCCATCATCCATGGAGAAGCATGAGAAGCGATGGGTACGGTTGGGTGGGAGGCGATGCACGAAGAGAGAAGGGACATGGCGACGGATAAGGAGCGGCCACGCGATACCTACGAACCGCCGCGCCCCATAGCCGCTGGTGACCTCCAGACCCTTGGTCGACATGGGCATAACCTCCTCTTCGCTGCCTGCTTGATGTCCCGTCTCCATGCCTACGATGGCGCTGCCAGCCAACTCCCTCCTGATGTCCTGCGGCGGCTAGGTCAGCGTCATCTGCCCCGATGGCTGAGCCGACGGACTCGGCTTCGGATGTTGCTATTAGGGAGAGGAGCAGGCCCAAACATAGAGAAGAGATTGGATGGGTGGGGAATCGAGAAACGATGGAGAGTTAAGCGGCTCATCACTTTGACCGTGTGTAAAAATGGTACAGCCAATCATCGAAGGAATGGAAAAGAACTGCATAGGTGTTTCCCACTCTCTAAAAATCCTAGAGAGCACCAAAAGTGTACACTGGTTAATTCACAGTAGACCTCAAAATTCTAGGAAAAAAAGAAGTTGGTTGCCCTATAATATAGTAGTTACTAGGGTGTGATTGATTTGTGTCTGAAACATTAACATAACTTAAACAAGTACCTGTATACAACTTAGAATTAAATTTACACAAAAAGCACCTTAACTAATTCCAGTATCCAACTTAAGCATATTAGTAAAGCAAACTTAATTAAACCATTAGTCCTGCTTATGCATGTTGATGAAACAACAAAGCACAATGGCTACATGTATCAATGAGAAACAAAGAGGTTTGATGAATTTGAAAAGGGTTGAAAGTCAACAGTCAATCTAAATTGCAGATATTTGTAGAGCAGATATTTGACGCGAGCAAACATGGCATCAACGAGAAACATAAAACAGGGCATGCATATTCATACCTGAATTGCAGATATCGGACGCCCAGGAACCTCCACAGTCAATCCCTGAAGCACTTGTGCAGAGCAAAAGATCCACTACACAGAAAATTGCATGCAATGCTCAAATACAAAAGCAAATCGGACCATTCCATGGCATAAATTTCAACTGGGAGCCCCAAAAACATGGCATCATTAAGAACACAAAACAAGGTGTGCGTACCTAAACAGGGTGTGCAAAGGGGTCAAATGTAAAAATGAGTTACTTATGAAATAAATAAAATAAACTTAACTCACCATACTTTCAAGTGGAACACTTTTTTAAAAATTAAAACACAAGATAAAGAGCAGCAAGCCGTCTCATTAAAAACCTTCAAGTCCCCTTCGGTACCTTGGTAAGGAAAAGTGTCAACACCCGGAGTTTTAAGTCCAGATGCCTATTATGCCATACCTCGCAATCCCAGAAATATTGTTTTTGCGAGACTTAATAGTTAAATAGCATAGAGTCATCATTTGTTACAACACACACTTGTCTTACAACAATAGATCACATGATCCAATATTACACAAATAGATTATTCAACAACACAATAAGTAGCGGAAGCGAAGTAGTAGTGGACTATCTATTCCACAGGCAACGCTTGATGTTAGAAGATGCTCCTAGTTATCGTAGACGTCATGTTGTCCGTCATCCTGATACTATTGCTCCTCTTCATAGTCTGGCATTTGAATAGCCAGGGACACAGCCGTGAGTACTTTAAAGTACTCGCAAACTAATACTAGAGTATTTACTTATCAAAGGTAATAAGGGGTGCTAAGCTCTAGGTTTATTTGCATAAAGCCAGGTTTAGTTCAATAAACATTTAGTAAAGACTCTTCATTGGCTAGACTAACTCAAGTGGGAACATTAGTGTCATTCCCACAACTCATTTGTGATTCAAGTCAAAATCACATTTCAAAACAACAATCCCTTTTTAAGACAAAAGTTCTGACAACGGAACAGTATGGCCTTTCCAATCGTCCGTAACCGTGGACACGGCTATTCGAATAGGTTTAACACTCTGCAAATGTTGTACTCTTGTGCCACAACTTTTGATTACATCCGTCGAGGATAACCCCAAATCATCGTAACTCAGTACGCGGATCATCAACCTTAACCTTTCACTTATACACCCTAGTATAGGCACCTCTCCCCATGAGCTTGGCCTCCCGGTGAAAACAAACCGTCAACCCGGGAACTGCACAGGGCTTGGGTCGTACATTCACCTCATATTCACATCATTTCACTTTTAACGGAGGCAGCCTCGGCGTAACCTCTATGATGCTTGTTTAGAGGGAACCCATACTAAGATACATAAATTTCTAGTTAAGCCCTACCCATAATCAGGTATTGTGGGGGTACTTGTATACTTGGAAAGCTATCGCATTCAAATCCAATCATCAGTTTTCATTAAAATTCACCAAGTCAACCATATCACCTTCACATTCACATCTTTCAAAGTCATTTCACTTGACATGTTCCCATCTAGAGTAGTCAAATTTTATTTGATTAGCAATAGCAACTAGTTCATGAGGGGTGCTATCTAGCTTTGATTTGCTCTAAGCTAACTTTGACTCTTGTTCTACTCTAGACCAAGTGAATCATAAATCAAAAGTAAACTTTGAAATACAATAAACAAATAATTGCAAAGTAAAAAAACATGGGATAGGTTGATAAGACATAAATTAAAGTGGGATGGTGCCTTGCTCTTGTAGAGCTTTGCACTACGGTGGTTGGCAAGAATATTAGCTTTCCTTGAGCAGGGTAGTGGTCAAAGTTTTCCTCCTCCTCCTGAGAGTAGGCTTCCTCCTCTTGATACTCCTCGTTACTAGCGTCTATACACGAATACGAGGTATACAATCACCAAACCAAGCTTACATTCTAGACTAAAACACACCAAAGGTTCACACAAACTAATTCTAGCATCACATCATTCATAGCATGGTGATTTACTTGGTTTTCTTATTTAAGAGAAAAATAATTTCCTCTCATTACAAATTTTGATTTGGTTTGCTATTAAAGTCTCTGGGGAAAATAATTTCCTCTCATGGAATCCTATTAATATTTAATCTCCTCAAATAATACTAAGGTATGAAATATAGGTTGACCAAGGTCAACATTTCATATCTATTATGGGGGAGTATAATTTTAAATGAGGTACTATACCTCATGCATTTTAAGCATAGCATGGTAATGATTTAAAATCACTAAGTAATAGAATAAGAGTTTCATTAGCTTAAGGTCATTACCTCTCATTGCATTACTTAGGATCAAGATTTAAATGAGAGAGTAGCTCTCATACTATTTAAAGAATCTGAATTATAAGATTTAAATGCACTAGAAATGGCTCCATAGACATTATTTTGATCTAGTCCATGATCATACAAATAACTTGGCTATCTTTTTGCATAATCAATTATATTACATCAATTGTGATTTATGAGAGTTGGAATCAACTCAAAATCAATTATGGTTAAATTTGAAATAAAGTTTCAATTTGTAAAAGTCCCTGCCTTGTCATTTTTATCATTTGAAATCTACTATGAATTTGGAGGTGATACCAGTGGCATTGTTTAGATAATTTCATGGGCTTTCCAGAGATATAAAGTTTGCTAAATTTGGTGCAGTAGATTTGAAACTATTCAAATTTGAAGTTGACATCAGTATTTGAATTGAGCTGAAACGAATTAAACTGGATTTGAATTGTTGGGCCGCGCGGGAAAAGCCTAACGGGCCCAAAACGAATTAACAGAGGAACTCAGCCCAGCAACGCGGCCAGCGCGAGTGGGCCGTCTGACGAGGTGGGTTCCACCCATCAGCTTCTCTTAACTCAGCGAAACGGTACGAGTGAGGAGGATCGTCGGATTAGAAAGGAGATCAACGGCGCACAGGCATCGTCGTCTCCGACGAGAGGCCGTGGCTCTGTCGGCGAGCCTAGGGGGTCGGAGGGCCTACCGGCATTCCCGCGGTCGACGGCGAGGTGCGCGGCGACGTTGGCGAGGGTGCTGAGGCGTCTGGTACAGGTAGCAGCGCTTGGGGAGGCTCCAATCGACGGCGACAACCTCCGGGTACTGGCGGCTCCGAGCTTCAAATTCCGGCGACTCCGGCGACAATTGGACTGGCTAATGGATCGAGGAGAAGCAGAGAAGGGAGGAGAGTGAGATGGTGTGCAGGGTTGAGTTGAGGGAGTGCTCTATTTATAGGGTTGAGAGGGGTGCCGCGGGTGCTGTGAGAGGTCGTCCATGGCGCGGCCGTTCTGAGGCGTGAAGGGGCAAGGCGAGGACGGCGTGATGTAGCCTGCATCATGGCGATGCTCAACGGCTAGCTGGTGCAGCAAAAGGGTGAAGTGATCGCTCGGGCGCATGCCATCTCTGACACGGTACTAGCGGTGCTTTTCCGACGAGGACGACGGCGATGTTGCCTCTGCGCGTTCTGGAGCATGTCTAGCAGCTAGAGGAGAGGGGGGTGGTGCTCGACGCAGTGGTAGGGATGCAGGAGGGGTACTGAGTCGACGGGGCGAGCGACGCTCTGGCGCGTCCAGTATGCGGTGAGCGCGCGTACTGGCGTGCACTGGCATGGTGCTGGGCGTGCGTCGCTTGACCAATGCCAGCCTCGCGCGCACTCAGGCCGTGCATGGTCATGATCCGCAAGGTCTGGGGCGTGTACCAGACAAGGTGAAAGTGAGAGAGAGAGGCCAGAGAGAAAGTGAGCAAGGGGGTTGGCATGTGCACGGCATGGAGAGAAAAGGGCCATCTCCTCACTTTAACCAGCACCAGCAAGGACATGCACTGATGCAGGGGATGCAGGAGAACAACATCATCACATTTCAAAAGTGGTTTAGGCTTAAAACTGCTGGGTAAGAGGGTGTGTTGCAAAACCAGATTTGTGCCTGCCATGTGTTCGACACAATGGCCGCATGAAACTTTTGGTCGAATTTTGAAAATCTTTTTGGTGCATCTCATTTATATATTCAAAGAGGTAGAATGGTGGTGGTGGTGGTCAATTTGGTGATGGTTTGCAAGATTTCAAATTTGAGTTCATCTTCTCTTTGTTTCAATGTCTCTTCTTGTCATCTCTTTTCTGGTCAACCTAGGCAGAGTCAACCTTGGTGGTCAACATTAAATTGGTTCACCTTGACATGGTCTTGGATGAGGTGGAAAGTGTAGGTCAAGTTTGGTTTAAAAATAATCCAAACCAGGGGTGCAAAGTGGGTAAGATATTAAAAAGTGTCCAAATGACCATTATCACATGTATGTGGAATTTGAATTTTTCTTTGATTTAAATTGGGTTTCTTTGATGCAAAAGTGTGTGTTATTGATCTCTAAGTGTTTCACAAGCAATGGCACAAGCAAATGAGGCCTTGGTTGATGATTTGCATATTTGACTAAATGTGTATGAGAGGGAAAATGGGATTCTTTTCCATTTCTTTTATTTCTCTCAATTTAGGATTTGATGATCTTGGTTTAGGGTTTAAGCATATTAGAACAACAAACAAACACTCATCATGGCAATGGCATATAAGAATGCATGATCAATTATGCATAGCACTATATGTGAAGAAAAAGTTTTTGTTAATTCCAAAATTTGGGAGATTGATATTTCTTGTCTTTATTGAATTTGAAAACTTGGGATGTTAGAAACCCTCCCCCCTTACAAAAGATCTCGTCCCGAGATCTTAAAGAAAATTAGGTACTAAAGAGATCTAGGTATTCAGTCTTCATGAAGTCTTCTCGCTCCCAAGTGGCTTCTTCTTCGGTATGGTTATTCCATTGTATCTTCAGAAACTTGATACTCCTGGTGCGGGTGGTTCTGAAAGCTTCTTCTAAGATGCGAATAGGCACTTCGCGGTAGGTCAAGTATGAATTGATATCCACAGCTCGATGATCGATGTTCTTGAAAACCTCGGTCTTCTCTGGTACTTCCAAGCACTTCCGAAGTAACGAGATGTGAAACACATTGTGCACCGCTGACATTTCTTCCGGTAACTCCAGTTGATAGGATACCTCTCCTCGGCGACTGAGGACTTTGAAGGGTCCGACATATCGGGGTGCAAGCTTTCCTCTAAGTTGGAATCTCTGCATTCCTTTAAGGGGGGATACTTTGAGATACACGAAATCTCCGATCTCGAAGGTCATCTCTCGGCGTCTCTTGTCGGCGTAGCTCTTCTGTCTTTGTTGGGCTGTCTTGAGGTATTCGCGGATCTTGTGCACCTTCTCTTCAGCTTCTCGGAGAATATCTGGTCCAAAGACTTGACTCTCTCCGACTTCCGACCAATTCAGAGGGGTACGACACTTCCTTCCGTACAGTGCTTCAAAGGGGGCCATTTGCAAACTGGCTTGATAACTGTTGTTGTACGCGAATTCTGCGTACGGCAAGCATTCTTCCCACTTGGATCCATATTCGAGAACACATGCTCTCAACATATCTTCCAGTATCTGATTGACTCGTTCAGTCTGTCCATCCGTCTGCTGGTGATAGGCTGTGCTGAAATTCAGTCGGGTTCCGAGTCCTTCATGTACTTTCTGTCAGAATCTGGAGGTGAATTGGGATCCTCGATCGGATACTATTGACTTCGGGATTCCGTGCAGGCTGACTATCTGTGAAATATACAACTCTGCGAGTCTTGGTCCTTGATAGGTGGTCTTGACGGGGATGAAGTGGGCTACCTTGGTCAATCTGTCGACCACTACCCAAATAGAATCATTTCCTTTACTAGATTTGGGCAGTCCGGTGATGAAGTCCATTCCTACGGAATCCCACTTCCATTCGGGAATCTGCAGGGGTTGTAGCAATCCTGCGGGTCGTTGATGTTCTGCCTTGACTCATTGACAGATATCACACTTGGCGATGTAGCTTCCAATTTCCCTCTTCATTCCATGCCACCAAAATTGTTCCTTCAAATCTCGGTACATCTTGGTTCCTCCGGGATGAATGGAGTAAAGGGTGTCATGGGCTTCTTTCAGGATAACTTGCTTCAATTCTGAATCTGACGGCACACAAAGGCGTTCGTAGTACCATAGCACTCCTTCTTCATCTTCCGTGAATCCCGGTGCCTTTCCCGCAGCTATTTGGCTCTTGATCCTATCAATGCTAGCATTTCCCTTCTGGGCTCCCTTGATCTGACTAATCAAGGTAGGTTGGAGTTCAATGCTGGCTAGAAATCCTTCGCTAACGAGTTTAAGTCTAGACTGTTCAAACTCATGAAACATGCTAGGTTGCTCGATTGCGATCATGGAGTTCAATTGACACGGCAGTCTACTCAGGGCATCTGCTACCACATTGGCCTTGCTGGGGTGATAGTGAATTTCCATATCGTAATCCTTGATTAAGTCTATCCATCTGCGCTGCCTCATATTCAGCTCCTTCTGAGTGAAGATATACTTCAAGCTCTTGTGATCCGAATAGATCTCGCATCGATTACCCATGAGGTAATGACGCCATACTTTCAGGGCTAAAACCACGGCTGCTAGCTCTAAGTCATGGGTTGGATAGTTCTACTCATGTTGCTTCAGTTGCCTTGACAGGTATGATATCACTTTGCCTTCTTGCATCAACACACATCCAAGACAAATCTTGGAAGCGTCACAGTACACGTCAAATGGCTTGGCGATGTCCGGCATGACCAGTATTGGGGCTGATGTCAATCTGCTCTTGAGCTGTTGGAAACTCTCTTCACATTTATCAGTCCAGTCAAACTTCTTATCCTTCTTCAGCAATTGAGTCATTGGTCTTGCTATGCTCGAGAATCCTTCAACAAACCGGCGGTAATATCCCGCCAATCCGAGAAATGCACGGACTTCAGTCTGAGTGGTTGGGGCTTTCCATTCTTCAACGGTCTTGATTTTTGAGGGGTCAACGGCAATTCCTCCTGCAGACAAGATATGTCCCAGGAATCCTACTTCCTTCAACCAAAACTCACACTTGCTGAACTTGGCGTACAACTGATGCTCCCGAAGGGTATCTAGGACAACTTCCAAATGTTGCTCATGTTCTTCTTCGGATTTGGAATAGATAAGGATGTCGTCGATGAAGACAACGACAAACTTATCCAGGAAGTTCATAAAGATCTTATTCATGACATTCATGAAGTAAGCGGGGGCATTGGTCAATCCAAATGACATGACATTGTACTCATACAATCCATATCTGGTGGTGAAGGTAGTTTTGGGGATATCGGTGGCACGAATCTTCAGTTGATGGTAACCAGTCCTAAGATCAATTTTCGAGAATACTTTGGCACCGGTCAGCTGGTCAAACAGATATTCTATCTTTGGCAAAGGATACATGTTCTTGATGGTGACATCGTTAAGCTTACGGTAATCCGTACATAAACGAGTGGCACCATCCTTCTTGTCCACAAACAAAACTGGGGATCTCCAAGGAGACGCACTTTGTCGAATCAGACCTTTGAATAACATATCATCCAGTTGCTTCTTCAGTTCCACTAACTCTGCCGGGTTCATACTATAGGCTCTCTGGGCTATAGGTCCCGTTCCAGGGATTAACTCAATGATAAACTCGATATCCCGATCTGGGGGCATACCGGGTAGATCAACGGGAAACACATCGGGGTATCGACATACGACCCTGATCTAATCCAAGGTGGGTTTGACTAAACTTTGATTGTAGGTAAACTTTCTGGGCAGTCTTTCAGGTATGTGCTCTACTAACACTCCGGTGCTACTAGTCATGGTGATGGCCTTCTTGGCACAATCAATCATTCCATGATGTTTCGACATCCAGTCCATACCCAGTACTACTTCCAAACCTTTTGTTCCCAGAACAATCAAATTTGCATAAAATTCTATTCATGTATTCTGAGAGGCACATCTTTGCAATTTTTTCTAGCTTTAGTTGTTGAACCAGGTATTTGAACTATCATGACATGCTTCAAACTGATGGGTTGAATCTTACTAGTGCATGCAAAATCTTCAGTAACAAATGAATGCGATGCTCCAGAATCAAACAGCACTCTTGCAGGTATTGAGTTAACAGAGAACATACCCGGCACAACATCTGGGGCTTCCAGGGCTTCTTTCGCACTCATGTGAAAGAGGCGGCCGCTGCGGTTGTTTGGGTTGTTGGGGGTGAACTTCTTGCCGTTAGCGACACAGCGTTGCTGCTGAGCAGGGCCAGAGGTGTTGGCGGCAGTCTTGGCGAGTCTCTTGGGGCACTCGTTGGAGTAGTGCCCCACCACTCCACACTCGTAACAAGTGATGGTGGACTTGTCCTTGGGGGTGATGGGAACAGCGTTGCTCCCAGTCCTTGGAGCGGTGTTGGAGTTGTTGTTATTGTGGTTGGGGGCTCTGGGTGGAGCGCGGTTGAAGTTGTTGTTGTTGTTGTAGTTGCTGTTGTTGTGGTGGCCTCTGATACGCGTAAAGCACACGTCCGTTGGGAACCCCAAGAGAAAGGTGTGATGCGTACAGCAGCAAGTTTTCCCTCAGTAAGAAACCAAGGTTATCGAACCAGTAGGAGTCAAGGAACACGTGAAGGTTGTTGGTGACGGAGTGTAGTGCGGCGCAACACCAGGGATTCCGGTGCCAACGTGGAACCTGCACAACACAATCAAAATACTTTGCCCCAACGTAACAATGAGGTTGTCAATCTCACCGGCTTGCTGTAAACAAAGGATTAAATGTATGGTGTGGAAAATGATGTTTGTTTGCGAAGAACAGTAAAGAACAATGATTGCAGTAGATTGTATTCAGATGTAAAAGAATGGACCGGGGTCCACAGTTCACTAGTGGTGTCTCTCCAATAAGAAATAGCATGTTGGGTGAACAAATTACAGTTGGGCAATTGACAAATAGAGAGGGCATAACAATGCACATACATATCATGATGACTACTATGAGATTTAATCAGGGCATTATGACAAAGTACATAGACCGCTATCCAGCATGCATCTATGCCTAAAAAGTCCACCTTCGGGTTAGCATCCGCACCCCTTCCAGTATTAAGTTGCAAACCACATACAATTGCATTAAGTATGGTGCGTAATGTAATCAACACAAATATCCTTAGACAAAGCATTGATGTTTTATCCCTAGTGGCAACATCACATCCACAACCTTAGAACTTTCTGTCACTGTCCCAGATTCAATGGAGGCATGAACCCACTATCGAGCATAAATACTCCCTCTTGGAGTTACAAGTATCAACTTGGCCAGAGCCTCTACTAGCAACGGAGAGCATGCAAGAACATAAACAACACATATATGATAGATTGATAATCAACTTGACATAGTATTCCATATTCATCGGATCCCAACAAACACAACATGTAGCATTACAAATAGATGATCTTGATCATGATAGGCAGCTCACAAGATCTAACATGATAGCACAATTAGGAGAAGACAACCAACTAGCTACTGCTATGGACCCATAGTCCAGTGAGGAACTAGTCACACATCAATCTGGAGGCGATCATGGTGATGAAGAGTCCCCCGGGAGATGAT
This sequence comes from Lolium perenne, assembly GCF_019359855.2. NCBI lineage: Eukaryota > Viridiplantae > Streptophyta > Magnoliopsida > Poales > Poaceae > Lolium > Lolium perenne. The sequence continues at coordinate 176,603,202 of NC_067246.2, read as the reverse complement.
TCCCCTCTCCGGCAGGGTGCCGGAGGCGATCTCCTGAATCCCCCGAGATGGGATTGGCGGCGGCTGCGTCTCTGGAAGTATTTCCGTATCGTGGCTCTCGGTAATAGGGTTTTCGCGACGGAGGGAATAAATAGGCGGAAGGGCAGCGTCGGGGGGCTGACAAGGGGCCCACACACTAGGACGGCGCGGGCCCCTCCTTGGCCGCGCGGCCCTAGCGTGGCGGCGCCTCGTGGCCCCACTTCGTATGCTCTTCGGTCTTCTGGAAGCTCCGTGGAAAAATAAGACCCTGGGCGTTGATTTCGTCCAATTCCGAGAATATTTCCTTTGTAGGATTTCTGAAACCAAAAACAGCAGAAAACAGCAACTGGCTCTTCGGTATCTCGTCAATAGGTTAGTGCCGGAAAATGCATAATAATGACATAAAGTGTGTATAAAACATGTGAGTATCATCATAAAAGTAGCATGGAACATAAGAAATCATAGATACGTTTGAGACGTATCAAGCATCCCCAAGCTTAGTTCCTACTCGCCCTCGAGTAGGTAAACGATAACAAAGATAATTTCTGAAGTGACATGCTATCATAATCTTGATCAATACTATTGTAAAGCATATGAGATGAATGCAGTGATTCGAAGCAATGGTAAAGACAACGATTAAACAACTGAATCATATAGCAAATACTTTTCATGAATAGTACTTTCAAGACAAGCATCAATAAGACTTGCATAAGAGTTGACTCATAAAGCAATAGATTCTTAGTAGAAAGCTTTGAAGCAACACAAAGGAAGATATAAGTTTCAGCGGTTGCTTTCAACTTCAATATGTATATCTCATGGATAATTGTCAACACAAAGTAATATGATGGATGCAAATAAGCAAGTATGTAGGAATTAATGCACATAGTTGACACAAGTGTTTGCTTCTAAGATAGAAAGAAGTAGGTAAACTGACTCAACATAAGGTAAAAGAAAGGCCCTTCGCAGAGGGAAGCATGGATTACTATATTTGTGCTAGAGCTTTTCATTTTGAAAACATAGAAACAATTTTGTCAACGGTAGTAATACTTCATATGTGTTATGCATAAGACATCCTATAAGTTGCAAGCCTCATGCATAGAATACCAATAGTGCTCGCACCTTGTCCTAATTAGCTTGGATTTACATGGATTATCATTGCATAACATATGTTTCAACCAAGTGTCACAAAGGGGTACCTCTATGCCGCCTGTACAAAGGTCTAAGGAGAAAGTTCGCATTGGATTTCTCGCTTTTGATTGTTCTCAACTTAGACATCCATACCGGGACAACATAGAAAACAGATAATGGACTCCTCTTTAATGCATAAGCATTCAACAACAAATAATATTCTCATAAGAGATTGAGGATTGATTGTCCAAACTGAAACTTCCACCATGATTCATGGCTTTAGTTAGCGTTCCAATGTTCTTCTCTAACAATATGCATACTCAAACCGTTTGATCATGATAAATCACCCTTACTTCAGACAAGACGAACATGCATAGCAACTCACATGATATTCAACAAGGTAATAGTTGATGGCGTCCCCAGAAACATGGTTACCGCTCAACAAGCAACTTATAAGAAATAAGATACATAAGTACATATTCAATACCACAATAGTTTTTATGCTATTTTCCCATGAGCTATATATTGCAAAGACAAAGAATGGAAATTTTAATGGTAGCACTCAAGTAATTTACTTTGGAATGGCAGAGAAATACCATGTAGTAGGTAGGTATGGTGGACACAAATGGCATAGTTTTTGGCTCAAGGATTTGGATGCACGAGAAGTATTCCTCTCAATACAAGGCTTTGGCTAGCAAGGTTGTTTGAAGCAAACACAAGTATGAACCGGTACAACAAAACTTACATAAGAACATATTGCAAGCATTATAGGACTCTACATTGTCTTCCTTGTTGTTCAAACACCTCACCAGAAAATATCTAGACTCTAGAGAGACCAATCATGCAAACCAAATTTTAACAAGCTCTATGTAGTATTTCATTAATAGGTGCAAGGTACATTATGCAAGAGCTTAAACATGATCTATTTGAGCACAACAATTGCCAAGTATCAAATTATTCAAGACATTATACCAATTACCACATGAAGCATTTTTTGTTTCCAACCATAATAATGATGAACGAAGCAGTTTCATCCTTCGCCATGAACATTAAAAGTAAAGCTAAGAACACATGTGTTCATATGCAACAGCGGAGCGTGTCTCTCTCCCAAACAAAGAATGCTAGGATCCGATTTTATTCAACCAAAAACAAAAATAAAAACATACAGACGCTCCAAGTAAATACTTGCACCAAGATCACATAAAGCATTACAATCAAAATCATTGACCTTCATCTTAATGATGGGCTCCCAACCATCTTCTAACTTCCTAGGCATAGAAGTTTCAAGTTTTAGTTTATCTTCTCTAGCTTTTATGAGAGCATTTGTAATATGTTTTGTAAAGGCCAAATTTATAGCACTAGCATTGGGACTTCTAGCAAGTTTTTGTAATAACTTTATAACTTCAGAGATGTGACAATCATCAAAATCTAAACCATTATGATCTACAGCAATGGGATCATTGTCCCCGATATTTTGAAAAATTTCAGCAGTTTTATCACAAGCAGTTTCAGCAGTTTTAGCAGTTTCAGGCAGTTTTGCACGCTTTGCATTAGGAGTGGAAACATTGCCTACACCAATTATTTTACCATTGATAGTAGGAGGTGTAGCAACATGTGAAGCATCAACATTACTAGTGGTGGTAATAGTCCAAACTTTAGCTACATTCTTCTCTTTAGCAAATTTTTCCTCTTTTTCCCACCTAGCATGCAATTCAGCCATCAATCTAATATTCTCATTAATTCGAACTTGGATAGCGTTTGCTGTAGAAAATGACTTAATATCTTTAGTTTCATTAGGAATAACTTTTAATTTTAAAAGATCAACATCAGTAGCAAGACTATCAACCTTAGAAGCAAGAATATCAATTTTACCAAGCTTTTCTTCAACAGATTTGTTAAAAGCAGTTTGTGTACTAATAAAATCTTTAAGCATGGCTTCAAGACCAGGGGTACATTCCTATTATTGTTGTAATAATTAGCATAAGAATTACCATAACCGTTACCATTATTAGAAGGATATGGCCTATAGTTGTTACCAGAATTATTCCTATAAGCATTGTTGTTGAAATTATTATTTTTAATGAAGTTCACATCAACATGCTCTTCTTGAGCAACCAATGAAGCTAAAGGAACATTATTATGATCAACATTAGATCTACCATTCACAAGCATAGACATAATAACATCAATCTTATCACTCAAGGAGGAGGTTTCTTCAACAGAATTTACCTTCTTACATTGTGGAGCCCTTTCAGTGTGCCATTCAGAGTAGTTTATCATCATATCATCAAGAAGCTTTGTTGCGGCGCCTAAAGTGATGGACATAAAAGTACCTCCAGCAGCTGAATCCAATAGGTTCCGCGAAGAAAAATTCAGTCATGCATAAAAGGTTTGGATGATCAAAGTAGTCAGTCCATGGGTAGGGCAATTCTTGACCAAAGATTTCATTCTTTCCCATGCTTGGGCAACATGCTCATTATCCAATTGCTTAAAATTCATTATGCTACTTCTCAAAGATATAATTTTAGCAGGAGGATAATATCTACCAATGAAAGCATCCTTACATTTAGTCCATGAATCAATACTATTTTTAGGCAAAGATAGCAACCAATCTTTAGCTCTTCCTCTTAAGGAGAAAGGGAACAATTTAAATTTTATAATGTCGCCATCTACATCCTTATACTTTTGCATTTCACAAAGTTCAACAAAATTATTAAGATGGGCAGCAGCATCATCAGAACTAACACCAGAAAATTGCTCTCTCATAACAAGATTCAGTAAAGCAGGTTTAATTTCATAAAATTCTGCTGTAGTAGCAGGTGGAGCAATAGGTGTGCATAGGAAATCATTATTATTTGTGCTAGTGAAGTCACACAACTTAGTATTCTGAGGAGTACCCATTTTAGCAGTAGTGAATAAAGCAAACTAAATAAAGTAAATGCAAGTACCTAAATTTTTTTGTGTTTTTAATATGGAGAACGCAAACAAGACAGTAAATAAAGTAATGCAAGTAACTAATTTTTTTGTATTTTTGATATAGAAAGCAAACAAAGCAGTAAATAAAGTAAAGTAAGCAAGACAAAAACAAAGTAAAGAGATTGGATGTGGGAGATTCCCTTGCAGCGTGTCTTGATCTCCCCGGCAACAGCGCCAGAAAAAGAGCTTGATATGCGTAAAGCACACGTCCGTTGGGAACCCCAAGAGGAAGGTGTGATGCGTATAGCAGCAAGTTTTCCCTCAGTAAGAAACCAAGGTTATCGAACCAGTAGGAGTCAAGGAACGCGTGAAGGTTGTTGGTGACGGAGTGTAGTGCGGCGCAACACCAGGGATTCCGGCGCCAACGTGGAACCTGCACAACACAATCAAAATACTTTGCCCCAACGTAACAGTGAGGTTGTCAATCTCACCGGCTTGTTGTAAACAAAGGATTAAATGTATGGTGTGGAAAATGATGTTTGTTTGCGAAGAACAGTAAAGAACAATGATTGCAGTAGATTGTATTCAGATGTAAAAGAATGGACCGGGGTCCACAGTTCACTAGTGGTGTCTCTCCAATAAGAAATAGCATGTTGGGTGAACAAATTATAGTTGGGCAATTGACAAATAGAGAGGGCATAACAATGCACATACATATCATGATGACTACTATGAGATTTAATCAGGGCATTACGACAAAGTACATAGACCGCTATCCAGCATGCATCTATGCCTAAAAAGTCCACCTTCGGGTTAGCATCCGCACCCCTTCCAGTATTAAGTTGCAAACAACAGACAATTGCATTAAGTATGGTGCGTAATGTAATCAACACAAATATACTTAGACAAAGCATTGATGTTTTATCCCTAGTGGCAACAGCACATCCACCACCTTAGAACTTTCTGTCACCGTCCCAGATTCAATGGAGGCATGAACCCACTATCGAGCATAAATACTCCCTCTTGGAGTTACAAGTATCAACTTGGCCAGAGCCTCTACTAGCAACGGAGAGCATGCAAGAACATAAACAACACATATATGATAGATTGATAATCAACTTGAAATAGTATTCCATATTCATCGGATCCCAACAAACACAACATGTAGCATTACAAATAGATGATCTTGATCATGATAGGCAGCTCACAAGATCTAACATGATAGCACAATTAGGAGAAGACAACCAACTAGCTACTGCTATGGACCCATAGTCCAGTGAGGAACTACTCACACATCAATCCGGAGGCGATCATGGTGATGAAGAGTCCTCCGGGAGATGATTCCCCTCTCCGGCAGGGTGCCGGAGGCGATCTCCTGAATCCCCCGAGATGGGATTGGCGGCGGCTGCGTCTCTGGAAGTATTTCCGTATCGTGGCTCTCGGTAATAGGGTTTTTGCGACGGAGGGAATAAATAGGCGGAAGGGCAGCGTCGGGGGGCTGACGAGGGGCCCACACACTAGGGAGGCGCGGGCCCCTCCTTGGCCGTGCGGCCCTAGCGTGGCGACGCCTCGTGGCCCCACTTCGTATGCTCTTCAGTCTTCTGGAAGCTCCGTGGAAAAATAAGACACTGGGCGTTGATTTCGTCCAATTCCGAGAATATTTCCTTTGTGGGATTTCTGAAACCAAAAACAGCAGAAAACAACAACTGGCTCTTCGGCATCTCGTCAATAGGTTAGTGCCGGAAAATGCATAATAATGACATAAAGTGTGTATAAAACATGTGAGTATCATCATAAAAGTAGCATGGAACATAAGAAATTATAGATACGTTTGAGACGTATCAGCCTCCTGGCCTGGGGTTTCCTCCACTCCGGTTCTGATAACCCGGACGTGAGGTCTGCATCTGGGGCTTGTTGTTTCTTGGGGCAAACCCTCCGCTTGAGCTGGGGCGATACCTGGGGTATTGCTGGGCCCACTCTGATTCATCATGCGGCGATTGCGGTTCTCGTTTGCTTGGTTGAGTTTCCCCTCCATCTGGATGGCGGAGTCAACAAGGGCTTCCAGGTCAGCAAAAGGAATGTTGACCAACACCATCTGCATCTCATCGTGCAGTCCATTCAGGAATCTTTCCTTCCTCTTCTCGGTGGTATCCGTCTCATCCGGGGCGTACCTTGACAGGGTAAGGAATCTGTCGCGGTATTCTACCACGGTCAGTCTGCCTTGCTTGAGTTCCCTGAACTCGTCCCTCATCTTCTTGATCAGACCCGGTGGCACATGATACTTGCTGAACTTGAGCTTGAAATCTGCCCAAGTCATCATTTGCCCTGCATTCAATGCGTGGGCACTCGTCCACCAGGCTCGTGCAGGTCCTGCCAAGTAGTGAGTGGCAAACAACACCTTCTCGTTGTCCTCGACTCCGGCAACCTCAAGATTGTTCTCCATGGTTTGGAGCCAATCTCCAGCATCAAGGGGCTCTTCCGTCTTGCTGAACACCGGTGGGTTAGTGTTCTGGAAGTTCTTTAGTTTGGATCCCGGGTGATCGTGGTTTCCATGGCCTTGATTGCCCTGAGCAATCTGTTGCAGTGCAGCGATATTGGCTTGCCTTTCAGCTCTTTCAACCTCTCTATCAGCCATCATCATCTGCAATATCTGCATCATCGCATCCTGATTCATGCTGCGAGTTGGGGGTGCCATCTGAACAGGGAGATAGATCATGAGACGAGAGAGAAATTTCTATGGCTTATTTTGGGTAAAGTTCACAAAGTTTAAAACTTGAGTTCTTGACATGTTGAACTTAAACACACAATCTTAGTCATTAAAGTAGCAAATATTACAAACCAGCACACCGGAGGGTTTGAAGAACCCTTTCACCATTCTACGATACAAGGGGCCGATACAAAGGACCGATACAAATCACGCTACGCAAGTGCTCATGCGGGACTACTCTCCATCAACGTTGATCGGGAAGGTGTTATCCATCCCGGCTGCCAGGTGCTCATGGCCATCCTCATAGGGGTGGAAGGCCAGGTCGTCGTCTTCCTCCTCCTCGTAGTCATCATCGTTGCTCACATAGGAGTAGCCATCTCCCTGGATGTCTTCTCCCTCACCTTCTCCCTCCAGGTCCCTGAGCTTCTCAGCCTGGGCTTCGATAGTCTCCTTCAGTGAGGCTATCTTGGCCTTGAGGCGGTGGATGGTGTAGTCCTTCTTCATGTTGAGGCGGCGAAGAGTCCTGCGCTCCTTAGCGATGACCTTGATGGTCTCGGCCTTTTGAGCCAGCTGGAGGTGGGTGTGGTTGGCGTACTCGCGGGAGTTGTCCAGCTCCATGCGAGTCTCGCTCAGCATGAAGTCGAGGTGGTCCACATGGTGCCTCAGCTGGGGGCGAGACGGCAGGTTCAGGGGCACTCCAAGAGAGTTGTGCCTTGCATAGTGAGCAAAGCGTTCCCCCTGGATGGCCATCGCGTTCTGCCCGCACAGACGTGCGAGCGCCTCCTGCAGAACACGAGCGAGTCCGTCGGCCCAGTTGTTCTCCCTGAAGGAGAACTGGATCCTCTCAGTCATGGGGAACGTGAGCTTCCCGCGGAGGTCGGCCATGATGACCCACTTCAGCTGTCCTCCGGGCTGGTCATTGACCTGGCCCCCGAAGAACTCTGGGGGTGGGCGTCCAAGAAACTCCGACAGGGCGAAGAGATCCCTTTCGAAGATCATGTCGCCACCATTCCCGAGCTGGTAGAACTCCGTCTGGGTGAATGGCTCCATCTGTAGAGGGATTAGATGAGTAAGTTAGAGAAGTGCAAGTGTTCAAAATTTTAATTAACTCATAAAGAAGAGCATGAATTTAGTGTTTTGGAAAAAGATCTCAAAGGTAAGAGCGTAAATATGTTTTCATAACTATTCACTTCATTGAATTTGAAACTAAGTTTTTCAAACGTCCATTCTAACAAGGATCTTCTAAGGTCAAACAATGGCTCTGATACCAACTTGTCAACACCCGGATTTTTAAGTCCAGATGCCTATTATGCCATACCTCGCAATCTCAGGAATATTGTTTATGCGAGACATAATAGTTAAGTAGCATAGAGTCATCATTTATTACAACACATACTTGTCTTACAACAATAGATCACATGATCCAATATTACACAAATAGATTGTTCAACAACACAATAAGTAGCGGAAGCGAAGTAGTAGTGGACTATCTATTCCACAGGTAACACTTGACGTTAGAAGATGCTCCTAGTTATCGTAGACGTCCTGTTGTCTGTCATCCTGATACTGTTGCTCCTCTTCATAGTCTGGCATTTGAATAGCCAGGGACACAGCCGTGAGTACTTTAAAGTACTCGCAAACTAATACTAGAGTATTTACTTATCAAAGGTAATAAGGGGTGCTAAGCTCTAGGTTTATTTGCATAAAGCCAGGTTTAGTTCAATAAACATTTAGTAAAGACTCTTCATTGGCTAGACTAACACAAGTGGGAATATTAGTGTCATTCCCACAACTCATTTGTGATTCAAGTCAAAATCACCTTTCAAAACAACAATCCCTTTTTAAGACAAAAGTTCTGACAACGGAACAGTATGGCCTTTCCAATCGTCCGTAACCGTGGACACGGCTATTCGAATAGGTTTAACACTCTGTAGAGGTTGTACTCTTGTGCCACAACTTTTGATTACATCCGTCGAGGATAACCCCGAATCATCGTAACTCAGTACGCGGATCATCAACCTTAACCTTTCACTTATACACCCTAGTATAGGCACCTCTCCCCATGAGCTTGGCCTCCCGGTGAAAACAAACCGTCAACCCGGGAACTGCATAGGGCTTGGGTCGTACATTCACCTCATATTCACATCATTTCACTTTTAACGGAGGCAGCCTCGGCGTAACCTCTATGATGCTTGTTTAGAGGGAACCCATACTAAGATACACAAATTTCTAGTTAAGTCCTACCCATAATCAGGTATTGTGGGGGTACTTGTATACTTGGAAAAGTATCGCATTCAAACCCAATCATTAGTTTTCATTAAAATTCACCAAGTCAACCATGTCACCTTCACCTTCACATCTTTCAAAGTCATTTCACTTCACATGTTCCCATCTAGGGTAGTCAAAATTTATTTGATTAGAAATAGCAACTAGTTCATGAGGGGTGCTATCTAGCTTTGATTTGCTCTAAGCTAACTTTGACTCTTGTTCTACTCTAGACCAAGTGAATCATAAATCAAAAGTAAACTTTGAAATACAATAAGCAAATAATTGCAAAGTAAAAACATGGGATAGGTTGATAAGACATAAATTAAAGTGGGATGGTGCCTTGCTCTTGTAGAGCTTTGCACTATAGTGGTTGGCAAGAATATTAGCTTGCCTTGAGCAGGGTAGTGGTCAAAGTTTTCCTCCTCCTCCTGAGAGTAGGCTTCCTCCTCTTGATACTCCTCGTTACTAGCGTCTATACACGAATACGAGGTATACAATCACCAAACCAAGCTTACATGCTAGACTAAAACACACCAAAGGTTCACACAAACTAATTCTAGCATCACATCATTCATAGCATGGTGATTTACTTGGTTTTCTTATTTAAGAGAAAAAATAATTTCCTCTCATTACAAATTTTGATTTGGTTTGCTATTTAAGTCTTTGGGGAAAATAATTTCCTCTCATGAAATCCTATTAAGATTTAATCTCCTCAAATAATACTAAGGTATGAAATATAGGTTGACCAAGGTCAACATTTCATATTTATTATGGGGGAGTATAATTTTAAATGAGGTACTATACCTCATGCATTTTAAGCATAGCATGGTAATGATTTAAAATCACTAAGTAATAGAATAAGAGTTTCATTAGCTTAAGGTCATTACCTCTCATTGCATTACTTAGGATCAAGATTTAAATGAGAGAGTATCTCTCATACTATTTAAAGAATTTGAATTATAAGATTTAAATCCACTAGAAATGGCTCCATAGCCATTATTTTGATCTACTCCATGATCATAAAAACAACTTGGATATCTTTTTGCATAATCAATTAGAGTACATCAATTGTGATTTATGAGAGTTGGAATCAACTCAAAATCTATTATGGTTAAATTTTAAATAAAGTTTCAATTTGTAAAAGTCCCTGCCTTGTCATTTTTATCATTTGAAATCTACTATGAATTTGGAGGTGATACAAGTGGCATTGTTTAGATAATTTCATGGGCTTTCCAGAGATATAAAGTTTGCTAAATTTGGTGCGGTAGATTTGAAACTATTCAAATTTGAAGTTGACATTAGTATTTGAATTGAGCTGAAACGAATTAAACTGGATTTTAATTGTTGGGCCGCGCGGGAAAAGCCTAACGGGCCCAAAACGAATTAACAGAGAAACTCAGCCCAGAAACGCGGCCAGCGCGAGTGGGCCGTCAGACAAGGTGGGGTCCACCCGTCAGCTTCTCTTAACTCAGCGAAACGGTACGAGTGAGGAGGATCGTCGGATTAGAAAGGAGATCAACGGCGCACAGGCATCGTCGTCTTCGACGAGAGGCCGTGGCTCTGCCGGCGAGCCTAGGGGGTCGGAGGGCCTATCGGTGTTCCCACGGTCGACGGCGAGGTGCGCGGCGACGTTGGCGAGGGTGCTGAGGCGTCTGGTACAGGTAGCAGCGCTTGGGAGGCTCCAATCGACGGCGGCAACCTCCGGGTACTGGCGGCTCCGAGCTTCAAATTCCGGCGACTCCGGCGACGATTGGACTGGCTAATGGATCGAGGAGAAGCAGAGAAGGGAGGAGAGTGAGATGGTGTGCAGGGTTGAGTTGAGGGAGTGCTCTATTTATAGGGTTGAGAGGGGTGCCGCGGGTGCTGTGAGATGTCGTCCATGGCGCGGCCGTTCTGAGGCGTGAAGGGGCAAGGTGAGGACGGTGTGATGTAGCATGCATCATGGCGATGCTCAACAGCTAGCTGGCGCAGCAAAAGGGTGAAGTGATCGCTCGGGCGCATGCCATCTCTGCCACGGTACTGGCGGTGCTTTTCCGACGAGGACGACGGCGACGTTGCCTCTGCGCGTTCTGGAGCATGTCTAGCAGCTAGAGGAGAGGGAGGTGGTGCTCGACGCAGTGGTAGGGATGCAGGAGGGGTACTGAGTCGACGGGGCGAGCGACGCTCTGGCACGTCCAGTACGCGGTGAGCGCGCGTACTGGCGTGCACTGGCATGGTGCTGGGCGTGCGTCGCTTGGCCAATGCCAGCCTCACGCGTGCTAAGGCCGTGCATGGTCATGATCAGCAAGGTCTGGGCGTGTACCAGACAAGGTGAAAGTGAGAGAGAGAGGCCAGAGAGAAAGTGAGCAAGGGGGTCGGCATGTGCACGGCATGGAGAGAAAAGGGCCATCTCCTCACTTTAACCAGCACCAGCAAGGACATGCACTAATGCAGGGGATGCAGGAGAACAACATCATCACAATTCAAAAGTGGTTTAGGCTTAAAACTGTTGGGTAAGAGGGTGTGTTGCAAAACCAGATTTGTGCATGCCATGTGTTCGACACAATGGCCGCATGAAACTTTTGGTCGAATTTTGAAAATCTTTTTGGTGCATCTCATTTATATATTCAAAGAAGTAGAATGGTGGTGGTGGTCAATTTGGTCATGGTTTGCAAGATTTCAAATTTGAGTTCATCTTCTCTTTGTTTCAATGTCTCTTCTTGTCATCTCTTTTCTGGTCAACCTAGGCAGAGTCAACCTTGGTGGTCAACATCAAATTGGTTCACCTTGACATGGTCTTGGATGAGGTGGAAAGTGTTGGTCAAGTTTGTTTTAAGAATAATCCAAACCAGGGGTGCAAAGTGGGTAAGATATTGAAAAGTGTCCAAATGACCATTATCACATGTATGTGGAATTTTAATTTTTCTTTGATTTAAATTGGGTTTCTTTGATGCAAACGTGTGTGTTATTGATCTCTAAGTGTTTCACAAGCAATGGCACAAGCAAATGAGGCCTTGGTTGATGATTTGCATATTTGGCTAAATGTGTATGAGAGGGAAAATGGGATTCTTTTCCATTTCTTTTATTTATCTCAATTTAGGGTTTGATGATCTTGGTTTAGGGTTTAAGCATATTAGAACAACAAACAAACACTCATCATGGCAATGGCATATAAGAATGCATGATCAATTATGCATAGCACTATATGTGAAGAAAAAGTTTTTGTTAATTCCAAAATTTGGGAGATTGATATTTCTTGTCTTTATTGAATTTGAAAACTTGGGATGTTACAAAAGAGTGCGTAAGAAACTTGCTGCCCTGAGAGTTTACATAGTGTTCCTACAGTCTAAAGTGACCAAATCCCGAACGCAGTCAGGAGTTGAATCAAAGACAATATCTGATAAACCTGATTTGCCTAACTGAGCTAACACATGGGCTACTCCGTTGTTCACATGGTCTACCTTTAGAACAGAGATGTCTTGGTAGATCTTCAAGAGCTCTCGAGCCTCCAGAATTAAATCCCAACTTGCAGATTGCTCCTCGGAATTGCTTGATAATGCATGCACAGCCCGCAAACAATCTGACTCCAAGGACGTTGGCCACCTCCGGAGCGAAGTCAGCTGTCGCAAGCCCTCCAAACACGCCAAGATTTCTGCTTCCTCCACACTTGCACAGGATGGTATGAACCTCCATTCAGCTAGGAGGGCGAACCAAGATGGTCTCGAATAATTATACCAATACCCGCACATTTTGTAGTGGAGTCCCATCCTGCATCGATGTTTGCCTTGACACCGCCGATGGTCAGGGCTGTCCAAGAAGACACAGCACCTGTCACCTGTTCTGCACCAGTAAACGAACAATGATAATTGACCAAGTAAGGGACTGACGCCGAAACCAACGCCTTCACGTCGCCGTGGACGATGTTGTTACGGTGATGCCAAACGCGCCAAAGCAGAAAGATAATCTTAGGTCTTTGATCCTTCGCAGCATTTCCTAGGAGTAAAAACAGCCACTCCTTGTTACTTCCTCTAAACGCCACTTCATCTGGGAGGGACCAGTGTGCCCGTAGTTCCTCTCGAAGAGCCCGAGAAAACGTGCAGCTGACAAGGGCATGATGTGCATCTTTTGGTGCATGTCCACATATTGTACATATAGGTGTTATCGTATGGACACGCCTGCTCAAATTCAGGCGAACACCCAAAGAGTCTGAGGCAGCTCTCCAAGAAAAAATCCTCAATTTTGGAGGAACGTTTAATTTCCATATAAGATCCCAAACCTTCTGATCACTAGTAGGATCTGAACTATATTGTCCTCCACTTAGCTCAAACAATTTAGGCTGGATCCTAATGCGATAAGCCGAGCGTACACTAAAAAGACCATTGTGCTCTCCACTCCAAGCCAGAAAATCATCCACTGGGCAGTGAAAGTTTGATAGACAGAATTACGGAAGCATCATGAGGGAAGCAGCATTCACGCACAGCACTTTCATTCCAAGTTCTAGTGTTATGATCAATAAGCTCCGATACCCATTTGCGCCGTGAATGACCTCTCTTTCCATCTACCTAAAGTGCACCGGTCCTAGGTAGCCAATTGTCTCAATAGATTTTCACAATTGATCCAGTGCCAATCCGCAAAAATAATTCCCTTTTTCAACAATTCAAGTCCATGAACAATACCTTGCCAAGTCCGAGATTGGTTCTGAATGAACATCGTATCCAGCAGCTGGCCTGAGGGGTAGTACCTTGCTTTGAGAAGACGAGCACAAAGACTATCAGGATACTGTAGCAGTCTCCACGCCTGTCTGGCCAGGAGTGCCTGATTGAATATTCGCAAATCTCGGAAACCAGTGCCGCCATGAGATTTTGGTCTTGCAACTTTGTCCCAGGCTAACCAGTGTACCTTTCTTTTATTAACCTCATCACCCCACCAGAAGTTTCGGATAATTTTCTCCAGCTCGTCGACTAGACCCATGGGGAATCTAAACACCCCCATAGCATATGTAGATACAGATTGCGGAACTGATTTAATGAGAATATCCTTTGCACTCGACGACATATATTTTTCCTACCAATCACTTGCATGCTTCCAGAATTTACCTTTAGTTGATTTGAACTTTCCCTTTGTCAGCCTTCCTTCAGGCACCGACAGGCCTAAATATTTTTCTTCAAAGACATGATCTCCTTGATTTCAGCCTGCACATCATCCGTGCACTGATCACCATACATGACGGAGCATTTTCCGAGGCTTACCAGTTGTCCAGTACCTTGTTCATAGCGGTCAAGGATAGATTTGACTACCCTTGCTTGATCCACCGAACCCTCAAAGAAGAGAACACTATCATCCGCAAATAAGAGATGCGAGATGCTAGGGGCACGCCGGCATATCTGGAGCTCACGTAGCGCTTTGTTTTAAATTTCCTTCCAAATAATACATGAGAGACCATCAGCAACAAATAAGAAAAGGTACTGTGAGAGGGGATCACCTTGGAGAATGCCGCGAGAAGGAGTGAAGGAGTCCAACATATTTCCGTTAAAGCTGCATATCGAACGGTGGTCACACACGCCATCACCCACCAAATCCATTGACAATGAAAGCCCAACTTCGCTAAAACCCCTTCCAAAAACCTCCAATCTACATGGTCATAAGCTTTGGCCATGTCCAACTTGTACGCACAATATTTCTTCCGAGCTGCTGAACCAGTCTGAATCGAGTGAATGCATTCAAAGGCCATTAGCGCATTGTCAGTAATAAGACGCCCAGGAACAAACGCACTCTGTGTCGGAGACATGATATCTTGGAGAAAAGGCCTCAACCTATTCACCAAGCATTTCGAGACAACTTTGAAAATAACATTGATAGGCTAATTGGGCGAAAATCCTTTAGCTCTTCCGGGTCATTTTTCTTGGGTATTAGGACAATCACCGTGTCGTTAACCTCATTAGGCATGACACCGGTGTGAAAGAAGAGCTTCACCGCATGTACCACCTCATCCTTCATGAGATCCCAGTTTTGTTGCAGAAATCGTGCTGGAAAACCATCCGGTCCAGGGGCTTTTAAAGGCCCAATTTGAAATAGAGCGTCACTGATTTCTCTTTCTGTAAAAGGGGCACATAGCTTCTCATTAGTCTCATCGTCTACACATCTATGCATGGCATCAAGGACATGGAATGGATTAATAGCCTCTTCTCGTGAGTAAAGATTCTGGAAAAAGTCCCTTGTCATATTCTCCATCTCCCTCTTGTCAGTTGTCCAAGTGCCATCTAGTCGCCTGAGTCGACGCACTCTATTTTTGCGTCGCCTCCATGAAGCCCGCCTATGAAAATACTTAGTATTACGGTCTCCTTCTCTCAGCCAAGCAACCCTGGATCGCTGCATCCATAAAATCTCCTCCCTATAGAGGAGCTCATTCATCTCTTTCTCAATGCCAATACGGGCAGCATTACTGAAATCATCCGTAAGATGCCGCAGGTCCTCAAGGAGAGCTCGCTTCTTTTCTATTTCCTTAGGGATTGATTTGAAGTGCGTTTTCCACCAACTTTGTAGGTTGCTCATCATAGTCTTCAACGAAACCGCAACATCGCCAAGATCCCTCACTGATACCCTACGAGACCAAGCTTCCTCCACAGCCGCAGCCAGAGACGGTTCCCGTTCCCAAACAACTTCATAGCGCATGATAGGAGTATTGGACCTGCAGCTAGTGGCCTCATCCACCGATAATAAGAGGGGGCAGCAATCTGAATGTGTAGAAACAAGGTGTCGCAACCGATATTCCGGGAAAATGGATGACCAATCTGGGGATGCCACCACTCTATCTAGCTGAACTTTAACATTTCTTTCTCCCATATGTTTATTGTTGAATGTCCAGGGGGCTCCGACAAAACCAATATCATGTAGATCACAGTGCGACAAGACCTCTCTAAAATCCATCATAAGCCTCTCGGAGCGAGCAGTTATAGAAAAGTGCTCCTCTTGCCACATTGCTTCATTGAAGTCCCCCATCATCATGCAAGGTCTGTCCGAACGATCCTTGATCTGCCGTAGCGTCGTCCACATATGATGACGATCAGACGCTTTGGATTCACCATAGATGAAAGTTCCCCTCCACAAATGCTCAAAAGGGCCACCACTAATATGCACGTCGATCTGGTGGTTGCTGAAAGAAAGAAGATCAGTAATGATATCTTCTGTCCAGTACAAGGCCAGACCACCTCCTTTGCCCGTCCCTTTTACCTGGAAGTATTTTTTCATTCCAATACGAAAGCGAAGGTTCTCGACCCTCTCCTTACTTTGCCTAGTCTCATAAATAAAGACTAGGAAGGGCTTATAAGTCTGCACCAGGCAGACAAGTTCTTGAACAGTCGCAGGAGGCCCCACCCCGCGGCTGTTCCATCCTAATATCATCATTGGGCCTGGCGGTCCTCCTCGGAGGAGGCCGCCGATGTTGCCAATTCAGTAGGGGTAGTGCTCGTCTTCCTGACCTTAGACCGATCTCGAGGATCAGTGTATTGCGTGGGAGGGGGTGGAATCACGTCAAGATCAGCTGTCTCCATAGGAGTAGCGGAAGGTGCCTTAGAGCCAGGATCTTCAGCGCTGAGGTTCAAATTCTTCCTAGCACCAGCCCCAGCATCAGTCTCAATAGTATCAGTAGGTTTGATTGGGCTGGAGGCGTCATCCTTCAAGTCCGCATCATCATCAAGCGCTGCGTCTTGCGACGATCATTTTCGTGGCATTCCTTGAGGTGAACCACGGCCAGTTCTACCTCGGCCCCGACCAGCAAAGGCTCTAGGTTCCACACCCGGTGTAGCCCGACGAGTAGCGAACATAAAATCTCCATATTGCAGATCCTTAGCACCCCAAACTCCATCGCCGCATTCCTCGTGATTATGGCCAATTATCCCACAGTGCTTACAAAAGAACGGAACCTTTTCATACTTCACATAGAGACGTTTCTTACGCTCACCATCAATGGTCAGAGAAACCACCCGCTTCAACGGACTATCCAGTTCAAGCAAGACCCTAATTCTGACCTAGTTACCTTCATAGAAAAGCTTTGGAGACATTTGTACTTCCTTGGTTTTCCCAACCCGGCGGGCCAAATCATCCACAATCCATGGTTTCCTATACAGTTCCGGGATGACATGGATTTGTGCCCAGACATAAAGACCACCAAAAACGAATTTCTCTGGATCTTCCTTGCCATCGTAATCCTCAATCAGGACAGCCCACCCTCAGAACGTCCAAGGGCCTTGGTGAACTACCTTTTTTCAATCTCCAAGACAGTGCAAATGGATGACAAACAAATTTTCCCTAGTCTCTCTGCAAATCGGGTCTCTGGATAGGTTCCATATTGACTTCATCTTCGCAAAACGCCTCAGAGCTAAACGATCTCGAGGTGTGAACTTTAGCTATCGCTAGCCAGCGGGCATCCTTCTGCAGCTTTGTTAACTCGTCAGCCCCAATCACCACGTCCCAAGTTCATCCTCACGGAGATCCAAGTGAGCCAGCAGATCATCGATTTCCTTCTGGGGGTTCTTCGTCGTGCCGCCAGCAGTTTCACCAGAGGCTGAAGCCATGCCTACCAAACCCTGGGAGAAAACAATGGAGAAGAAAGCTCTGCACAGCACGAAGATGTTCGCGGAGGCGGATTAGAGAAGGAAGTTGATAATCGAACGGAATCTGGGAGCAAAGTCAGGATCTCACAGGACGCATGTGCGCCGCCGGAGCACTAAAACCCTAACGAAGGGGTACGTACCCAAACACTTCTTTTCCAAGAAGTATGATTATGAAAATGCAATATTTTTAATTCATATGGAACCAATCATGCTTATGGAATTTATTGGTACTCCTCTTCTTCAAAATGCTTGCCCAAAACTGGATGTATATGGGTAAGTATTTTGAACCAGAGGGATTATAAAATTTTAAACTAAATCTCCTTTTAAGATAAGACAAATTTCCCGAGCATAATTTAGAATATATTATAGTCAATCTGTTAAATATTTTTGTTGTCCCATTGCAGAGCTGAACTTCAAAAGTTTTGATTTAGGCTAGCCATAGTGCTAGTATCATAGCTAGTATCATGCACATTGGTCCCACAAAAATGTTGATGTGGCAGGTAATTAAGGAGGAAAGAGGAGATTAGAGTAACATAGGTAGATACTGTATCATAGCGTATGTCACGAGAAAAGTTAATGCCAACCAAATCTTGTGCACAAATTTGCATTGAGATTCTAAAAAGCAATAAATATAGCATAACTATGATACTACTTCATGATACTTACCACTATGACCAGCCTTAGATGAACTTTAGGCTGATGCACCAATTAGTTAAACTAGCCATTTTGGAGGGGCTCTATGTGTGGCGCCGATGGGAGGGGCGCCACACATGCTGCCACGTCGGATCGCCACACATGAACTTTAGGCTGATGCACCAATTACCACTGTGAGACAATTCGTCTGGGACTTAGCCGTTTTGGCGAGGCTCTATGTGTGGCGCCCCCGGAGCCCCTGGATGTTTTCGACCCAAAAGTTGATATAAGTTGGCATGTGTGGCGCCGATGCCACGGGCGCCACATAGTGCAGTGTGGCGCCTGTGGGAAGGGCGCCACACATTGACTTGTGTTAAAACCATGAAAAATCCTACAATACTCCAACAGTTTTGAGTACAACATTGGACACAACAAGTAGCAATTTCAGAACATACACATATAACACTTCATAGCTCACATCGTAGCAAGTAGATTCAAACAACAAGTAGCATTACAGACATTGTTCGAAATGACATAGGGTTCACAACTTGATACTTATGAAGATATAGTTCACAACAACACGTAGCACATCCTAGTGTCATCCTCAACGTGTCGTCCTCACGGGGTACTTCTGGACGGTCATCCTCTTCGTCCGCTGCCGTGGCTCTTGTTGCTGCTGCTCCTGCTGCTCCTCCTGCTCCTCCTGCTCCTCCTCCTCTGAAGATAATGGCTCGTCATTCCTCATCCTCGACAAAGATGATCTCCGCGGCGGCCCCTCATCCTCCTCAATGACAACCTTCTTTCCTCGGTTGACATAATCTTCCAGAGTGTACCGGTTTGGAGCCTTGGCCCTTGGCTTCAACTGGTAAGCTGACCGTGGGGCTTGCTTTTTGCTTGGAGGTATGCTTTGACTCAGAATTTCCTCGTCGTCAGGAATCTTCACAAACATGAACACATGAGATTACAAAAGTTGAAATTAGTAAGAACATGTTTGCAACAAAATAGTCCATACCTCCCGCTCTTCAGAAGAGGAGGATGTAGGAATTTTGCCTTCGCGGCAACCTAGCAAGTTGGCTAACCGCCGCATCTTTCGTGCAGTGTTCTGCGTCATGGAACTCATGGTTACAAAGCCACCAGAACATAATAGCGTACATTCAAAGTTGGTGATCATACCTTAATGAAATTCCGCAACGGTCCGATAGGATTTTCATCTCTCCCGCTCTGCTCCCACATAATCTCGCACTCCTCAGCTGTTTTTGTGATCTCCGTCCGCTGTGACAAACATAGCATACTCAATTTAAGCGAGCGCATGGCAATCTAGATGATGTACTAGTTAGTGAGAGAATCCATTACCACGAAGTTCAGCTCGGAGGCAATAGAAGTCGATCTCCCTCTGCGAGCAAAGGTGTCGTGCTGGCTTTGCGCAACCTCATCGAAGTTAGATTGTACCTCTTCTATAAAGAATCTTCCATCGCATGATTCCAGAAGTTTACCTATGAAGCGCCTTGTCCGTGTCTTGCCACTGAGGTGGGCACTCCTGATACAGCCCAAACTGTCTCATCACTCTGTGCGGCTGGTGGTGTTCAACAAGCCACATGCATATGAGTGGGCAGCGCATACGCCAGAACCGCGCCTCCTCCGTGCACTTGTGGATGAGGTCAGCCATCCCCGCGCCAATATGGTAGTAGCTACCATATGGCTCCCATTCCACCTGCAGCATACAAATATCTCGGAATTTAGAACATGCCAGTAGAATCAATGAAAACTAGGATTGCAAAAGAGTGATCGGTTACCTGCTCAGCAGTAAGAGTGTCCAACTCCGCAGTGTACTGCCTGTACATGATCTTTGGATCGCTCGTCATCTCCGAGACATTGTCCCAAAGGTATGCCCAAGTCGGCTCCCGGTCAAGGTTCTCATGGTGATGAGGCCATGGCCTCTCGTTGAGTACCCTGGGACGCCCAACTGATAGGCGGTCCCAGCTCCATACGGAAAGTAGGAGCATGCATCCACCAATACCGCCGCTCCCAGTCCTGCGACAAGCTTCGTCCAACTGCGTACATAAGATATTTGGTTAGTACTTTGTCTAGCACACTACTATAGGAAAATAGTACATAGAACAAATCATCACCTGCCGGTAGAGGTAGGCAAGTGCCGTTGTTCCCCAACTCCACCGGTGCTCCAACACCGTAAGCGCCTTCAGCCAACACCAATGGGCCAGCTTCCCCCCACTGTCAGGAAAGAGAGTCCTCGAAATCATGTACCATAAGTACACGCGGGTGTACGTCCTCAGAGTGTCCCTGTTGGCCCCTTCCGGGCATTGTCCAAAGTTAAGCCTAATCCAAGAGAAAGATGCGCCGGCAGGATCCCTCGCCTTTGGTTCTGCTGGCAGCGGAGGAGCCCTGCCAATAAGCGCCTCCATATGCTAGCGCCACCCATCAGAAGATGTGTTCATACACAGTGGCTCGCCCTGAATAGGTAGTCCAAGGATCATGGAAACATCCTGGAGAGTAGGGGCCATCTCGCCGGCCCTCAAGTGGAAGGTGTGCGTCTCCGGCCTCCACCGGTCGACAAGAGCGGTGAGTGCCGCGGCGTTCATGTTCGGCCCCCCACGGCTTACAAGGGATATGAACGGGAGAAGACCGGTAGGCTCGATGAACTCCGTGTACCTCTCGTCATACGGTATATCCACTGTGCCATGGTAACGAATCTTCAAAGGGTGAAGATCCGTTGTCCTCTCCGTCATATGAACAGCCCGGTGATCCCTGTCATACTCTTGATCTAGGAGCCACACCATCCTACATGTTTACACAAATACAACATATTATGAGCAACACATACATGAGAATATATCCAAATAAGCCATCACAAATACATCAAATACATACATATACATTCATATCTAGGGATAGAACACCATATGAGTTATTCCTTCACATACACATTCATGAAATTTGATGCCTAGGGTTCCTCCACAAATCTAGGATACATACATATCTAGGGTTCCTACACATACACATTCAACACTTACATAGTCATTTCAACACATACATAGCCATTTCAAATCTAGTTTCCATGTCTAGGGTTCATGTACAAATCTAGCAAAATTTAACATCTATGGTTCCAACAAATCTATGGTTCAAACACATGCATACAATGAGGCTATCAATTTCAATACATACACATCAATATAGATTCCTGTAGGGATTCGTTGCATAGAAAACAAAAAAATTCCTACCGCGAACACGCAATCCAAGCCAAGATGCAATCTAGAAGACGGTAGCAACGAGGGGATTATCGAGTCTCACCCTTGAAGAGATTCCAAAGCCTACAAGATGAGGCTCTTGTTGCTGCGGTAGACGTTCACTTGCCGCTTGCAAAAGCGCGTAGAAGATCTTGATCACGGTGCCACGAACGGGCAACACCTCCGTACTCGGTCACACGTTCGGTTGTTGATGAAGACGACGTCCACCTCCCGTTCCAGCGGGCAGCGGAAGTAGTAGCTCCTCTTGAATCCGACAGCACGACGGCGTGGTGTCGGTGGTGGTGGAGAATCCCAGCGGAGCTTCCCTAAGCGTGCGAGGAAGAAGGAGGAGTGGGGTGGCTAGGGTTTGGGGAGAGGGGGGCGCCGGCCATCCAGGTGGTGCGGCCACCTTGTGTTGTTGGGGTGGCCGGCCCCCTCCCCTTGGCCCTCATTATATAGGTGGAACACCCAAGAGTTGGTCTACAAGTCTTCGAATAAGACCCCAAACCAAAACCTTCCATATCACATGAAACCTACCCAAGCTAGGACTCCCACTAGAGGTGGGATTCCCACCCTTCCTTGGGAGGGGGTGGCCGGCCCCCTTAGGGGAGTCCACTTGGGACTCCTCCCCTTTTAGGGTTGGCCGGCCATGGTGGTGGAGTCCCTTTGGGACTCCGCCTTCCAAAGTGGTTTCTTCCGGATTTTCCTAGAACCTTCTAGAACCTTCCATAGAACCTTCCGGATCATCTTAAATCTTATAAAATGACTTCCTATATATGAATCTTATTCTCCGGACCATTCCGGAACTCCTCGTGATGTCCGGGATCTCATCCGGGACTCCGAACAAATATTCGAACTCCATTCCATATTCAAGTTCTACCATTTCAACATCCAACTTTAAGTGTGTCACCCTACGGTTCGCGAACTATGCGGACATGGTTGAGTACTCACTCCGACCAATAACTAATAGCGGGATCTAGAGATCCATAATGGCTCCCACATATTCAACGATGACTTTAGTGATCGAATGAACCATTCACATATGATACCAATTCCCTTTGTCACGCGATATTTTACTTGTCCGAGGTTTGATCATCGGTATCACTCTATACCTTGTTCAACCTCGTCTCCTGACAAGTACTCTTTACTCGTACCGTGGTATGTGGTCTCTTATGAACTTATTAATATGCTTGCAAGACATTAGACGACATTCCACCGAGAGAGCCCAGAGTATATCTATCCGTCATCGGGATGGACAAATCCCACTGTTGATCCATATGCCTCAACTCATACTTTCCGGATACTTAATCCCACCTTTATAACCACCCATTTACGCAGTGGTGTTTGATGTAATCAAAGTACCTTTCCGGTATAAGTGATTTACATGATCTCATGGTCATAAGGACTAGGTAACTATGTATCAAAAGCTTATAGCAAATAACTTAATGACGTGATCTTATGCTACGCTCAATTGGGTGTGTCCATTACATCATTCATATAATGATATAACCTTGTTATTAATAACATCCAATGTTCATGATTATGAAACTAATCATCCATTAATCAACAAGCTAGTTAAGAGGCATACTAGGGACTTCTTTGTTGTTTACATATCACACATGTATCAATGTTTCAGTTAATACAATTATAGCATGGTATATAAACATTTATCATAAACATAAAGATATATAATAACCACTTTATTATTGCCTCTAGGGCATATCTCCTTCAGTCTCCCACTTGCACTAGAGTCAATAATCTAGATTACATTGTAATATACCTAACACCCATGGCATTCTGGTGTTGGTCATGCTTTGCCCTAGGGAGAGCTTTAGTCAACGGATCTGCTACATTCAGATGAGTGTGTACTTTGCAAATCTTTACTTCTCCATCTTCGATGTACTCGCGAATCGAGTGGTAACGCAGCTTGATATGCTTCAGCCTCTTGTGTGACCTTGGTTCTTGTGCATTGGCGATGGCACCCATGTTGTCACAGTAGATGACTAATGGCTCCAATGCACTAGGAACCACACCGAGCTCTACAATGAACCTCTTCATCCATACCGCTTCTGATGAAGCCTCTGAAGCCGCTATGTACTCTGATTTTATTGAAGACTTCGCCACCGTGCACTGCTTCAAGCTTGCCCAGCTTACTGTAGCACCATTCAATATAAACACGTACCCAGACTGTGACTTAGAGTCATCAGGATCAGTGTTCCAACTTGCATCGGTGTAACCGCTTACAACGAGCTCTTGGTCACCTCCATAACAAAGAAACATATCCTTAGTTCTTTTCAAGTACTTCAGGATATTCTTGACCGCTGTCCAGTGTTCCATTCCTGGATCACTTTGATATCTGCTAGTCAAACTAACATCATGTGCTATATCCGGTCTAGTACATAGCATGGCATACATGATAGATCCTACTGCCGAGGCATAGGGGATATTATTCATCCTTTCTCTTTCTTCTGCCGTAGCCGGTCCATGAGTCTTACTCAAGACCTTGCCTGGTAACATAGGTAAGAAGCCTTTCTTACTTTCGTCCATTCTAAACTTCTTTAGAATCTTGTCCAGATATGTACTCTGTGATAGCCCTATTAGGCGTCTTGATCTATCTCTATAAATCTTGATGCCTAATATATACGATGCTTCACCAAGGTCTTTCATTGAAAAACTATTATTCAAATAACCTTTTACACTGCTTAATAGTTCTATATCATTCCCAATTAATAATATGTCATCTACATATAATATCAGGAATGCTACAGAGCTCCCACTCACTTTCTTGTAAATACAGGCCTCTCCATGACACTGTATAAACCCGAAGTCTTTGATCACCTTATCAAAGCGTCGGTTCCAACTTCTTGATGCTTGTTTCAGTCCATAGTTTGAACGCTGAAGTTTGCATACTTTGTCAGCATTTTTAGGATCGACAAAACCTTTGGGTTGTACCATATACAACTCTTCCTCAATGTCTCCATTAAGGAACGCCGTTTTGACATCCATCTGCCAAATCTCATAATCGAAAAATGCAGCTATTGCTAACAAAATCCTCACAGATTTTAGCTTCGCTACAGGTGAGAAAGTCTCATCATAGTCAACTCCTTGAATTTGTCGGAAACCCTTTGCGACAAGTCGAGCTTTATAGACAGTAATATTACCATCAGCATCTGTTTTTCTTTTGAAGATCCATTTATTCTCGACAGCCTTGCGGCTATCAGGTAAGTCTACCAAAGTCCATACTTTGTTATCATACATGGATCCCATTTCGGATTTCATGGCTTCTTGCCATTTGTTGGAATCTGGGCTCATCATCGCTTCTTCGTACGTCGCAGGGTCCTCATCATTGTTATCCACAATCACGACATTTAGACAAGGATCATACCAATCAGGAGTGGCACGTTCCCTTGTCGATCTGCGAGGTTCAGTAGTTTCCTCGTTCGAAGTTTCATGATCATTATCATTAGCTTCCTCTGTTGCCGGTGTAGGCGGTACAGGTACAACTTCCGGTACTGCGCTACTCTGATCAATGAGTATAGATTCATCAATCTGTTGACCACCAAAACCCACCGACAAGTAGCGACGGGCAACACGAAGAGCCGGGAGGCTCCCAGGACTGCTATGGGCCCTGGTCCCTTGGGCGACGGCCCGCAAAGCTCAGGCACGCACGTTCGATGCTGGTGCAAGGGCGTGCCACCTGACCTATACCTGGTCAGGAATGTGATGGATTGCTTCGACTAGTTTCCTGCATGGCATACACGTAAACATTAAATACGAGCCTCGATCGGCTCTCAGGTTGTCCTGTGAATCGGCTCAAGGAGCCGATCCACCCATGATTCGCATGAGATCTACGATAACATGGTGGTCCTGCTTGATCAATATTAGGCTAAAACGATCTACGATGATCTAGGGTTTTCACCACATAACCGGAACATCCTACACGTAATTGAGCCTGGCAGACGTGAAAGATGATAATAAACCAGCCCTAGATAAGGCCTAAAAACCAACGTGGAGTTGATTCCCGGAACATCTTCTCTAGGACTAGCAAACTACACCTTACGTGCTACTAGATCCTTCAACTCGTTTGCAAGGCCTAACTATGTAGATATCAAACTAATCCTTGAAGAACAAGGAGCAATCATAACGGATCGAATCTACTAAACAATGACTAAGCAAGGTGCCACCCTTGCACCTAAGATCGGTACAAGGGTGGCTAGATATCCAGGGGTAGCATGACTAATCAAATACACAAGAAAGTACCGATGCTAACCCTAACGTATCCATGATAACAATATTGCTCGCCATCAACAAGGCTTCAGTACGAGCAACACATGAACAACGAATAAACAAGATTCTGCCTAGATCGCAAGATGCGATCTAGGCAGCATAGCGCTTACCCGGAAGAAACCCTCGAAAACAAGGGGTGGCGATGCGCCTAGATTGGTTTGTTGTGAACGTGATCGTCCTATTTCTCAATAACCCTAGATACATATTTATAGTCCGTAGACTTCCTATCGTGGGAATAATCCCAATCGTGCACGAGCTAAACTCTGCCTTCTCATCCTAACCGACACGTATCCTACTATATTTACAGATACGCGGACAATTTAGCCCAAACTCTTTATACAAGGCCGATTCATGAATAATTTCGACGTATATTTGCTAAGCCCATCTCAATCAAGGCCCACTTCTGATTTGGTTAAAATCTGGTTATAACACATGCCCCCCTGGTTTTGGTAATGATAATTCCAAAACCACTCTGCTTTTCCTTCGTCGGGTCATGTCGTGGCAGAGCAGAACCGTCGCAGTATTCTTCATCATGATGCCTTGCCTTCTCAACTTCTCTGCAAGATTTTGACAGCGTTTCGGCATCACTTCCTCGAAAACTGCTGTGACATTAAATTTCCACTGTATCCCCTTTTATTTAACCGCGCCGAACAGTTCACCTCTTCATCCCCTTGCTCTGTTCTAGCCATCGGCACCAAAAAACCCCCATCTCCTGTAGCAATGTCTTCCTCTTCCTCCTCCTCCGCCTCGTCGGGTCTTTCCTTTCAGTCCTCCCTTTCCAGCGACGACCTTCCCCTAGCCGCCGTCGGGTCGGATGCCGACCTGTCAATGACCGACGGGGAAGCGGACCTCCGGCTCCTTGTTGACGGGGAACTGGAGGGCGAGAGCGAGGACGACCTCTACTCCTGGGCGAGCTTTGCCTCCTACGACGAGGAGGAGGAAGAGGAGGAAGAGGAGGAGGATGACTCCTCCTCCGCCGGGTATCCGCCGGCAAAGCGCTTCCGCGCTTGGTCGGAGAGCGACAACGATGATGATGATGAGGAGGAAGAAGCCCCGGCCGAGGGCTGGGGCAGCAGCGACGAGGAGCCCACCGGAAGTAGCGCCGACGGCTGCTACGACGCCGACGACGAAGCCGGCGACAGCCCTTAGAATAGGAACTACTAGTATAGGATTAGTAGTAGTTCTTGAGCAATCGGCTCTTCTTTTGTTCCTCCTTCCTTGAGCAATCGGCTCTTCATTGTAAAAAATCTCCTCTATTAATGAAGAAGATGTTCCTCCGTCGATTTTGCTTTTACATCAAATTTGCCGATTGTCAAAGTCAGTCAACTCCCAAAGAGCCGATGGCACCGCATCGGCCTTTACCATAAAACACGAGTAAGGCCAAATCAGTTGTCTCTTCAAACGGTAACCTGCAACCTCCGTCTGAGAGAGTAAACTCAGATGCCCAAATCGCCGCTCGAATAGATCCAACCCACAGCCGCACGAATCTCAGATCTCAACCGCGCCAAATCAACTTCGCAGCGCATCCAATGGCGGAATCATCCAACGCCAACGCTATGGTCTCCGGTCTGAAGGTAATCCCTAACCGCTCCTCGCCATCCGAGCAAATGTTATGATTAACAGCAAACCCCTGAATTAATGTCCCATTTCGTTATCAATTTTAGGTTTCAGACATCCTGCTGCCGCATCCTTCTCTCCCAAATTCTCTGTGTCTTGGCCCCCGTTCTTCCGAGAGTCCCGCTCATTTAATTTCATGCGAGGCCAACAGAATCCCCTTTGTAAACCAGAATTTAGATCTGACTTCCTGGGCCGACTGCCTGCGAGCCTGGCCTAATCCTCCTGAGTGTTGGGTGGCATGGTACAGTAGAGTATCTAAAACCCATTATGCCACCTGGGAAACTATAGGGATAGCCGATGCTTTGTCTTTATCATTGTCTCCTCTCGAGAAGAATGAGAACATTCTGAAAACCATCGGCTACTTTTGGTCTGATGCACTGAATTGCTTCATGTTTGGCCATGGCCCCATGACACCAACTCTGCTAGACGTGGCCATGATCACAGGTCTAGACATCGCATCCCCAACCCCCTCTGCTTTTATGCTGCCAAAGGTTCCTTTCACCCTCTCCTCCAAACAGAGTGCACAAGTTGGGGTGCCTACCTTAGACGTTACATGAAAACCAAAGGCCCTGTGACAGAGAAAGAACACACGGCCTTCCTGAACTTCTGGTTGGAGCACTTCATATTCTATGGCCCTTCACTCGCCCCAACCAAGAATTACCTCTCCCTGGCCTATGAACTCGCCAAAGGCACTCAGCTTGGCATCGGCAAACTATTCCTTGGAGAGGTCTATCGATCTCTCCAACTGATGTCTGTCAAACTGTTTTCCCAAAAGACAGTTAAAACAGGAGGCCCCTGGTGGTTTATTCAGTTATGGGCTCAACTGTACTTCCAAAACCAGATCCCAAACTCTCCACTCTTGGCCACTTGTACCTTCCCAGATGCTAATGGGAAGCAGATCCGATGCACTAGCTACGGCCAGGCTTTATATAGCCTCCCAGGCAGCAGGTTGATCCCTAAAGAAGCATCAGAGTGGTTCAGGATTTTCTTCCAAGGCTTGGACAACCCCCTATTCTTTCCTTACGCTGAGTCTGAGAACTTTGAGAATCTAGTCTCATTTAGGTTGGACAGCTTTGCCGATGACCCCAGCACTCGGCACTTGTATTCCATCATGATCCGCCCCTGCTTCCTTCCAGTCGGCATGAGCACCTCAAACAGGATCATCAAACCTGGTTATGAGTCTTATCAGCCGGTGATAGTGGCCCGATAGTTTGGTCTTGGGCAAGTGTCTCCGCATTTCTTCCTTCACCACTTGACAGAAAGCAGAGCTGAGCTGCCTGATATCCTCACTGGCCAGAGGTGCTATTCCTTCTTTGATGCTCTGGCCATTCCAATCCCTCACAACCTTCGCTTCACCACCACCACCGATGGTTTTGAGACTTGGTGGTCAATGTGGAAGACCCACGCCTTCAGGAGAGCTCTAGGACCGTTGCTGAAGCAACTTGATGCTAAATACGATATTCCTACAGAACAGGTACCACTACTCATAATTTTCTTGTAGTGGCTCACAATGATTGTTTGTAACCTGGCCCTATTTCCTCGCAGCAACAAGATGGCCCAGAACCCGTGCAAACTGACAGCTCCCCCTTCAAATTCCTTCCACCAGCTCTAGTGGTTCTCTTCTGCCAGAGCTCACCACCCCTGAAGAAGGTTATGATGCAGGGCCAGCCAATTTCTCCCAAATCGGCTCCTAAGAGTAAAGCATCCTCTGGGGCAACTGCCCCCCGAGCCTCAATCCAGGCGAGGAAAGCAGTGAGGAAAGTAGCTGCCAGGAAGACCTTGAAGCGCAAAACTCCTACTCCCGCTCAAGAAAGCTTGCACGTAAGATGATCTATGCCTTGACTAATTTCATCTGTCCTTCCAGGCTTTTGCAACATGCTTGTATTTCTTTCACAGACCTCCACCAAGGAGAACTCCAGTGAGGAGACACAGTCCAGTCGAAGGGACTCGAGCTCAGGTAATTCTGGGAGAACCACCACAAAGAGCCAGACGGACTTGCCATCATCGGCTTCCAAGAAAAGGTTAGCTCCCGAACCTGCTGCTTTTCAAGCTCCGATCAGAGCAGGGCTACGCATGAAGAGTCGATGCGTCAAGAGGGCTCGCAAAGAACCGCGAGCTTCTTCACCAAGCCAGGAGGTTTCAAATGTAATTACCTCTCTTGGTCCATATTCCATACTACCCCATCGCTACTCGGATCGGCTAACCATTTCCTTTGTAGACTGATGACACCTCTAGTGGGGACGTCGAAGAAATAGTGATGCCATCCGCCACCCTGGATCTAGCAACTTCAAAGAGTGCGGCTAACAAGGTGGCCAACCTAGCCAAGCCCACGGAAGAGCCGATCATCACAGCATCGGCTGTCCCTCCTGTCTTAGGAGAGGTACACTCTACTCCCTTGGCTCTACCCTTTTCTTTTGCTGCGTACTAACGCTGTTCTTGTTCGTCTGTCAGGGTTATGACCTTTCGAGCTTGCTGACGTTCGACCCTGAATCCATCGAACCAGCTACTTCCAGGGCAGGTGAAGAGCCAAGACCTAGCACGACCCATGGTCAACTCCAGCGCCTCAAGGCTTTGCTCTCCTCCCCGGTTGAGACATTGGTTGAAAACTCCGAGGAAGTAAAGAGGATTCTTGAAGACATTCAGCCCCATCTCCCGGTGACACTGCAGGTGAAACTCTGGCCAGCTGTGACCCTGTCGGCCTTCAGGTCAAGGGTGTAGTTGGCTAGTCAGAGAATCGACCTTCGCCACGCCCAGTTACCGTTGAAAGCCAATATTGCAGCCAAGTGCCAACGGCTCAATGAGAAAAAGGCTGCCTTGGACGCTAAAACTGACACCTCTGCCAGCAGTGCCGAACTCGAGACCCTGCATAAGGAACTGGAGAACCTTGAAGAGAGGGTCAGGGTGACTAAGCAGCTTATCCAAGACAAGGAAGCTCTTATTGCCCGCTCTCAAGAGGAAGCAAAAGGCCTCACAGCTGAACTGAAGACTGATCTGGCTGAAATTCGTGCACTGGACAGTCAACTGGTGACGGGCAAAGACGAGGATGACAAGGCTGAGATCGCCGAGGTGGATCGTATCCGTGCTGACGCCCTTCATGCCCTCAACACATTCCTTCAGTAGACCCTTTCCGTGTAAACTGATGAATGCTTCATTGAACTTGTACTCTAGAGTCGATGGCTATGCATCGGCTTTTTATTCTGAAGTCGATGACTGTGCATCGGTTGTACTTGTATACTGTTGTCTCGCATATTTTCTCAAGTCGATGTCTGTGCATCGGCTGTGATTTGTATGTACATTTTTTTTACTGGCCGATTTTTTGTATCGGCCCCCACATTTCACTGTCCATGTATCGCACATGTCATTTCACTGTCCATGTATCGCACATGTTTATGCGTTTAGGTGCCCCCCGAGCCGAATCTGTCAGGTAACTGCAGATATCGGCTCTGTAATTATCCAGAGAACTGTACCTGAACATCGGCTCCATCAGGACCAATGTCGACTTCTTCTAGCTCATCAGCCGATGTAAACCCATACCCTAGCTTTCCATCGCCTGCTAGGTCGATGTTAAACACAGGCAAAACGTATGGCGAGGATAGTATGGGCCGATTGCTGGAATCGGCCCCCATTTTTATTGCATTGCTCACGGAAGGTTTACATCTTGTTCATGCTTTACTGTGACTACGTGACATGCTTGAGATGAGATCACCACTTTTTATTTTTTGGGGCCGATCACAGGGATCGGCCTTGCCACGTATGTCCGTTGCCTTTACTCTTGCTATACTGTCAGGCCGGTGGATAAGACCAGCCTCACCCCGTTTTTTGTCACGTCGATGAACTCGCAGCCGTCCAGATTGATCCCGGAGAGTGGCTCTTGGCCTCCCGCTTCCCAAATGTTCATGCCAGCCGTTGAGATTTCGGCTGAATCATCTGCATGGACGACCTCCACTTCGTCTCCATCCCACTGTATCAAGCATTGGTGCATCGTGGACGGAATGCAGCAGTTAGCGTGGATCCAATCTCTCCCTAGCAGGACAGCGTAGGTGCTTTTGCTGTCGACGATGAAGAATGACGTAGGGATGGTCTTTCGGCCTACAGTTAAATCCACGTTCAGAACGCCTTGTGTTTCTGATGCTTGGCCGTTGAAATCGTTCAATGTGACGTTGGTTTTGATCAGGTCTGCGCTAGAACGTCCAAACGACGTAGCATGGAGTATGGCATTATATTGACTGCTGCTCCCGTGTCAACCAGCATCTTATTGACAGGCTGCCCGTTGATATAACCTCTCAAGTACAGGGCCTTCATATGCCTGTAGCTCCTTTCTCGTGGCTTCTCAAAGATAACTGGCCGTGGGCCGCAGTCGAGCTGTGCTATAGGTGCCTCTACTGTTCCTGGAGCACAAAACTCCGATGGAAGAATGAACACCATGTTCGTGCCAGCCGATGTCTCATCATCGGCTTTCTTCTGTTTGGGGCGCCACTCTTTCTTCTGTGGACGACCCTCCTCATCCAGAGTTTGCTGAATTTTCGCGGCCAGATCAGGCCGCGCTTTCCGTAACGCGTGTAGGTATCGTCTCTCGGCTTCCTCTATGCTACGTAGTCGCTGAACCCTACGTTTTTGAGAATGGCTGAGTCCATCAGGGCACCACCTTGGCCGGTGATATCTATCTTCTTCTTCATCTTCACCTTCTAACTCCTCGAGATCTTCCACCCGAGAGGACTCAACTTGCTTGTTCCGAGATGGGAGAGGCCCTAGACGCTTGAACACTGACACGTCTCATGTGTCCCTCTTTTTCTGCCTACACTCTGGGCAGTTGCCGATTGTAGGCAATCGGCTCATTCCTGAATCCCAGCAATGCTTGAAGAAAGGACAATCCCAGTGTCTGTCCACGTCGTCCTGTTCTCTTGACTTTTCCTTGGCACGGCGCTCATATCTTTCGTCGTCTCGATCGTACCGATGATATTTCCTGTTCTCCATACTAAACCGACGATCTTTTTCATCGTCGCTGTCGTATCGCCGGCGCTGGTCGTACTGACGCTCATATTTGTTAAGGAGGTGCTCGGAGAGAGGTCGCTGGTATCGCACATTCCTCACTTGCTCCTCTGTTACGTAGCGCTTGTCATTACGTTGGGGCCGGTCGCGTGGAACGGCCTCCTCTTTATCCTTGTCACGAGAGCGGCTGCTCTCGTTCTTGTCCTTACCAGAGTGGTGCCCAGGTCCTACCATGTTAATGCTGAACGAGAAACCTGGCTGGCGCCTCCCGGGGTAAGTGCACTCCACCATGTTAACGGCGGGGAAGGGGTGCGTGTCAACTTTCATGGCGTACTGGCTAAAAATTAGACGGCCTTGTTCTATCGCCATTTGGATCTGCTGACGCCACACCCTGCAGTCGTTGGTGGTATGGGTGAACGTGTTATGCCACTTGCAGTATGGCCTTCCGTTCATCTCTTGTACCGTAGGGACCCTATGGCCTTCGGGTAACTTCAGCTGCTTCTCCTTGAGTAATAGGTCGAAAATCTGCTCAGCTTTGCTTACGTCGAAGTCAAACCCTTTTGCAGGACCTTGTGGCTTAACCCATTTGCAGGACACGGGGTTTGCCCCCCGAGTCCATTCAGCCACGGCTACCTCCTGATCTCCTGCAGAGTCCTCATCTCCTTCCGTCTCAACCAGGACTACCGCGCGCTTGAACTTGTCCTGGTACAACTCTGGGTGGCGCTGTTCATATAATGATAGTTTCTGAACCATATGCGCCAGTGACGAGTACTCTGCTTGGGAAGCCATATCCTTGATCGGTGATGCGAGACCCACCACTGCCAGATCGACTGCTTCTTTTTCATTCATACGAGCCGAATAACATCGGTTCCTGA
Source organism: Lolium perenne (assembly GCF_019359855.2). Taxonomy (NCBI): domain Eukaryota; kingdom Viridiplantae; phylum Streptophyta; class Magnoliopsida; order Poales; family Poaceae; genus Lolium; species Lolium perenne. The sequence continues at coordinate 176,569,931 of NC_067246.2, read as the reverse complement.
CGGCCCTGAAGCGCTGAATGTATTCCGATACCGTCTCTCCGCGCTTCTGTCGTATTTGTGCTAGATCGGCAATGCCAGCCTTGGAATCTTCTGAGTGATATTGCATGTGGAACTGCTCTTCCATCTGCTTCCAAGTCCGGATTGAATCTGGTGGCAGCGAGGTGTACCACCCGAAAGCCGATCATGTGAGAGATTGCGCGAAAAACCTCACACGTAATGGGTCTGATGCTGAGATCATGCCCAACTGTGCCAAATATCGGCTCACATGCTCAACTGAACTAGAGCCTTCCGATCCGCTAAACTTGGAGAATTCAGGGAGCCGATATTTGGCTGGTAGTGGGATCAAATCATACTCGTTGGGGTACGGCTTGGAATAGCTGATTGCCCTCCTCTTTGGCACCATGCCGAACTGGTCCCTCAAGATTGCACTGATCTGATCCACGGTGCTAGCTGCAGGAGTTGAGCTTTGATGATTCGTTGGAGTGGCATATTTAGCTAGCCACGCCTGTTTCTCAGGATCCGATCCAGCAACCCCTCCTGCTGTTCCAGAAATCCCTACTGCTGCAACCTGGTTCGTGCGCGCCCAGTTATTGCAGTCTAGCACATATGTGCACATGTATCCGTGCGGGATCTCCTTAGGCGGTTCATACAAGAACTGGTAATCACTAGGATCGCCACCGATCTTGTAGACGACGTATGCCGGTGAACTCGGCACTTCTGGTGCTGCTAGCGCGAACGGCAGCTGTGGTCTGGTCTGGAACGGTATCTCCCCTTGGTGAGTCCCTAGAGCAGGTCCTGACGGAGAGTACTGATGCTTCATGATTTCTTGGACCACGCGAAGCGCGACACGCTCCAAAGTGTTCACCAGGCTCTCAGAATGGCGGTGTAGCGAATGAGCAACCATGTGATTGACCTCCTGACGTAGAGACCTGGTGCGTTCTTCCGAAAGAGTAGACAGATCCACTCCATCGAGAGCGCCTTCAGCTGAGAACCCTTTCCACCTGATACCATGTGAGCGGGTCCTCTGGAAAGAGCCGATGAGGTCGGCTTCGAAGAGAGCTTTGATCTCGTCATACTTCTTCTTGTACTCCTCATTCAGCTCTTCGTACTTGACTGGCTCTTCCGCCATCTCTGATGCGGATGTTGATGCAGTTGTTGTAGAAGAAGGTCCCACCGGGCGTGCCAGAATGTGTTGACCACCAAAACCCACCGACGAGTAGCGACGGGCAACACGAAGAGCCGGGAGGCTCCCAGGACTGCTGTGGGCCCTGGTCCCTCGGGCGACGGCCCGCAAAGCTCCGGCACGCACGTCCGATGAAGGGCGTGTCACCTGACCTATACCTGGTCAGGAAGGTGATGGATTGCTTCGACTAGTTTCCTGCATGGCATACACGTAAACATTAAATACGAGCCTCGATCGGCTCTCAGGTTGTCCTGTGAATCGGCTCAAGGAGCCGATCCACCCATGATTCGCATGAGATCTACGATAACATGGTGGTCCTGCTTGATCAATATTAGGCTAAAACGATCTACGATGATCTAGGGTTTTCACCACATAACCGGAACATCCTACACGTAATTGAGCCTGGCAGACGCGAAAGATGATAATAAACCAGCCCTAGATAAGGCCTAAAAACCAACGTGGAGTTGATTCCCAGAACATCTTCTCTAGGACTAGCAAACTACACCTTACGTGCTACTGGATCCTTCAACTCGTTTGCAAGGCCTAACTATGTAGATATCAAACTAATCCTTGAAGAACAAGGAGCAATCATAACGAATCGAATCTACTAAACAATGACTAAGCAAGGTGTCACCCTTGCACCTAAGATCGGTACAAGGGTGGCTAGATATCCAGGGGTAGCATGACTAATCAAATACACAAGAAAGTACCGATGCTAACCCTAACGTATCCATGATAACAATATTGCTCGCCATCAACAAGGCTTCAGTACGAGCAACACATGAACAACGAATATACAAGATTCTGCCTAGATCACAAGATGCGATCTAGGCAGCATAGCCCTTACCCGGAAGAAACCCTCGAAAACAAGGGGTGGCGATGCGCCTAGATTGGTTTGTTATGAACGTGATCGTCCTCTTTCTCAATAACCCTAGATACATATTTATAGTCCGTAGACTTCCTATCGTGGGAATAATCCCAACCGTGCACGAGCTAAACTCTGCCTTCTAATCCTAACCGACACGTATCCTACTATATTTACAGATACGCGGGCAATTTAGTCCAAACTCTTTATACAAGACCGATTCATGAATAATTTTTACGTATATTTGCTAAGCCCATCTCAATCACGGCCCACTTCTGATTTGGTTAAAATCTGGTGATAACACAGTCTCATCGAGTTCTACTTTTCTTCCAGTCACTTCTTTAGTGAGAAATTCTTTCTCAAGAAAGGTTCCGTTCTTAGCAACAAAGATTTTGCCTTCGGATCTGTGATAGAAAGTGTACCCTATAGTTTCCTTAGGGTATCCTATGAAGACGCATTTCTCCGCTTTGGATTCTAGCTTGTCCGGTTGTAACTTCTTTACATAGGCTTCGCAACCCCAAACTTTAAAGAACGACAGCTTAGGTTTCTTATTAAACCATAATTCATACGGTGTCGTTTCTACGGATTTCGATGGTGCTCTATTTAAAGTGAATGCGGCTGTCTCTAATGCATAACTCCAAAATGATAATGGCAAATCATTAAGAGACATCATAGAACGAACCATATCTAAGAGAGTTCGATTACGACGTTCGGACACACCGTTTCGTTGTGGTGTTCCCGGCGGTGTCAATTGTGAAAGTATTCCGCATTTCTTTAAATGCATGCCAAACTCATAACTCAGATATTCACCTCCGCGATCAGATCGTAGAAATTTAATCTTCTTGTTACGTTGATTTTCTACTTCACTTTGGAATTCCTTAAACTTCTCGAAAGTTTCGGATTTATGTTTCATGAAATAGATATACCCATATCTACTCAGATCATTTCCAATAAGTCAGTAGCTCGCTCCATCATACCAGAAAATGGAGTCTTAGTCATTTTTCCCATTAGACATGCTTCGCATCTATCAAGTGACTCAAAGTCAAGTGATTCAAGTAATCCATCAGTATGGAGTTTCTTCATGCGTTTCACTCCAATATGACCAAGACGACAGTGCCACATATAAGTAGAATTATCATTCAATTTAATTCGCTTAGCATCAATGTTATATATATGCGTATCACTACTATCGAGATCTAACAGAAATAAGCCATTCTTTTAAGGTGCTCGACCATAAAAGATATTATTCATAAAAATAGAACAACCATTGTTCTCAGACTTGAATGAATAACCGTCTTGCATTAAACAAGATCCAGATATAATGTTCATGCTCAACGCGGGTACAAAATAACAATTATTTAGGCTTAAAACTAATCCCGAAGGTAGATGTAGAGGAAGTGTGCCGACAGCGATCACATCGACTTTGGATCCGTTTCCAACGCACATCGTCACTTCATCTTTCAGTAGTCTTCGTTTATTCTTTAGTTCCTGTTTCGAGTTACAAATATGAGCAACCGAACCAGTATCAAATACCCAGGTACTAGAACGAGAAATAGTGAGATAAACATCTATAACATGTATATCAGATATACCTTCTTTCTTCTTCTTGACAAGGCCGCTCTTCAGATCAGCCAGATACTTGGAGCAATTACGCTTCCAGTGTCCCTTCTCCTTGCAGTAATAGCACTCAGCATCAGGCTTAGGGCCGTTCTTAGGTTTCATAGGAGGTGTGGCAGCTTTCTTACCACCCTTCTTGAATTTCCCCTTAGACTTGCCCTGTTTCTTGAAACTAGTGGTCTTGTTGACCATCAACACTTGGTGCTCTTTCTTGATCTCAATCTCAGCAGCTTTTAGCATGCCAAAGAGTTCAGGTAACTCCTTGTTCATGTTCTGCATATTGTAGTTCATCACAAAGTTCTTGTAACTTGGTGGCAGTGATTGAAGGACACGATTAATCCCCAGTCTGTTAGGAATCACTATTCCCAAGTCACTGAGTTTCTTCGCATGCCCGGTCATGGCGAGCATGTGCTCACTAACGGAGCTGCCTTCTTCCATCATACATCTGAAGAAATGTTTCGATGCTTCATAGCATTCCACGGCCGCATGAGTATCAAATATAGCTTTCAGCTCATTCATCAACTCATGAGGATCGTGGTGCTCAAAACGTTTTGAAGATCGGATTCCAGACTGCACAGGATGGCACACTGAACTTGAGAGTACCGAGTTTTCCGAGTCGCGTAAACAGCCTTTACTTCATCGGTTTCAGTTTCTGCAGGAGGGTCACCTAGCGGTGCATCAAGCACATATTGCAGATTTCCGCCAGAGAGGAAGATCCTCACATGACGGAACCAGTCGGTGAAGTTGCTACCGTTGCTCTTAAGTTTTTCTTTCTCTAGGAACTGGTTAAAATTGATTGGGGACACCATCTCTACAACATATATTTGCAAAAGTTTAGACTAAGTTTATGACAAATTGAGTTCAAATTTTAATTCAACATAATTAAAAAACTAGGTGAACTCCCACTCAAAACAATATCCCTCGCATTGTCTTAGTGATCACACGAACCAAATCCACCGCACCTAAGTCCGATCATCACGAGACAAGGTGTGATTTCAATGGCGAACACTCAAAGTGTTCATCATATCAACCATATGATTCATGCTCTACCTTTCGGTATCACGTGTTCCGAGACCATGTCTGTACATGCTAGGCTCGTCAAGGCCACCTTAGTATCCGCATGTGCAAAACTGTCTTGCACCCGTTGTATGCACTTGTTGATTCTATCATACCCGATCATCACGAGATGCTTCGAAACGACAAGTCTTGGCAACGGTGCTACTAAGGATGAACACTTTATTATCTTGAGATTTTAGTGAGGGATCATCTTATAATGCTACCGTCGCGATCTAAGCAAAATAAGATGCATAAAAGGATTAACATCACATGCAGTTCATATGTGATATGATATGGTCCTTTTGTCTTTGCGCCTTTGATCTTCATCTCCAAAGCACGGACATGATCTCCATCATCTTCGGGCATGATCTCCATCATCGTCGGCGCAGCGTCAAGGTCAATGGCGCCGTCTTCATGATTGTCCTCCATGTAGCAACTATTACAACAACTTTGAAATACTACTCAACATGAAATTTAAAGACAACCATAAGGCTCCTGCCGGTTGCCACAATACAATAATGATCATCTCATACATATTCATCATCACATTATGGCCATATCACATCACCAAACCCTGCAAAAACAAGTTAGACGTCTCTAATTTGGTTTGCATATTTTACGTTGTTTAGGGTTTTCGAGAGAGATCTAATCTACCTACGAACATGAACCACAACGTTGATACTAATGTTGTCAATAGAAGAGTAAATTGAATCTTCACTATAGTAGGAGAGACAGACACCCGCAAAGCCTCTTATGCAATACAAGTTGCATGTCGAACGAGGAACAAGTCTCATGAACGCGGTCATGTAAAGTTAGTCCGAGCCACTTCATCCCACTATGCCACAAAGATGCAAAGTACTCAAACTAAAGATAACAAGAGCATCAACGCCCACAAAACCATTGTGTTCTACTCGTGCAACCATCTATGCATAGACACGGCTCTGATACCACTGTAGGGATTCGTTGCATAGAAAACAAAAAATTTCCTACCGCGAACACGCAATCCAAGCCAAGATGCAATCTAGAAGACGGTAGCAACGAGGGGATTATCGAGTCTCACCCTTGAAGAGATTCCAAAGCCTACAAGATGAGGCTCTTGTTGCTGCGGTAGACGTTCACTTGCCGCTTGCAAAAGCGTGTAGAAGATCTTGATCACGGTGCCACGAACGGGCAGCACCTCCGTACTCGGTCACACGTTCGGTTCTTGATGAAGACGACGTCCACCTCCCCGTTCCAGCGGGCAGCGGAAGTAGTAGCTCCTCTTGAATCCGACAGCACGACGGCGTGGTGTCGGTGGTGGTGGTGGAGAATCCCGGTGGAGCTTCGCTAAGCGTGCGGGGAAGAAGGAGGAGTGGGGTGGCTAGGGTTTGGGGAGAGGGGGGCGCCGGCCATCTAGGTGGTGCGGCCACCTTGTGTTGTTGGGGTGGCCGGCCCCCTCCCCTTGGCCCTCATTATATAGGTGGAACACCCAAGAGTTGGTCTACAAGTCTTCGAATAAGACCCCAAACCAAAACCTTCCATATCACATGAAACCTACCCAAGCTAGGACTCCCACTAGAGGTGGGATTCCCACCCTTCCTTGGGAGGGGGTGGCCGGCCCCCTTAGGGGAGTCCACTTGGGACTCCTCCCCTTTTAGGGTTGGCCGGCCATGGTGGTGGAGTCCCTTTGGGACTCCGCCTTCCAAAGTGGTTTCTTCCGGATTTTTCTAGAACCTTCTAGAACCTTCCATAGAACCTTCCGGATCATCTTAAATCTTATAAAATGACTTCCTATATATGAATCTTATTCTCCGGACCATTCCGGAACTCCTCGTGATGTCCGGGATCTCATCCGGGACTCCGAACAAATATTCGAACTCCATTCCATATTCAAGTTCTACCGTTTCAACATCCAACTTTAAGTGTGTCACCCTACGGTTCGCGAACTATGCGGACATGGTTGAGTACTCACTCCGACCAATAACCAATAACGGGATCTGGAGATCCATAATGGCTCCCACATATTCAACGATGACTTTAGTGATCGAATGAACCATTCACATATGATACCAATTCCCTTTGTCATGCGATATTTTACTTGTCCGAGGTTTGATCATCGGTATCACTCTATACCTTGTTCAACCTCGTCTCCTGACAAGTACTCTTTACTCGTACCGTGGTATGTGGTCTCTTATGAACTTAGTCATATGCTTGCAAGACATTAGACGACATTCCACCGAGAGGGCCCAGAGTATATCTATCCGTCATCGGGATGGACAAATCCCACTGTTGATCCATATGCCTCAACTCATACTTTCCGGATACTTAATCCCACCTTTATAACCACCCATTTACGCAGTGGTGTTTGATGTAACCAAAGTACCTTTCCGGTATAAGTGATTTACATGATCTCATGGTCATAAGGACTAGGTAACTATGTATCGAAAGCTTATAGCAAATAACTTAATGACGTGTTCTTATGCTACGCTCAATTGGGTGTGTCCATTACATCATTCATATAATGATATAACCTTGTTATTAATAACATCCAATGTTCATGATTATGAAACTAATCATCCATTAATCAACAAGCTAGTTAAGAGGCATACTAGGGACTTCTTTGTTGTTTACATATCACACATGTATCAATGTTTCAGTTAATACAATTATAGCATGGTATATAAACATTTATCATAAACATAAAGATATATAATAACCACTTTATTATTGCCTCTAGGGCATATCTCCTTCAATTCCAACAACCAACATTTCCAATCTAGGCAAAACGGGTAAATCGAATTAAATCGGAGCAAATCTTGGATGAATCGAAGGGGAACGAAGGGGAATACCTTGAGGATTGTATGGGGATGGATTTGGCCGGCCAGATCTGTCCAATCCGTGGAGGATTTGGTGGGGGGCGGAGGAGAGGCGGCCGGCGGCGGCAGTTGAAGGAGAGAAAGAGAGGAGAGAAAGAAGAGAAAGAGAGGGTCGGGCTGGGGGCGGGCGCGGGCGCCACACTTAAGTGGATGTGTGGCGCCCGTGGCATCGGCGCCACACATAGAGGCTCGCCAAAACGGCTAAGTCCCAGACGTCCGGAGCCCCTGGATGTTTTCGACTGAAAACTTGATATAAGTTGGCATGTGTGGCGCCGATGGGAGGGGCGTCACACATGCTGCCACGTCGGATCGGCGCACCAGCTCAGCGTCGAGGGCGCCACGTCGGCTGGGTGAGTGGCGCCGGCAGGAGGGGCGCCACACTGCCATGTGTGGCGCCGATGGGAGGGGCGCCACACAAAAGGGTTAGATGGGTGAAATAGTTTCGCCGGAGGGTCAGTCTGTGCTTTTCTTTCACTTTGGGGTTATTTTTGTGCAAATCGCCCATTATTGGCTACAAAGTTCACTTTTTGACTACTTTTTCCCGACACGTGGGGCCTACCTTGTGGTGTGCTTTTGTAATATACATTGTGGAGTACCCCATTTGCCACAAATATGCTAACGTGGGTCCTAGCCTGTGGTGTGGTTTGATAACATACATAGGTGATGCCCTAAGGAGTGCAACTAGAGTATTCATTATGTAGCACAGCTTAACACTTAGAAAGTTTAGATGTTCTACTTCTAGTGATATAATTTTTGCGCTATATGAATTATATTATGTTAGTCAAATCGACGATCTAGGGGTGCGCTCATGCCCTATAAACCGGGACGGAAGTAATAGATCGATAAAGAGCATTGAAGGAGGCACCTCGGTTTCCTACATGCAAAATGTGCAAGAAGAGTCACATGTAGTAAGACGATGACGCGACCGTCGATCACGCGTCCAACACCTATTTCACGCCACTTTCCAAGCAAAAAGCTTGTATTTTATCGGACTCGTGCAACGCCAAATAGTCTCATGAAGAGGTCAGAAGGTCTGCCCTTCTTAAAAGACAAAGTAAACCGATTTGGTCGAGAAGGACTTGGAAGCAGTTCAAATCCACTCAAAGGAATCCACGATATCGTCCCCAAGTTTAATTAGACATATAGCATGCCAAAGCCGAAAAAAATGCACAATGACAGGGCCTAAAGACCCCCCGAGAGGTCTTTGATCCATGTGTGATCCCCCGAGCTACAGTGTGGTTGCTTTGCTTACGCTGGTCAACATAGCAAAGCCCAAGCTGTGCAATCATCTCATATTTTTGATGTCGGTCCACCTATCCTTTCCAATTGCAGCTTTTTTAAATGAGAGAACCTACCCACTAAAAAGTATCCAGATACATACTTCTCTTAACCAAACCTAACCTGCGATTCTTGATATGAAACGGATGTAGTATTTGTCATTTTGTTCTTCTCCGCTTCACGGTAAACTGTCTAGGAGTGTTTAAAGATACATCATGTGTGCGTACTCTGTTTTTGTATGACTGATAATGCTTGTCAGATTGCTATGTGAACATTGTAGAATTAATTTTGGATAGTAGGCTCAAAAAGAACCTGATTTAAATTAATAAAGCCAACACCGGCGAATACACGCTCTATATATAATCCAAAGAAGACATAGAACAACACAATGCAGGCATAAAACTAGGATTGCATGTGACACCCCGCATATTCCCGCTAACGTATCATATAGCTCAAACTGAACTACTTATCAAAAAAGCTAGTACTACAAAAGTGGGGCGGACCTGAAGCCACTTTGCACCCCTACATGCCCCAACGCATCACCTACAGCAAGACACCACATAACCTAGATACTATAGCGGCAGGGGAAGCAGCCTAGATATTTATATGTGCACGATTTGTGCAAGGTTAATTGAGGTTAGCTGGTTGATCGATGTACACCTCCCAGAAAGAAACAAACGTGCCAGCGGGCCGGTAGGTTCAGACCATTGAAAGATGGAACAAGTTGGTACGGAGACAGCCAGCTCACGTAGTACTACCAGCGAGTAAAAAGAGAGTGGCCAAATTGGGAATTGAACGACTGCGAAGAAAAACTGGCGAGTGACTAGGGCATGTACAATGGGGTGATGTCAGCCTTCCCTTAGAGATGCCATGTCAGATTTTTGTTTAGTTGGAGTAGAGAGAATGAAGAGAGAGAAGGTTGTCTTCCCTTAGCTAAGGGATCATCTCTTAGGAAATAAGGGAATATTATTTTCTCCATTGTATCATATATGTCTTCCCTTAACAACAAATTTCCTACCAAAATTTTATTATTCATATTAATTGCTAGAGATGGCTGTAAGAGAAAATACATTGTATGACTTATATCTAGTGACTTCTCTAGCTGATGTGGCGTGATAAGGAAAGGCATGTCTTTCTCTACATTGTACATGCCCTAACTAGAGACAAGAAGCGTAACCATCTCCGTGTCGGCAGGGCGTGTGTGGACGCCCTTGACCCAGTACAACGCCTCTCCTCTTCCCACACGGATACGGCACACCCCTTCTGGCTAGCAAACAAACACTACTAGGTGCTGGATTAGCTCTACTCTTGTTCATCTACACCTAATATATAATTGTGTTGGAGGCTTAGCCGTACTCTTGTTCTTTCTATTCCTTTTCCATTTGTGTCATTGTGTGCATTTCCCATGCTTAGTTCTGGCTTATGACGGACACACAAAAAAATTCACGCCTAGCATGAACAACCCCCACACGTGCCACTACACACATAAGTACTACTCCCTCTCTCCATACACGAATGTTAAAATTTGTCTCACTATACATCAGAATTTAGATAAATTTCTGACATCCTTTCTACGCGATGTGGAAATCCACATCCCACGTGCACGCATGCACTTAGGCTCGTGTACTATGGATAAGGCATTGCTAGACGGATGGTAAAGATGCTTAAGAAGATCTTCTATGGCATCTACAACCCACCCCAGCCCCGAGCTTCATCCTCATTGTTCTTATCGGTGTGCCGCGCATTTCTTTTGTTGTGGCCAAGTATTGGCTAAGTAAACCTTGTTATTTAAGGTATGTCGTGACCTGGTATGTAAAACTTGCGTCCCATTTGATTCAAAGAATTTCATAAGCACACGAATAGGAAAAATGCAGGAACAGTATGTCATGGCATTTCAAATCCTACGCATGAATTAGTTGCAGAACTCGCACCATGAATAACGCATGAAATTTCTATAGAGATTAAGTACATGTCATAGTTGGCATAGACACACAAGAATTTTTTTTCAAGAGATCTAGCATGATCTTGTTAGAAATCCTATGGGATTGTAGTGTAGGAAAGCAACCCCATAGAAATTTTAGAGGGTTCAATCATTTGAATCAAATATCCTCTATATGAAATATATCTATGAAATAGGCTGATACATCTCCAACGTATCTATAATTTCTTATGTTCCATGCTAGTTTTATGACAATACCTACATGTTTTATTCATACTTTATATCATTTTTATGCATTTTCCGGGACTAACCTATTAACAAGATGTCGAAGCGCCAGTTCCTGTTTTCTGCTGCTTTTGGTTTCAGAAATTCTACACAGGAAATATTCTCGGAATTGGACGAAACAAAAGCCCACGGCCCTATTTTCCACGGAGTGTTCCAGAACATCGAAGAAGAGTCGGAGAAGGCCAGCAGGGGGCCACCCCATAGGGCGGCGCGGCCCCACCTCCTGCCGCGCCCAGGTGTGGGGAGGCCACCCCCTGGCTCCCCCGACGCTGCCCCTTCGCCTATATATTCCTTCGTCTCCGAAAACCCTAGGATCATCGGTCTTCCTCCGCGAAAAGTTACGTAGCCGCCGCCATCGCGAAGCCAAGTTCGGGGGACAGAAGTCTCTGTTCCGGCACGCCGCCGGGACGGGGAAGTGCCCCCGGAATCCATCTCCATCGACTCCATCGCCATCTTCATCGCCGTTGCTGTCTCCCATGATGAGGAGGGAGTAGTTCTCCCCCGAGGCTGAGGGCTCTACCGGTAGCTATGTGGTTCATCTCTCTCTCCCATGGTGTGATCTTTATGTGATCATGAGCTTTGTAATCTAGTTGAATATGTAGATGTTACTCTTGTCTATTATGCACTCTAGAGGTTACTTTAATATGAACTCCGGAGTCACTCTCCATGGTGTGATGGTGACAGTGTGCGCATCGTGTGTGATTCCTTTATGACGTTGTGGAGCTTGTTTACTCCGGCTTGAGGTGTGCTTTTGCAGCCTACACAATGAATGGTGTTTGTTATCCAACAAGACAGTGTTTGAGAGTAGCATTTATTTATTCAATTATGTGATCATTGTTGAGAGTGTCCACTAGTGAAAGTATGATCCCTAGGCCTTGTTTCTAAGCATTGAAACACCGTTTCCAACAAGTTCTGCTACATGTTCGCTTGCTGCCATTTTTATTTCAGATTGCAATTACTACTTATAATCATCCATATTACTTGTATTTCACTATCTCTTGTATCTTAATTGCAGGGTTACTTGAGAGGGATATCTTTGACCTCTACCTCCCTGAGTTCGATAAACCTTGGGTGGTTCACTTAAGGAAACTTGCTGCTGTTCTACAAACCTCTGCTCTTGGAGGCCCAACATTGTCTACAAGAATAGAAGTGTGCGTAGACATCAAGCTATTTTCTGGCACCGTTGCCGGGGAGGTAAGGTAAAAGGTATTCACATCCTCCGACTACTAAGCTATTTCCTAGCACTGTTGCTGGTGTGTGAGTGCTCGAAGCTATTTCCTTTAGATTCTGCAATTATATCTTTTTGTTTCTTGTTTTTATTTCACTAGTTAGGCTTAATGGAAAACAACAACAAAATTAGAGAGCTTTATAGTATTTATCTTGAGTTAGGACATGATGTGTTTGAAGAGAGAATTAAAAAACCCATGGAACTTTGTTTGCAAAATAGTTGTAGCAATGTTTTTAGCATGAATTCTTTGAACACTATTATTTTTAATGCTATGGAAAAGTCTAAGCTTGGGGAAGCTGGTTGTGATATTTTTAGTCCCCCAAGTTTTGAGGAGAAAATTTTCTTTGATGATACTTTGCCTCCCACTTATGATGATTATAATGATAGTGGTATTTTGGTGCCACCTACTATGGAGGATAAAATTTATTATGATTATACCATGCCTGCAATTTATGATGACTACAATGATGGTTGTGATAGTTTTACTCCCACTATTACTAATAAAATTAATTATGCTTATGTGGAGAGTAATGATACTTTTATACATGTGGATCATGATAAGAATGATTTATGTGATAGCTATATTGTTGAGTTTATTCATGATACCACTGAAAATTATTTTGAGACAGGAAAGTATGGGTATAGAAATCTTCATGTTACTAAATTTCTTCTCTTTATGATGAATGTTTTGAGCTTTCTCTTGATTTGCTTTTATTTGCTGGGTACTTTAAGACCTACTGGTCCTTATGAGAGAGGGAGACACGATTTCATATATCACAATAATATTAAGTCTCCTCTCCTTGTGTTGAAATTTTTGAAGTTACACTTGTTTTGTTTTCCTATGCTACTCACTTTGTTCTTCATTGACTTGTTTTCTTACAAGGCTCCTATGCATAGGAAGAGTGCTAGATTTAAATATGTTTTATATATGCTTCTTGATGCTCTCTTTTCAACTCTCATCTTTATGTGAGCATCATAAAAATCACTATGCCTAGCTAAAAGGCGTTAAAGAAAAGCGCTTATGGGAGACAACCCATCGTTTTTTATTTTCTGTTATTTTTGCTTTTATTTTTGTTTTGAGTCAAGGTGCTTGTTACTTCTGTAGCAATACCTTTGTATCTTTATTTTCTTGCATTATTGTGCCAAGTAAAGTTTTTGATAGAAAGTTGATACTAGATTTGGATTTCTGCGCAGAAACAGATTTTTAGCTGTCACGAATTTGAGTTTTTCTCTCTGTAGAAAAATCTAAAAATCTTGAAAAAAATTATGAATAATCCTTAGATATGTACGCAACTTTCATTCAACTGGAGCTTTTCCATCTGAGCATGTTAAGTGCCTCGAAAAAATTCGTCTTTACGGACTATTCTGTTTTGACAAATTTTGCCTTTTATTTCGCATTGCCTCTTTTACTGTGTTTATGTGGATTTTTTTGCTCCATTAAATTTCAGTAGCCTTGGGTAATGTCCAGAAGTGTTGGGAATGACTGTGTCCTTGTTGGACATGTGAATTTTTGATTATGCACTAACCCTCTAATGAGATTGCTTTGAGTTTGGTGTGAAGGAAGTTTTCAAGGATCAAGAGAGGAGGATGATATAATATGATCAAGAAGAGTGAAAAGTCTAAGCTTGAGGATGCCCCCGTGGTTCATCCCTGCATATTTATAGAAGACTCAAGCGTCTAATCTTGGGGATGCCCAAGGCATCCCCTTCTTCATCAACAACTTATCAGGTCACTTCTAGTGAAACTATATTTTAATTCCGTCACATCTTATGTGCTTTACTTGGAGCGTCTGTGTGCATTTATTTTCGTTTTGTCATTTTCATTGTCTGAATAAATCGGATCCTATCATGCTTGTGTGGGAGAGAGACACGCTCCGCTTTTTCATTTGAACACTTGTGTTCTTCGTTTTACTTTAATATTCATGGCGAAAGCTGAAAGCCTCAGCACTTATTGTTTATATTTATGGCGAAAGCTAAAAGCCTCAGCATTGATTGTTATTTGGTTGGAAACAGAAAATGTTTCATGTGGTAGTTGGTATATTGTCTTGAATAATTTGATACTTGGCAATTGTTTTGAGCTCTCAAGTAGATCATGTTTAACCTCTTGCATCATGTAGTTTAAACCTATTAGTGGAGAACTACCGTAGAGCTTGTTGAAATTTGGTTTGCATGATTGGTCTCTCTAAGGTCTAGATATTTTCTGGTAAAAGTGTTTGAGTAACAAGGAAGACAGTGTAGAGTCTTATAATGCTTGCAATATGTTCTTATGTAAGTTTTGCTGTACCGGTTTATACTTGTGTTTGCTTCAAACAACCTTGCTAGCCAAAGCCTTGTACTGAGAGGAAATGCTTCTCGTGCATCCAAAACCTTGAGCCAAATCCTATGCCATTTGTGTCCACCATAACTACCTACTATGTGGTATTTTCTGCCATTCCAAGTAAATACTTCATGTGCTACCTTTAAACAATTCAAGACTTTATTACTCCTTATTTGTGTCAATGTTTTATAGCTCATGAGGGAGTATGTGGTGTTTTATTTTTCAATCTTGTTGGGCAGACTTTCACCAATGGACTAGTGGCACATCCGCTTATCCAATAATTTTGCAAAAAGAGCTGGCAACGGGGTTCCCAGCCCCAATTAATTAACTTTTATTAATAATTCTCTTCACATGTTTTGCCCTGATTCATCAGTAAGCAACTTAATTTTGCAAATAGACACTCCTCCATGGTATGTGAAATGTTGGAAGGCACCCGAGGATTCGGTTAGCCATGGCTTGTGAAAAAAAAAGGTTGGGAGGAGTGTCATTCATAAATAAAACTAAAGTACATGTGTAAACAAAAGAGAAGAGGGATGATCTACCTTGCTGGTAGAGATAACGTCCTTCATGGGAGCCGCTCTTTGAAAGTCTGTTTGACAAGGAGGTTAGAGTGCCCACTACCATTCGTTGACAACAACAAACACCTCTCAAAACTTTACTTTTATGCTCTCTTTATGATATCAAAAACTTAAAAAGCTCTAGCACATGATTTAATCCCTGCTTCCCTCTACGAAGGGCCTTTCTTTTACTTTATGTTGAGTCAGTTTACCTACTTCTTTCTATCTTAGAAGCAAACACTTGTGTCAACTTTGTGTGCATTGATTCTTACATGCTTGCTTATTGCACTTATCATATTACTTTGTGTTGACAATTATTCATGAGATATACATGTTAAAAGTTAAAAACAATTACTGAAACTTAAATCTTCATCTGTGTTGCTTCAAAACCTTTTATTAAGAATCTATTGCTTTACGAGTTAACTCTTATGCAAGACTTTTTGATGCTTGTCTTGAAAGTACTATTCATGAAAAGTTTTTGCTATATGATTCAGTTGTTTAGTCATTATCTATTTGTTAACAAACTATAGACCATTGCTTTGAGTCACTTCATTCATCTCATATGCTTTACAATAGTATTGATCAAGATTATGTTGGTAGCATGTCACTTCAGAAATTATTCTTTTTATCGTTTACCTACTCGAGGGCGAGTAGGAACTAAGCTTGGGGATGCTTGATACGTCTCCAGCGTATCTATAATTTCTTATGTTCCATGCTAGTTTTATGACAATACCTACATGTTTTATTCATACTTTATATCATTTTTATGCATTTTCCGGGACTAACCTATTAACAAGATGCCGAAGCGCCAGTTCCTGTTTTCTGTTGTTTTTGGTTTCAGAAATTCTACATAGGAAATATTCTCGGAATTGGACGAAACAAAAGCCCACGGCCCTATTTTCCACGGAGTGTTCCAGAACATCGAAGAAGAGTCGGAGAAGGCCAGCAGGGGGGCCACCCCATAGGGCGGCGCGGCCCCACCTCCTGCCGCGCCCAGGTGTGGGGAGGCCACCCCCTGGCTCCCCCGACGCTGCCCCTTCGCCTATATATTCCTTCGTCTCCGAAAACCCTAGGATCATCGGTCTTCCTCCACGAAAAGTTACGTAGCCGCCGCCATCGCGAAGCCAAGTTTGGGGGACAGAAGTCTCTATTCCGGCACGCCGCCGGGACAGGGAAGTGCCCCGGAATCCATCTCCATCGACTCCATCGCCATCTTCATCGCCATTGTTGTCTCCCATGATGAGGAGGGAGTAGTTCTCCCCCGAGGCTGAGGGCTCTACCGGTAACTATGTGGTTCATCTCTCTCTCCCATGGTGTGATCTTTATGTGATCATGAGCTTTGTAATCTAGTTGAATATGTAGATGTTACTTTTGTCTATTATGCACTCTAGAGGTTACTTTAATATGAACTCCGGAGTCACTCTCCACGGTGTGATGGTGACAGTGTGCGCATCGTGTGTGATTCCGTTATGACGTTGTGGAACTTGTTTACTCCGGCTTGAGGTGTGCTTTTGCAGCCCTACGCAATGAATGGTGTTTGTTATCCAACAAGAGAGTGTTTGAGAGTAGCATTTATTTATCAATTATGTGATCATTGTTGAGAGTGTCCACTAGTGAAAGTATGATCCATAGGCCTTGTTTCTAAGCATTGAAACACCGTTTCCAACAAGTTCTGCTACATGTTCGCTTGCTGCCATTTTTATTTCAGATTGCAATTACTACTTATAATCATCCATATTACTTGTATTTCACTATCTCTTCGCCGAACTAGTGCACCTATACATCTGACAAGTGTATTAGGTGTGTTGGGGACACAAGAGACTTCTTGTATCTTAATTGCAGGGTTGCTTGAGAGGGATATCTTTGACCTCTACCTCCCTGAGTTCGATAAACCTTGGGTGATTCACTTAAGGAAACTTGCTGCTGTTCTACAAACCTCTGCTCTTGGAGGCCCAACACTGTCTACAAAAATAGAAACGTGCGTAGACATCATAGGCCTACAAAATTTCTTTAGAAATCCTCTAAATCAAACAAGCCATTGAGCTGGTTTCCCCAGTAAGACCATGTAGCTTGGCCATGAGGCTTTATTAATTTAAAATCGGACATCCAATGCCTTTATTCTATAAAAAAAATCATAGACAAATATAAATCAAACGGATTGGGTGGATTAGAATGAATTAGAATGAACACATGTACTTGACCTAAATCCTGATGATTGTGTAATTATGGTTAGTCTTAAAGGTTTTAATATTTCTTTTGAGAAAACAGTATCAAGAAGAATAAGATGTGTATTCATAATCAATTTTCAATTCTAATTAACCATGAGGCCTCGGATTTGGGGATATGCGCCTCCTTTGTTTTTTCTTTTTTTTGTTGGCATCACTTCCCAACTCACTCCATGCAATTTTAGCACTTCTT
The DNA here is from genome assembly GCF_019359855.2 of Lolium perenne. Lineage (NCBI taxonomy): Eukaryota > Viridiplantae > Streptophyta > Magnoliopsida > Poales > Poaceae > Lolium > Lolium perenne. The sequence goes on along the minus strand of NC_067246.2, from coordinate 176,552,334 downwards.
TTTTATAAAACAAAGGCTAAGCCTTGCCACTATAGTCATCCAGTCCAAGTTTGAAACATCTCACGTTCTATGTTCTCGGCTGCTTTGTATTGGCAATATACAGACTCGGTAGTATGGTGCATTTTTTTCTTGGAGTGTATACAAATCGAGGCAAGCATCAATCAAAGAGATCGCGGTCGATGACCGACAAGGTGAGACAGTGAGGTGTGGTGAAAGCGCGTGGAGGTGGAACACAAAAGTTAGTGTCACCTTCATCGGTCCTTATTGATGTTGTCGTCCCAAAGAAGAACAATTGTGTAAAAATTTAAAAACCTATTTTCTTTTTGCAGATTTCTATATTGGAAAACATTGAATACACATTTCTCAGTAAAAAATCTTATCATCAAAATTTATAGGCAGCGAAGGCGAAAGTGAACATACATATTGAATGAGTGAAAGTACCACGCGGCTTCCTCCAAGTAGATGACGACCGGCACATTACAAGATCGAAGTCTTTGTGGCCATGCATGCTCTTGACTTGACGCCAGCGCGCGCTACCGCCATACATGCCGCCGATCTGCACTAGATTTCCACAAAATTTCCAGGGTTAATTCCACGTTGACCAGATAATCCGGTGGACCTCTGAAGTATTGATCGGATCATGGAATCTCAGTATGTTTCAAAAGGTAGACAGCAAGTTAGCAACGACGGAACTGTCACAAAGAGCAAGTTGCACGGCTGCTTGCTGGTCAAGTACGTGCTTCGATCCATTTTTTTCTTTTATTTGACCGGAATTGCTTAAATCTTCTAGTATGTGCGAGATATAGCCGGCAGCATTGCTTGTAGAAATTTATTGGAAATGGGTACGTACCTTGCATCATGCATCTGCGGCTATAGGAAAGATGATCCAACTGTGCGTTACTGGGAGCTGACACACACGGGATCATCGATCATCTTTCCCTAATCAAGTAGATAATATATTTGAATTGCTTGATCTCAGAAGTTATTATAACTCTCATCGTCCTATGGCAATCTGTCAACATTATTATTCTCTTATTGAGAGCTTGCCATATTGAAATATTTTCAATTGATCTATAAGGCGATGATGTCGTTACCCAAAAAATGGCGTTGTTAGTTTCTCACAGAATAGATTGCATTCTATTTTATCCTCGTATGTGTACCACCTGTCTTAAATATTCTGCATGTCATGCATACCTGACATGTGGCCTATGATCCCACATGCCAATGAGAATTGTGCATTAGTTGATGGCTTGATGCAGAGGCCAGGGTTTCACTCCCCACTCTTTAAAAAAAGGAAAGAAAAAAACATGCCAAACAGACAATAGGACATTCTTTCAAGTGGCAAATATCAATATCTAAGGTCGTCTAAGCAAATCTGTATTGAATCATCAAATTGATGATGCTCCTTGATTATTATTTGTACTAACTCCTCAGCAAAGATGTTATTATCCAAGACAGAGACTGGCTGTCAGATGGTGCAGCGATACAGGAAAGTCAAGCAAGAGGTTTCAGGGGGCAGCTTCCCGTTCCTATCCCCACCATAAATAATGTGACGTTCTCAATTTCTGATCGAGATGGATCTTTGTCCCGAGGAAGGAAACTACGGAGGCCTCGCGAGGTTCCAGCGGCGGCACGTACTTTTGGTTACTGCGGTGTAACAGGGAGGAGAAATGAATGCAGAGAAGCGCACCCTGTCGCGTTGATGCGGTGGATGCGGTCGTCTTCCCGTCGTACCATCATCGAGTGTGTACTAACAAAAATATAAGAGCAGAAAATGCGTGGCTCGAGTTTTTTTTTACAATCAATACATACTTATAGATGCAATCTTGTTTTTCTTTTGATGCGTGGCTCGAGTATATATTTATAGTAGCAAATATTTATATGAGTGGTCTCCAAACATTGCAATTAAATTTTAAGTAAACACGCAAATTTTCAAGGTTCTCAACCTCCTTTCAAGATGCAATCTTGTACTCCCTCCGTCCATAAAACGATGTCTCAACTTTGGACAAATTTGTATGTATCTAGATACTAAAGTGAGTCTAAATACATCTAAATTTTGATAAAATTGAGACACTAATTAGTGGACGGAGGAAGTATTTCTTTTGAATGCAGCTGTAGAACATAACATAGATGCAAAACTACAAAACTATAAATATCAACAAGTGTTGTCCCAGTATTTTTACTTGCAATGCCAAAGCTATGTGGGCCGGTCAGTTAGTAAAATAATCAAGCAACATCGGCTAGAGTATCAACACCAGTATTCGAGTGAAGACCAACCGAACAGTTTGATCGACAATGCCAGGAGCCGAAAGTAGAAATCACAATTGTCGGAAATGCAGCAGCCGGGACAAATATTGTCCTTGTTATTGTATCGTTAGCTTCATTTTGGAGCATCTCTTGTGGAAAATTTATTTTGGCTCATAGATGTAGATATATTCACTGTCAAAAAACAATTTCAAAATATTTAAAAAATTCCGAAAAAATATTAGGGTGTGCATCCAGGTTCTTTATGGTCGCACACAGAGTTTTGCGGAAAAAGTTTATTTTTTGTGGCTTGTTTAAAAAAGATAATTTTAGGTGCTCAGAAATAGTTTTTCACGAGACATGTTTTGTCTTTTTTCATAGACCACAAAAAATGTTCTTTTTCTGCGAAACTTTGTGCGGAATTGTACCCGATGTACACTAAGGATATTTTATCCAAACCTTTTAACATTTTAAAATTTGTTTAAAATATATTTTCCATAGCGGGTGCATCTACACCTATGAGCTAAAACACAATGTCCCATGTCGTGTCCGATATTCTTATATCAGTCACGGTGTCTTCTCTTTAGCTTTGTTGAGTGGTCCTATTGTCTCGTTGAGTTGTGCTTAGGCTTGGTTATGTTAGTGTTGGTGTGTGGGTTCGGCATGGATCTAGCTAACTCATGAATAAAACATGGATCTCACTATATAATCCAATTTTGCTACGAAAAACGGCGCTTAGAGCAGATCCAAGTTATAACTAAAAGGTAACATGCAATTGCTAACAACGCAAATCTGCAGAAGGGAGAGGGCGCAGTCTCACGCCATCCTGGCAACGGTGGAGGTCAAGGACGATATGCGGTTTGACCGAAGGAATCCGCGGTAGGCCCGGCCAATGAATCTTGTGGATCTGCGTGACTGCACGGCCAACGTGCCGAACGGGATTCATCAGCGTCCGACAAAGGTCTCCGGCGGAAATCTAGCTTCCGCCTCAGCGGTGAGACGTATCCATAGAGAGGGGAGAGGCTGTGGAGTGGAGGGTAGTGGAGTGAGGCCGGATAAAATTCCCGATCCTAATTTATACAAGATATATATGCGAGTCAATTGAGCCTACTGATGGCACACCATCCAACCAAATCAAATTGTTTGTGTTTCTTGCTTATACACACAGGTGCAGCAAATATAAACGTGTGTGATTTTTTTTTCACAAAAGCTCTTTATTTCTACTAGTAACCCATAAGTATTGTACATAAAAAAACTAACTACTTACGCCTACATTGATCTGAAAGTGCTACTAAACACATGTTAAAATCATAACATAAGCCAAAGCAAATTGCAAAAAGATAGAGACGTCTCAAGCGGTTATGTTTTGATAAAAACGTGTGTGATGCGCTGCCATAGGCTGACGTTATGTACATGATAGCACATGGTTTTTCTTGTACATAATCGCGTGTGATGAGCTTCTCTGTCCCTACTGGCCGGCCTATAATATAGAAACAATAGTCGTTAGTTTATTCAAATATTTAGTCACTAAAATATAAAAAATAATAGTCATAACTTTATTCAAATTTCCATTCTCTCAAACAGAATTTTCATTCAAATAATATATATGACTTTATTACAAAGAGGATTGGCCATTATTCAAATGTAGCTAACTAGTTGCCAGCACCTAGCTCCTAGCTATCTCAAAGTTGAGGCAAGCATCTAGAGCGGCATACTTGATCTTGTCGAAGTCAAGTGGAAAGTTTGCCCATTCTTTCAATCTTATGGCTGCTATCTCTGGATTCTTCTTCGATAGGTTTGTCCCAATATAAGCATTGGCCAAATCGTACAGAAAAGGAAGAAGGTTGACAGTCGGGTTCCCGATATCCTGCTGGAGGTCGATCACCCCCGAAATGTCGATGTTGTAGTACTCGACCTTGGTGACGTCGTTGGCTATAGAAACACCGCATAAGAGGATGGAATCGTCCCTAAGGAACTCCTGTATGGCCTCCAGTACATTATCAGCATGGGCAATCTCGAAGACCGGTGTCTTGTACCATGGATAGTTGCAGGACAGAAGCACGTTGCGCGCCTCTGATCCAGTGGAAGATCCGTCTGCCTCACATTCTTCACCGTATCCGTGAACTCGCATTCCAGCCCCACACATTTGATCGGTGCAGTGTCGAGGAGGTTCTGCTTTAGTTGACGTATCCACCTCTCCACCCTCGATGCACGGAGGGTTTAGGTGACCTTGAAGCTCATCCCTTGCTCGTTGAAGTAGTACAAGGAGGAAGGTGGTGCAGCCACCATTAGATTGGTGTGGGTGTTCGTCGGTCTGGTTGTGGTGTTCTTGGCTTTATCTGCAGAATTGTGAAAAGCGATCGATCGAGAGGAGAGAGAGGTTGTATGTGGTAATTTTATCGTAATCGAGGATTCTATATAAATTATCGATGTGAACATGATTGCATTTGATCAATGTGAACTCAAAATTGTACTGTGATGTGAATCAACAACAAAAGTTAATGGAGACTTTCAATTGGCGCTTTTCCTCGAATTTAACAGTAAAGCGGTTCCAATGCTGGACGCGGTTTCCGGCGGACATAATTGCATGATGCAATCTTTTCTACTCTATGTTTATCATTATATATATCACACACAGCTCAGCAGAGTAAAGCAAATGCAATCCCAACCATCACATATGTTTGTGCGTCATAAGTCGTGTAACCTTTCCATAGATAAGTCCAAATTTATTAAAACGGTAATCTATGGTCTCATTGAAACAAAGCACAACATTCAGTAAAAAGTTGGAGTAGCCCGTCATATGTATAAAGATAATAGTCTATGGCCTCCGCAATATTAATATATATTAATTTATGAAAAGTTGGAGTAGCTATGATACACAAAAACACGATACATTTCCCCAGCCGCTCCTTACGTACATAATAGTCGGAACACATTTAAAGCAAGGGTTTTGGGAGGGCATCTAAACGGCCTGAAAAAGCAGCGGAAAAGGAAAAAAAAACGCGAAAATTTCACACGCTATTAGACAGAAAGAAATGGTTTGCCAACATAGAATGGTTTGCTAACATAGAAGTAAAGCAAACGCTTTTTATTTAGCCACCCGTAGGCGTATTGATGCATAGATTAAAGAAATTGAGTCGTTTGGTATGTTTACGCACAGCGGGCTGGCAGAGACTACGCAGATGGTACGATTTTTTGTATCAGAGTTCAGCCGCACAACACATTGTGAGCCTTCCGTGTGTCATGGGATCTCTTAAAAAGTTCGATATGTACTAGTGAATCAAAAATCTTTTACGCGAAAGAGCACAATTTCTTTTGCTGAGCCGTCACCAAAATTAGATGAATCGATCCCCTTTTACCATCTCCAAGCGGTTGCATTTGAAATCTAGCGACATGTACACCTCCACACCGTGAGGAAGCAACCAAGTGAGTAACCTAGTGAATAACATACAAGAAATGAGAAACCCAAACCTTATTAAAAAGAGCATCGTTAACTTTCGCACAAACTGGTGCTTTAATTTGTTAATTAACAACCATCAATCCGTTCCCGAACATAAAGAAAATATATTGATATAAAGATGATACCAATTTCTTCTAGCTTGATCCGCAAGATGTAATAATTTATAATGATATGTTCATGAATTACTAAATAAAGTTTACATAAAGGATGGTATGCATCGATTGATGCAAAGGCCGGGTTCTGCAACAATCGGAAAAAAACTTCAAGATTTTGCACCAATGTAATGTCAAAAGCTAGTAGAGGTATTAAATACGCACACACAAAATAGAGAGAAAAAAGACAAGGACCCACTAAAGCAATCAATTACTTGCAACAACAAAACAACCACCATTGTGGTAACACCAAGACCGCGAAGAGGTTCTCCAACAGCAACACGTCCTAGTAGAAAACACTGCACAAGCATGGTCGTCTCTCAATCTAACCATTAAGGTTGAATCAAGGGTTTTTACCCTAGAGTCCGATCAAACCCCAAACAATGCTCTCAACAAGGATGCATCATTGTCAGGTACAACATTAAGATACACGGTTTTGAAACCAAATATCAAGGCTCTGTATTCGAAAAGCACCACCAAAAATGAAGTCACATCTTGTGCTCCCGCATGATGATGTCAATTTTATCCACGAGTAAGGGTACCAGCGGGTACATACAAATATGGGCTGATTATGAGCCTATTTTAATACTCATAGGTAGTACTCATACCCTACCCATTATGTCATGGATATTCCACGTGTAAAGTCTTGTACCCGTGTGAAAGAGCAAAATCTATACCTCGTGCTTTGTGTGTTTGATTACAACACTAGAATGAAGTTCACCGTGTGGCTAGTTTGTTTTTGATAGATTTGAAAGTGCACGGTGCCCTCGCTGAACACTTCAGGATCGGAAGACTCGAGCGTAGCTTTTAGGTTTTCTGGTTTTGTGTGTGTGTCGCGAGGTAACATGGTTGGAGAGGGAAAGAGGAAAACCAGTTTTTCCTGACTGGTAGTACCGGTACCAGAAGCGGTAGTACCGCTATCCCTACTGGTACCGGTCATCAGTACCGCTCTGGACTTTGCACGAGGAAAAAGCAAACAGAAGGGGTTACGGTACCTTACCGGTACTTCGAGCTGTACTTCCGCTCAGGTACCGCTAACGCAAGGTTGCGGAACTTCCGCCCTGGTACCGCTACTGGTACCTGTTGGAGATATGCCCAAGAGGCAATAATAAAATGGTTATTATATTATATCTTTAAGTTTATGATAATGTTTACATACCATGCTATAATTGTATTAACCGAAACATTGATACATGTGTGATGTGTAGACAACAAAGAGTCCCTAGTATGCCTCTTAACTAGCTTGTTGATTAATGGATGATTAGTTTCATAATCATGAACATTGGATGTTATTAATAACAAGGTTATGTCATTGTATGAATGATGTAATGGACACACCCAATTAAGCGTAGCATAAGATCTCGTCATTAAGTTATTTGCTATAAGCTTTCAATACATAGTTACCTAGTCCTTATGACCATGAGATCATGTAAATCACTTATACCGGAAAGGTATTTTGATTACACCAAACGCCACTGCGTAAATGGGTGGTTATAAAGGTGGGATTAAGTATCCGGAAAGTATGAGTTGAGGCATATGGATCAACAGTGGGATTTGTCCATCCCGATGACGGATAGATATACTCTGGGCCCTCTCGGTGGAATGTCGTCTATTGTCTTGCAAGCATATGAATAAGTTCATAAGAGACCACATACCACGGTACGAGTAAAGAGTACTTGTCAGGAGACGAGGTTGAACAAGGTATAGAGTGATACCGATGATCAAACCTCGGACAAGTAAAATATCGCGTGACAAAGGGAATTGGTATCGTATGTGAATGGTTCATTCGATCACTGAAGTCATCGTTGAATATGTGGGAGCCATTATGGATCTCCAGATCCCGCTATTGGTTATTGGTCGGAGTGAGTACTCAACCATGTCCGCATAGTTCGCGAACCGTAGGGTGACACACTTAAGGTTTGATGTTGAAATGGTAGAACTTGAATATGGAATGGAGTTCTAATATTTGTTCGGAGTCCCGGATGAGATCCCGGACATCACGAGGAGTTCCGGAATGGTCCGGAGAATAAGATTCATATATAGGAAGTCATATTCCAAGTTTGGAAATGATCCGGTGCATTTATGGCAGGTTCTAGAAGGTTCTAGAAAAGTCCGGAAGAAATCACCATGGAAAGTAGAGTCCCGGAGGGACTCCACCTTGCTTGGCCAGCCAACCCTAAAGGGGAGGAGTCCAAGGTGGACTCCCCAAGGGTGGCCGGCCAAACCCCCTCATGGAAGGGGGGAATCCCACCCCAAGTGGGATTCCCACCTTGGGTAGGTTTCCCTACACATGGAAGGTTTTTGGTTCGGGTCTTATTCGAAGACTTGTAGTCCAACACTTGGGGCTTCCACCTATATAATGAGGGGCATAGGAGAGGGGGCTGACCACCAAAAGCCCATAGCTTGGCCGCACCCCTAGGTGGCCGGCCACCCCCTCTCCCAAACCCTAGCCGCCCTCTCTCTCCTCCTCTTCTCCCGCACACTTAGCGAAGCTCCGCCGGAGATCTCCACCGCCACCGCCACCACGCCGTCGTGCTGCCGGATTCAAGGAGGAGCTACAACTTCCGCTGCCTGCTGGAACGGGGAGAAGGACGTCGTCTTCATCAACACCGAACGTGTGACCGAGTACGGAGGTGCTGCCCGATTGTGGCACCGTGATCAAGATCTTCTACGCGCTTTTGCAAGCGGCAAGTGATCGTCTACCGCAGCAATAAGAGCCTACTCTTATAGGCTTTGGAAATCTTCAAGGGTTAGTCTTGATCATCCCCTCGTTGCTCCCATCTTCTAGATTGCATCTTGGCTTGGATTGCGTTCTCGCGGTAGGAAATTTTTTGTTTTCTATGCAACGAATCCCTACAGTGGTATCAGAGCCTTATCTATGCATAGATGGTTGCACGAGTAGAACACAATGGTTTTGTGGGCGTTGATGCTATTGTTGTCTTTAGTTTGAGTACTTTGCATCTTTGTGGCATAGTGGGATGAAGCGGCTCGGACTAACTTTACATGACCGCGTTCATGAGACTTGTTCCTCGTTCGACATGCAACTTGTATTGCATAAGAGGCTTTGCGGGTGTCTGTCTCTCCTACTATAGTGAAGATTCAATTTACTCTTCTATTGACAACACTAGTATCGCTGTTGTGGTTCATGTTCGTAGGTAGATTAGATCTCTCTCGAAAACCCTAAACCACGTAAAATATGCAAACCAAATTAGAGACGTCTAACTTGTTTTTGCAGGGTTTGGTGATGTGATATGGCCATAATGTGATGATGAATATGTATGAGATGATCATTATTGTATTGTGGCAACCGGCAGGAGCCTTATGGTTGTCTTTAAATTTCATGTTGAATAGTATTTCAAAGTAGTTGTAATAGTTGCTACATGAGGTGAACAACCATGAAGACGGCGCCATGAACCTTGACGCTACACCGACGATGATGGAGATCATACCCGAAGATGATGGAGATCATGTCCGTGCTTTGGAGATGAAGATCAAAGGCGCAAAGACAAAAGGGCCATATCATATCACATATGAATTGCATGTGATGTTAATCCTTTATGCATCTTATTTTGCTTAGAACGCGGCGGTAGCATTATAAGATGATCCCTCACATTAATATCAAGATAATAAAGTGTTCTCCCCTCGTATGCACCGTTGCCAAAGTTCGTCGTTTCAAAGCATCTCGTGATGATCGGATGTGATAGATTCAACGTTCATATACAACGGGTGTAAGCCATGTTGCACACGCGGAATACTTGGGTTTGCTTGACGAGCCTAGCATGTACAGACATGGCCTCGGGACAACGGAAACCGAAAGGTTGAACACGAGTCATATGGATGATATGATCAACATGTTGATGTTCACCATTGAAGCTACATCATCTCACGTGATGATCGGTTTTGGTGTAGTGGATGTGGATCGTGTACCACTTAACAACTATGAGGGATGTTGTATTAAGTGGGAGTTCATTAGTAATTAGATTAAAACATGAACTAATTATCATAAACATAGTCTGAGTAGTATTTTGAATTAATTTTGTAGTATTGGCATCCGTTTTCTACCATGCGCTAGTCTTGTTATTGAGATAGAAATATTGTTAAAATCTGACAAGAAACTTTACGGATTGGTACCGTATTGTTAAAGAATCAAGAATTGATTAAGTCCTATTGCAAACTTTTAGTAAACCTCACATTGTTGATTCAAAGAGCTATGGTTTCAATTAGTACCTAAAGTTATCTTGTCTCCGTGAAACTTGAAGTTCAAATCTGTTTGAAAAGGAAGGAGCTGAAAATTTAGTTTTCAGAAATAATCAAGGTATGAGATATATGTGATATCTAAGACCTTATTGCAAGATGATAGAATATAAATTTGGTGAGACTACATAAACTCATAAGTTTTATGGGAATGTATGAAGGTTGAAGACGCCAGGCGTCACAATCCTCCAACTATTGGGGCACTAATAATATTCGCATATCCATGAAGTTATCATCCTTAGTATGCACCGTTGCTAAGACTCGTCGTTTTGAAGCATCACGTGATGATCGGGTGTGATAGATTCTACGTGTGCATACAACGGGTGCAAGCCAGATTTGCACATGCGAATACTAAGGTTAAACTTTATGAGCCTAGCATGTACAGACATGGTCTCAAAAAGTTGTCATGAATTGATGGATAAAATTATGAGTGAAATTGTTCATCGTATTACAAAGTTACTAATAAGTGAAATCTAGAACACTTGTCATATGATGATCAACTTCAAAGTAAGAACCTCAAGGTTATTGGTATTAGACCAACAAACCTAGAAGTTATTGATGTTGAAGTGTTTTTCTGAATAATGAGGAAAGCTAAAAGAGAAACTACAAAAGATTATTGGCAGAAAGAAAGAAAAGACTAGAAAGTCTAGCTCAGGTGTATATAAATGATATACATGTTATGGATGTATTCCTCGTTTAGTCACACAATGAAATTCTTGGGTATTTGTACCATATTGGTTGGTATGAAGTGTCATACAAAACAACGCAATACAAGAATACAATGGCCTAAGTAACTGACAAGGAATATGATAGGAATACACGTCTGGAACAAAATAAAGTGTTATTATGTTCGTCGTTGGCATTCTATCTAGCCCTTAGGATTTATAATAAAGAACTTAATAATTGTTATTTTGCTCTGGTCAAATAAAAACAATGAGTTGTTCAAATTATGACATTACTCCATGAACGATGGATAAGTTATTATAAATCTTAATGGTGAAACACGCACATAATACTGACGCTAAAATACCATAAGGCAAATGATTTGAATTCCACTTATTTGTGGAACCGCCATTTAGGTCATGTTAGAAAGGAACGCATGAAGGAACTCCATGCAAATGGATTTTTGGAGTCATTGATTTTTGAATCATTTGGCGCTTGCAAATCTTTTCTAAAGAGAATGATTAAAATACCGTTCATAGGCCAAGAGTTGAACGGGCAACTAACTTAGTGAAAACATACATGATGATGTATGTGGCTCACTGGGCATAGTTGTGTGCGGGAGATTCTTCTACTTCATGAAAACTTCCAACAATGAATTGAGTATATATATGAGGATATATTCGATAAGGAAGAAGTTTGAAATATTTGAATAGATTCAAATAAATTTCAGCATGAAGTGGAAATCATCGTAATAGAAAAGTCAAATATCTATGATTGGATCATAGTGGAAATATTTGAATTACGAGTTTTAGCAACCATCTAAGAGAGTTATGAAATTGTTCTACAACTCACATTTCTTGAAGTATCATAGTGATGATGAAGTATCCAAGAGATGTATCCAAACCTTGTTGGGTCAATGATGAGATAAAATATTAATGCCATTATAATTTTTGTGGATTATGCTTTAGAGACTACCGCTTTTACACTAAATAGAGCATCATCATGATCCGTTGAAATGACACCATACAAGTTATGGCATGGGTATAAACCCTAATAGTCCTTTCTTTAATTTTTGGTCTAAAAAGTTTACAACCAAAAACGGATGAATGTCTTTGTTGGTTATCCCAGAGAATTAATTGGGAATTCTTCCCACTATGGAGACAAAGACAAAAGTGTTTGTCAATGTTTCTTATTTCCAAGAAATTGTTTCTAGCGAAGTATTTGAGTGGGAGGACAATAGAAATTGATAAGGTTTATGAACTTGAGTATAATGATCAGAGTAGCGCAGCATTGGAATTGGTTCCGGAAGCGGCCACAACGATCATGACTCCCATGACTACAAAGTGTTTTAGCCATGGAGATCGAAGTACATATTGAACCTTGTAGGTATGGTTTACTTTGTGATCAAATAAATGATTTGTGGACAAAGGATTAATTTTGAACAATGATAAACCAACTACAAACAAAGAAGTTATGATGGGCCCTGACTCCGTTAAAATGGCTATACGCCATAAAATCCAAGATAGATGAATATTTTTTGAAAGTAAATGGATCTATAAAATTGATGGACTTGGATGAAATATCCTTGAAGAAGCTTGACTTGTCGAAAAATTGTTTACGACAAAGTTCAAAGAGTTGACTACGATAAGATTATATCTTCCGTAGCAATGCTTATAGTCTATGTGGATTATTCTAGTAATCACTACATATTTCTTTTATGAAATATGTTAGTAGGATGGCAAAATACATTACTTATCAGAAGTGTGTATTAAAGGTGTATACAAGATACAACCAAGAGTTTTGCTGGTCCGTGGAATACTAGATAGGTATACGAACTTCAATTGGATGAAGTAAGTATCGTGGAGTTGGAATCTTCACCAGATGAAATAGTCAAAGAGTTTTTGATTTCATCAGAAACGATGAAGAGGCTTGCATTTGCAAGAAATTAAGTGGGAGCGTTGAGACATATTTATAATACTTATGTAGATGACATATAGTTGGTTATAAATGATGTAATTATATACTTGATTAAAAAGGTTTCATTGAGAAATTAACTTCAATGAAAGGATATGGACTGAAACAAATTTAGTGTCAAGATCTATGAAGATAGATTGAAACACATAAATAAGTTTAAGTCAAAGTACATAGGATGGATATTGAAGTAGTTCAATATAGAAATATTAAAAAAAAATGTTCTTGTCATGTGAAGGTTTAATAAAACTTGAGTGTATCTGACACTCAATGAGTAAAAACACATGAGTGATTATAGATCACGAATAATATGTACACAATCAGATGTCCTATGCTCTAAAAATGTTATGAGCATGTACCAGAATGATTCATGTGATGATCATTGAATAACAGTAAGAATATTCTTGAGTACTTAAGAAGAACCAAGTATATATATATATATATATATATAATTTTGTATGGAGAAATGACAAACAAATCGCTGTAAGGTGTTACACCGATATTGGTTTTGTCACATATAAAATATAATTTCAAATCTCAAATTTGACTAAGTGTTGTTTAAAAGGTAGCACAATGAGTTAGAAGTTGTCTATGTTAGATTTAGAAGAGTTCTAAATATTGTGACGGATTCTACAAACGAAAGGCAGAGTATGTCATTGTTTTGACAATGACTGAGGATGTTAAGTCAATAAGTTCTTTGAGAACTTGGTGTAGTTCCGATAGTGTCAGAACTTTGAAGCTATATTGTGTGTGACAATATTAGTGACATATTTCAGACCGCAGAATTAAGGTTCCACCAGAAGACCAAACATATTTAATGCCAACTCATTTGGAAATGAGTGATGCGTTGAGACGCAAATGAATTACAAAATATATACGGTTCTGAGCATATCAGATCCGTTGACTAAAAACTCTCCCATGAGCAAAACATGATAAAGCACCGGAAGGCCAAGGTGTTATATCTTTACAAATGTAAACTAGATTATTGACTCTAGTGCAAGTGGGAGACTGTTGGAGATATGCCCAAGAGGCAATAATAAAATGGTTATTATATTATATCTTTAAGTTTATGATAATGTTTACATACCATGCTATAATTGTATTAACCGAAACATTGATACATGTGTGATGTGTAGACAACAAAGAGTCCCTAGTATGCCTCTTAACTAGCTTGTTGATTAATGGATGATTAGTTTCATAATCATGAACATTAGATGTTATTAATAACAAGGTTATGTCATTGTATGAATGATGTAATGGACACACCCAATTAAGCGTAGCATAAGATCTCGTCATTAAGTTATTTGCTATAAGCTTTCAATACATAGTTACCTAGTCCTTATGACCATGAGATCATGTAAATCACTTATACCGGAAAGGTACTTTGATTACACCAAACGCCACTGCGTAAATGGGTGGTTATAAAGGTGGGATTAAGTATCCGGAAAGTATAAGTTGAGGCATATGGATCAACAGTGGGATTTGTCCATCCCGATGACGGATAGATATACTCTGGGCCCTCTCGGTGGAATGTCGTCTATTGTCTTGCAAGCATATGAATAAGTTCATAAGAGACCACATACCACGGTACGAGTAAAGAGTACTTGTCAGGAGACGAGGTTGAACAAGGTATAGAGTGATACCGATGATCAAACCTCGGACAAGTAAAATATCGCGTGACAAAGGGAATTGGTATCGTATGTGAATGGTTCATTCGATCACTGAAGTCATCGTTGAATATGTGGGAGCCATTATGGATCTCCAGATCCCGCTATTGGTTATTGGTCGGAGTGAGTACTCAACCATGTCCGCATAGTTCGCGAACCGTAGGGTGACACACTTAAGGTTTGATGTTGAAATGGTAGAACTTGAATATGGAATGGAGTTCGAATATTTGTTCGGAGTCCCGGATGAGATCCCGGACATCACGAGGAGTTCCGGAATGGTCCGGAGAATAAGATTCATATATAGGAAGTCATATTCCAAGTTTGGAAATGATCCGATGCATTTATGGCAGGTTCTAGAAGGTTCTAGAAAAGTTCGGAAGAAATCACCATGGAAAGTAGAGTCCCGGAGGGACTCCACCTTGCATGGCCAGCCAACCCTAAAGGGGAGGAGTCCAAGGTGGACTCCCCAAGGGTGGCCGGCCAAACCCCCTCATGGAAGGGGGGAATCCCACCCCAAGTGGGATTCCCACCTTGGGTAGGTTTCCCTACACATGGAAGGTTTTTGGTTCGGGTCTTATTCGAAGACTTGTAGTCCAACACTTGGGGCTTCCACCTATATAATGAGGGGCATAGGAGAGGGGGCTGACCACCAAAAGCCCATAGCTTGGCCGCACCCCTAGGTGGCCGGCCACCCCCTCTCCTAAACCCTAGCCGCCCCCTCTCTCCTCCTCTTCTCCCGCACGCTTAGCGAAGCTCCGCCGGAGATCTCCACCGCCACCGCCACCACGCCGTCGTGCTGCCGGATTCAAGGAGGAGCTACAACTTCCACTGCCCGCTGGAACGGGGAGAAGGACGTCGTCTTCATCAACACCGAACGTGTGACCGAGTACGGAGGTGCTGCCCGATTGTGGCACCGTGATCAAGATCTTCTACGCGCTTTTGCAAGCGGCAAGTGATCGTATACCGCAGCAATAAGAGCCTACTCTTATAGGCTTTGGAAATCTTCAAGGGTTAGTCTTGATCATCCCCTCGTTGCTCCCATCTTCTAGATTGCATCTTGGCTTGGATTGCGTTCTCGCGGTAGGAATTTTTTTGTTTTCTATGCAACGAATCCCTAAAGTACCGGGAGGACGTCTAAAACTTGCATAGACCCTAGCGGTACCTGAGCGGTACCGGAAGCGGTAGTACCGCTTTCTGCCCACGTGGCAGATCTGTGAGCTAATTTTGAATCCAGAGCGGTACTACCACTTACCGAAGCGGTAGTACCGGACATGAGAAAACGGGACATAACGATTGGATTTGAGGGGACCTATAAAACGGACCCTTCTTCGCCAGCTCGTTTCATCTCTTCTCTCCCTCTCCTCCATTGTTGCTGAGCTCAAAACTTAGAGGATCTCCCTCCATCCAACCAAACTTGCCCAAACTTTGAGAAGTGGTGGAGGAGACCCCAATCTATAGTTCTACCAAGGGAGTTCTCACCAATATCATCTAGTCCTTAGTGGATCTTGGAGTTAGGGTTCCTATGGTGGGATCTTGTAGGAAGTGCTCCTATGGAGGCTAGCTTGGAGTTGTGCTAGCCCCATAGGGTGTTGGGAGCCTCCGGTGTTTGTGGAGCTCGCCCCAACCTTGTGAAGGAATCGCCGCCTCGACCGGCTACTTAGTGGAGAAGGGGAAGCTCCTTCGTGGGGCTTTCTCGAGGAACAAGGTGAGGCATATGTGGCCGTCTAGCCTTCGTGGTTAGCACCTCCTCAACGCAGACGTACTCCCTTTTGTGGGAGGAACTGCGGGAAATAAATCTCGCCTCGTCTCCGCTACCCCGGTTGTTTCACTCCCTCTCCTTACTATCTTGCTCGGTGCCTTTCCTTGTTGCATCGCTAGGATCATACTAGAAACACACCTATCATCAAGTTGCCACCTTTACTTCCGCATACCGCCTAAAACTGAAAAAGGATTAAATTTGTTCGCTAACGATCCATTCAAGTGGTATCAGAGCAAGGTTTTCTTGCTCGGGCTTTACCGACTAAGAAATGGCTGAACAAGAGGCGGTTGGGAATGGGACCCTTCCCGAGCAATCACCTCCACCATCAAACACTGATAGCACAACGGCTACGTTGGATGAACTCAAGAAATTGGAGTCATCCATCGTAAACCAAATGAAGGCTATGATGATGGAGTTGATTGCTCCAAAACAACCCCCACCATAGATCCTAAGGCAAGTGCCGAGGTTCCTCCACAAGCTAATCCATTTCCTCTTGTTGGCTTTGTCGCTCAATCGACTAAAGTCCCTCAAGAGGGAGGGCTTGGAGAAGCCGACACTTCATCAAAAGGGAAGGATGAACCACCGGTTGCGGGACGTTTGGGAGGTAATCATGCGGTGCCCCCACCAAGTGATTACACCATAAACATTCCAATTCCTATGCCTCATATCTTGTCTCATGGTTCACCACCGCTACCGGAATCCAATAGTTTTGAAAATTGGCAATTCTTAATACGTTCTCATGTGCGCAGCGCTTCCACCGAGCTTTGGCGCATCATTGAGAAGGTTAATCACCACGAGATCCCAAGAATTTGACAAGAAGAGAAGTGGTGGATGCCCAACTCAACGCCACCGCCATCAACATGATCCATATGGCCGTCACACCGAAGGACCGCGCTCACATCCGTTCTCTCAAGACTGCCAAAGAAGCATGGGAAAAACTCGACAAGCTCTTCCTCGGAAATGAGAGCATTCAAAGCTCTCGTTTCAATGTAGTGAACAACATGGCCGACAACTTCATCATGATTGAAGGAGAATCTCCGGAAGAAATGTACCGATGCCTCATCGCTCTTGTCGTGCAAATGCAAGATCATGGAGTAACTTTTGTGGATGACCATTGGATCAAAAGAAAGTTCTACAATGCTCTCCTCCCCTATAAGGAAGTGAAGTTTATGGCCATCAGCCAAAATGCCTCCTTCCGTGCTATGACATCCGATGAAGTCCTTAGCGAAGTCATCGCTTTGGACATTTCCAAGAAGAATGCGGAGGATCTTGTTGCACGCGCTCACAACACCCGCAAGCCCAATCTCACATTGAAGATGAGGAAACATGACGCAAGTGAAAGTAAAGAGGATCCCATGGAGTGGAGTCTGGATGATCTCAAGACCAACTACCATGAGCACATGGCTCTCGCCGCCAAGAGTTTTTGGGATGGAAACAAGGCACGAAGCTCAAGACCAAGAGGAAGCTCAAGATACTATTCTCGTGACCCTCCTAGAAGTTTCTCCAAGAGCCCAAGGGAAGGGCAAAGAGGGAGAACTTGCTACAATTGCGGCGACAAAAGTCACTTTGTCGCGGATTGTATCTATGAGAGAAGGAAAGACAATGGTGGGAGACTTGTCCGCAAGGATAAGTTCAAATCCCTCCCCAAAGGATTCTCCAAGTTCTCCTCCAAGCCCGGCGACACCAAGGTATCCTTCACCAAGAAGCCAAGAGCTTTCATCATCCGTGAGGAGTATTCCTCCGATGAAGGTGGAGAACATGAAGACAAGAGTTTGAACAAGGAAGAAGAGGGAGTGGCCACCCTCGCCATCTCCACTCCCTCCAACTCCCTCTTTGACTCTCCTAATGAGAACCTCATCATCAACAGCTCACGTTGCCTTATGGCAAAGGTATCGTCGGAGGTAGAACCCCTTTCCAAACCTACATAATCATTTAATGCCATATCTATTGATGATGCCACTAGTCTCACCATTAAGCATGAGATTGTATGTTTGGATGCTTTTCTCACTAACATGCAAGGGGACACCAAGACTCACGTTAAGGCCTTCATGGCTCAACTTGGCGCAGCTCAAGAACTTCTAGAGGAGAAGGAGAGGCTTGTGAGGGAGGCGGCAAATGAGATTGCCTCTATCACTCAAGCTCTTGAGGAAGAGCAGAATTTACGGATGTCTCTTGAAGCAAGTGTTACTAATCTTGCAGTCTATAGCATGCTATTCTCTCTCAACTCACCAAGGATCGAGATAACGCTCTCGCCTTGGTGGGTGTGCTCAAAAAGGAGAATCTTTCTCTCGATGATGACCATAACAAGTTACTTGGGAAATTGAAAACCCTCACCAAGGAACACAAATCCTTGGAGAGTGAATTTGCAATTCTCTCTAAGTAAAGTGATCATCCCCAATGGGAAGCTCACAAGGAGAAAGAAGTAGAAGTGCCTAATTCTTGTTGTGACGATCTTGTAGATCAAGTTGCCTCCTTGAAAAGGAACAATGCACTACTCTTGGAGTTCAATTCTCTCCAAGAAGAATCCTTGGATCATTACTATCGATTGAGGAAGGAAAAGGTTTCATGTTGCAAACATGATGAAGAGATCGCAGCTCTTGAGAGGACCAAGGCCAAGCTCATGGAGTTGAATGGGGTGCAAGATGAACACTTGATGGAGTGCTTCCGCATGAGCAAAGAGAATGTCACTTCTTTGGATCATGAGGCAGAGATTGACATCTTAAAGAGGAGTGAGGCCAAGCTCTTGCAAGTCAACGCTATGCTAGAAGAGGCCGTGAAGGAGTACTTTCCTTTGAGCAAATATCGAGTTTGTTGCAATCATGACATGGAGATTGCCGCTTTGGAAGGAAACAAGCGCTTGCTCTTGAAGATGAACTCTCTCCAAGAAGATGCATTGAATGAGCATTTTCGGGTAAACAAGGAGAAAGAGGTCCAAGTGTTTGATATCACTCACCCTTACCCGGAGCATGAATATGAAGTCAATTGTTTGAAGGCCAAGATTTATAGGCTCCAAATCTAAGCCAAATACTTGGAAGGAGTCCTTGAAGCTAAAGATGGAGTCAATGAGGGCTCTAGCAAAGAAGGGGGTGTGGCTACCAACCCAAAGAAGAAGAGAAGAATAAGGACCAAGAAGAAGAACAACAACAGGAACATGGGTATCATTTGTGAGGAAGGTGACTCTAGCTCAAGAAGGGGTGGAGATCCCGATTCCACCACAAGGGGCTATGCCGGTGCTGACAATCCTTCTCACGTTCTTTTTGTTGATTACTATGGTCATGTTTGTGCTTGTTTTATTGGTCCTGATGAACAAAACATTGATTGGACTATTTGGGTTCCCAAACCCCTTGTTACTAACATGATAGGACCCATTGAAAAATGGGTACCTAAATCCAAAGCTTGATTCTTTGTAGGACTATGCTTCCGGTGGGTCAAAATGGGTGGTTGATAGTGGATCCACAGGTCATATGACCGGAAGCAAGAACATTGTTGTCGACCTCGAGCCATCACTCTCTACCGTATCATATGGCGAAAACATGCGCTCTAATGTTTTGGGTCTCGGTAAGGTGGTGGTAACACCGGACATCTCACTTGTGAATGTCCTCTTAATTGAGACTCTTGGTTACAATCTTCTTTCCGTTCATCAAATTGCACGTATGGGTCTTTGCACATTTTTCGATGAACATATGGTGGTCCTCTTGTGGAGCAAGTCATTACATGTAGCCTTTGTTGGGTATGTAGAGAGTGGGTTATATGTGGTCGATTTCTCTGGAAATACCACTTCTCCCTCTCTTTGCCTATTCGCCAAAGGTGATGTGGGTTGGCTTTGGCACCGTCGGCTAGCCCATGTCAACATGAGGACTTTACAAAGCCTTCACAAGGGAGGCCACATTCTCAGACTAAAAGACAATGTCTCTTTTTGTAAGAATCGTGTGTGTAGGGCTTGCGTTGAAGGAAAAATGCATGGGGCTCCTCACAAGGCCAAGACTATCATCTCCACCACAAGATCCCTGGAACGTGGCGCAACTTAGGCGTTTCTACGCCTAAGTCAAAATATATATGTAAACATACAATGTACTGAAACGCCCGCGAGTTTTCAGACGCACTCTTTTCCTTTCAGGGCACCGAGTGGGGTTGGAAGGTTTTTAATGAGGCGGGCTCGCGATGCTGCAATATAATAAAGATATTGGTGATATACATCTTTTTTATTCGACAGGTTCGGGATGTTCCTACCCGACAAAGTTTCGTTCTGCACAAACAACAACTTATACAACATATAAATTTACAAAACAGCTTTGCCTTGGTTTGAAATACCTCGCAAACACAATAAAAATAAAAAACACTAGCCACCGATACACTCGGGGGCTAGGGAAAAAGGAAAATACATATCTTTGTCTTACAATATATATACATCAAGTTACAGGCTCTCTCAACAAGATAAGCTATATACTGAAGAAGCAGATTTAGTCGCGACTTAACAGATCATCAATGTTTATTCTGTCTTCTTCGGCAGAGGCACCCAGAAAATCGGCAAAATGGCCATCCGCAAAAAAGTCGGCATCCATTCGAAGAAGATCATCAATTATTTCTTCAGCCACCGGGGTAACTATTGCATCGATTTTATCGACACCCATCCGTCGTCGCCTCAGCTTGGTATGGATAGTTTCAACCACCTTGGTCATATCCAGTTTTGAGTGGCAAATCTGAAGCATAATAAGGGCAAATCTGGCACCGGCCACTAGTTGAGCTCTCACAAAACCATGGATTTTGTGCGAGCCCATAAACTTCGTCATCAGCTCAGGAAGGGTCTTAGGTTGAATATTACGAGGGAACATGGAGTTGTAAACCATGGACAACGTCTTGGTACAAAATTCAAGGAACTCACGGATTTGACACGCATGATCTTGAAACCTGACAATCTGTCAGGTACGCTCAGGTGTAGCCCAAAAAAGGGAGCCATGGTCCAGTGCCAGATTAACAAGGAAGTTTGATCTTGTGTCGACCCGCTGATCTTCGGCGGCGGCGTCCAGAAAGAGACCTATTTGACGACAGCACACCAATTAGAAACAGAAAACAAGCAAACAACAGAGGAAATTTAAGTTTGAGAAGTATACCTGCCATTTCCAGGCTCGCCTCAGTCATCAATTCAAGCATGAAATTCTCTCGGGAAGTAGCCTGTGTAGCTTCAGCGACTGCAGCCTCTTTTGAAGTAGCATCCTGAGCTTGCTGGTGTGCAATTTTCTCCCTCTTAGATGACCTTCGAGATTGCTCCATCATCACGAGCGCCTGTTTTTTCATCGATTGAAGCTGTTGGCGGAGTTCTTCCAAGTCGTGTGCTAGACCCGCACTCGAAGAATCTTCAATAAATTCGTTATCAGTTGACATTTTCTTCGAGTAAGAGGACGCAGGAAAAGCATCGGAGGGATGAGGAGCTGAAGTATAGTTGTCAAATACCAACTGGAAAGAAAATTTCGACATCAATCATCACGAAGAAATAGACTTCCATTGATTTTCAATATATTTACATAGGTCTTACAAAAGGTTGGATCCTAGTGAACCAATCATACGCTGTCGCAAGTTACATCTATGGCGACAGGTGTCAAAAGAAAAGAAAAAAGGGAAAAAGAGATAGGCAGGGCGATCTACTTGACCTCCGTTTTGGCGGAACTGGAGGAAGGCGTCAGCTTGTACCCGAGGAAAGCCAGGATCTTCTTCGAGTGGGGCTTTGCAGCCCTGATCAAAGATGGCCATTTATCGTGTTTCAGCTTTGTGGCTTTGCCAACTTTTGCCCAGTCGATGTTTTGTTGGCTCTCGGCAACCAGTGCTATAGTGCCCTTAACGCCAATCTTCAAGTTTTCTTGGCGAAGAGCAAGCCCAAGATCTTCTTGGGGGACGAAGCTTTTGGCAAGGGCAGCAAAGGTGTCAGGTTCCTTTTTCTTCGGGAAGAAGTAAGGGAACAAGCGCGAAAATGCAGCTTGGGCATCAAAGATGCTACAGCGCACGAGGTCCGCATGAATCTCAAGAAGAGACAATACGTCAAGAAGATGGTCGTTTTCAGGCTTTTCCAGCGCAAAATCTTGACTCATTTTCCCTGCTGAAACAAAAGTTTGGGACTTCAGCAAGAAGAAGGGGCAGAAAACCAATGAAGAGAACGAAGATAGGGTTAGTGAACTTACTGACAAAATGCCGGTTCAATGATTCAAGGCGGGAGGCAATGTTTTCTTCACGAGCGACATGTTGAGTGATTTTGTCACTTAGAGCAGTCTCTGCTTTGTGAAGCCTCTTTCGAAGATCTTCAATACAAGAGGCATCTTTTTCAGCTTTGCGAGCTTCTTCGCTCACCCTGAGTTTGTTGGCGAGGTCTTGAGCCCGTTTGTCCGCCGCAAGGAGAGCCACTATTGAAAAGACATAGGATAGAAGTTAAAATTGCACAAGGACAATGGATGCTTTTTAGGAATAAACAAGGTAGATCATCCGATAGTATACCTTTCAACCCATCAACAGTGTTGCGGTATCCAATAAATTGGGCGCCAAGGTTAATGAAGGGCTTCATTAGAGGCTGCAGAAAAGGAAAATGAAAAGAAAAGTTCAGAGTAGTGAAAAACTCGGCAGATAGAAAAACAAAAATAGTAGACTTACATCGTCCAACGGTAGAGTCGTTGAACCTTCGGCAAAGTTGAATTCTTCGCCTAGTTCAATCCTCGCTCTTTTGGGCAAAGAAGCTCGGGGGCTAGTGGCAGGAGTTGACCTCTGAAGATCAGCATGAGGAGTCGAAGTTTCCTCCACCGTGCGGTGTGTATCCGATAAAGCTAAAGTATGAGACATGCTCCTAGGAGCAGTCACATTGGCGGCGGGTTCTTCTTCTTCTTCGTCACCACTGAGCACAAAAAATAGAATGAGATTATTTGATATAGAATCATGATATTCGACATGCCATAACTAAAAAGAGCGACAAGGCAACTTACGAGCTGATAAGAGCGTTGAAGGGAGCAGTCTCTTCGACAGGAGAGCTACTCAGCTTGGAGGTGCCAGAGCCTTCTACGTCACCCCTTTTCCGTTTCTTCGGGGAAACAGAGAAAGGGATGGACTGCGTGGACTCCGAAGCCTCGGATTCAACTTCTTTTTCAGAAAAAAACCGCGGGTTTGTGAGAAACCGTGACTTCACCCTCAGGAAAAGAAGAAACCTGGGTGTCCTCGGTAATGACTGCGCGTTCTTCGACATCTCCACCTTCGGGAAGGGGAGGAAGAGACGACACAGTTTTATGGTTCTGTACAAGATAGAAATATGTCGATAAGAAATAGTATCAATTAACAGCAGACAAAGAAATAGCAGTCAAAAAATTGGACAACACGCAAAGCAGACGATACAGATAGATTACCTGGGGGAGGGCGTTGGTGCCGCTATACGGTACCACGCGGCAAGATATCGGGACGGCGTCTTTCTTGTTGAGCGACGAAATTTTTCGGACAAGTTTTTCTAAGTCCTTGACCGATAAATCTATCGATAGACGATCTACATCTTTGTCGCCAGCATACATCCAGAGGGGGTTTTTGCGAGCCTACAGAGGCTGCACCCTAATCCTAAGGAAATACGCTGTAATCTGGATACCCGACAACTCTTGGCCTCGGGTATTCTGGAGCTCGTGGATACGTGTCATTAGCGCCTCTGTCGCCGATTTTTCTTCGTCAGTAGCCTCTGCATCCCAGGAGCGGCGGCGGAGGATTTTCTCGTCGCCGTTAAAAGGAGGAATGTTGTGTTCCAGCGAGTCGGCGCTTTCCTCGCGGATATACAACCATTTTTTGCGCCACCCTTGAACGGAGTCAGGAAATTTGACGTCAAAATATTCGACATCAGGGCGGACGCAAATAACAATATCGCCTATATTGTAGGCAACGTTGTGGAAGCCATTGCGGCGGAGGATGAAGATGCGCTTCCACAGAGCCCAATTGGGACGGACTCCAAGGAAGAATTCGCAAAGGGTAATAAAAATAGAGACATGAAGGATGGAATTGGGGGTAAGGTGATGAAGCTGTAGCCCATATACGAACAGCAATCCACGAAGAAAATCGTGGATGGGCGCAGAAAGGCCGCGGATGAGGTGGTCAACAAAGCTAACCCGATATCCAATGGGAGGCGTCGGGTAGCTCTCCTCGCTGGGGAAGCACAGCGCGTCCTTCTTCTTGCTCAGGCCAAGTGATACGTCTCCAACGTATCTATAACTTCTGATGTTCCATGCTAGTTTTATGACAATACCTACATGTTTTGCTCACACTTTATAATGATTTCATGCATTTTCCGGGACTAACCTATTAACAAGATTCCACAGTGCCAGTTCATGTTTTCTATTGTTTTTGGTTCCAGAAAGGCTGTTCGGGCAATATTCTCGGAATTCGACGAAACAAAGGCCAAATATCTTATTTTTTCTGGAAGGTTCCAGAACACCGAAGGAGAGTCGGAGGCGGGCAGCAGGGGACCCACACCATATGGCGGCGCGGGTGGCCCCCTGGCCGCGCCAGCCTATGGGGAGGGGGCCCCGTGGCCCCTCCGACTCCGCCTCTTCGCCTATAAAGTCCCTTGCGACCTAAAAACGCGATACCAATTGACGAAACTCCAGAAAGACTCCAGGGGCGCTGCCGCCATCGTGAAACTCCAATTCGGGGGACAGAATCTCTGTTCCGGCACGCCGCCGGGACGGGGAAGTGCCCCCGAAAGCCATCTCCATCAACGCCAACGCCTCCATCATGCTCCGTGAGTAGTTCCCCCATGGACTACGGGTTCTAGCAGTAGCTAGTTGGTACTCTATCTCCCATGTACTTCAATAAAATGATCTCATGAGCTGCCTTACATGATTGAGATTTATCTGATGTAATCGGTGTTGTGTTTGTTGGGATCCAATGGATGATACATTATGATTAGTCTATCTATAAAGTTTGTGTAGTTATTGTTGCTGCAATCTTGTTGTGTTTAATGCTTGTCACTAGTGCACGAGTGGCATGATCTTAGATTTAAGCTCTATAATTATTGCTTAGATTGTATCTACAAGTTGTTTGCACATGTCTATGTCCGGAACCCGAGGCCCCAGAGTGACAGCAACTGGGATAACTGGAGGGGAAGGCGTAGGTTTGAGGATCACATGTTTTCACCAAGTTTTAATGCTTTGCTCCGGTGCTCTATTAAAAGGAGTACCTTAATTGCCAGTAGATTCCCTTGAGGCCCGGCTGCCACCGGCTGGTAGGACAAAAGATGTTATGCAAGTTTCTCATTGCGAGCACATATGACTATATATGGAAAACATGCCTACATGATTAATAAATTGATGTTCTGTCTTAATGCTATTTCAATCCTATCAATTGCCCAACTGTAATTTGTTCACCCAACACTTGTCACTTGTTATTGGAGAGTTACCACTAGTGTAGATCGCTGGGAACCCCGGTCCATCTCTCATCATCATATACTCGTTCCTATATGACATTGGAAGTAGTATCAACTATTTTCTGGTGCCATTGCCTCTGTGTTACTGTTACTATTGCTCTCATATTACTGCTGCTTTCACATCACCCCTGTTACTAGTGCTTTTCCAGGTGCAGCTGAATTGACAACTCAGTTGTTAAGGCTTATAAGTTTTCTTTACCTCCCCTTGTGTTGAATCAATAAATTTTGGTTTTACTTCCCTCGAAGACTGTTGCTATCCCCTATACTTGTGGGTTATCAAGACTATTTTCTGGCGCCGTTGCTGGGGAGGCATAGCTCTACTCATAAGTTCACCTAGGGAGTACACTCTACCTCTCCCTCTGTTTTTATTTTATTTTATTTTGTTTTGCTTAGTTTAATTCTGTCTAGTATTATTTTGCTTAGTTTACTTTTGCTTAGTTTCTTTTTGTCTTGTTTTACTTTTCTCATATACCAAAAAATCCATAAAAATTTGAAAAACCAAAAAATTAAAAAATGTTGTTATGGGAGAACCCACAACCTATTTGGAGCTTATAGAATTATATAATAATTATAAAGAATTAAGAACGGGTAAAGTCATGAGTGCTGTGATAGAAAAATTGAATACAATTGCTAAAATCTTGCTTAAAAGCCATGATATAAACTGTTGCTCTAAACAGGATAGTAAACATCTGAAATTCCAATGTGGCTTTAGTGAAGAAGTTTTAATTAAGAACTATAAATGGAATAACTATATTCATGTAGTGACCTCACTTTAAAAGTGCAAGTCCCTGTGCATTAGTGCTAGTCCCTGGATCGAACTGCTAGCACACACAGTTTAAGATGAAATACCAAGTAGCAAAGATCTTCATTACAACCTAAGATCCAGCGAAAATAAAATAGTTCGATACAACTTGCATAGCTCAAGGGCTAGCATAAGCATAAATCAGAGTTCATCATCAAGCGGAAAGCAAATAGGATGGAGTCCTCTTCCTTCACGGATGCCACAGGCAGACATGTTGGGCAAAGACTCGTGATCCTAACATCTTCTTCAGCAGCTAGGGATACCTGCAACATCAAACGTTGCAGCCCGAAGGAATCAATACATTTGGAATTGTATTGGCAAGGACACTTTTGTGGACTCAAAAGGCATCCTACACCTACGTGCACATATGGCAGGTAGAGCTCAAGTTCATTTTGCATAAAGCCAATTTTTCCCTATCTTTTATCAAAACATTTTCTTTCAATCTAATTAACAGTAACATTGGTAAAACCCCAATGTACCAATTAAAAGTAACATTGGTAAAGCCCCAATGTACCTTCCTACCCTTGTTCACCCATCAAATTTTATTTAAGAAATTGGGATGAGGAGATCTTCGAACAAGGACTTGTCACTTCGCTCAAGTTGTCCATAACCGGGGACACGGCTAAGTACTTAGATTTTACACTCTCGAGAGGTTGTACACCTTTACCCACATGGCCAGGTCAATCCTTCTACCTCGATGCACATTTTGCTCAAAGGACAGGTGCAGACCGTGGCCGAGACCTTCTGTGTGTAATCACCCGAACCATTCCCTAAGGGCCACGCCCCCACCTACAGTATCCCTCTACCACCACCTGGCCCCTAGGATCCGGGTTCATACAACATACTTTGTCAAGCCAGAGCCATAGTAGCATGTGGTTGTACGAAAAGCTAATGAGCAAGGTTTGTCTATAATCTCTTTAAGCCTGGGTGACTTTCCGCAAGTATGCACTAGCACCAGGGTCTCGCCCCCTGATACAGCCACCATCTCCATAACTCCACCATTCACCCAGGTAATTCATTAAACTTAGTTGTTTTTCCTTAACCTCTATCAAAACCTTTTTCCATGGCATAGCATGTAACAACTAAATTTAATGGCGGCTAAGGGAGTCTAGGAGTGGTGTAGCTAAACTACTAGGATTTACTAGCAAACATAAAGCATAAACCCTAGACATGTCTACTATAAAAACACTACGGTGCAAGAATTAAAACTGGGACTTTTGGTGTGTGTCACTTGCCTTTTTCAGCGGGAGGAGTTGCAATCTTCACAGTCACAAAGGTTGCAGTTGTCACAGTCGCAATCTACAAACATACATACATAGCACCATAAACACAATGCAAAACACAAATGCACAACCATAGACATGAGATGCATATGAGACTTACACAAGTGCACTCCAATTATTGTTCTCTGGTTGTCACTATATGCATGATGCAATGGTCAAGTTTTATGGTTGGTTGAATTATTGCGAACCTTCTATGTCGTACTAGCGAAGGGCAACTACCATTTAATGCAAATGGTATTTTGGTACAGTAGACAAATGATGATTTTGGTACTACTGGACAGAGGGTCCATTTGCAAGCATATGCAAAAGGAATAATCCGAAAAAGGTATGTAGATCTCATTCTATGGGTGAGGTACTCCGATTAGGCATTTAAATATGAATGAAACTCAAACTTCTGTAAGTCCATATTTTATTGGTTAATAGTGTTCCTTATATTTTTAGGATTCCAGAGGTATAAAGTTTGTGATTTTTGGACATACGGATCTCTGGATATGAATTTTACAAGGCGCGGACTATCGAAAACTGAATTAAACGAGATCTAGGGTGTGTACTGGACATGTGGCGATTTCCTATTGGTGGATACCTCTTTGTCGCGGATCAGCGCTTAGAGACGTTGGATCAACATAACATCTATGGCTCAGATCTGTTTGCAGAAATTGGAAAGAAGAAAAAGAGAAACAAAGGGGCGCTCACGTGGCGCACGTGTGGCGGACGCGTGGCGGCTGACGTGGCCGGCGGTGGTGGAGATGGCCGGCCGGCTCGGTGGTGCTCGCCGGCGGCGTTTCCCGGCGTCTCCCGGCCTGGCAGAAACGTGGACGACGTGCGGCTTGAGGTGGCGCGTAGGGTGGCGGCAGCGGCTTGGAGGGATTCGGGCCGAGATGGCCGTGGTGGGCAGATGGAGGCGGCGCGGTTGGCGGCGCTCCGGCGAGCAATCCGGGCAGCCTGGGGCGGAATCGGGTGCGGGGGAAAGGGGGAAAAGGAGGAGGACACCGGGGGCTTTATAGGGAGAGGCTCGGGCAGAGAGGGGGCGCGAGGTGGTGGACGTCGGGCGAGTGGGGGAGGTGGCCGGCGGTTGCTGCCTGTGCGTGCGCACGTATAGGGAGGTGGTGGCGGTTTGGGGACGAAGGGAGATGGGGCGCGGGCTGGTGCGCGGGGGAGGCCTGGCTGGGCCGTTTCGGCCGCTGGTCGGCCCAGTTAGGTCGGCCGCCCTTTTTTTTGTTTTCTCTTTTTTTTTCTATCTCTTTCTCTCATTTAAAAATGCATTTGGTGTGCCAAAATTATTCAGAAAAATGCAATTGCGGTATCGATGGATTTCTTGCGAAAAGAGCTTCACTATGGAACCAACTTTGAAACAAAATAAAATCTTTTACAAAACAAAATTTGCATAGACGCCTATGTGGCTATAGTGCCGTTTCAGGGTTCGGGGTTTTGAAACGAATTTAAAATTCTCTTAAAATGCAATGATGGCATGATTCTTATGAATGCAATGCATGAGGTTTGAAATTTTAAAAATTGGGATGTTACAAACCTACCCCCCTTAAGATGATTCTCGCCCTCGAGAATCGGAGTGGCTAGCAAATAGGTGTGGGTGATCTTCACGGAGGTCATCTTCTCGTTCCCATGTAGCTTCTTCCTCGGTGTGGTGGTTCCACTGGACCTTGCAGAATTTGATCGTCTTCGTATGGGTCACTCTTTCTGCTGTCTCCAGTATCTTCATCGGCTTCTCTTCATATGTGAGATCACTCTCCAACTGAACTTCCTCAAGTGGCACTGTATCTCTCAACGGGGTCTCTGCCATTTCTGGGTGACACTTCTTTAGTTGACTTACATGGAACACACTGTGGACTGCAGCTAGAGATTCTGGCAGTTCCAACTCATATGCTACTTCACCTTTGCGAGCCAGGATCTTGAATGGTCCTACAAAGCGGGGTGCCAACTTTCCCTTGACTCCAAATCTCTTCACACCACGTAGGGGTGAGACTCTTAGGTATTCCCTATCACCTATCTCATAGGTCACTTCCCTACGCTTTGAGTCAGCGTAGCTCTTCTGTCTAGATTGAGCTATTTTCAATCTATCTCTGATCAGTCTGACCTTCTCTTCGGCATCCTTGATCAGGTCTGGGCCAAACAGACTTCTTTCTCCTACGCCACTCCATAACAATGGGGTGGTGCACTTCCTTCCATACAATGCCGCAAAGGGTGCCATACCAATACTAGCTTGGTGGCTATTGTTATATGAAAACTCTGCATAAGGAAGATTTTCATCCCAACTTGATCCATAGTCCAATGCACATGCTCTTAACATATCCTCCAAGATTTGATTCACCCTTTCAGTCTGTCCATCACCAGGTGAAACGCTGTGCTGAACTCAAGTCTAGTTCCCAATGACTCATGTATTTGACGCCAAAAGTGAGATGTAAACTGGGTACCTCTGTCTGACACAATGCTCTTAGGTACTCCATGCAAACATATGATTTTGTTCATGTATAACTTGGCTAATTTGGCGCTAGTATATGTGGTCTTCACTGGGATGAAGTGAGCCACTTTAGTCAGACGGTCAACTACGACCCAAATAGAATCATATCCCAATCTAGTCTTTGGCAATCCGGTGATAAAATCCATGCCAACATTCTCCCACTTCCATTCTGGTACAGGTAGTGGTTGTAACAATCCTGCGGGTTTCTGATGTTCCGCCTTGACTCTACTACAAACATCACACAGTGCAATATACTCAGCGATGTCTCTCTTCAGATTACTCCACCAGAACCTTTCCTTCACGTCCATGTACATCTTGGTGTTACCCGGATGAATGGAGTATGGTGAATCATGGGCTTCCTGGAAAATCAACTTCCTAAGCTCTGGGTCCTGAGGTACACAGATACGCTTCTCAAACCATATGGTTCCTTGTTCATCTGCATGAAATCCGTTTGCTCTGCCTTCGCTCATATTGACCTTAATCTCCTCTATTTCTTTGTCGAACTTTTGAGCTTCTCTAATTCTGTCCATTAGTGTTGGCTGAACTTCAAGTGATGCCAAATAACCTTTTGGCACAACCTCTAGTCTCAGGTCCTTAAACTGTTCACACAGTTCCTCAGGTAATTCTCCAGCAGTGAGGCCATTTACATAGCTCTTACGGCTCAGCGCATCGGCTACAAAGTTAGCCTTCCCTGGATGGTATTGCAAATTCATATCATAATCTTTTATTAACTCCAACCATCTTCTTTGCCGCATGTTCAGCTCCTTCTGAGTGAATATGTACTTCAGACTTTTATGGTCTGTGAACACATCACAATGCTTTCCCATCAAGTAGTGTCTCCACACTTTCAGGGTATGAACAACATATGCTAGCTCTAAGTCGTGGGTTGGGTAGTTTCTCTCATGCTGTTTGAGTTGCCGCGAAGCATAGCACACTACTCTTCCATCTTGCATTAGAACACCTCCAAGTCCTTGACGAGAGGCGTCGCAGTACACCTGGAAATCCTTATTGATATCCGGCAAACATAGAACCGGTGCACTTACGAGGCGTTGCTTCAACTCTTGAAAACTAGCTTCACACTCATCAGTCCAGATGAATTTCCTCTCCTTCTTCAACAGTTCTGTCATGGGCTTTGCAATCTTGGAGAAATTCTCAATAAATCTCCGGTAGTATCCAACGAGTCCTAGGAAACTCCGGATCTCTCCTGCATTCTTGGGTGATTCTCACTCGGTCACAGCTGCAACTTTACTCGGATCAACTGCGACTCCTTCTGCTGAAACTATATGTCCAAGGAATCCAACTCTATCCAACCAGAACTCACACTTGCTGAACTTGGCATACAACTTGTGCTCTCTAAGCTTCTCCATGATTAGGCGCAAGTGCCTCTCATGTTCGGCTTCATCCTTTGAGTATATCAATATATCATCGATGAATACTACTACGAACTTATCCAAATATTCCATGAACACTTTGTTCATCATGGCCATAAAATATGCCGGAGCATTGGTTAGACCAAATGGCATAATCAGATACTCATACAGACCGTATCTAGTAGTGAATGCGGTCTTAGGTATGTCTTGCTCTCTGATCTTCATTTGGAAGTAACCCGATCGAAGATCGATTTTGGAAAATACTTTTGCTCCCTTCAGTTGGTCAAACAGGTCGTTGATATTGGGCAATGGGTACTTGTTCTTGATAGTGACTTCATTGAGTGATCGATAATCCATTACCAATCTCTTGCTAGAATCTTTCTTCATCACAAACAAAACAGGGGCTCCCCATGACGATGAACTAGGTCGGATGAAACCTTTTTCCAACTGTTCCTTAAGCTGTTTCTTCAACTCCTTCAATTCCTCCACATCCATCTTGTATGGTCTCTTGGCTATTGGTCCAGTTCCAGGCAACAGTTCAATAAGAAACTCAACTTCTCTGTCCGGTGGCATTCCTAGCAACTCTTCTGGGAACACATCCGGGTATTCTCTCACAACGAGCACAGTCTCCATGCTAAACCCCTTAAGAGAGTTGACCTTACTACCTTTAAGCTCAAAGGTTGATTTGAAACGACTCCTCTTCATTTCTGGGGTTGTGAGTGTAACTGATCTCTTTGCACAATCTATTATGCCTCCATAAATGGTCATCCAATCCATGCCTAGGATTACATCCACACCTTGGGATTCCAAAATTACCAGTTGGGTTGGATCACGTCTTGGCGGCATTTGTGGTTGTTTAGAATAGATGAGAAACAAGATAAATAGATCTAGGGAATAAAATTTCCTACCAATGCACACACAAGTCACACAATAAACAATCCATAAAATCACGCAAGCAAATATTTTTAGACACTAACAACTAGTATGGTCATACCACAATTTGGTATGATCAATGCGTTTTTAAGATATCATTGGTCTGATAAAGGAGAGAAAGTGGTGGTCTACTCTATTTCCATCTTGGGTGCTTCAAGCTTCTCTTCCACTTCCTTGAGGTCTTCAAAGATTGGACATCTAAAGGATGAAGATTTGTTTTGAAGATGAAATAGGTGAGAATACAAGAAAACCAATTTGCAAACATTTCTTTTCAATAGAGAAAGGATTAGATAGATAAGAGGGAATTTCATCCTAAGGTCTTCCTATTTCTAATCCAAACCTAGGGTCACGAACCTATGGGCAACACAGTGCTCTGATACCATCTGTAGTGACCTCACTTTAAAAGTGCAAGTCCCTGTGCATTAGTGCTAGTCCCTGGATCGAACTGCTAGCACACACAGTTTAAGATGAAATACCAAGTAGCAAAGATCTTCATTACAACCTAAGATCCAGCGAAAATAAAATAGTTCGATACAACTTGCATAGCTCAAGGGCTAGCATAAGCATAAATCAGAGTTCATCATCAAGCGGAAAGCAAATAGGATGGAGTCCTCTTCCTTCACGGATGCCACAGGCAGACATGTTGGGCAAAGACTCGTGATCCTAACATCTTCTTCAGCAGCTAGGGATACCTGCAACATCAAACGTTGCAGCCCGAAGGAATCAATACATTTGGAATTGTATTGGCAAGGACACTTTTGTGGACTCAAAAGGCATCCTACACCTACGTGCACATATGGCAGGTAGAGCTCAAGTTCATTTTGCATAAAGCCAATTTTTCCCTATCTTTTATCAAAACATTTTCTTTCAATCTAATTAACAGTAACATTGGTAAAACCCCAATGTACCAATTAAAAGTAACATTGGTAAAGCCCCAATGTACCTTCCTACCCTTGTTCACCCATCAAATTTTATTTAAGAAATTGGGATGAGGAGATCTTCGAACAAGGACTTGTCACTTCGCTCAAGTTGTCCATAACCGGGGACACGGCTAAGTACTTAGATTTTACACTCTCGAGAGGTTGTACACCTTTACCCACATGGCTAGGTCAATCCTTCTACCTCGATGCACATTTTGCTCAAAGGACAGGTGCAGACCGTGGCCGAGACCTTCTGTGTGTAATCACCCGAACCATTCCCTAAGGGCCACGCCCCCACCTACAGTATCCCTCTACCACCACCTGGCCCCTAGGATCCGGGTTCATACAACATACTTTGTCAAGCCAGAGCCATAGTAGCATGTGGTTGTACGAAAAGCTAATGAGCAAGGTTTGTCTATAATCTCTTTAAGCCTGGGTGACTTTCCGCAAGTATGCACTAGCACCAGGGTCTCGCCCCCTGATACAGCCACCATCTCCATAACTCCACCATTCACCCAGGTAATTCATTAAACTTAGTTGTTTTTCCTTAACCTCTATCAAAACCTTTTTCCATGGCATAGCAGGTAACAACTAAATTTAATGGCGGCTAAGGGAGTCTAGGAGTGGTGTAGCTAAACTACTAGGATTTACTAGCAAACATAAAGCATAAACCCTAGACATGTCTACTATAAAAACACTACGGTGCAAGAATTAAAACTGGGACTTTTGGTGTGTGTCACTTGCCTTTTTCAGCGGGAGGAGTTGCAATCTTCACAGTCACAAAGGTTGCAGTTGTCACAGTCGCAATCTACAAACATACATACATAGCACCATAAACACAATGCAAAACACAAATGCACAACCATAGACATGAGATGCATATGAGACTTACACAAGTGCACTCCAATTATTGTTCTCTGGTTGTCACTATATGCATGATGCAATGGTCAAGTTTTATGGTTGGTTGAATTATTGCGAACCTTCTATGTCGTACTAGCGAAGGGCAACTACCATTTAATGCAAACGGTATTTTGGTACAGTAGACAAATGATGATTTTGGTACTACTGGACAGAGGGTCCATTTGCAAGCATATGCAAAAGGAATAATCCGAAAAAGGTATGTAGATCTCATTCTATGGGTGAGGTACTCCGATTAGGCATTTAAATATGAATGAAACTCAAACTTCTGTAAGTCCATATTTTATTGGTTAATAGTGTTCCTTATATTTTTAGGATTCCAGAGGTATAAAGTTTGTGATTTTTGGACATACGGATCTCTGGATATGAATTTTACAAGGCGCGGACTATCGAAAACTGAATTAAACGAGATCTAGGGTGTGTACTGGACATGTGGCGATTTCCTATTGGTGGATACCTCTTTGTCGCGGATCAGCGCTTAGAGACGTTGGATCAACATAACATCTATGGCTCAGATCTGTTTGCAGAAATTGGAAAGAAGAAAAAGAGAAACAAAGGGGCGCTCACGTGGCGCACGTGTGGCGGACGCGTGGCGGCTGACGTGGCCGGCGGTGGTGGAGATGGCCGGCCGGCTCGGTGGTGCTCGCCGGCGGTGTTTCCCGGCGTCTCCCGGCCTGGCAGAAACGTGGACGACGTGCGGCTTGAGGTGGCGCGTAGGGTGGCGGCAGCGGCTTGGAGGGATTCGGGCCGAGATGGCCGTGGTGGGCAGATGGAGGCGGCGCGGTTGGCGGCGCTCCGGCGAGCAATCCGGGCAGCCTGGGGGCGGAATCGGGTGCGGGGGAAAGGGGGAAAAGGAGGAGGACACCGGGGGCTTTATAGGGAGAGGCTCGGGCAGAGAGGGGGCGCGAGGTGGTGGACGTCGGGCGAGTGGGGGAGGTGGCCGGCGGTTGCTGCCTGTGCGTGCGCACGTACAGGGAGGTGGCGGCGGTTTGGGGACGAAGGGAGATGGGGCGCGGGCTGGTGCGCGGGGGAGGCCTGGCTGGGCCGTTTCGACCGCTGGTCGGCCCAGTTAGGTCGGCCGCCCTTTTTTTTGTTTTCTCTTTTTTTTTCTATCTCTTTCTCTCATTTAAAAATGCATTTGGTGTGCCAAAATTATTCAGAAAAATGCAATTGCGGTATCGATGGATTTCTTGCGAAAAGAGCTTCACTATGGAACCAACTTTGAAACAAAATAAAATCTTTTACAAAACAAAATTTGCATAGACGCCTATGTGGCTATAGTGCCGTTTCAGGGTTCGGGGTTTTGAAACGAATTTAAAATTCTCTTAAAATGCAATGATGGCATGATTCTTATGAATGCAATGCATGAGGTTTGAAATTTTAAAAATTGGGATGTTACAATTCATTTTGGGTTCGAAGAGGTAGAACAATTTGTCTTATTTATGGGAGCCTCTGAGATAGAATCCTTCATGGCTAAAAATTATGAAACTTGTGTTGCTTGCAAGGACCTTAAAAATTATGTCTCTTCTATCCTTAATTTTTTGCATAGAAAGTTACAGCGATAATCCTTATATCATTGATTATAAAGAGAGACTCATTAATGCACAAGAATGCACTCACAATTTGCAGGAACCTGTGGAAGAGGAAATTGATGAACCTGAAAGCTCATTGGATGAAAAAGAGGAGGAGAGTGATGAACAAAAGGAGGAATAATGGATTAGCTACCCATGCCAACCTTCTAATGAGAGTAACTCTTTATCTCTTACACTATTTGATTGTCCTCCATGCTTACCAAAGGAGGATAAATGTTATGTCCCTATGGATTCTCTTGAAATATTCCCTATGAGTAAAACTTGTGAGAATAATTATGCTACTGTTATCTATGATAATCCATGCTATTTTGATAAATCTTATGATAATGCTTTGTTTGTGCCTGATATCGAAATGTATGGTACTAAAGAGTTTTGCGTAGCAAATGTTTATGATAAAGCTCTAGATGATGGTCCTATGTTACTTGGTAATATTAATTGTACTACTAATGAAAATGGGATTGGAGAGGTTTTAACTTTATCTTGGAGTCCCATATCTCTTGAGATTGATCAATCATCTTGTTATATTATTGATAAAAGTGGGTTTGAAAGTTTTAATCTCACTATTTTTGAGCTTGATAAAAATTGTGTTTGTGGATCATGAAAAGCATGTTGTATGTGATAGTTATATTGTTGAGTTTGTTCATGAAGCTACTGAAAATTATTATGAGAGAGGAAAATATGGTTGTAGAAATTTGCATGGTACTAAAACACCTCTCTACATGCTGAAATTTTTGAAGTTACTCTTGTTTTATCTTCCTATGCTTGTCACTTTGTTCTTCATGAATTTATTTGTGTACAAGATTCCTATGCATAGGAAGTGGGTTAGACTTAAATGTGTTTTGAATTTGCTTCTTGATGCTCCTTTTGCTTCATTTTCTATTTTCTACGTGAGCATCATTAAAATTGCTGAGCCCATCTTAATGGCTATAAAGAAAGCACTTCTTGGGAGATAACCCATGTCTTTATTTTGCTACTGTTTTGTTGTGTCTTGGAAGTTGTTACTACTGTAGCAACCTCTCCTTATCTTTATTTTATTGCATTATTGTGCCAGGTAAAGTCTCTAATAGAAGGTTGATACTAGATTTGGATTTCTGCGCATAAACAGATTTTTAGCTGTCACCAATTTGAGTAGGTCTCTCTGTAGGAAACCCAAAAAATTCCGCCAATTTTCATCGGTGTTCCTCAGATATGTACGCAACTTTCATTAGTTTTGAGTTTTCTGATTTGAGCAACGGAAGTACCTCTAAAAAAATCGTCTTTACTGGCTGTTCTGTTTTAACAGATTCTGTCTCTGTTTTTTGCATTGTCTCTTGTGGACTTTAAGCAAGGCTTTCTAGACGTGGAGAGCTGTAGCTAATGTTTTATTGAGTTCTTGCAATGTGTCACTACAGGACTAAAGTGGATTAAAGTTTTTTTTGAGTACTAACCCCTCTAATGAAGTTTATGAGAAGTTTGGTGTGAAGGAAGTTTTCAAGGGTCAAGAGAGTAGGATGATATATGATCAAGAAGGGTGAAAAGTCTAAGCTTGGGGATGCCCCCGTGGTTCATCCCTGCATATTTCAAGAAGACTCAAGCGTCTAAGCTTGGGGATACCCAAGGCATCCCCTTCTTCATCAACAACTTATCAAGTCACCTCTAGTGAAACTATATTTTTATCCGGTCACATCTTATGTGCTTTAGTTGGAGCGTCTGTGTGTTTTTATTTTTGTTTTTGTTTGAATAAGATCGGATCCTAGCAATCCTTGTGTGGGAGAGAGACACGCTCCGCTTTTTCATATAAACACTAGTGTTCTTCGTTTTACTTTTAATGTTCATGACAAAAGTTGGAAGCTACTGCACTTATGGTTATTTGGTTGGAAAGAGAAAATGCCTCATATTGTCTTGGATAATTTGATACTTGGCAATTGTTTTGAGCTCTCAAGTAGATCAAGTTTAAGCTCTTGCACCATGTAGTTTGAACCTATTAATGGAGAACTACCGTAGAGCTTGTTGAAATTGGTTTGCATGATTAGTCTCTCTAAGGTCTAGATATTTTCTGGTAAAAGTGTTTGAGCAACAAGGAAGACAATGTAGAGTCTTATAATGCCTGCAATATGTTCTTATGTGAGTTTTGTTGTACCGGTTCATACTTGTGTTTGCTTCAAACAACCTTGCTAGCCAAAACCTTGTACTGAGAGGGAATGCTTCTCGCGCATCCAAAACCTTGAGCCAAAACCTATGCCATGTGTGTCCACCATACCTACCTACTATGTGGTATTTTCTGCCATTCCAAGTAAATACTTCATGTGCTACCTTCAAACAATTCAAAAGTTATTATCTCTTATTTGTGTCAATGTTTTATAGCTCATGAGGAAGTATGTGGTGTTTTATCTTTCAATCTTGTTGGGCAGAATTTCACCAATGGACTAGTGGCTTCATCCGCTTATCCAATAATTTTGCAAAAAGAGCTGGCAATGGGGTTCCCAGCCCCAATTAATTAACTTTCATTAATAATTCTCTTCACATGTTTTGCCCTGATTCATCAGTAAGCAACTTAATTTTGCAAATAGACACTCCTTCATGGTATGTGAATGTTGGAAGGCACCCGAGGATTCGGTTAGCCATGGCTTGTGAAAGAAAAAGGTTGGGAGGAGTGTCATCCATAAATAAATAAAAACTAAAGTACATGTGTAAACAAAAGAGAAGAGGGATGATCTACCTTGCTGGTAGAAATAACGTCTTTCATGGGAGCCGCTCTTTGAAAGTCTGTTTGATGAGGGGGTTAGAGTGCCCACTACCATTCGTTGACAACAACAAACACCTCTCAAAACATTACTTTTAGGCTCTCTATATTATTTCAAAACTCAAAAAGCTCTAGCACATGATTTAATCCCTGCTTCCCTCTGCGAAGGGCCTTTCTTTTACTTTATGTTGAGTCAGTTTACCTACTTCCTTCCATCTTAGAAGCAAACACTTGTGTCAACTGTGCATTGATTCTTACATACTTGCTTATTTGCACTCATCATATTACTTTGTGCTGACAATTATCCATGAGATATACATGTTGAAAGTTGAAAGCAATTGCTGAAACTTGATCTTCCTTTGTGTTGCTTCGATGCTTTTACTTTGAATCTATTGCTTTATGAGTTAACTCTTATGCAAGACTTTTTGATGCTTGTCTTGAAAGTACTATTCATGAAAAGTTTTGCTATATGTTATCTATTTGTTAGCAAACTATAGATCGTTGCCTTGATTCACTTCATTCATTTCATATGCTTTACAATAGTATGATCAAGGTTATGTAAGTAGCATG
Organism: Lolium perenne; assembly: GCF_019359855.2. Classification (NCBI taxonomy): domain Eukaryota; kingdom Viridiplantae; phylum Streptophyta; class Magnoliopsida; order Poales; family Poaceae; genus Lolium; species Lolium perenne. The sequence continues at coordinate 176,513,148 of NC_067246.2, read as the reverse complement.
TCACTACAGAAATTATTCTTTTTTTCGTTTACCTACTCGAGGACAAGTAGGAACTAAGCTTGGGGATGCTTGATACGTCTCCAACGTATCTATAATTTCTGATGTTCCATGCTAGTTTTATGACAATACCTACATGTTTTGCTCACACTTTATAATGATTTCATGCATTTTCCGGGACTAACCTATTAACAAGATGCCACAGTGCCAGTTCCTGTTTTCTGTTGTTTTTGGTTCCAGAAAGGCTGTTCGGGCAATATTCTCGGATTCGACGAAACAAAGGCCAAATATCTTATTTTCCCGGAAGGTTCCAGAACACCGAAGGAGAGTCGGAGGCGGGCAGCAGGGGACCCACACCATATGGCGGCGAGGGTGGCCCCCTGGCCGCACCAGCCTACGGGGAGGGGGCCCCGTGGCCCCTCTGACTCTGCCTCTTCGCCTATAAAGTCCCGTGCGACCTAAAAACGCGATACCAATTGACGAAACTCCAGAAAGACTCCAGGGGCGCCGCCGCCATCGCGAAACTCCAATTCGGGGGACAGAATCTCTGTTCCGGCACGCCGCCGGGACGGGGAAGTGCCCCCGGAAGCCATCTCCATCAACGCCAACGCCTCCATCATGCTCCGTGAGTAGTTCCCCCATGGACTACGGGTTCTAGCAGTAGCTAGTTGGTACTCTCTCTCCAATGTACTTCAATACAATGATCTCATGAGCTGCCTTACATGATTGATATTCATCTGATGTAATCGGTGTTGTGTTTGTTGGGATCCGATGGATGATACATTATGATTAGTCTATCTATAAAGTTTGTGAAGTTATTGTTGCTGCAATCTTGTTGTGTTTAATGCTTGTCACTAGTGCACGAGTGGCATGATCTTAGATTTAAGCTCTATAATTATTGCTTAGATTGTATCTACAAGTTGTTTGCACATGTCTATGTCCGGAACCCGAGGCCCCAGAGTGACAAAGAATCGGGATAACTGGAGGGGAAGGCGTAGGTATGAGGATCACATGTTTTCACCAAGTGTTAATGCTTTGCTCCGGTGCTCAATTAAAAGGAGTACCTTAATTGCCAGTAGATTCCCTTGAGGCCCGGCTGCCACCGGCTGGTAGGACAAAAGATGTTATGGAAGTTTCTCATTGCGAGCACGTATGACTATATATGGAAAACATGCCTACATGATTAATAAATTGATGCTCTGTCTTAATGCTATTTCAATCCTATCGATTGCCCAACTGTAATTTGTTCACCCAACACTTGTCACTTGTTATTGGAGAGTTACCACTAGTGTAGATCGCTGGGAACCCCGGTCCATCTCTCATCATCATATACTCGTTCCTATATGACATTGGGAGTAGTATCAACTATTTTCTGGTGTGCCATTGCCTCGTATTCTTATTCTTTCTGTTATCATATCTTTGTTGCTCTCATATTACTGCTGCTTTCACATCACCCATGTTACTAGTGCTTTTCCAGGTGCAGCTGAATTGACAACTCAGTTATTAAGGCTTATAAGTATTCTTTACCTCCCCTTGTGTCGAATCAATAAATTTGGGTTTTACTTCCCTCGAAGACTGTTGCGATCCCCTATACTTGTGGGTTATCACCAAGCTTCTTCAGCAGGTTAACACGCGTACAGCACGCAACCGTTGGGAACCCCAAGTGGAAGGTGTGATGCGTACAGCAGTAAGTTTCCCTCAGTAAGAAACCAAGGTTTATCGAACCAGTAGGAGCCAAGAAGCATGTTGAAGGTTGATGGCGGCGGAGTGTAGTGCGGCGCAACACCAGGGATTCCGGCGCCAACGTGGAACCTGCACAACACAACCAAATTACTTTGCCCCAACGTGACAGTGAGGTTGTCAATCTCACCGGCTTGCTGTAACAAAGGATTAGATGTATAGTGTGGATGATGATGTTTGCAGAAAATAGTAGAACAAGTATTGCAGTAGATTGTATTCGATGTAAGAATAGACCGGGGTCCACAGTTCACTAGTGGTGTCTCTCCCATAAGAAATAGCATGTTGGGTGAATAAATTACAGTTGGGCAATTGACAAATAAAGATGGCATGACAATGCACATACATGTTATGATGAGTAGTGTGAAATTCAATTGGGCATTACGACAAAGTACATAGACCGCTATCCAGCATGCATCTATGCCTAAAAAGTCCACCTTCAGGTTATCATCCGAACCCCTTCCAGTATTAAGTTGCAAACAACAGACAATTGCATTAAGTATGGTGCGTAATGTAATCAACAAATACATCCTTAGACATAGCATTGATGTTTTATCCCTAGTGGCAACAGCACATCCACAACCTTAGAACTTTCTGTCACTGTCCCAGATTTAATGGAGGCATGAACCCACTATCGAGCATAAATACTCCCTCTTGGAGTTACAACTAACGACTTGGCCAGAGCCTCTACTAATAATGGAGAGCATGCAAGATCATAAACAACACATAGATGATAGATTGATAATCAACATAACATAGTATTCCATATTCATCGGATCCCAACAAACGCAACATGTAGCATTACAAATAGATGATCTTGATCATGTTAGGCAGCTCACAAGATCCGACAATGATAGCACAATTAGGAGAAGACGACCATCTAGCTACTGCTATGGACCCATAGTCCAGGGGTGAACTACTCACACATCACTCCGGAGGCGACCATGGCGGTGAAGAGTCCTCCGGGAGATGATTCCCCTCTCCGGCAGGGTGCCGGAGGTAATCTCCTGAGTCCCCCGAGATGGGATTGGTGGCGGTGGCATCTCTGGAAGGTTTTCCGTATCGTGGCTCTCGGTACTGGAGTTATTCTCGACGAAGGCTTATGTAGGCGGAAGGGCGGAGTCGGAGGGCTGGAGAGGGGGCCACACGCTAGGGCCGTGCGGGCCCCCCTTGGGCCGCGCTGCCCTAGTGTGGCGGCGCCTCGTCGCCCCACTTCGTTTCCCTTTCGGTCTTCTGGAAGCTTCGTGGAAAAATAAGATCCTGGGCATTGATTTCGTCCAATTCCGAGAATATTTCCTTACTAGGATTTCTGAAACCAAAAACAGCAGAAAACAGCAACTGGCTCTTCGACATCTCGTTAATAGGTTAGTGCCGGAAAATGCATAAATATGACATAAAGTATGTATAAAACATGTAGGTATTGTCATAAAACAATCATGGAACATAAGAAATTATCGATACGTCGGAGACGTATCAGCATCCCCAAGCTTAGTTCCTACTCGTCCCGAGTAGGTAAACGATAACAAAGATAATTTCTGAAGTGACATGCTATCATAATCTTGATCAATACTATTGTAAGCACATGTAATGAATGCAGCGATCCGAAGCAATGGTAAAGACAATGATTAAACAACTGAATCAGATAGCAAAGAATTTTCATGAATAGTACTTTCAAGACAAGCATCAATAAGTCTTGCATAAGAGTTAACTCATAAAGCAATAAATTCAAAGTAAAGGCATTGAAGCAACAGAAAGGAAGATTAAGTTTCAGCGGTTGCTTTCAACTTGTAACATGTATATCTCATGGATATTGTCAACATAGAGTAATATAATAAGTGCAATAAGCAAGTATGTAAGAATCAATGCACAGTTAACACAAGTGTTTGCTTCTAAGATAGAAAGAAGTGGGTAAACTGACTCAACATAAAAGTAGAAGAAAGGCCCTTCTAAGAGGGAAGCATGGATTGCTATATTTGTGCTAGAGCTTTTATTTTGAAAACAAGAAACAATTTTGTCAACGGTAGTAATAAAGCATATGCATTATGTAAATTATATCCTACAAGTTGCAAGCCTCATGCATAGATTACCAATAGTGCCCGCACCTTGTCGAAATTAGCTTGGATTTACATGGATTATCATCGCAATACATATGTTTTAACCAAGTATCACAAAGGGGTACCTCTATGCCGCCTGTACAAAGGTCTAAGGAGAAAGCTCGCATTGGATTTCTCGCTTTTGATTATTCTCAACTTAGACATCCATACCGGGACAACATAGACAACAGATAATGGACTCCTCTTTTAATGCATAAGCATTCAACAACAAATAATACTCTCATAAGAGATTGAGGATTGCTGCCCAAAACTGAAACTTCCACCATGGATCATGGCTTTAGTTAGCGGCCCAATGCTCTTCTCTAACAATATGCATACTCAAACCATTCAACTCATGATAAATCACCCTTACTTCAGACAAGACGAACATGCATAGCAACTCACATGATATTCAACAAAGATAGTTGATGGCGTCCCCAGGAACATGGTTATCGCTCAACAAGCAACTTAATAAGAAATAAGATACATAAGTACATATTCAATACCACAATAGTTTTTAAGATATTTGTCCCATGAGCTATATATTGCAAAGACAAAGAATGGAATTTTAAAGGTAGCACTCAAGCAATTTACTTTGGAATGGCAGAGAAATACCATGTAGTAGGTAGGTATGGTGGACACAAGTGGCATAGTTTTTGGCTCAAGGATTTGGATGCATGAGAAGTAATCCCTCTCAATACAAGGCTTAGGCTAGCAAGGTTGTTTGAAACAAACACAAGTATGAACCGGTACAGAAAAACTCACATAAAAACATATTGCAAGCATTATAAGACTCTACACCGTCTTCCTTGTTGTTCAAACCCTTACTAGAAAATATCTAGACCTTAGAGAGACCAATCATGCAAACCAAATTTTAGCTAGCTCTATGTATTTATTCACTAATAGGTGCAAAGTATATGATGCAAGAGCTTAAACATGATCCTTATGAGCACAACAATTGCCAAGTATCAAATTATTCAAGACATAATACCAATTACCACATGTACCATTTCCCGTTTCCAACCATATAACAATTAACGAAGCAGTTTCAACCTTCGCCATGAACATTATGAGTAAAGCCTAAGGACATATTTGTCCATATGTAACAGTGGAGCGTGTCTCTCTCCCACACAATGAATGCTAGGATCCAACTTTATTCAAACAAAACAAAACAAAAACATACAGACGCTCCAAGTAAAGCACATAAGATGTGATGGAATAAAAATATAGTTTCATTAGAGGAACCTGATAATGTTGTCGATGAAGATGGGGATGCCCAAGGCATCCCCAAGCTTAGATGCTTGAGTCTTCTTGAAATATGCAGGGATGAACCACCGGGGCATCCCCAAGCTTAGAGCTTTCACTCTCCTTGATCATATTGTATCATCGTCCTCTCTTGATCCTTGAAAACTTCCTCCACACCAAACTCAAAACAACTCATTAGAGAGTTAGTGCATAATCAAAATTCACATGTTCAGAGGTGACATAATCATTCTTAACACTTCTGGACATTGCACAAAGCTACTGAAAGTTAATGGAATAAAGAAATTCATCAAACATAGCAAAACAGGCAATGCGAAATAAAAGGCAGAATCTGTCAAAACAGAACAGTCCATAAACACGAATTTTTTAGGTGCACCATACTCGCTGAAATGAAAATGCTCAAATTAAATGAAAGTTGCGTACATATCTGGGGATTACTCACGTAAATTGGCAGATTTTTATGAGTTACCTACAGAGACTACTGTTCAAATTCGTGACAGCAAGAAATCTGTTTCTACGCAGTAATCCAAATCTAGTATGAACCTTGCTATCAAAGACTTTACTTGGCACAACAATGCAATAAAATTAAGATAAGGAGAGGTTTCTACAGTAGTAACAACTTCCAAGACTCAAATATAAAATAAAAGTGCAGAAGTAAAATCATGGGTTGTCTCCCATAAGCGCTTTTCTTTAACGCCTTTCAGCTAGGCGCAGAAAGTGTGAATCAAGTATTATCAAGAGATGAAGCAAAAGGTCACATTAGGTATCTTAGATGCTCCATTATCTATAGTGGTATTAAGAGCTTTATCAATTTTAGGCCTATAATGGTTTTTTGGTTTAGGCACCTTAGAGACATACATGAACTTTTGCTCCTTACCCACATAAGCTTTCTCCTTAAACTTAATAGAAGAAAAAGTTGAACCCAAGGTTCCCATAGCTTCTTCAAGTTCACTAATCATTTGGGTTTGATTATCATGAATAGCACAAGCTTCTAAGATGGCAATTATCTCATTAACTCCACCTAGAGATTTGTCAAGTTTATCAGTGCTATCAAGTAATTCTCCCAATTTAGTCTCAATACTTGGAAGATTTTGCTCCATGGTTTCCAACTTTTTCATGACATCTTCAAAAGAGATTTCAGTTTTAACTTCATTAATAGGTGGTATTCCAAATAGACTCTCGATAATGCAACTAGCTTCTAAGGCGGGAGTGCCTAGGAAATTACCTCCCGCGAGACAATCAAGAACATACATATTCCAGCTAGAGATACCAACATACAAATTCTTGAGTAGGATAGTAGTGGAGTGTTTCTTAGTGCACCTATTATGAGCATCACTAATTCTATACCAAGCATCTTTTAAACATTCTCCCCCTTGTTGCTTAAACGAACGAACTTCAACTTCAGGATTACTCATTTTAGCAATAGTAAATAAAGCAAACTAGATAAAGTAAAAGCAAGTAACTAATTTTTGTGTGTTTTTAATATAGAGAATGCAAACAAGATAGTAAATAAAGTAAAGCTAACAACTATTTTTTTTGTATTTTGATATAATGCAGCAAACAAAGAAGTAAATAAAAGTAAAAGCAAGACAAAAACAAAGTAAAGAGATTGGAAGTGGAGACTCCCCTTGCAGCGTGTCTTGATCTCCCCGGCAACGGCGCCAGAAATTTAGCTTGACACGCGTACAGCACGCGACCGTTGGGAACCCCAAGTGGAAGGTGTGATGCGTACAGCAGTAAGTTTCCCTCAGTAAGAAACCAAGGTTTATCGAACTAGTAGGAGCCAAGAAGCACGTTGAAGGTTGATGGCGGCGGAGTGTAGTGCGGCGCAACACCAGGGATTCCGGCGCCAACGTGGAACCTGCACAACACAACCAAATTACTTTGCCCCAACGTGACAGTGAGGTTGTCAATCTCACCGGCTCGCTGTAACAAAGGATTAGATGTATAGTGTGGATGATGATGTTTGCAGAAAACAGTAGAACAAGTATTGCAGTAGATTGTATTCGATGTAAAGAATGGACCGGGGTCCACAGTTCACTAGTGGTGTCTCTCCCATAAGAAATAGCATGTTGGGTGAACAAATTATAGTTGGGCAATTGACAAATAAAGATGGCATGACAATGCACATACATGTTATGATGAGTAGTGTGAAATTCAATTGGGTATTACGACAAAGTACATAGACCGCTATCCAGCATGCATCTATGCCTAAAAAGTCCACCTTCAGGTTATCATCCGAACCCCTTCCAGTATTAAGTTGCAAACAACAGACAATTGCATTAAGTATGGTGCGTAATGTAATCAACAAATACATCCTTAGACATAGCATTGATGTTTTATCCCTAGTGGCAACAGCACATCCACAACCTTAGAACTTTCTGTCACTGTCCCAGATTTAATGGAGGCATGAACCCACTATCGAGCATAAATACTCCCTCTTGGAGTTACAACTAACGACTTGGCCAGAGCCTCTACTAATAACGGAGAGCGTGCAAGATCATAAACAACACATAGATGATAGACTGATAATCAACATAACATAGTATTCCATATTCATCGGATCCCAACAAACGCAACATGTAGCATTACAAATAGATGATCTTGATCATGTTAGGCAGCTCACAAGATCCGACAATGATAGCACAATTAGGAGAAGACGACCATCTAGCTACTGCTATGGACCCATAGTCCAGGGGTGAACTACTCACACATCACTCCAGAGGCGACCATGGCGGTGAAGAGTCCTCCGGGAGATGATTCCCCTCTCCGGCAGGGTGCCGGAGGCGATCTCCTAAATCCCCCGAGATGGGATTGGCGGCGGCGGCGTCTCTGGAAGGTTTTCCGTATCGTGGCTCTCGGTACTGGAGTTATTCTCGACGAAGGCTTATGTAGGCGGAAGGGCGGAGTCGGAAGGCTGACGAGGGGGCCACACGCTAGGGCCGCGCGGGCCCCCCTTGGGCCGCGCCGCCCTAGTGTGGCAGCGCCTCGTCGCCCCACTTCGTTTCCCTTTCGGTCTTCTGGAAGCTTCGTGGAAAAATAAGATCCTGGGCGTTGATTTCGTCCAATTCCGAGAATATTTCCTTACTAGGATTTCTGAAACCAAAAACAACAGAAAACAGCAACTGGCTCTTCGGCATCTCGTTAATAGGTTAGTGCCGGAAAATGCATAAATATGACATAAAGTATGTATAAAACATGTAGGTATTGTCATAAAATAAGCATGGAACATAAGAAATTATCGATACGTTGGAGACGTATCACAGGTTGATGTCCTGCGCGGAGATCTTGGATCTCTCCCACTCCGTGGTTCCCAGATCTTGCGCCGCCATCGTTGCTTCGGGAGTGTTGTGCCTCGTGAGTCTTGACCGCGGTGGCATCGACGACTGACGTTGAGGGAGTAGGGCACGGTGTGAGCGCTGGAGTTTTTTGTGGTTGCAATGGGGATTGAAGCAGAGGAGATATGAGCAATGGTGCGGTAAAGGGGATTTACGGAGGAAGACGATGGCTATTTATAGTGGGTTCAGTCAAAACGTCGCACCGTTGGATGATTTACGAATGGACTTGATGACTACCACGTGGCTCAAGGGGTAAAATAGTATTTTACCATGATGGAACTGATCAGGCGCTACAGCGTGCGTGCTAGAAAAAGTGGAGGACGTGTGTCCCCCACTCGCGTAACGTGTCAACGTGTCGTGGATTTTGGGCCCACAGGTCAGTGAAAGGACAGCAATCGCGTCTTCCCGATACAGTGGTCGTGGCTATCGTCAGCACTGATGTCACCTTACCAAATGAAAAATCTCGGCTGTGATGTTTTGAAAATTGGCGACAGTAAAGGATTATTGATGATTTCGAGAGCCTTTGATCAAATACAAGTTTTTTATCAAATGCTCGGGGGCTACTTTATAAAAAAGGTTTTGAGAAGTTTGATGGAGATGGTTCAGAAGGGGACATTTCAAAATATAGCGACAGAGGACAATTGGAGCCTACAGCCAAGTATAAATCCTCGACAGTAGCCTCAGGGGCTACTCCCATCGGGAGCGCTGTTCGCGCACCCGATAAAAATGAACAGAAGTATGAAACATGACAATATAGTGGCAAAAATGCTAAAAAAGGTGAGCCTACAACCAAGTACAAGCACTTTGCTGTAGCCTCGGGGGCTACTCCCATCGGGAACGCTGTTCGCGGGCCCGATGAAATTTGAACAAAGTCTTGGTGAGCATATTCTGAGTTATCAAAATATCTCTTCATATACTCCCATCGGGAGGATAAGTTGGAAACAATCTAGGTCATCCGTTGACTCGAATAAATGTGCTACTCCAGCAGCCGGAAAAAGCACTCAACAATATATTCTCAGAGCGCTTCAGTCGCAAAATAATCTCTGAATGCCGCAAAACTCTGCGAAGGTAAGTCCCCGGGATCTGTCCTTTGCGGCGTGGCACCGCCTCTGACGGCGCTTTGCTACTTTTTTTCCGTATCAACAGATACGAAGAAAAATCCTAACGGACGCGTTAGGTACTCGATAAAACATGACTGGAATTCGACATCTGGTAAGACCTTAAGCGGCACATGTCGAATTACGCCAGTATCCCGAGATCATGTCCAGGGACGTGATCTTGAAGTAGGTTTTTGCGGATTGCCACGAGAGCATTTAACTGGTACCTGATCCGTCAGATGAACCAGCCCCAATTACCGTTATCCATGTGAAATATATCATTCCTTTGTAAATATTATTTGTCGAATTAAAGAAACCATGTGCAGATTGTAAAGATGGAGATTTTCCCTGATTCTTCGATTCAAGCAAAATCTCGGGGGCTACTGACATAGGCATCCCCAATGGGCTTGCCGAAGAAGGTACCTGGGGTTTACTGGAGGCCCACGACCCGAGGTTTTACATAGTTTGGAAAGATAGAATTGTATTAGGAGTATCAACTTGTAATTATCACGGGACGGTTCAGAAACCTTCCCGGACTCTGTAACTTGTGTATTACAAAGCCCTCGGCTCCGCCTCCTATATAAGGGGGAGTCGAGGGACAAAGAGAGGATCGATTCATTGTTTCACACAACCCTAGTTTTCATAGCAGTCGAGTACTTTTCCGGCTGAAACCTTCGTGATTTACTTGCCCTCTACTTCCAACTAAACCCTAGTCTACAACTCGTAGGCATTGATAAGTTAATCCCTTATCATTCATGTTGATCTCTTCGGTCCGCCATCGCATGAGAGCCTTGTAGGGAAGAAGTATTGCCACGTGATATTTGATGACTATTCACGGTATTGTTGGGTCTTCTTCTTCAAGCATAAAAGTGAGACGCAAAGGACGATGATGGAATTCGCCAATCAAGTTCAACGCCAAGATCATTGCAATAAGGAGCGACAATGGGACGGAGTTCAAGAACTACACATTGGATGAATTTCTCGGCGAGGAAGGCATTCAACACCAATACTCCGCAACTTACACTCCTCAACAAAATGGAGTCGCCGAAAGTAAGAATCAAACCTTGATTGAAGCCACTTGAACTATGCTGATGGAGTATAAGTCCAACACCAACTTTTGGGCCGAAGCTATCTCTACCTCTTGTCATGCCACTAACCGTCTATACTTCCGCAAGGGCTTGGAGATGACACCTTATGAAATCCTCACCGGGAACAAGCCAAATGTCTCCTACTTCAAGGTCTTCGGTTGCAAATGCTATGTGCTCATCAAGGATGCTCGCCTCTCCAAATTTGACTCAAAAGCTCAAGAAGGCATCTTTGTTGGCTATGCTACGGATTCTCATGCCTATAGGGTCTTGGTACCGCAAACGCAAGGTTGCGGAACTTCCGCCCTGGTACCGCTACTGGTACAGGGAGGACGTCTGAAACTTGCATAGACCTTGCCGGTACCTGAGCGGTACCGAAAGCGGTAGTACCGCTTTCTGCCCACATGGAAGATATGTGAGCTGATTTCGAATCCAGAGCGGTACTACCGCTTCCCGAAGCGGTAGTAATGGACATGAGAAAACGGGACATAACGGTTGGATTTGAGGGGCCTATAAAAGGGACCCTTCTTTCCTAGCTTGTTTCATCTCTTCTCTCTCTCTCCTCCATTGTTGCTCGGCTCAAAACTTAGAGGATCTCCCTCCCATCAAACCAAACTTGCCCAAACTTTGAGAAGTGGTGGAGAAGACCCCGATCTATAGTTCTACCAAGAGAGTCTTCACCAATATCATCTAGTCCTTAGTGGATCTTGGAGTTAGGGTTCCTATGGTGGGATCTTGGATGAAGTGCTCCTATGGAGGCTAGATTGGAGTTGTGCTAGCCCCATGGGGTGTTGGGAGCCTCTGGTGTTTGTAGAGCTCGCCCCAACCTCGTGAAGGAATCGCCGCCTCGACCGGCTACTTAGTGGAGAAGGGGAAGCTCCTTCGTGGGGCTTTCTCGAGGAACAAGGTGAGGCTTCTGTGGCTGTCTAGCCTTCGTGGTTAGCACCTTCTCAATGCAGATGTACTCCCTTTTGTGGGAGGAACTGCGGGAAACAAATCTCGCCTCGTCTCCGCTACCCCAGTTGTTTCGCTCCCTCTCCTTACTATCTTGCTCGGTTCCTTTACTTGTTGCATCGCTAGGATCATACTAGGAACACACCTATCATCAAGTTGCCACCTTTACTTTCGCATACCTCCTAAAACTGAAAAAGTATTAAAATTTGTGTAGCGACCATTCACCCTCCCCCTCTTGTTCGCTAACGATCCATTCACCGTGGATATACCCATACCATACCCGTTTATACTGACATGTGGCCCTATGCAGGTGAGCAACCCCGTTATTGAATTTGTGAACCTATGTTAAGTTGTCATGGCCAATTGTCAATTTGTCGAGTGACCCTATACGCTTATTGACATACCAGTCATGAGTGTCAAATTGTGATTTCTACAATTTGATAATTATCATATACTCAACTACCCGCTATTGTGTTGAGATAATTGATTTTTTTCGAATTTTCAACGGGGGGAGGAGGTTCCCCGCCTGAATTATATAGAAAAAAGGGGCAGTCCCCAATGTTTTTTTGTTACGGCAAAGGGATAGAGTGAGAGAGAGCAGAGGCAGCAAAGGAGAGCCGTCACACGCTAGCGATTCTGAAGCAGGATAGCCAAGAATCAGTCGAGCCACGGAGGCCGTCCGAGAAGCGGGGACGCTAGAGGACATCGTCGTCCCGGCAGAGCTTGAGGAGTAGAGGAAGCGATGGCTTGTCTCCACGGAACACCATACCATTGCGCTGCTTCTAGAGTTGCCAGGAGCACATGAGCAGGAAGGCAGGCGCGGTGCCCGGGGCAACTGCAGGCGGTGCCACGAGCAGGTGCAAAGACTCGACGTGGGCGCTAGGGGGAATGGCGTCGCTGATCATACGCCAGAAAGGAGCAATGACGGGACAGCAGAGGGCCATGTGGCTTGCCGTCTTGAACGAGGATCTGCACGTGGGGCAGCTAGCTTCCTCAGCGGTGATCGTGGCACATAGTGCCTTCCGGTCGATCTCTCTCCAAAACAGCGATATGAAGATCGTATGCAAGACTCTCACCTCTCGCCTGCGAGAGCAGATCGCCGACATCGTCGATGTGGACCATACCAGCTTCACCGCGGGGCGTAGCATTGATACGTCTCAAATGTATCTATAATTTTTTATTCTCCATGCTTGTTTTACACTAATTTATATATGTTTTGCTCATGCTCCATTGCACTTTTATACATTTTCCGGCACTAACCTACTAACAAAATGCCACAGTGCTAGTTCCCTATTTTCTGTTGTTTTGTATTTCACAAAAGTTGTACAGGAAATACCGTAACGAAGACAGAGTCTGGAGGGGAGTCGAAGAGGGGCAGCAGGGCGGCCATGCCAGCCCTAGGCGAGGCCTAGCCCTGGCCCGCGCCTAGGGTTGGTGTGGGCCCACCTGGCCTCCACCGACATCACCCCTCCACCTATTTAATCATGATCTCGGGAAAACCCTGGACACCCGAGCCTCCATCCACGAAAAGTTCCATCGCGGCCGCCATTGCAGACCCTAGCTCGGGAGTGTTCTGAAGCTCTTCCCGGCACCCTGCCGGAGGGGAAGATCATCGGTGGAGGCATCTACATCACCATGCCCGCCTCCGAAGTGATGCGTGAGTAGTTCATCCCTTGACTATGGGTCTATAGCAGTAGCTAGATGGTTGTGTTCTCCAATTTGTGCCTCATGTTTAGATCTTGTGAGCTGCCCTACATGATCAAGATCATCCTTATGTAATGCTACATGTTGTGTTTGCTAGGATCCGATGAATATTGAATACTATGTTGAGATTGATTATAGTGGTCGATTAAATCTTGGTTTCTTACTGAGGAAAAACTTGCTGTTGTGCTCATCATACCTTCCTCTTGGGGTTCCCCAACAATGTGAAGTCTGCGTTACGACAATCACCATCATGACTTTTTCTAGCGCCATTGCCGGGGAGAAAGAGGATTTCTGCAAGGGGAGTCTCTCATCTCCAATCTCTTTACTTTGTTATTGTTTTGCTTAGTTTATTTTAGTTTGTCTTATTTTCTTCTTTATATCAAAAACACACAAAAAAAATAGTTTATATTATAGCTGTTATTTCTGTTGCTTAGTTTTAATTTTGCTAAAATGAGTATTCCTGAAGTTGAGGTTCGTTCTTTTAAGCAACAAGGGGGAGAAAGTTTGAAAGATGCTTGGTATAGAATAAGTAATGCTCAACATATATGTAATAAAAATATTCTACCATGATCCTCCTTAGAAATTTTTATGTTGGTTTATCTAGCTGGAATAGATATGTTTCGGACACTCTCACGGGGGGTAATTTTCTGGGTACTCCCACTTTGGAAGCCTGTAATTTAATTGAAAACTTGGTAGGAATCCCACCTACTAATGTTGTTAAAACTAAGATCACTTTAGAAGATGTTATAGAAAGACTAAGCTCTCTAGAGAAAAGTTTGCCAAATTGCCTTGATAAGGCTAGCCAAATTAATAAATCAACAGAAAGTATCAATAAAACAATCACTATTTTAGAGGCTACCAATACCCATGATAGTATAAATCTTAGGATTGGTAAACTAGAGGATTTAAGGAGGAGAAACCTTTTGTGGGAAAAGAGCAAAAATTCATGTATGTTCCCAAAGCACCTAAACCAAAACCCCATAATATGTTTAAAATTGATAAAACTTTTAGTACAACCAAGAGTGATTTACATGTTGAATCATCTCCAGGGGTATCTAAAGTGCCTATTTTGATAAGTTGTGTTTTAGAGGAAGTGATTAATCTTGATGCTTCTTCACTTGATAATACTTGATGCTAGTTCTTTTTCTGCGTCTAGCTGAAACACGTTAAAGAAAAGCACTCTACAGAGATAAACCATTTTATTTTTCTGTAATTTTCTTCTGTTGAGTCTTGGAAGTTATTGCCTCCATAAAAATTCGTATAAACAGACAGAGTGGAATTTTGAGCTGCCAATTTTTGAGCATATGACCCGGGTAATTATCTAACTTTAGTTAGTTGACCACTTTTCGAGATGAGCAACATAAGATTTTCGAAAAAATCGATATTTACCTGCTGTTCTGTTTTTGACAGATTTCTGCACTATTTGCATCCGCCTCTTAAATCTCTTTCTTTTTGAGTTCTTTTGATCAAAGAGCTTTTTGAAGAGTTGCTACATTAGCTAATGCTTTAATAGATGTTTGATATATGTTAGAACTGAACCCAAGTGGATTTGTTTATTTTGATTGTACTAATGCTACTAATAAAGAATTGTGTGAAGTTTTGTATGAAGGAAGCAAGGCAGTCAGGATCCTGATCCTACTACCGGAATCCTATGATTTGACAATCTTATATCACTGTATCTATCCAAATCCCACCATGAATCCCAATTGTGTAGATTCCATGTTGAGTCTCGATCCAAATCATAGAATTCTTTATAATAATGTAAAATCTCGATCGTTTTAATGGATTTTCCGATTCTACTAACTCATTATTTTTCCCATCCGCTAAACCTACAGGAATACTACTTAAACATCCCAAGCCCTTTTCACTTGCTTCACCGCCCTTTGTTTACCTACCAAACCTCAAGTGATCTATCGCTATAACATTATTGCTAGAAACTTTATGGATTATTATTTTTTTATCTCCATTATACTATTAAACAAACTTTGTGCTTGATAAAAATATCTTCTCTGAGTGAGTATGGTAGATATATTTGGACTCCATGCTTGTTTATGATGCTACGATCCCAGTGTCTCAAACGTATATATAATTTATGATACTCCATGCTTGTTTTACACCAATTTATATATGTTTTGCTCATGCTTCGTTGCACTTTTATACATTTTTCGGCACTAACCTATTAAAAAGATGCCACAGTTCCAGTTCCCTATTTTCTCCTGTTTTGTATTTTAAAAAATTTATACAGGAAATATTCTCGGAATTGGACGAAACAAAAGCGAAAGTCAATATTTTACCTTAACGATGACAGAGTCTGGAGGGGAGTTGAAGAGGCGCAGCAGGGCGGCCACGCCAGCCCTAGGCGCGGCCTAGCCCTAGCTTGCGCCTAGGGGTGGTGTTGGCCCCCCTGGCCTCCACCGACATCGCCCCTCCGCCTACTTAATCACGATCTCGGGAAAACCCTAGATACCCGAGCCTCCATCCACGAAAAGTTCCGTCGCGGCCGCCATTGCAGACCCTAGCTCGGGAGGGTTCTGAAGCTCTTCCTGGCACCCTGCCGGAGGGGGAGATCATCGCCGGAGGTATCTACATCACCATGCCCGCCTCCGAAGTGATGCATGAGTAGTTCATCCCTGAACTATGGGCCCATAGCAGTAGCTAGATGGTTGTGTTCTCCAATTTGTGCCTCATGTTTAGATCTTGTGAGCTTCCCTACATGATCAAGATCATCCTTATGTAATGCTACATGTTGTGTTTGCTGGGATCCGATGAATATTGAATACTATGTTGAGATCGATTATCTATTATTGTCATATGTTATTTGTGATCTTGCTCCGTTGCTAGTATATACTCTGGCCAAGTGGATGCTTGTGACTCCAAGAGGGGGTATTTATGCTCGATAGTAGGTTCATGCCTCTAGTTTACTGGGAGAGTGACAATAACTTCTAAGATTGTAGATGTGATTTTGCTACTAGGGAGAAAACAACAATTTTTTATCCAAGGGTAATTCTATTGTTTACTTTACACATATTTCTTAATGCGATAATCTATTGCCTGCAACTTACTACTGAAAGGGGTTCGGAAGATAACCGGATGGTGGATTATTAGTCATAGACGCAGTTGGATTACGGTATTATGTTGTAATGCCCAAACAAATCTCATAGTAATCATCTTGTCATGTATCGTCGGTATTCTGTCAATTGTCCAGCTATAATTTGTTTACTCAACATGTTGTTTATCTTTATGGAGAGACACATCTAGTGAACTGTGGACCCCGGTCCTTTCCTTTACACTGATAAATTCAACCACTACAATCCTACTCTGTTTATTTAGTGCAAACTCTGTTCTCTTTAATTACTGCAAACATCTTCTTCTACTAGATACATTTAATATTTTGTGTTCAGCAAAACCGGTTAGATTGACAATCTCACTGTAAGTTGGGGCAAAGTATTTTGGTTGTGTTGTGTGCAGGTTCTACGTTGTTGCTCACGCCGGTAGTGCGCCCTGCCACTAGTTAGCTAGCAACACCTTCAGAAGTCACGCATTTCCTACTGATCGATTAAACATTGATTTCTTACTGAGAGAAAACTTGCTGTTGTGCTCATCATACATTCCTCTTGTGGTTCCTCAACAGTGTGAAGTCTGTGTTACGACGAGCACCATCAAGCATCTCGGAGAATTTTGTCTACGCCGCCGAGATGATCCAATGCTGCGCCAAACTCCATGCGCCGACTCTCCTCCTCAAGCTTGAATTCGCGAAGGCGTTTGACTCCATAGCTTGCGCAGGGTTCTCCTCGCGCGGGGTTTCCCGTCGTTCGGGTGCGATTGGATCGACGCCATCTTCCACTCCTCCATGTCCTCCGTGCTCCTCAACGGTGCGCCTAGCCGTTGCATCAACTCCAAATTTGGGCTCCGGCAAGGCGATCCGTTGTCCCCTACCTCTTCATCCCGGTGGCAGATGTGATGCAGCGTGTGATCAAGTGCGACGGCGTGCTCCAACGGCCCATCATCGATGGCCTCCTTCCCCTCGTCCTGCAATATGCGGACGACATCCTGGTCATTCTCCATGCTGACGAAGGCGCCGCCGTGAGGCTCGAGAGCATCCTCTATGACTTTGCCGCGACCACAGGGCTGGTCATAAACTTCTCCAAAAGCACACTGGTCCCCATGTCTACCGACGACGTGAGGGTAAGTTCCATACACATGTGTATTGGTATGGGTAGATTTTGTACCGACTGACTATACGCGTAAGGGTTCTTTCGTGTTTCACTGGGTTGGTGTGTAGTCGGAGGTGCGGTGGTGTGCGGTGGTGTGTGTCCAGGGTGTGATGTTTGCGAGCAACCGATGGTCTTTTGTGGGAAGACTCACTCGCCGCAGCCCATTATATTTCTCAGGCAGAGCTAGTTGTTAAAGTTGAAGTTATCTGTCGTTGGCCGCTTGTGGTCGGCTGTTGGCATGGGTGGACATGAGTTCTGTGTTGCGCGCGAGGGCCCCATCGGTGGCCGTCGAAGGTGAAGTCGGAATCACTTGCTCAGGGAGTGACGATGACGCTCGATGGCAACCTTGACGGCGGTTTTCAGTCTGACGAGGTGTGTGTGCTTCATGTTGTTGGACATGTGAGCCGGTGGTTTTTCAATTCGACGAGGCTTGTGTGTGCTTCATGTGGGTGAACAGGTCGTCCGGCCATGCCCATTGTGATCATGTTCCATGACAACACTAGTGGATTTGTGTCTGTTTATTGTCGATTTTTGGCTAATTAGCCAAAAGTCTTTTTTTCTTATTTTTTTAAACAGAATTCAGTATTCGCATAACAAAACCTAGGAGTCTTTTATTTTCAATGATTTATGGAATATTTATTAGACCGCGGAAACATGGTGGATATAGTATTGTGAACGAGGTGTATGGCTATCTGCATTTGAGGCAGTGAAGCAAGCAATTAACTAGCACTGGGATAATGCAGGACGGTATGCGCAGCCACCATGTGACACGCACACAGATAGCAGCCTCGAATTAAGCAGACGACGGCTACCCGCAGTTAAGGCAAGGCTGCCCTGTCCTGTAAAAACAGTCAGAAACCGGCGTTTACACTAATAGTATACTAAGTGAACTGTCGCATCACCACGAACACCCGTCCTGATAAGAAGAAGAAGAGGGATTTGAACGATTCCGACGAGTCACCGCGTTAGAAAAAGAAGAAATGACCCTCGACTGTCCCTCTCATCCGGTACGGTCAATTTACTCCCAGACCAGGTTAAAAACGCAGCAATCAGCCACAAAAACAGCACACATTAAGTTTGGCAAAACGAAAATACAGTAAATTAAATTCGCGTGGAAAACCCTTGGAAGACGGCACGCGCGCGGCCGCGTCTACGCGGATGCTTCTGCTTCGTCGTCTACGTTCCAAGCGCTCGCGCGCGGCGACGACCGGTCAGATCACGGCCGGTCTCCCACCTCCGTCTCTTCTCTCTTCCTCTGCAACTTGGACTTGTGCTCCGCGCCCCACTCCAAATCCGCTCGTCGCCTGCTAGTTGCTACCTACTATATATGCGCTTGCGCGCCTCTCCAAGCTCAATTCATCCACCACCGGTGTCTCATATCTCTCCCTCATCGATTCTCTCCCAGCTCCATCTACTACTACCACTACGCCGCCGCTCAGCTCAAACCGTCGGTACGTCAACCATGCAACCCTCTTCTCCTCTGCAACTGCAAATCGCTGGACTCTAGCTCTTTCTTCTGTATCATCACCCTCCGTGCTCAACTGCTCGTGCCTTGCGTTCTTGGAGAGCTCTCCATGGAGCTCTGGTGTGGTGGTAAAACTGCGGCGGTAACACGAGTTACTGGCCTTAGTTGGGGCGGTGATTTTCTGTGGTGAAAATCAGATTTTAAGTTGGCTCTGCTTGGAGAAGATTCTCTTAGCTGCTCTGTTTTTTAAAAAAAAAAATTGCTGTCACTGCCATCTTTGCGCAGGATCTTAGTAAAGCTTGCGTCTGTTGCGTGCTTCTAGTTTCATAATCCAGCAACAGCTATTACCAAAAACCAAAGCTTATCTTCTCGCTGTATGATTTGCAGAACCAAGTTGACCACCAGGACCAGTCCCCTCCACCACAAAACAACGAGAGGCACAGCTAGCGGTGAGATGTCCTCGCTGAGCCCGCTCAACACAGACCGAACCTTTCACCTCGCCTCCCCGAAGCCACAGAGCCCCCGGGATGCCTGCGCCGCGCCGCTGAGGTCGCCCTCGCCCAGGGTCGTCGCCGGCCCGCCCAAGAAGAAGAAGATGGCGCGCGGAGGACTAGAGCGCTCCATCAGCTTCAAGAACTGGGAGGCCGATGAGGGACGATGCATCAACGGCGCGCGCCCCGGGAGCCTCGTGCTACAGAGCCCCGGGACCAGGGAGCTGCAGCTGCAGCAGCCGTCCCCTTCCGTCGCCTGCTTCGTCTCCCCGAAGCCCAAGAGCGAGCTCGACGATGCGGCCACCAAGCTACAGAAGCTCTACAAGGGGCACAGGTGCCGGAGGAACATGGCAGACTGCGCCATTGTCATAGAGGAGCTCTGGTGGAAGGCCTACGATTCCGCGTCTCTCAACATCAAATCCATCTCCTTCTTCGACGAGGCCAAGCAGGAGACGGCGGCTTCCCGGTGGTCCAGGGCCGGGAAGAGGATCGCCAAGGTCGGCAAGGGGCTGTCCAAAGACGAGAAGGCCCAGAAATTAGCGCTGCAGCATTGGCTAGAAGCTGTAAGCTTACTAATTAAAGCTCAGACATGCTTTTCTTTCTCAAAGCATCAAGTTCTTATGCTGATCGATAATTTTGCCTCTTAAATAAATTAGATTGACCCACGCCACCGCTACGGGCACAACTTGCACCTCTACTACGACATCTGGTCTGCGAGCTCCAGCACAGAGCCATTCTTCTACTGGTAATTACGCGTTCATGTCTGAAACGCCTTCTCCGATTAGACAGGGATGTTTCCACTTGCTGATCCTGACAACGATTTTGACTTTTCAGGCTGGACATCGGAGCCGGAAAGGACGTCCATCACCAAAAGTGTGCAAGAAGCAAGCTCTACTCCCAGTTGATCATGTACCTTGGACCGGTACGTCCACTTGAAATACTTTTTTTCTCTGTCCAAGCATAAACATGTCACAGCTCAACTTTGGTTTTCTATACATCTATAGACTTACTGATCTGTTCCAATTGCAGAACGAGAGGGCGGATTATGAGGTTATTGTGGACAAGGGGAAGCTCATGTACCGGAGAAGTGGATTTCTTGTCGAAACCACCGAGGATTCCAAATGGATATTCGTGCTGAGCACAACTAGATCACTATACATCGGACAGGTACTTGGAATGGTCCATCCTTGTCTAATTTAAGTAGATGTGCATGATAGACTTTTTTTTTTGAGAGAGATAGAATTTTATGTCATGTTGAATCAGTCCTGATTGTATATACCTCTTGTGAGCAGAAGAAGAAGGGTAAATTTCAGCACTCGAGTTTCCTAGCTGGTGCGGCGACAACCGCTGCCGGTAGATTGGTCGCCAAAGATGGAATTCTTAAGGCGATATGGCCGTATAGCGGTCACTACCTCCCAACAGAGGAGAACTTCAAAGAGTTCATCAGCTTCTTGGAGGAGAACAGTGTCGATCTAACCAACGTCAAGGTAAATTTACCACCGGAACTACATTTATCTTCATAAGCAGCCAATTTCCAGGGATGTCATCTGATAAGAATTTTCCATTCATTTTCTCAGAGGTGTTCCGTCGACGATGACGAGTACCCATCATTCAAGAAGACCACAGATGAGCAACCCACTGAAGTCGAGCAAGAAGAGAAGCCTACTGAAGTGGAACATGATCAGACTTTGGACAGCTCAGAAATCCAACTGCCTGAGATGGACATTGTCAAGGAAATGGTTGCCGAAGACAGCGCAGAGACCGAGGCAGCAACGGCGAACCTGGCCAGCCTCCCGTCGTTCAAGTGGGCAACCGCTGCCGGCGCGCGGATCGGCTGCGTCCGGGACTACCCGGCCGATCTCCAGAGCATGGCTCTCGAGCATGTCAACCTGTCACCAAGAGTGGTGCCATCTCCGAGAACCAACAGGCTACCGATCCCATCACCTCGTCCGAGCCCGAAGGTCAGGTTGTCACCCAGGCTGCAGTACATGGGCCTTCCTACCCCGCCCGGTCGCCGGCTCCCGATCCCGAGCCCGGAGATCAGGAGGTCCCCGAGGCAGCAGTTCACCGGGTTCCAGACGCCGGCAGTGGCTCTCACTCTCCCCAAGCACAAGGGCAAGTGATTTTCCATGCCGCCATCTCGCCCTGCTGTTATCGAAGCTATAACAGCATTTTTTTAGATAGTTATGGCTAGATGAGGGATAACAATTTTGTTTCTTACTACTTGGTTCTTTTGTTGTGTGTGTGTGTGTGTGTGTGTCACCATTCTTTAGTATGTTCATCTCCTTCTTCTTTTGACCCGAGGTGCATCAGCTGCACGGTGTAAAAATAGGGGCCGTGTAGTCTGCTGAACTCACAGCTTTGCAAATAAGGCATGTAACTCTCCTGATTATTTTGGTAATAAAAGGGTTTTTTTTGTTCATCGTGTTCAAAGCTATGCTGATCTTGATGTGTTTTATGCATAACACTAGAACTCGTATTTGCCAACATCTGTACATGTAGATCAACTTTCCAGAACTTGTTTTCAGTTGGAATTTTTTTTTTCCGATTCTACTCCATTCGGTTTCCAAACAATGCAACGAACTATACGTACCTGCAAGTTCATAAAGATCATATGCCCATAAAGGTTAAAGAACATCAAGATCTTTTCAGAAAGGAAAACCAAATCCTAACATCCTAAAAAGAGTGAAAGGCAAACCCCGGAAGGTCAACTCAGCCTCCTAACCTGGAAACCTCGTCGAGAAAAAGGAGAGGAAAATAGGCGCCTGTGTGCGGCCTAGTTAGCGAGTTTCTGACGGTTCCTTCTTTGGCGCTTTGCTTTTGGTTGAACGGAACTGTACAGTGCAAGATGAGGACCTGGTTTGACTTCAGCGCTAGCTTGTTGTGGTCTGCGCTTTGAACTTTTGACTCTAGAGCATGACATCTCTGAAAGTCAAATTCTGACTGCGCCCTTATTTCAGGTCGTTTCGTGTGAACATATAGGCTTTGGATTACCCAATTTGGGTAGCCAAGCTTACATTTCGCTTCATGTATATCTTGACAAAGCGAAATACTTTAAGCAGTAGGTGACATACAAGTCGATAACAAGACATCTATAATATGTATGTTTGGTGGTGTGCCTGTTCAAAATTTTGCTGAACCTTTGTATGAATGCTCGTTTTTTCAAGTCCAACGTTATTACCAAATCAACGTAAATGTGAATGTACACACAATAGACGAGCAGCTCCCGTTGGCAAAGACTCTTTTGACTCGAACCTACCCCTTGAGATGTACAACTCGTATTGTTTGTTGGACAACTATCCTGGAATTATCTGTCCTGTCATCGACATATCACTCTCAACCTGTCATCGTAAGAGAGATTGCCTAATGCTCACGCGGCCCTGCCATCAGGCACCGATAATATGATAACTCCTGGCGAGACATTCCATAAGATTTTTCATCACCCAAGCAGAATGCAGAATATAAGAGCAGAGATACACTGAGATGAACCTAGAATTGCAGTCTGCCCATGATAATTTGCATTGCGTTAGTCTTGATAGAAATCTAGGGTGATAGAAGAATGGCAGATAAAAATTATCATCACAGAATTAGAGGACGGATACAATATAGATAAGTCCGCACAAATATGTGCCATGGGGATGCAAGTACATGCTCCAGAGTGGAGAGGATACCATCAGAGTGCAACTGGAGGCCTTATTCTATGGATGCCGACCCTACCGTTATACAATAAAAATACAAATCCCCAACATCAATTTTAACTCCCAACACTCAGCAACCAATATGACTTTCGACACTTCCTTTGCGCATGTAGTAGGTATGATTATCCTAGCAGGTACACAAAATCCTACATTGCGCGGGATTAAACTTGGGCATTAGAACAAAGTCATAAGATAAAAAGGAGAACCTAAGGGTGTATCACCCTAAGGTGCAGCTTGTGCTGCTTCCAACTTCTGTGGTGCATCAGCATGCTGGAAATAGTCCTGCAATGCAAGAATCTCAATTGATTTGTTCTTCATGCTCTTGATGGCATCCATGGTGGCACGTGCACCATCCACAGTTGTGATAATCGGGACCTTGTAGGCCAGGGCTAGCCTGCGCAGTTGAAGGCCATCTCTCGAGTCAAGATCATCGCCGGAGCTTGTTATCACCATTACCTGGATCTGACCATTCGTAAGCATGTCTCTGGCATTTGGCCGCCCCTCATGTATTTTCAGAACAGGCTCCACTGGAATGCCCTCCAGCTGAAGTACTTTGGCCGTTCCAGATGTGGCAATAATGTTGAAGCCGAGTTCACGGAACCCACGCCCCATTTCAGCAAGGTGGCGCTTTGTCAGGTCATTAAGGCTAATGAACACAGTGCCACTTACAGGGAGCTTCTGTCCAGCAGCAATCTGAGCCTTTGCAAACGCACCTGAAAACTCATAGTCAATGCCCATAACCTCTCCAGTGCTGCGCATCTCTGGCCCAAGAAGAATGTCACACCCTTGGAATTTCTCAAATGGAAGAACAGCCTCCTTGACAGAAACATGCTTAGGAATTACTTCTTTGGTAAACCCAAGCTCTGGCAGGGTCACCCCAGACATGATCAGAGATGCATATTTAGCCAAAGGATGGCCAATTGCTTTGGAGACAAAAGGGACTGTGCGTGAAGCTCGAGGATTTGCCTCAAGCAGGAACACCTCACCAGAAGGAGTGATAGCATACTGACAGTTCATGAGCCCACAGACATTGAGACGCTTTGCTAGCTTTGTGGTCCATGAACGGATAATATCTAAGCATTGGGTTGAGACTGTTCTAGTGGGAAGGGAACAAGCTGAATCACCAGAATGTATACCAGCCTGCTCAATGTGCTCCATGATTCCACCAATCACAACATTCCCAGCTGAGTCGGCCAATGCATCAATATCAATTTCAATAGCATCATTCAGATACTTATCCACCAGGACAGGTCGTTCTGGGTCAACTTGCACTGCAGTCGCAAGGTACTTGATCAATTTTTCATCATTGTACACAATCTCCATTGCCCGCCCGCCAAGAACATAGGAGGGTCGGACCACTACAGGGTAGCCTACTTCTGAGGCAATAGATAACGCATCAGACTCGCTTCTTGCAATTCCTCCTTTAGGTTGCTCAATCCCAAGCTCTTCAAGAATTGCATTAAATCTTTTTCTGTCCTCAGCGGCATCAATAGAATCCGGTGATGTTCCCCATATCTTCACAAATCCTAAGCCTGAAGCAGCCCGCAGCTTCTTCTCCTCAAGATGGCGTTGTATCGGAAGGGCAAGCTTTAGAGGGGTTTGCCCTCCATACTGCACAATTATACCATCTGGGCGCTCCAAATCAATGACATTTGTTACATCCTCAACAGTCAATGGTTCAAAGTACAAACGGTCGCTGGTATCATAGTCAGTTGAAACTGTCTCCGGATTGGAGTTCATCATTATAGTCTCATATCCAGCCTGGCAAAAGATTTATTTCGTCAGCATTAATTTTTTTATATAAAAAAGGCTGATAACAAAGTGTGTAGTAATCTATTAACTTGTCATGTAACATTTCTAATTTTTTAAATATTCATGGTCATACACTAGTATAAAGAACACCACTGAATAAAGAGCACAAAAATAAGATGGAAACAAATGAAGCAGAAATAAACCTCTCGGAGTGCGAAGGAAGCATGGCAGCAGCAGTAATCGAACTCAATACCCTGGCCTATCCTATTAGGTCCACCACCCAATATCAGCACCTTCTTCCGATTAGTTGGAGCTGACTCACATTCATACTCATACGTAGAGTACATGTAGGGGGTGTTAGCTTCAAACTCAGCAGCACAGGTATCGACACGCTTGTATGTTGGAATGACACCTAATGCGGAACGTCTTGCTCTCACATCACTTTCAGATGAGGACGTCGCAAATGCAATCTGCTTATCACTAAAACCCCTCCTCTTCACTTCATAGAAGTCCTCTTTTGTCAGCTGATCAAGGCTCTTTGACATAAGATACCGCTCATAATCCACCAGCTCCTTGAGCTGTGTAAGGTACCATGTATCGATGAAGCTAATTTCATGAATATCTTCAACTCTCATACCTTTCTTGAAAGCAGCATAAATAGCATGAATACGATCTGGATTAGGTACACGTAAGCTATACTTTATCTTTTCCCAGTCCCAATCAAGTTCCTTGATGGGCGCACAACCCCATCCTGAAAAGCCTGTCTCCAATGAACGGACAGCTTTCTGGAAAGACTCCTGGAAGGTCCGCCCTAGTGCCATCGACTCACCAACAGACTTCATCTGTGTAGTCAATATTGGCTCAGAACCAGGGAATTTCTCAAACGCAAATCGTGGTATCTGCATAGTAAAAAAAAGTAGATTAGCTGAGTTGAATTAGTAGTACAAGTTCTGAATGAAGACAAACATGAAGAAGATGCATCATGAAATGTAAGTCATTCGGCCATTATTTACATTAAGGGTCAATCTCCTTGACAGTATTAGGTTATACTTTACAGTAAGGGTCAGAAAAAGATTATGCTTTACAGAATGAATATATGGTGGTGCTGGCAATCAAGTAGTAAGAATCAAAATAGCCATTACGCACATTCACAAGTTATGGGTAGACATGTAACTCCTTTGATTGTGATGTTTTGGGTCCTGGTTTGACTAACATGTGAACCAGAAGGTAAGAATGAAGCAACACTAAATCATGCAAAAAAAAAAGGGGGGTGATAACTGGATAAGTTAACGCCAACAAATCAGTAGTCAAATTTAAGTCAAACAAAACAGAACACTGAATTTCTAACAGGTAAGATGCAGAATATGGAATAAGCAATTCAACTTATGAGCGTATACAGAGCAAGTTCATTAGTACTAGACTAGAGTTGCAAGCTGCAGCAAGCTTCATCTAGTAGACAACTTAAGGTAGGTAGCATGCTGCTGCTGATAAATGTAAGTTGAGAAGCATGTTAAAGAAGATGATGATACCTTTGTGACAACATAGTCAATGGATGGCTCAAAGCTAGCAGGGGTCTTCTTTGTAATATCGTTTGGAATCTGGTCGAGAGTATAACCTACAGAGAGTTTAGCGGCCATCTTTGCAATGGGAAACCCTGTTGCCTTGGATGCAAGAGCTGACGACCTTGAAACCCTGGGGTTCATCTCGATGACCATCACCTCCCCGTCTGCAGGGTTGACAGCAAACTGCACATTGGAACCCCCGCACTCTACGCCAATCTCACGGATGATGGCCACGGAGTAGTCCCTGAGCCTCTGGTACTCCTTGTCGGTGAGTGTCTGAGCAGGCGCGACGGTGATGGAATCCCCCGTGTGCACGCCCATGGGGTCGATGTTCTCGATGGAGCAGATGATGACGACATTGTCAGCGAGGTCACGCATGACCTCGAGCTCGTACTCCTTCCAGCCGAGCAGGGACTTCTCGACGAGCACCTGCTTGGTGTGCGAGGCGGCGAGGCCGGAGCGGCAAATGTCCTCAAACTCGGCCCTGTTGTAGGCGATGCCTCCCCCGGTGCCGCCTAGGGTGAAGGCCGGGCGGACGATGAGCGGGAACTCGCCGATGTGCTGGGCGATGTCGAGGCACTCCTCGAGGGTGGTCCCGATGCCGGATGGCGGGGTCTTGAGGCCGATGCGGTCCATGGCCTGCTTGAAGAGCTGGCGGTCCTCGGCCATGCGGATGGCGGGGAGGGAGGCGCCGATGAGGCGCACGCCGAGGCGGTCGAGCGCGCCCGACTCGGCGAGGGAGACGGCGAGGTTGAGCGCCGTCTGGCCGCCCATGGTGGGGAGCAGCGCGTCGGGGCGCTCGCTGGCGATGATGCCCTCGACGAGCGGCGGCGTCATGGGCCCGATGTAGGTGCGGTGGGCGAGGTCCGGGTCCGTCATGATGGTGGCCGGGTTGGAGTTGACGAGCACGACCTCGTAGCCCTCCTCGACGAGCGCCTTGCAGGCCTGCGTGCCCGAGTAGTCGAACTCGCACGCCTGGCCGATGACGATGGGCCCCGCGCCGAGAATCATGATCTTCTTGACGCCGGCGAGCTTGCCGATCTTGGCGGGCTCGGCGGCGAAGTGGCGCACGGTGACGGCGGGGTCCTGCGCGGCGCCGTTGGAGGCGGCGGCGCGCGCGGAGAGGCCGCGGCGGGGGGCGGCGTGGTGGCGGCGCGGGAAGGGGTGGATGGAGCGGGATAGCACGGCGTGGCGGGCGTGGGAGGGGCAGGGGCGGAGCTGGGAGGGGGAGGAGAGCGAGGTCGCCATGACGGCGGCGGCGCGCAGGAAGGGTTGGGGGGTGGAGAGGCGGCGGCGAAGTGGGGGGATGGAAGGGAAGGGGGAAGCGGTGGGGATGTAGGGTTTTTTTGTAGAGGGAGGGAGGGAGGGAGGGATTAGGGGGAGGGTTACCGCGAGCGCGAGGGTTTAACCCTCCAAATTTTCTAATCCCAACTGGGCTCGCGGCAAGGTTGAGGGGCTCGAGACTATTTGCAAGTTGGCTGTCTTTGAGCCAGCCTAATGTGTGGGCGATTTTCGTTAAGCAGGAGCACTCAGCACGCTAAGCTCGCAGTGGACCCGGTGAGAGCGTAGGCCATAAAGCTGAGGATCAAGGGCAAGACAAGTGAGATAAGACGACCCCTGGTCCCTCTAATGGATAAGCCAAACACGGTATCACACATGTCATCGTAGCTTTACAGTGTACTAGGCAGTCATGTCATGCAACTAATCAACTTGACCTGCACCGTGTCACACACTCACAAATGAGATTGACCAAATCATGCTGATAGGGAGGTCCATTATGAGTGGGATCCCATATGATATTTTTGTTGGACAACTTACACATACATACATTGTCGTGTCTATGGACGCGGCCGGCGTTAGCACTCCTTGTGATCTCACTCTCTCGCACCTCTCCAATGCGCGAGCAAGGTTTGGCGTGCGAGGGCCTAGCGGCCTTTCCTTCTCGGTCTACTCATCGGCCAAATATGACAAGGGGAGGAGTGGCCGCGTGGGGACACGGTGATACGCTATTAAAATACATATATTAATGTAATGTTAATTGGATGTTTTCTCTCTTATTTACCGTTTCAATACTTTTTATTTGGACAAACCTACTAATATATGTGACAGTGTGTTTTTCCCTGTCTTAAAGTCGATATAGAGAATTTAGCAAAGGGAAGATAGCACGAAAATTTTCGAGAGGGATCGAACCAACACAGAAGAGGGATACCATAGGAAATCCATGTGGGCCCCACATAACCAACCCACGGTTGTGTCGTACTAAGTTTTGTCGCACATTAGGTCCGACGAAAGCCATTGAATGGGAAAAAAATTCGAGAAAGATTGAGCTCTGCCCTATAAGATGATGAAATTTCATGGGCCCTTTGAAGCTTTGTGTAGCTTCTCGGCCTGATCTTTGTACATTAAGCTTTGTTAGTGGAAAGGCAGCGGTGCACTCTAAAAAAGTTTGGAAAACGGAGGACAGACTTAGAATCGAGATATTCCTCCAGCGATGTGTGATATGCTCTCTTCCAATGATCAAGTCCACAAGAGGTGGGGATATTTTGACGGATCATGTGCCCTTTAAGGTGAGCCTGGGATGCACATCATGTTTTCTTTCACTACCCAACTAGGTTGTGACTGGATCTGGGTAGGGCGACTTTGTGGCCACCACTCAGGGTCTAGAGGACTTGTGGGCTTGTTTAGTTTTGTTTTGGTGCCATGAGCTTAGAGCCCAACGATCAAGGATAGGTCGACAATTAAAGGCAAAATTATACATGTTTGTTTACAATTCTTATCTTCATGCGGACTTGACGACTGTTGGTGAGACCACGAGATGCACATGCACTAAACTTTGATACAACTAAATAGTGTGTGATATGTGTGATATGCTCTCTTCCAAATGCATGCTCGGGTGAATACTTAGTGCCTCCGTTTATATTTGGCGCAATGTTCATCTCATCCACTAAACTTTGATCTGTAACTTTTAATATTGTTATGAATTTGGTTGTAAGAACCCGCTACCATTGTGGTTTTATCTATAAAGTCGGGCTAAGGTCTTTCATTTAAAACCACAACAGAACTTTACAAAGTGCACATTGTTTCCATCAATAAACACTCATAAGAAACGGCAGGGCGAAGGTTGATTATCCTCAAATGCCAAGGAGAAGAACAAGCTTGCAGCAAATGCGTGTTGAATTCATACTTCTTCTGCCATAACATAAATAACATAGTAATAGGCGAATTACTTATCCTTTTTCAAGCAACATGGAACTCACCCCTCATTCCATTCTTTCAAGTGGGACCAGCCACAAATACCACTGGTTAGCTTCGTAATGTGTTCAATGTAATATCAACTAAGCAAAAGCTCCAGAATCACTACTCCAAGCGCAAAATCCAACCTCTCAAAAATGGATCTGATCATACATGCATAAGAACTACTACAGAAAAATAAAGGGGAGCTAATTAC
The DNA here is from genome assembly GCF_019359855.2 of Lolium perenne. Taxonomy (NCBI): domain Eukaryota; kingdom Viridiplantae; phylum Streptophyta; class Magnoliopsida; order Poales; family Poaceae; genus Lolium; species Lolium perenne. The sequence continues at coordinate 176,483,250 of NC_067246.2, read as the reverse complement.
AAAGACATATGATGCCTCAAACACCGTTTGTGATGTGCTATGGCGACATCTCAAACACCAACTCCAGTGTTGATGTAGGAGTAGTGCAAGTCCCCTGCGTCAGCCATCCTGGTTATGGCGATCTCGCACTCGGCTCATGTAGACCTTGCACATTGAGGGGAATAACATCTAATTACAAAGACATATGATGCCTCAAACACCGTTTGTGATGTGCTGTGGCGACATCTCAAACACCAACTCCAGTGTTGATGTAGGAGTAGCCCAAGTCCCCTGCGTCAGCCATCCTGGTTCTGGCGATCTCGGACTCGGCTCTTGTAGACCTTGCACATTGAGGGGAATAACATCTGAGAGCATGCCAGCTAGACATTTTTCATCATTAGCTCCTTGAATAGTAGTTCCCAATTACTCAAGGATGATCGACAAAATCTATAGGTTTCACATCAATCCAAGGGTGACCATTGAATATCATGTTATTTCTAGTTTTTCGAAGACTCCACAAAGCACGGCTGGTTGAATTAAGCAATGTGTTCTTAGTGTTAGAAAGCCAAAACCCGATAGTGGATTCAGAACCCTTCTCAATGTCAACATGAAAAAACAGGGAAAGTTTATGCCATATTAGCTTAGTTGTGATGCGATCAAAAAAGAAATGATGCACATATTCATTTCCAGCACAAAAAGTTGCAATCTTCAAGTTTTTGCATATTTCTTTTCTGGAGATTGCCTCTAGTCATTAGTTTTTTGTGTGCACGGTGACAGAGAAACACATGAACCTTGGGGAAATGTGTATCTTCCATAAAGTAGGACATGGATGGGTTTAACACCTGCAAAATTAACAATAGCATAATGTGATGAGCATGAAGGAGATATGCCCTAGAGGCAATAATAAAGTGATTATTATTTATATCTCTATGTTTATGATAAATGTTTATATATCATGCTATAATTGTATTAACCGAAACATTAGTACATGTGTGATATGTAGACAAACAAGAAGTCCCTAGTATGCCTCTTAAACTAGCTTGTTGATTAATGGATGATTAGTTTCATAATCATGAACATTGTATGTTATTAATAACAAGGTTATATCATTATATGAATGATGTAATGGACACACCCAATTAAGCGTAGCATAAGATCTCGTCATTAAGTTATTTGCTATAAGCTTTCGATACATAGTTACCTAGTCCTTATGACCATGAGATCATGTAAATCACTTATACCGGAAAGGTACTTTGATTACACCAAACACCACTGCGTAAATGGGTGGCTATAAAGGTGGGATTAAGTATCCGGAAAGTATGAGTTGAAGCATATGGATCAACAGTGGGATTTGTCCATCCCGATGACGGATAGATATACTCTGGGCCCTCTCGGTGGAATGTCGTCTAAATGTCTTGCAAGCATATGAATGAGTTCATAAGAGACCACATACCACGGTACGAGTAAAGAGTACTTGTCAGGAGACGAGGTTGAACAAGGTATAGAGTGATACCGAAGATCAAACCTCGGACAAGTAAAATATCGCGAGACAAAGGGAATTGGTAATATATGTGAATGGTTCATTCAATCACTAAAGTCATCGTTGAATATGTGGGAGCCATTATGGATCTCCAGATCCCGCTATTGGTTATTGGTCGGAGTGAGTACTCAACCATGTCCGCATAGTTCTCGAACCGTAGGGTGACACACTTAAAGTTGGATGTTGAAATGGTAGTACTTGAATATGGAATGGAGTTCGAATATTTGTTCGGAGTCCCGGATGAGATCCCGGACATCACGAGGAGTTCCGGAATGGTCCGGAGAATAAGATTCATATATAGGATGTCATTTTATGTGAAATAAAATGTCGCGGAAGGTTCTATGGAAGGTTCTAGAAGGTTCTAGAAAAGTCCGGAAGAAACCACCAAGGAAGGTGGAGTCCACCTCCATGGCCGGCCAGCCCTAGATGGGGAGGAGTCCCAAGTGGACTCCTCCATAGGGGCCGGCCACCCCCACATGGGAGGTGGAAATCCCACCTTTTGGTGGGAGTCCTAGTTGGGCTAGGTTTCCCCTCTTATGGAAGGTTTTTGGTTCGGGTCTTATTCGAAGACTTGGACACCAACACTTGGGGATCCACCTATATAATGAGGGGCCAAGGGAGGGGGCCGGCCACCCTAAGACCACAAGCTGGCCGCCCCCCTTGAGTGGCCGGCCACCCCCTCCCAAACCCTAGCCGCCCCCCTCTCCTCCATAACTCCCGCGTAGCTTTAGCGAAGCTCCGCCGGACTTCTCCACCACCACCGACACCACGCCGTCGTGCTGTCGGATTCAAGAGGAGCTACTACTTCCGCTGCCCGCTGGAACGGGGAGGTGGACGTCGTCTTCATCAACAACCGAACGTGTGACCGAGTACGGAGGTGCCGCCGTTCGTGGCGCCGGAACCGATCGTGATCAAGATCTTCTACGCGCTTTGCAAGCGGCAAGTGATCGTCTACCGCAGCAACAAGAGCCTCCTCTTGTAGGCTTTGGAATCTCTTCAAGGGTGAGACTCGATACCCCCTCGTTGCTACCGTCTTCTAGATTGCATCTTGGCTTGGATTGCGTGTTCGCGGTAGGAAATTTTTTTGTTTTCTATGCAACGTTATCCTACAGTGGTATCAGAGCCGTGTCTATGCATAGATGGTTGCACGAGTAGAACACAATGTTTTTGTGGGCGTTGATGCTCTTGTTATCTTTAGTTTGAGTACTTTGCATCTTTGTGGCATAGTGGGATGAAGCGGCTCGGACTAACTTTACATGACCGCGTTCATGAGACTTGTTCCTTGTTCGACATGCAACTTGTATTGCATAAGAGGCTTTGCGGGTGTCTGTCTCTCCTACTATAGTGAAGATTCAATTTACTCTTCTATTGAAAACATTAGTATCAACGTTGTGGTTCATGTTCGTAGGTAGATTAGATCTCTCTCGAAAACCCTAAACCACGTAAAATATGCAAACCAAATTAGAGACGTCTAACTTGTTTTTGCAGGGTTTGGTGATGTGATATGGCCATAATATGATGATGAATATGTATGAGATGATCATTATTGTATTGTGGCAACCGGCAGGAGCCTTATGGTTGTCTTTAATTTTCATGTTGAGTAGTATTTCAAAGTAGTTGTAATAGTTGATACATGAGGTGAACAACCATGAAGACGGCGCCATGAACCTTGGCGCTTCGCCGACGATGATGGAGATCATGCTCGTTGATGATGGAGATCATGTCCGTGCTTTGGAGATGAAGATCGAAGGCGCAAAGACAAAAGGGCCATATCATATCACATATGAACTGCATGTGATGTTAATCCTTTTATGCATCTTATTTTGCTTAGATCGCGACGGTAGCATTATAAGATGATCCCTCACATTAATATCAAGATAATAAAGTGTTCTTCCCTCGTATGCACCGTTGTAACAGTTAAATCGTTTGAAGCATCTCGTGATGATCGGATGTGATAGATTCAACGATTCACATACAACGGGTGTAAGCCATGTTGCACACGCGGAATACTTGGGTTTGCTTGACGAGCCTAGCATGTACAGACATGGCCTCGGGACAACGGAAACCGAAAGGTTGAACACGAGTCATATGGATGATATGATCAACATGTTGATGTTCACCATTGAAGCTACATCATCTCACGTGATGATCGGTTTTTGGTGTAGTGAATTTGGATCGTGTACCACTTAACAACTATGAGGGATGTTGTATTAAGTGGGAGTTCATTAGTAATTAGATTAAAACATGAACTAATTATCATAAACATAGTCTGAGTAGTATTTTGAATTAATTTTGTAGTATTGGCATCCGTTTTCTACCATGCGCTAGTCTTGTAATTGAGATAGAAATCGTGTTAAATTCTGACAAGAAACTTTACGGATTGGTACCGTATTGTTAAAGAATCAAGAATTGATTAAGTCCTATTGCAAACTTTTAGTAAACCTCACATTGTTGATTCAAAGAGCTATGGTTTCAATTAGTACCTAAAGTTATCTTGTCTCCGTGAAACTTGAAGTTCAAATCTGTTTGAAAAGTAAGGAGCTGAAAATTTAGTTTTCGTAAATAATCAAGGTATGAGATATATGTGATATCTAAGACCTTATTGCAAGATGATAGAATAAAGTTTGGTGAGACTACATAAACTCATAAGTTTTATGGGAATGTATGAAGGTTGAAGACGCAAGGCGTCACAATCCTCCAACTATTGGGGCACTAACGATATTCGCATATCCATGAAGTGACCATCCTTAAATATGCACCGTTACTAAGACTCGTCGTTTTGAAGCATCACGTGATGATCGGGTGTGATAGATTCTACGTGTGCATAAAACGGGTGCAAGCTAGATTTGCACATGCAAATACCAAGGTTAAAACTTTACGAGCCTAGCATGTACGAGACATGGTCTCGGAAAGTCGTCATGATATGATGGATAAAATTATGAGTGAAACTGTTCATCATATTACAAAGTTACTAATAGTGAAATCTGGAACACTTGTCATATGATGATCAACTTCAAAGTAAGAACCTCAAGGTTATTGGTATTTGACCAACAAACCTAGAAGTTAATGATGTTGATGTGTTTTTCTGAATAATGAGGAAAGCTAAAAGAGAAACTACAAAAGATTATTGGCGTAAAGAAAGAAAAGACTAGAATGTCTAGCTCAGGTGTATATAAATGATATACATGTTATGGTTGTATTCCTAGTTAGGTCTCACAATGAAATTCTTGGGTATTTGTACCATATTGGTTGGTATGAAGTGTCATACAAAACAACGCAATACAAGAATACAATGGCCTAAGTGACTGACAAGGAATATGAATAGGAATGCACGTCAGGAACAAAAATAAAGTGTTATTATGTTCGTCATTGGCATTCTATCTAGCCCTTAGAATTTATAATAAAGAGCTTAATAAATTGTTATTTTGCTCTGGTCAAATAAAAACAATGAGTTGTTTAAATTATGACATTACTCCATGTACGATGGATAAGTTATTATAAATCTTAATGGTGAGACACACATACATAACACTGACGCTAAAATGCCATAAGGCAAATGATTTGAATTCCACTTATTTGTGGAACCGCCATTTAGGTCATGTTAGAAAGGAACACATGAAGGAACTCCATGCAAATGGATTTCTGGAGTCATTTGATTTTTGAATCATTTGGTGCTTGCAAATCTTTTCTAAAGAGAATGATTAAAATACCGTTCATAGGCCAAGAGTTGAATGGGCAACTAACTTAGTGAAAAATACATGATGATGTATATGGTTCACTGGGCATAGTTGTGTGCGGAAGATTCTTCTACTTCATAAAAACTTTCAAACAATGAATTGAGTATATATGTGCATATATTCAATAAGGAAAAGTTTGAAACATTTGAATAGGATTCAAATAAATTTCAGCATGAAGTGGAAATCATCGTAATAGAAAAATCAAATATCTATGATTGGATCATGGTGGAAATATTTGAATTACGAGTTTTAGCGAACATCTAAGAAAGTTATGAAATTGTTCTACAACTCACATTTCTTGGAGTATCATAATGATGATATAGTATCCGAGATATGTATCCAAACCTTGTTGGATTAATGATGAGATAAAATATTATGACGCCATTATATTTTTGTGAATTATGCTTTAGTGACTACCGCTTTTACCTTTGAATAGAGCATCATCATGATCCGTTGAAATGACACCATACGAGTTATGGCATGGGTATAAACCTTAATAGTCCTTTCTTTAAATTTTGGTCTAAGAGTTTTCAACCAAAATCGGATGAATGTCTTTGTTGGTTATCCCGTAGATTTAATTGGGAATTCTTCCCACGAGACAAAGATAAAAGTGTTTGTCAATGTTTCTTATTTCCAAGAAATTGTTTCTAGTGAAGTATTTGAGTGGGAGGACAATATAATTTGATAAGGTTTATGAACCTGAGCATAATGATCAAAGTAGCGCAAGCATCGGAATTTGTTTTGAAGCGGCCACAACGATCATGGCTCCCATGACTACAAAGTGTTTTAACCATGGAGATCGAAGTACATATTGAACCTTGTAGGTATGGTTTACTTTGTGATCAAATAAATGATTTGTGGACAAAGGATTGATTTTGAACAATGATAAACCAACTACAAACAAAGAAGTTATGATGGGCCCTGACTCCGTTAAAATGGCTATATGCCATGAAATCCAAGATAGATGAATACTTTTTGAAAGTAAATGGATCTATGAAATTGATGGACTTGGATGAGATATCCTTGAAGAAGCTCAACTTATTGAAAAGTTGTTTACGACAAAGTTCAAAGAGTTGACTACGATAAGATTAGATCTTCCGTAGCAATGCTTATAGTCTATGTGGATTATTCTAGTAATCACTACATATTTCTTTTATGAGATATGCTAGTAGGATGGCAAAATACACTACTTAACAGAAGTATGTATACAAGATACAACCAATTGTTTTGCTAGTCCGTAGAATACTAGATAGGTATACGAACTTCAATTGGATGAAGTAAGTATCACGGAGTTGGAATCTTCACCAAGATGAAATAGTCAAAGAGTTTTTTGATTTCATCAAAGACGATGAAGAGGTTTGCATTTGCAAGAAATTAAGTGGGAGCGCTGAGACATATTTATAATACTTATGTAGATGACATATAGTTGGTTATAAATGATGTAATTATATACTTGATTAAAAGGTTTCATTGAAAATTAAACTTCAATGAAAGGATATGGACTGAAACATATTTAGTGTCAAAATCTATGAGGATAGATTGAAACACAAAAATAAGTTTAAGTCAAAGTACATAGAATGGATATTGAAATAAGTTCAATATAGAAATATTAAGAAGATGTTCTTGTCATGTGAAGTTTTAACAAGACTTGAGTGTATCTGACACTCAATGAGTAAAAACACATGAGTGACTTTAGATCACGAATAATATGTACACAATCAGATATCTTGTGCTCTAAAATGTTATGAGCATATACCAGAATGATTCAAGAGATGATCATTGAAAAACAGTAAGAATATTCTTGAAGTACTTAAGAAGAACCAAGAATATATATATATATATAGTTTTGTATGGAGAAATGACAAACAAATCGCTGTAAGATGTTGCACCGATATTTGTTTTGTCACATATGAAAATAAAATTTCAATCTCAAATTAGACTAAGTGTTGTTTTAAAAGGTAGCACAATGAGCTAGAAGTTGTCTATGCTAGATTTAGAATAGTTCTAAATATTGTGACGGATTCTACAAAAGAAGGCAGAATATGTCATTGTTTTGACAATGACAAAGTATGTTAAGTCAAGAGGTTCTTTAAGAACTTGGTGTATTTCCGACAGAGTCAGAACTTTGAAACTATATTGTGTGTGACAATATTAGTGACATATTTCAGACCGCGGAATTAAGGTTCCACCAGAAGACCAAACATATTTAATGCCAACTCATTTGGAAATGAGTGATGCGTTGAGACGCAAATGAATTACAAAATACATAACTTTCTGAGCATGTCAGATCCGTTGACTAAAACCTCTCCCGTGAGCAATACATGATAAAGCACCAGAAGGCCAAGGTGTTATATCTTTACAAATGTAAACTAGATTATTGACTCTAGTGCAAGTGGGAGACTGAAGGAGATATGCCCTAGAGGCAATAATAAAGTGATTATTATTTATATCTCTATGTTTATGATAAATGTTTATATATCATGCTATAATTGTATTAACCGAAACATTAGTACATGTGTGATATGTAGACAAACAAGAAGTCCCTAGTATGCCTCTTAAACTAGCTTGTTGATTAATGGATGATTAGTTTCATAATCATGAACATTGTATGTTATTAATAACAAGGTTATATCATTATATGAATGATGTAATGGACACACCCAATTAAGCGTAGCATAAGATCTCGTCATTAAGTTATTTGCTATAAGCTTTCGATACATAGTTACCTAGTCCTTATGACCATGAGATCATGTAAATCACTTATACCGGAAAGGTACTTTGATTACACCAAACACCACTGCGTAAATGGGTGGCTATAAAGGTGGGATTAAGTATCCGGAAAGTATGAGTTGAAGCATATGGATCAACAGTGGGATTTGTCCATCCCGATGACGGATAGATATACTCTGGGCCCTCTCGGTGGAATGTCGTCTAAATGTCTTGCAAGCATATGAATGAGTTCATAAGAGACCACATACCACGGTACGAGTAAAGAGTACTTGTCAGGAGACGAGGTTGAACAAGGTATAGAGTGATACCGAAGATCAAACCTCGGACAAGTAAAATATCGCGAGACAAAGGGAATTGGTAATATATGTGAATGGTTCATTCGATCACTAAAGTCATCGTTGAATATGTGGGAGCCATTATGGATCTCCAGATCCCGCTATTGGTTATTGGTCGGAGTGAGTACTCAACCATGTCCGCATAGTTCTCGAACCGTAGGGTGACACACTTAAAGTTGGATGTTGAAATGGTAGTACTTGAATATGGAATGGAGTTCGAATATTTGTTCGGAGTCCCGGATGAGATCCCGGACATCACGAGGAGTTCCGGAATGGTCCGGAGAATAAGATTCATATATAGGATGTCATTTTATGTGAAATAAAATGTCGCGGAAGGTTCTATGGAAGGTTCTAGAAGGTTCTAGAAAAGTCCGGAAGAAACCACCAAGGAAGGTGGAGTCCACCTCCATGGCCGGCCAGCCCTAGATGGGGAGGAGTCCCAAGTGGACTCCTCCATAGGGGGCCGGCCACCCCCCACATGGGAGGTGGAAATCCCACCTTTTGGTGGGAGTCCTAGTTGGGCTAGGTTTCCCCTCTTATGGAAGGTTTTTGGTTCGGGTCTTATTCGAAGACTTGGACACCAACACTTGGGGATCCACCTATATAATGAGGGGCCAAGGGAGGGGGCCGGCCACCCTAAGACCACAAGCTGGCCGCCCCCCTTGAGTGGCCGGCCACCCCCTCCCAAACCCTAGCCGCCCCCCTCTCCTCCATAACTCCCGCGTAGCTTTAGCGAAGCTCCGCCGGACTTCTCCACCACCACCGACACCACGCCGTCGTGCTGTCGGATTCAAGAGGAGCTACTACTTCCGCTGCCCGCTGGAACGGGGAGGTGGACGTCGTCTTCATCAACAACCGAACGTGTGACCGAGTACGGAGGTGCTGCCCGTTCGTGGCGCCGGAACCGATCGTGATCAAGATCTTCTACGCGCTTTTGCAAGCGGCAAGTGATCGTCTACCGCAGCAACAAGAGCCTCCTCTTGTAGGCTTTGGAATCTCTTCAAGGGTGAGACTCGATACCCCCTCGTTGCTACCGTCTTCTAGATTGCATCTTGGCTTGGATTGCGTGTTCGCGGTAGGAAATTTTTTTGTTTTCTATGCAACGTTATCCTACAGAGCATGAGTAAGCCTCTTTCACATTGCAAAATCATGGCATCTACCTTTTGAGTGAGGATGGTACTAGAGGTAGTTTCTACCAATTCATGCCATATCAACATCATTTCATTGTTTAAGTTCCTCTTAAAGGTAGTCCCATCCCACACTTGGGCAATCCTGCTAATTGTAAACTACATACAGGCTAAAATATTGAATAACAGGTAAGTGCCAACCCAGGTGTCTTCTCAAAATCTAACATGTGCCCCCCCCCCATCCCCAACCTTCCATATGTATCCAAGATTAAGATCTTGAACATCCCACATAACACATTTCCAAAACTAGAAGGTATTTGTGGTTCTGCTAGCGAAGAGATTAAGATTATTTGTATTATATTTGTTATCCACTAGAGTTTTCTAGATTTTTTCTTCATCTAGTATATCTTTTGACCCAAGAACTTAGCAAGCAAACGTTTACATTGGCAAGGTCTAGAATCCCCAACCCACCATAATCCTTCTTTTTATCATATCATCTTTCCAGTTGGCCAAATGAATTCTCCTAAGGTCCTCAAAGTCATTATGGGGAAATTTCCATCTACGTATCGATCAATTCTAAGGCCCATTTGGAAAAAAAAAGACATTTGATAAACTAGGAGGAGGCTAGCTAGAAAAGCCCCGATCAATCCTTGGCATCATATGATAAGACTTTTCCTCTCCACCCAACTATCATTTTGAGAATCTTATCAATCAAAGGGTTAGAGCAGCCCTAGTGAGTTTCTTTTGGTGAAGAGGAATCTTTAGATATTTAATTACGAATTTTCTCATGGACACCTGATGACCCACAAGTATAGGGGATCGCAACAGTTTTCGAGGGAAGTAAAACCCAAATTTATTGATTCGACACAAGGGGAGCCAAAGAATATTTATAAGTTTTAACAGATGAGTTGTCAATTCACCTGCACATGGAAATAGACTTGCTCGCAGCAGTTTATCAGTAGTAATAGTTTTATAGCAGTGGTAGTAGTGAAGTAACAGCAGTAATGAAATAAAAACAGCAGTAGCGATGATTGCAGTAGATAGAATGATTAAAATATTGTAGGCACGGGGATGGATGAACGGGCGTTGCATGAATGAGAGAGTCCATATAGTAGCAAGACATAGGCATTGCAAATAATAATGATATAAGTATCCTAGCATAATATAACCATAAGCATGTGTTCCTATTTAGTCGTGTGTGCTCGCAATGAGAAACTTGCACGATATCTTTTGTCCTACCAGCCCGTTGCAGCGAGGCCTCAAGGGAAACTACTGGTAATTAAGGTACTCCTTTTAATAGAGTACCGGAGTAAAGCATTAACACTCCATGAACAGACGTGATCCTCACATCATGGCCATCCCCTCCGGTTATCCCAATTTCTGTCACTTTGGGGTCTCAGGTTCCGGACAATAATATGTGTATACAACTTGCAGATATGATCAAAAAAAATAATTATCCTCATGAATCAACAACATGTTTAGATCTGAAATTATGACACTCGGGCCCAAAGTGACAAGCATTACGCATAGCAAGTTGCAACAATGTCAAAAATACTAACAACGGATACTAGGCACTATTCCCATAATAATATTATAGCTATTACATGACAAATCTCATCCAATCCTTACCATCCCCTACAGCCTATAGTGGGTAACTACTCATACATGGATGGGGAGTCATAGATGGTTGATGGAGAGGCGTCGGTGATGGCGATGGCGATGATCTCCTCCAAATCCTTGTCCCGGCAGGGTGCCAGAACGGAGTTTTTGGTCCCCGGATTGGGGTTTCTGGTGGTGGCGGAGCAGCGGAACTCTTTCTGGAAAAACGTCAAACCCCCTCGGTTTTCAGGTCATGGGCTTCTTATAGTGCGAAGGAGAGGCCGAGGAGGTGGCCGAGGCGGCCAGACCACCCCTAGGCGCGGCCAAGGCCTGGCTCGCGCCTAGGGTAGGTGTGGGTCCCTCGTGCCCCCCCTCCGTCTCATCTTCTGGATCTATGAGTCTTGAGGTGAAATATGATTTTTGCGATATATTTCCGGGAATTTTCCTGAAAGTTGGATTTCTGCACAAAAACGAGACACCAGAGAAATTCTGCTGAAAACTGCGTTAGTCCGTGTTAGTTGTATTCAAAACACACAAGATAAAGGGCAAACAACAGCAAAAGTGTTCGAGAAAGTAGATACGTTTTGGACGTATCAACTCCCCAAGCTTAGCTTATTGCTTGTCCTCAAACAATTCAGTGGCAACTGAGTGCGATAAAAGAAACTTTCACATACCTATTTGCTTCATATGATGTATGTATTCTCACTACATGATCAAATGCTCAGGCAATTCATAATAAGAAGCATGCAACTAATGATACTCAATAGTTATGCAAGCTTATGAAAAGATACCAACACAATAATAAGCAACATGAAACATAAGCATCTGCAGGATTGCAATGTTCATAATATGATATGATAAAGTTGTATCTCATTTGCCCTATTTGTGGAGTAAAACATAAATGTCGGGGCACCTCTGAAGTTTAAGAGAAGACTAGAATTAAAAATATCAAAAGATTCAAGCATCACAGTTATACCACAATTAATCTTATTCCGGGACAAGCACATTAAACTAAGAATTACAGCTATACTTTCGAGAAATTGCTCGAAGAACATACAGTAACTCAACATATAAGTAAAAGATTGGTCCTGCAGAGGGAAGTAAGATTGCTCATGTGCTAGAGCTTTTCATTTCAAATGCAATAGGAGTGTTGAAAATATATATTTTGAGAGGTATGCATGTCTATGACAACGACTGACATTAAATGATTTATCATCCCTTCATATAGTGACCTCAAGAGCGGCTCCCATGTAGTTCTTCAATGCACACCATTATTTAGGATCTCTCCAGTACATAATGTGCGGAGCAGTGTTTATTTATTTGTTCATTTTATATTTTGTTTGGGATGCGCACCCAGCGCCTTGCTCTTTTTACCATATTATGGAACAACACATTATGCATGCTAGTCGCGGTATGAAGTCATGAAAGGACAATAAAGCACTTAATACTTCCTCATGAGCTAAACAAAACACAAAACAAGTTGTAATTTTGAAGGTTTAAAGGTAGCACACAAGCCATTCAATTTGGAGTGGCAATGAAATACCACATATAGGTATGTATGGTGGACACAATTGGCACTTTGGTTTTTAGTGGTTGGATGCACGAGTAGAGCTCATACTCAGTACAAATGAAGGCTAGCAATAGACTAGGAAGCGACAATCAAGAAAGCAGTAGTTGTCATAATAATGCTTGCGACAGATAAAATTAACGGAAGCATAAAAGTAATAAAAGAACTCTGAGGCAAGATAAATCATCGAGGCTTAAATGACTTTTCTTTAGTCTTATAGCATCTCCAACAGGCGCGGCAAAACCCGCGCGCGCAAAAAAACCCGAATGTTTGGCGCGCGCGGGCGCCCGTGCGAACCTCCAGCGGACGCATGAAAAAGGGGCGCGCGCTAAATTTTTTGCCGCGCTCGTGCTTTTGCGATATCCCGCGCGGGAAAGTTGGTGCTTCGGCTGGCGCGCGCGCTATAAAACGCCATGCGGGCGTGAAGCCAACCGCCTGGAAAGTTCAGTTTCTCCTCCGCGTGTCGCTTCTCCTCCGCTTCTCGCCGATCTGCCTGCTACGCCGCGCCCACGCCGATGCTCCGTCTCCGACGACAATGCCTCCGCGCCGCCGCTCCTCCTCCGGCTACCGCGGTGTTCACGCACGGCCGAGCGGACGCCTCGACACCGAGATCCGCTCCGGCGAGGAGCGCATCCACCTCGGCACCTTCGACACGGCGCACGAGGCGGCGCGCGCCTATGACGCCGTCACCTGGCGCCTCGGCCGCCCCCGCCGACACATGAATTTCGATGACGTTTGGACGCGCGAGCAGGCGGAGATGCTGGCGCCGCCATCGTCGGCCGTCACGACCGAGCATTAGCGGCGCAACCGCAATCTCGAGCAGCGTCTGCGCATCGCGGAGTAGGACGAGGGCCTCCGCCTCGAGTGGGCGCGCGCGTTCCCGGAGGATGGCGCCGCGATGGAGGCTTTCTACGCGAAGAAGAACGAGCAGAAGGAGCTGAAGGCAAAGGCGGCGGCGAAGAAGAAGGCCGACCGCGAGAAGCGCCGCACTGAGTCGGTGGCAAGGAAGGTGGAGAGGGCGAAGAAGGCAGCGCGGAGGGCGAGGAAGGCGGAGGAGAAGAAGAGAGGCGTCGGGCCGTCGACGAACATCCCCTCCTCCTCCTCCTTCGAGTGGACGACCACTCCGGTCTCCGACACTACTCCGACCAGCGGATCATCAGACTATGACTGGGAGGACCCCGAGTATATTTAGGATAGTTTAAATAAAATGTCGGTGTCTGTCGAACTTTTAATATATTTCGTAATTTCCAGTTAAATTTTCGTGTTTTATTTGATTTGTTTGATTTATTTCGAACGAAATACGAACAAACTAGCCGTTCGCGCGGCCCCGCGCGCTGCATAATGGCCCATCCGACGGAGGACCAATTTAACTGCCCGCGCACGAACTGCATTTTGGAGCATCCGGCGGGGCAAATTTTGGCCCAGCGCGCGCCATCCGTTTACAGCGCGGCGAAGGGAGGTTTAGCGCGCCGATTTTTGCCGCGCCTGTTGGAGATGCTCTTATGCATGCTTGAGCATGTGCCAAGTCGATTCAAATGAAGCATTCGGAGGAGGATACCGCAATGTTATACCGTTATATGAATAGGGCAATGCAAACAAATATCTATATGACATGTTACCTAATATTAGTAAATTGGAACTAATCATGAGAGAGCATAAACTACTGAGCATCATTAATTAGCATACACCTTACACAAACAAACTATGCATGTCCACATAAATGAGTATATGTACAAAAATGAAAACAAATAGAGTTCATACCAGCCTCTCACCATAACTCAAATTGTCGTGACCGTCATTATTGCTCTTCACTTGTGTGACTTGAATGATATGAAATGATAACCAAGCTCCAATGAAATCACGGAAGACCCTTGAACCCTACAGCACTTTACCAAACTAAAGAAGTACAACAAATATTTTTGGGTTTTCGATTTTTAATCAACACACAAAGCAAAATCTTTTTGGATTTTCGCATAGCAAACCATAAAGGGAAAATGAAGCAAACTAAAGAGGCAAATGAACAGAAAAAACAAAAATATTTTTGGTCTTTTTATGGTTTTGAAAGTAGAAACAAAAGCAAGAACAACAAAAAGAAAGAAAACTAACATAAACACGCAAATGCAACAAATGGCAGAAATCTCCCAACCCAGAATAGCAGTCAAAGATCCATTTTTTTGTAAATGTTCTGTAGCACATCTAGGAAAGTGCTCAACTAACTAAAGTTAGATAACAACCTGGGGCAATTTCTCAAAAATTGGCAGCTAAAAATTCCATTCTACCTATTTATACGAATTTTTATGGTGACAACACATAATCTATTTTTAGACAGCAACTTCCCAAATTCTTACCTTCTTCATTTTAGAGGCTATCATTGGTATAAAAACGAAATAAATAGGCTAAGAAGAGGTTATTACAGTAGTAACAACTTCTAAGATTCAATTTTTTTTACAGAAATAAACTAACAAGAACAAAAAGAAAGCGAAACATGGATATACAAAGTTCTGACGGAATATGATATGTAGATGAGCGAGACGTCGGTATACCTCCCCCCCCCAAGCTTAGGCCTTTAGCCTAAGTGGTGTTCACTCGCAGGCAGGCCACGAAGTGTAAGAAGTGTTGCCTCTGTAATATGACGAAGAAGCACCTCTGTCCTGATATGAACTCAAGGACGCCCCTGTGTAGTGCATGGCGTAGTCATCAGTGGCCGCCTCCTCCTCCTGATGCTGCCCAATGCATCAAAACAACTTATACAAGCATAATACAAGCATGCAAGCTCACTTAACATGTCATCTACAGCAGAAAAATACTTAAGATATACTCCACCAATCAAAATTCTACTTGGATAATCGAAGGAGTCATATACCGGAGAGCAAATGCTTCAAATTTCAGCAGTAAATATGGGTTGAGGAAGGAGATCGAAAATTCACGACGAAGAACAGCAAGAACACGTGTTTGAGCAAAGATGGGGTGTTTTTCGGGAGAGAGAAGAGAATGGCAGAAGAGGGGGCAAGTGGAGGGTCGGGGGGGCCACACCTAGCCTTGGCGCGACCAGGGTGCCAGCCGCACCACCACATGGTGTGGTCGGCTGATGGGTACCCCCTAGGCTGCCCAGGTGCCTCCCTGCCCCTTTTCATGCGTAAATATTTTAGAGATATTTTCTGAATTTTTTTGAGAAACTTTATTTTTGGACAATTTTCAGAATTCGAATAATGATTCTATTGCAGGAAAACAATTGTGAAATGATGAAAAACCAAATCAAAACCAAATCTACATCAACTCTAAGACATTCTAATATAAATTTAATCAATAGTACATAGGTGAAAACATAGTTTCATTCATTAAAAAGTATTTTGCTAACATGGTTGATCAAGTCTTCTTATCAAAAAAAAATTATATGAATCAAAACTTTGTATTTCGCAATATGATTATGTTACCTCAATCTTGGTAGTAATAGTTCCAATCATGACAATATCATTCTCTTTCTTTGGCTCAGGCAAAGGCAAATGAAATTTCCCAATTTGGATGGTATCAATATTAATAATTGAGTTTAGACCATAGTTCCCATCAATTTTCTTGGGAAAATAAACCGTATGCTCTTTGTCATCAACATTGAAAGGTACTTTTCCTTGGTTGCAATCAATAACAGCCCCTGCAGTGTTAAGAAAAGGTCTCCCAAGAATAATAGACATATTATCATCATCATGCATTTCCAACACAACAAAGTAAGTTAATATCATACAATTAAGAGCAACTTGAACAGGAACATCCTCACATATGCCAACATGAATAGTAGTAGACTTATCATCCATTTCAAGGATATATCATTTGGTATTAATTTTTCTAGATCAAGTCTTCTATAGAGAGAAAAAGGCATAACACCAACTCCTGCTCCCAAGTCACATAGAGCAGTTCTAACATAATTATTTTTGATGGAGCATGGAATAGTGGGTATACCTGGATCACCAAGCTTCTTCGGAACCTTACCATTCAAGGAGTAATTAGCGAGCATAGTGGAGATTTCCTCATTTGGAATCTTCCTCTTATTAGAGACAATATCTTTCATATACTTTGAATAAGGAGGCAATTTAATAGCATCTGTCAAAGGAATTTGCAAAAACAAAGGTTTCATCCATTCACATAACTTATTATAATGTTCTTCCTCATTTGATTTATCTTTCTTATCAGGAAAAGGCATTGGTTTTTGCACCCAAGGTTCTCTATCACTACCATGTTTAGTAGCAATGAAATCTTCCTTAGTGTATTTTGTATTCTTAGTGTGCTTTTCAGGCTCTTCTTCAATTTCTTCTTTATCAGAAGCATCATTTTATCATTACCACTTTCAGTTTCAACATCAGAAATATATATACTATTAGGATCCTTAGCAGGTTCAGAGGATTCTACAACAGTTTTATGTTTTTTCTTCTTTTTCTTAGACTTAGTCCTAGTATCCTTAACTTGTTGAGAATCTTGTTCAATTCTCTTTGGATGTCCTTCGGGATATAGAGGATCCTGAGTATAAACATCACATCTAGTTCTTATGTCATAAGCATGTTTTTCCCTATAAGTAATAACTATCAAATCTTTTTGCACTTTAGTGAGCTGATCAATTTGAGTTTGAACCAAATGGAAATGTTTAACAAGCATTTTAACATCATTAGAGGTTATTTCCACAATATCATGCAAATTATTGATATCTCTAGAATTTTCCATTAGGTGATGTTCCACTCTCTTATTAAAATTATCTTGCTTAACAATATAATTATCAAATTCATCTAAGCATTGATCGGGAGGTTTAGAGTAGGGAATATCTCTATTATCAAAGTGTTGGAGAGAATGTACCTCAATAGTAGAAGAGCGAGGGATTGGCTTACATAATTTTTCTACAGGTGGTAGATTCTTCACATCTTCAGATTTAATACCCTTCTCCTTAAGGGATTTCTTGGCTTCCCTCATCACTCCATCATTTAATTCAATCATTCCCCTTTTCTTCGGTGTTGGTGTCAGCTCCAGTGTAGTCCAATCATCATAATTTTTGCTTATTTTAGCCAATAATTCCTCAGCTTCAGCCGGAGTTCTTTTCCTAAAAACACAACCAACACAACTATCCATGTATGTCATAGATTCAACGGTTAGTCCATTATAAAATATATCAAAGAGTTCATTTTTAGCTAATGGATGTTTAGGTAGTGCTCTAATTAAAGAACAAAATCTTGCCCAAGATTCAGGCAATTTCTCTCGTTCTAACTGCACAAAGTTGAAGATTTTCTACAAAGCAGCATGTTGAGCAATAGCAGGGAAATATTTCTGAAAGAAAGCATTAACCAAACTAATAGGTGATACGTCCATTTTGCATCACTATTTCATATCATAATTTACTTTTATTCATTGATATATTTCATATTTAGAGATGATACTTATGTTATTTCACCTATTTTGCATGTTTCATGATTATTGGAGAATTACTCACCGGAGTCAGGATTCTGCTGGAAAAAGCACCGTCAGGGTACAATATTTCTGAAGATCAACAATTGACGGAAATTACACCGAAAGTCTTATTTCTCCAGAAGAAGGAGCCAGCCAAAAGGAGGGGCCGAGGAGGGCCGCCATGGCCCCCCCATAGGCTGGCGCGGGCTCCACCCTGGCCGCGCCGCCTTGTGGGGAGGGGGCCCACAGCCCCCCTCGGCCGTCTATCTTTCGCGTACTTCATCTACCCGAAAACCTAAGGTACGGGGGATAATCGCGAATAGGCACAGCCGCCTCTGCGGGGCGGAAAACACCAGAGAGAAAAGAGCTCTCCGGCAGGCTGAAATCCACCGGGGAAATTCCCTCCCGGAGGGGGAAATCGTCGCCATCGTCACCGTCATCGAGCTGGACTTCATTGGGATCATCATCACCATCATCTCCACCACCGTCACCGTCATCTCCACCGCTGCACCTCGTCACCGCTGTAACATCTAGGGTTGAATCTTGATTATTTCATAGGGGAAACTCTCCCGGTGTTGATTACTCTTTGTTATTGATGCTATTGAGTGAAACCATTGAACCAAGGTTTATGTTCAGATTGTTATTCATCATCATATCACCTCTGATCATGTTCCATATGATGTCTCGTGAGTAGTTCGTTTAGTTCTTGAGGACATGGGTGAAGTCTAAATGTTAGTAGTGAACTATGTTGAGTAATATTTAAAGGTTTGATATTTAAGTTGTGGTGTTATTCTTCTAGTGGTGTCATGTGAACGTCGACTACATGATACTTCACCTTTATGGGCCTAGGGGAATGCATCTTGTATTTGTTTGCTAATTGTCGGGTTGCCGGAGTGACAGCAATCTGAACCCCCGTTGGTATATCGATGCAGGAGGGATAGCAGGATCTCAGAGTTTAAGGCTGTGGTTAGATTTATCTTAATTACTTTCTTGTATTTGCGGATGCTTGCAAGGGGTATAATCACAAGTATGTATTAGTCCTAGGAAGGGCGGTGCATTAGTATAGGTTCACCCACACAACACTTATCATCAACTATATGAAGCGAAAGCACTAGACTAAATTCCTGTGTGTCCTCAAGAACGTTTGGTAATCATAAGTAAACAAACCGGCTTGTCCTTTGTGCTAAAAAGGATTGGGCCACTCGCTGCAATTATTACTCTCGCATTTTACTTACTTGTACTTTATTTATCTGCTATATCAAAACCCCCTGAATACTTGTCTGTGAGCATTTACAGTGAATCCTTCATCGAAACTGCTTGTCAACACCTTCTGCTCCTCGTTGGGTTCGACACTCTTATTTATCGAAAGTACTACGATACACCCCCTATACTTGTGGGTCATCAAGACTATTTTCTGGTGCCGTTGCCGGGGAGTGAAGCGCTATTGGTAAGTGGAATTGGTAAGGGAAACTTTTACTGTACGTGTTGTTTTTATTTCTGCCTGCTGCTATAATTCATTATGGAGAGATCTTCTCTTGAATTCCTATTTGGAAAATCTACTACTACTGCAAAGGTAGTGGATGAGGCGCCAGGTGAGAAAGAGGTTCCATACAAAATACCTATGAAAATTATTGAATGTGTTGTGGATAACCGCTATGAAGGGGATGGAACTATCCATCCTGGAGATCATTTACTGTTTTTACATGAATTATACGGGTTATTCAAGTGTGCAGGTATTGCTATGGATGAAGTTAGGAAGAAACTATTCTCTATATCGATGTCTGGTAAAGCGGCGCATTGGTACAAATTGCTGAAGAATGGGGATTCTCTTGATTGGAAGGATATTGTGCCTCTATTTTATTCTAAATTATATCCTCCAAGTGAAATTCACAAAGACCGAAACCGCATATATAATTTCTGGCCTCATGATGGAGAGAGTATTGCCCAAGCATGGGGGAGATTGAAGTCTTTAATGCTCAAATGCCCCATTCATGAGCTTCATGGTAATATCATTATTGATAATTTCTATGCAAGACTTTCTTTTCAAGATAAAACCTTGTTGGATACTACTTGTTCTGGATCATTTACACGCAACAAAGAAGAGTTTAAATGGGACCTTCTTGATCGGATTCAGGAGAATACTGAAGGATGGGAGAACGACAAAGATAGAGAGTCAGGTATAAATTATGATTATGAATGCATTGAAACTTTTATGGATATATACTGATAAATTTCGTAATATGAGTGCTACTTATGGTCTTGACTCTCAAGTTGTTGTAAGTTTTTATAAAGCTTTTGCCTCTCATTTTGAATTGCCTAGGAAGAATTTTAATAAGTATCATGAACCTTATAAAGATAAAACTGATTCACCTATAGGTAAATGTGTTGAGATTAAAACTGTTGATCATATTCTTCCTGAAGCTTATGTTGAAAAAACTCCTTTCCCTGCTAAAATGAAGGAGTATTCTGTTATAACTAGTGTGGTTAATAAAAGTGCAAAGAAACCTATAGAACCTGAAGAGCAAATCAAGGTTGAACCTGCTATTGCAATAGTTAAAGATCTTGTGACTGAAAATGTAGAAGATGGTCATATCATTTTCTGTGAAGATGCTTCTAATATTGTTTCACATCCTGATACGTGTACAACACGCGTCCGTTGGGAACCCCAAGAGGAAGGTGTGATGTGATACGCGTACAACACGCGTCCGTTGGGAACCCCAAGAGGAAGGTGTGATGCGTACAGCGGCAAGTTTTCCCTCAGTATGAAACCAAGGTTTATCGAACCAGTAGGGGCCAAGAAGCACGTTGAAGGTTGATGGCAGCGGGATGTAGTGCGGCGCAACACCAGAGATTCCGGCGCCAACGTGGAACCTGCACAACACAACCAAAGTACTTTGCCCCAACGAAACAGTGAGGTTGTCAATCTCACCGGCTTGCTGTAACAAAGGATTAGATGTATAGTGTGGATGATGATTGTTTGCAGAAAACAGTAGAACAAGATGGCAAGAGATTGTATTTCAGTAAAGAGAATTGGACCGGGGTCCACAGTTCACTAGAGGTGTCTCTCCCATAAGATAAACAGCATGTTGGGTGAACAAATTACAGTTGGGAAATTGACAAATAGAGAGGGCATGACCATGCACATACATATTATGATGAGTATTGTGAGATTTAATTGGGCATTACGACAAAGTACATAGACCGCTATCCAGCATGCATCTATGCCTAAAAAGTCCACCTTCAGGTTATCATCCGAACCCCCTCCAGTATTAAGTTGCTAACAACAGACAATTGCATTAAGTATTGCGCGTAATGTAATCAGTGACTACATCCTTGAACATAGCACCAATGTTTTATCCCTAGTGGCAACAGCACATCCATAACCTTAGAGGTTCTTGTCACCCCTCCAGATTCACGGAGACATGAACCCACTATCGAGCATAAATACTCCCTCTTGGAGTTACTAGCATCAACTTGGCCAGAGCATCTACTAATAACGGAGAGCATGCAAGATCATAAACAACACATAGACATAACTTTGATAATCAACATAACAAGTATTCTCTATTCATCGGATCCCAACAAACGCAACATATAGAATTACAGATAGATGATCTTGATCATGTTATGCAGCTCACAAGACCCGACAATGAAGCACAATGGGGAGAAGACAACCATCTAGCTACAGCTATGGACCCATAGTCCAGGGGTAGACTACTCACACATCACTCCGGAGGCGACCATGGCGGCGTAGAGTCCTCCGGGAGATGAATCCCCTCTCCGGCAGGGTGCCGGAGGCGATCTCCTGAATCCCCCGAGATGGGATTGGTGGCGGCGGCGTCTCAGTAAGGTTTTCCGTATCGTGGCTCTCGGTACTGGGGGTTTCGCGACGGAGGCTTTAAGTAGGCGGAAGGGCAAGTCAGGAGGCGGCACGAGGGGCCCACACCATAGGGCCGCGCGGCCAGGGGCCAGGCCGCGCCGCCCTAGGGTTTGGCCACCTCGTGGCCCCACTTCGTCTCCTCTTCGGTCTTCTGGAAGCTTCGTGGCAAAATAGGACCCTGGGCGTTGATTTCGTCCAATTCCGAGAATATTTCGTTACTGGGATTTCTGAAACCAAAAACAGCAGAAAACAAAGAATCGGCACTTCGGCATCTTGTTAATAGGTTAGTTCCAGAAAATGCACGAATATGACATAAAGTGTGCATAAAATATGTAGATAACATCAATAATGTGGCATGGAACATAAGAAATTATCGATACGTTGGAGACGTATCAGCATCCCCAAGCTTAGTTCTGCTCGTCCCGAGCAGGTAAAACGATAACAAAGATAATTTCTGGAGTGACATGCCATCATAACCTTGATCATACTATTTGTAAAGCATATGTAGTGAATGCAGCGATCAAAACAATGTATATGACATGAGTAAACAAGTGAATCATATAGCAAAGACTTTTCATGAATAGCACTTCAAGACAAGCATCAATAAGTCTTGCATAAGAGTTGACTCATAAAACAATAATTCAAAGTAAAGGCATTGAAGCAACATAAAGGAAGATTAAGTTTCAGCGGTTGCTTTCAACTTGTAACATGTATATCTCATGGATATTGTCAACATAGAGTAATATAATAAGTGCAATATGCAAGTATGTAGGAATCAATGCACAGTTCACACAAGTGTTTGCTTCTTGAGGTGGAGAGAAATAGGTGAACTGACTCAACAATGAAAGTAAAAGAATGGTCCTCCATAGAGGGAAAGCATCGATTGCTATATTTGTGCTAGAGCTTTGATTTTGAAAACATGAAACAATTTTGTCAACGGTAGTAATAAAGCATATGTATCATGTAAATTATATCTTACAAGTTGCAAGCCTCATGCATAGTATACTAATAGTGCCCGCACCTTGTCCTAATTAGCTTGGACTACCGGATCATCACAATGCACATGTTTTAACCAAGTGTCACAAAGGGGTACCTCTATGCCGCCTGTACAAAGGTCTAAGGAGAAAGCTCGCATTGGATTTCTCGCTATTGATTATTCTCAACTTAGACATCCATACCGGGACAACATAGACAACAGATAATGGACTCCTCTTTTATGCATAAGCATGTAACAACAATTAATAATTTTCTCATATGAGATTGAGCATTTTGTCCAAAACTGAAACTTCCACCATGGATCATGGCTTTAGTTAGCGGCCCAATGTTCTTCTCTAACAATATGCATGCTTAACCATAAAGTGGTAGATCTCTCTTACTTCAGACAAGACGAACATGCATAGCAACTCACATGAAATTCAACAAAGAATAGTTGATGGCGTCCCCAGAAACATGGTTATCGCACAACAAGCAACTTAATAAGAGATAAAGTGCATAAGTACATATTCAATACCACAATAGTTTTTAAGCTATTTGTCCCATGAGCTATATATTGTAAGGGTGAATGATGGAATTTTAAAGGTAGCACTCAAGCAATTTACTTTGGAATGGCGGAGAAATACCATGTAGTAGGTAGGTATGGTGGACACAAATGGCATAGTGGTTGGCTCAAGTATTTTGGATGCATGAGAAGTATTCCCTCTCGATACAAGGTTTAGGCTAGCAAGGTTATTTGAAACAAACACAAGGATGAACGGCGCAGCAAAACTCACATAAAAGACATATTGTAAACATTATAAGAATCTACATCGTCTTCCTTGTTGTTCAAAACTCAATACTAGAAATTATCTAGACCTTAGAGAGACCAAATATGCAAACCAAATTTTAGCATGCTCTATGTATTTCTTCATTAATGGGTGCAAAGCATATGATGCAAGAGCTTAAACATGAGCACAACAATTGCCAAGTATCACATTACCCAAGACATTTATAGCAATTACTACATGTATCATTTTTCAATTCCAACCATATAACAATTTAACGAAGGAGAAACTTCGCCATGAATACTATGAGTAGAAACTAAGGACATACTTATCCATATGCTACAGCGGAGCGTGTCTCTCTCCCATAAAGTGAATGCTAGGATCCATTTTATTCAAACCAAACAAAAACAAAAACAAACCGACGCTCCAAGCAAAGCACATAAGATGTGATGGAATAAAAATATAGTTTCAGGGGAGGAACCTGATAATGTTGTCGATGAAGAAGGGGATGCCTTGGGCATCCCCAAGCTTAGATGCTTGAGTCTTCTTGATATATGCAGGGGTGAACCACCGGGGCATCCCCAAGCTTAGAGCTTTCACTCTCCTTGATCATGTTGTATCATCTCCCTCTCTTGATCCTTGAAAACTTCCTCCACACCAAACTTAGAACAACTCATTAGAGGGTTAGTGCACAATCAAAATATACATGTTCAGAGGTGACATAATCTTTCTTAACACTTCTGGACATTGCACAAAGCTACTGAAAGTCAATGAAATCGAAATATCCATCGAACATAACAAAACTGGCAATGCGAAATAAAAGGCAGAATCTGTCAAAACAGAACAGTTCGTATTGACGAATTTTATCTAGGCACCAGACTTGCTCAAATGAAAATGCTCAAATTGAATGAAAGTTGCGTACATATCTGAGGATCACTCACGTAAATTGGCATATTTTTCTGAGTTACCTACAGAGAATTTTGCCCAGATTCGTGACAGCAAAGAAATCTGTTTCTGCGCAGTAATCCAAATCTAGTATGAACTTTACTATCAACGACTTTACTTGGCACAATAAAACACTAAACTAAGATAAGGAGAGGTTGCTACAGTAGTAAACAACTTCCAAGACACAAAATAAAAACAAAGTACTGTAGTAAAATAACACATGGGTTATCTCCCAAGAAGTTCTTTCTTTATAGCCATTAAGATGGGCTCAGCAGTTTTGATGATGCACTCGCAAGAAATAGTATTTGAAGCAAAAGAGAGCTTCAAGAGGCAAATTCAAAACACATTTAAGTCTAACATGCTTCCTATGAAGAGGAATCTTGTAAATAAACAAGTTCAAGAAGCATAATGCAACAAGCGTAGAAAGATAAAACAAGTGTAGCTTCAAAAATTTCAGCACATAGAGAGGTGTTTTAGTAACATGAAAATTTCTACAACCATATTTTCCTCTCTCATAATAACTTTCAGTAGCATCATGAGCAAACTCAACAATATAACTATCACATAAAGTATTCTTATCATGAGTCTCATGCATAAAATTATTACTCTCCACATAAGCATAATCAATTTTATTAGTTGTAGTGGGAGCAAATTCAACAAAGTGGCTATCATCATATATAGGAGGCATATTGTAATCATAAAAGAAAATTTTCTCCTCAATGCTTGGGGGACTAAAAAGATCATGCTCATCAAAGCCAGCTTCCCCAAGCTTAGAATTTTCCATAGCATTAGCAACAATGGTGTTCAAAGCATTCATAGTAATAACATTCCCATTAGCATGCATATAAAGTTCCATGGGTTTTTTAATTCTCTCTTCAAACACATCATGTCCTAATTCAAGATAAAGTTCATAAAGATCTCTCATATTTTTGTTGTTTTCCATTATGCTTAACTAGTGAAATAAAAACATGCATGATATTAAGTAAAGTAAAACAAGTAACTAATTTTTTTGTGTTTTTGATATAGCAAACAAGATAGCAAATAAAGTAAAACTAGCAACTAATTTTTTTGTATTTTGATATAATGCAGCAAACAAAGTAGTAAATAAAATAAAGCAAGACAAAAACAAAGTAAAGAGATTGGGAAGTGGAGACTCCCCTTGCAGCGTGTCTTGATCTCCCCGGCAACGGCGCCAGAAAAAGTGCTTGATACGCGTACAACACGCGTCCGTTGGGAACCCCAAGAGGAAGGTGTGATGCGTACAGCGGTAAGTTTTCCCTCAGTATGAAACCAAGGTTTATCGAACCAGTAGGAGCCAAGAAGCACGTTGAAGGTTGATGGCGGCGGGATGTAGTGCGGCGCAACACCAGAGATTCCGGCGCCAACGTGGAACCTGCACAACACAACCAAGTTACTTTGCCCCAACGAAACAGTGAGGTTGTCAATCTCACCGGCTTGCTGTAACAAAGGATTAGATGTATAGTGTGAATGATGATTGTTTGCAGAAAACAGTAGAACAGTATTGCAGTAGATTGTATTTCAGTAAAGAGAATTGGACCGGGGTCCACAGTTCACTAGAGGTGTCTCTCCCATAAGATAAACAGCATGTTGGGTGAACAAATTACAGTTGGGCAATTGACAAATAGAGAGGGCATGACCATGCACATACATATTATGATGAGTATTGTGAGATTTAATTGGGGATTACGACAAAGTACATAGACCGCTATCCAGCATGCATCTATGCCTAAAAAGTCCACCTTCAGGTTATCATCCGAACCCCCTCCAGTATTAAGTTGCTAACAACAGACAATTGCATTAAGTATTGCGCGTAATGTAATCAGTGACTACATCCTTGAACATAGCACCAATGTTTTATCCCTAGTGGCAACAGCACATCCATAACCTTAGAGGTTCTTGTCACCCCTCCAGATTCACGGAGACATGAACCCACTATCGAGCATAAATACTCCCTCTTGGAGTTACTAGCATCAACTTGGCCAGAGCATCTACTAATAACGGAGAGCATGCAAGATCATAAACAACACATAGACATAACTTTGATAATCAACATAACAAGTATTCTCTATTCATCGGATCCCAACAAACGCAACATATAGAATTACAGATAGATGATCTTGATCATGTTATGCAGCTCACAAGACCCGACAATGAAGCACAATGGGGAGAAGACAACCATCTAGCTACAGCTATGGACCCATAGTCCAGGGGTAGACTACTCACACATCACTCCGGAAGCGACCATGGCGGCGTAGAGTCCTCCGGGAGATGAATCCCCTCTCCGGCAGGGTGCCGGAGGCGATCTCCTGAATCCCCCGAGATGGGATTGGCGGCGGCGGCGTCTCAGTAAGGTTTTCCGTATCGTGGCTCTCGGTACTGGGGGTTTCGCGACGGAGGCTTTAAGTAGGCGGAAGGGCAAGTCAGGAGGCGGCACGAGGGGCCCACACCATAGGGCCGCGCGGCCAGGGGCCAGGCCGCGCCGCCCTAGGGTTTGGCCACCTCGTGGCCCCACTTCGTCTCCTCTTCGGTCTTCTGGAAGCTTCGTGGCAAAATAGGACCCTGGGCGTTGATTTCGTCCAATTCCGAGAATATTTCGTTACTAGGATTTCTGAAACCAAAAACAGCGAAACAAACGAATCGGCACTTCGGCATCTTGTTAATAGGTTAGTTCCAGAAAATGCACGAATATGACATAAAGTGTGCATAAAACATGTAGATAACATCAATAATGTGGCATGGAACATAAGAAATTATCGATACGTTGGAGACGTATCATGATGCGTACAGCAGCAAGTTTTCCCTCAGTAAGAAACCAAGGTTTATCGAACCAGTAGGAGCCAAGAAGCACGTTGAAGGTTGATGGTGGCGGAGTGTAGTGCGGCGCAACACCAGGGATTCCGGCGCCAACGTGGAACCTGCACAACACAACCAAATTACTTTGCCCCAACGTGACAGTGAGGTTGTCAATCTCACCGGCTTGCTGTAACAAAGGATTAGATGTATAGTGTGGATGATGATGTTTGCAGAGAACAGTAAGAGCAAGTATTGCAGTGGATTGTTTCGATGTAAAGAATGGACCGGGGTCCACAGTTCACTAGTGGTGTCTCTCCCATAAGAAATAGCATGTTGGGTGAACAAATTACCGTTGGGCAATTGACAAATAAAGATGGCATGACAATGCACATACATATTATGATGAGTAGTGTGAGATTTAATTGGGCATTACGACAAAGTACATAGACCGCTATCCAGCATGCATCTATGCCTAAAATGTCCACCTTCGGGTTAGCGTCCGCACCCCTTCCAGTATTAAGTTGCAAACAACAGACAATTGCATTAAGTATGGTGCGTAATGTAATCAACACAAATATCCTTAGACAAAGCATTGATGTTTTATCCCTAGTGGCAACAGCACATCCACAACCTTAGAACTTTCTGTCACTGTCCCAGATTAAATGGAGGCATGAACCCACTATCGAGCATAAATACTCCCTCTTGGAGTTACAATTAACGACTTGGCCAGAGCCTCTACTAATAACGGAGAGCATGCAAGATCATAAACAACACATAGATGATAGATTGATAATCAACATAACATAATATTCCATATTCATCGGATCCCAACAAATGCAACATGTAGCATTACAAATAGATGATCTTGATCATGTTAGGAAGCTCACAAGATCCAACAATGATAGCACAATGAGGAGAAGACAACCATCTAGCTACTGCTATGGACCCATAGTCCATGGGTGAACTACTCACACATCACTCCGGAGGCGACCATGGCGGTGAAGAGTCCTCCGGGAGATGATTCCCCTCTCCGGCAGGGTGCCGGAGGCGATCTCCTGAATCCCCTGATATGGGATTGGCGGCGGCGGCGTCTCTGGAAGGTTTTCTGTATCGTGGCTCTCAGTACTGGGGTTTCCTCGACGAAGGCTATATGTAGGCGGAAGGGTAGGTCAGGGGCGTCATGAGGGGCCCACACAACAGGGCCGCGCGGCCAGGGCCTGGGACGCGCCGCCCTGGCGTGTCGCCGCCTCGTCGCCCCACTTCGTTTCCCTTTCGGACTTCTGGAAGGTTCGTGGAAAAATAAGACCCTGGGCGTTGATTTCGTCCAATTCCGAGAATATTTCCTTACTAGGATTTCTGAAACCAAAAACAGCAGAAAACAGCAACTGGCTCTTCGGCATCTTGTTAATAGGTTAGTGTCGGAAAATGCATAAATATGACATAAAGTGTGTATAAAACATGTGAGTATCATCATAAAAGTAGCATGGAACATAAGAAATTATAGATACGTTTGAGACGTATCAAGCATCCCCAAGCTTAGTTCCTACTCGTCCCCAAGTAGGTAAACGATAACAAAGATAATTTCTGAAGTGACATGCTATCATAATCTTGATCATACTATTGTAAAGCATATGAGATGAATGAAGTGATTCAAAGCAATGGTAATATAATGACTAAACAACTGAATCATATAACAAAGACTTTTCATGAATAGTACTTTCAAGACAAGCATCAATAAGTCTTGCATAAGAGTTAACTCATAAAGCAATAGATTCAAAGTAAAGGCATTGAAGCAACACAAAGGAAGATATAAGTTTCAGCGGTTGCTTTCAACTTGTAACATGTATATCTCATGGATAATTGTCAACGCAAAGTAATATAATAAGTGCAATAGGTAAACATGTAAGAATCAATGCACAGTTGACACAAGTGTTTGCTTCTAAGATAGAAGGAAATGGGTGAACTGACTCAACATAAAAGTAAAAGAATGGCCCTTCACAGGGAAGCATGGATTGCTATATTTGTGCTAGAGCTTTTATTTTGAAAACAAGAAACAATTTTGTCAACGGTAGTAATAAAGCATATGTGTTATGTATAAGATATCCTATAAGTTGCAAGCCTCATGCATAGTATACCAATAGTGCCCGCACCTTGTCCTAATTAGCTTGGATTTGCATGGATTATCATTGCATAACATATGTTTTAACCAAGTATCACAAAGGGGTACCTCTATGCCGCCTGTACAAAGGTCTAAGGAGAAAGCTCGCATTGGATTTCTCGCTTTTGATTATTCTCAACTTAGACATCCATACCGGGACAACATAGACAACAGATAATGGACTCCTCTTTAATGCATAAGCATTCAACAATAGATAATATTCTCATAAGAGATTGAGGATTGTTGTCCAAACTGAAACTTCCACCATGGATCATGGCTTTAGTTAGCGGCCCAATGTTCTTCTCTAACAATATGCATGCTCAAACCATTCAACTCATGATAAATCACCCTTACTTCAGACAAGACGAACATGCATAGCAACTCACATGATATTCAACAAAGGATAGTTGATGGCGTCTCCAGGAACATGGTTATCGCTCAACAAGCAACTTAATAAGAAATAAGATACATAAGTACATATTCAATACCACAATAGTTTTTAGGCTATTTTTCCCATGAGCTATATATTGCAAAGACAAAGAATAGAATTTTAAAGGTATCACTCAAGCAATTTACTTTGGAATGGCAGAAAATACCATGTAGTAGGTAGGTATGGTGGACACAAATGGCATAGTTATTGGCTCAAGGATTTGGATGCACGAGAAGTAATCCCTCTCAATACAAGGCTTAGGCTAGCAAGGTTATTTGAAGCAAACACAAGTATGAACCGGTACATCAAAACTTACATAAGAACATATTGCAAGCATTATAAGACTCTACACTGTCTTCCTTGTTGTTCAAACCCTTACTAGAAAATATCTAGACCTTAGAGAGACCAATCATGCAAACCAAAATTTAGCAAGCTCTATGTATTTCTTCACTAATAGGTGCAAAGTATATGATGCAAGAGCTTAAACATGATCCATATGAGCACAACAATTGCCAAGTATCAAATTATTCGAGACATTATACCATTTACCACATGTAGCATTTCCCGTTTCCAACCATATAACAATTAACGAAGCAGTTTCAACCTTCGCCATGAACATTAAAAATAAAGCTAAGAACATATGTGTTCATATGCAACAGCGGAGCGTGTCTCTCTCCCACACAATGAATGCTAGGATCCAATTTTATTCAAACAAAACAAAAACAAGAACATACAGACGTTCCAAGTAAGCACATAAGATGTGACGGAATAAAAATATAGTTTCACTAGAGGAACCTGATAATTTGTCGATGAAGAAGGGGATGCCTTGGGCATCCCCAAGCTTAGATGCTTGAGTCTTCTTGAAATATTCAGGGATGAACCACGGGGGCATCCCCAAGCTTAGAGCTTTCACTCTCCTTGATTATATTGTATCATCCTCCGCTCTTGATCCTTGAAAACTTCCTCCACACCAAACTCAAAACAACTCATTAGAGGGTTAGTGCATAATCAAAATTCACATGTTCAGAGGTGACATAATCATTCTTAACACTTCTGGACATTGCACAAAGCTACTGAAAGTTAATGGAATAAAGAAATCCATCAAGCGTAGCAAAACAGGCAATGCGAAATAAAAGGCAGAATCTGTCAAAACAGAATAGTCCGTAAAGACGAATTTTTCAGGGGCACCAGACTTGCTCAAATGAAAATGCTCAAATTGAATGAAAGTTGCGTACATATCTGAGAATTACTCACGTAAATTGGCAGATTTTTCTGAGTTACCTACAGAGAATACTACTCAAATTTGTGACAGCAAGAACTTTTTCTGCGCAGTAATCCAAATCTAGTATGAACCTTACTATCAAAGACTTTACTTGGCACAACAATGCAATAAAATAAAGATAAGGAGAGGTTGCTACAGTAGTAACAACTTCCAAGACTCAAATATAAAATAAAAGTGCAGAAGTAAAATCATGGGTTGTCTCCCATAAGCGCTTTTCTTTAACGCCTTTCAGCTAGACGCAGAAAGTGTGTATCAAGTATTATCAAGAGATGATGCATCAACAGCGGGGTTTGGAGTTTTCTCCACTATGCATTGTATCTTATATATGTAAGTTTCAGAGGCTCCTTTTTCATTACTCTTAGGCTTGCTATTCTCATCAAACAAATTTTCAGGAACAATCCAATCAAAATTCTTTTCTAGTGCCTCGCACATTCCTAAGAGCTTGCAAGGTATTGATGTTTTAATATCCTCCTCATAATTAACTTGACTAGTGTACTTTTGTCTATCTTTTTCCATCTTTTCAAGGGTACTAGCAAAGTTGGTATAAGAGCCAAGCATATTATATTTAGTAAGGACTTTCCTAGCTTCTCTTGCTACACCACGAAATTCTTTAAGAAGGGTTTCTAATACAAAATCTTTCTTTTCTCCTTCTTCCATATCACAGAGTGTAAGAAACATATGTTGAATCACGGGATTGAGATTAACAAATCTTGCTTCTAACGTGTGTGATGACCCACAAGTATAGGGGATCGCAACAGTCTTCGCGGGAAGTAAAACCCAATTTATTGATTCGACACAAGGGGAGACAAAGAATACTTGAAAGTCTTAACAGCGGAGTTGTCAATTCAGCTGCACCTGGAAACAGACTTGCTCGCAAGAGTTTATCAGTAGTAACAGTTTTATAGCAGTAGCAGTAGTGAAATAACAGCAGCAGAGTAACAAAGACAACAGTAGTGATTATAGTAAACAGCAGGATTAAAATACTGTAGGCACAGGGATGGATAACGGGCGTTGCATGGATGAGAGAAACTCATGTAACAATCAAAGCAGGGCATTTGCAGATAATAATAAAACGGTGTCCAAGTACTAAGCAATCCATAGGCATGTGTTCCGTATATAGTCGTACGTGCTCGCAATGAGAAACTTGCACAACATCTTTTGTCCTACTAGCCGGTGGCAGCAGGGCCTCTAGGGAATCTACTGGATATTAAGGTACTCCTTTTAATAAAGTACCGGAGCAAAGCATTAACATTCTGTGAACACATGTGATCCTCACATCACCGCCTTCCCCTCTGGTTGTCCCGATTTCTGTCACTTCGGGGCCCCGGGTTCCGGACAGCGACATGTGTATACAACTTGCAGGTAAGATCATAAAACAATGAATATCATCATGAAACAATAACATGTTTAGATCTAAGATCATGGCACTCGGGCCCTAGTGACAAGCATTAAGCATAACAAGTTGCAACAATATCATCAAAGTACCAATTACGAACACTAGGCACTATGCCCTAACAATCTTATGCTATTACATGACCAATCTCATCCAATCCCTACCATCCCCTTCAGCCTACAGCGGGGGAATTACTCACACATGGATGGGGGAAGCATTGCTGGTCGATGGAGAGGCATCGGTGGTGATGATGGCGATGATCTCCTCCAATTCCCCGTCCCGGCGGAGTGCTAGAACGGAGTTTCTGGTCCCGAGACGGAGTTTCGCGATGTGGCGGCGTTCTGGAGGGTTTCTGGCGACTTCGACTTCCTGCCTCGTGTTTTTAGATCGAAACCTTTAAGTAGTCCAGAGGAGGGCATCAGAGGGCAGCCGAGGGGGCCACACGCTAGGGCGGCGCGCCCCCCTCCAGGCCGCGCCGGCCTAGCGTCTGGGGGCCCTGGGCCTCCCCCAGGCCTGCCCTTCTGGCTCCGTGAGTCTTCTGGTAAAATCGGCCCTTTGGTATAAATTCCGAGGATTTTCCCGAAAGTTGAATTTCTGCACAAAAATGAGACACCAGAGCAATTCTGCTGAAAACAACGTTAGTCCGTGTTAGTTGTATCCAAAATACACAAATTAGAGGCAAAACAATAGCAAAAGTGTTCGGGAAAGTAGATACGTTTTGGACGTATCGACTCCCCCAAGCTTAGCTTATTGCTTGTCCTCAAGCAATTCAGTTAACAACTGAGTGCGATAAAAGAACTTTCACGAACACATTTGTTCATATGATGTAAATATTCTCATGATATGGACAAGTACTTAGGCAATTCATAATAAGATACATGCAAATAAGATCATCTAATGGTTATGTCAATCATGGAAAGGTACCAATAATTAATAATAAGCATCATGAATCATGTGTATAAGCAGGATTGCAATGTTCATAAAAGGGTATGATATAGTGGTATCTCGCTTGCCCGAATTTGAACAGCAAAACATAAATGCCCAGGCACCTCTGAGGTTCATAGAAAGACTAGAAATAGAGATCGTCAAAGATAAAAGCATCAAAGTTATACCACAGTCAATCATATTTTGGGACAAGCATATTATACTAAGAATGACAGTTGTGCTCTCAAGAAAGTACTCAAAGAAAGGATGGCGACACAACATGAAAGTAAAAGATTGACCCTTCGCAGAGGGAAGCAGGGATTAACATGCGCTAGAGCTTTTCATTTTTAAAACAGGAGTAAAATTATTTTGAGAGGTGTTTGTTGTTGTAAACGAATGGTAATGGGTACACCAACTACCTCGCCAACCAGACTTTCAAGAGCGGCTCCCATGAAGGACGTTATTTCTACCAGAAAGGTGGATCATCCCTCTTCTCTTTTGTTTACACATGTACTTTAGTTTTTATTATGAGTGACACTCCCCCAACCTTTGCTTACACAAGCCATGGCTAACCGAATTCTCGGATGCCTTCCATCAATCTCATACCATGGAGGAGTGTCTATTTGCAAAATTAAGTTGCTTACTGATGAATCAGAGCAAAACATGTGAAGAGAATTATTAATGAAGTTATTAATTGGGGCTGGGCACCCCGTTGCCAGCTCTTATTATGAAAGTCCATCAAAATTAAATGACAAGGTTGAAAGATAAACACCACATACTTCCTCATGAGCTATAAAACATTAACACAAATTGAGAAGCATTTTGAAGGTTTAAAGGTAGCGCATGAGAATTTACTTGGAATGGTTTGAAATGCCATGCATAGGTATTTATGGTGGACACTTTGGAACAACTTGGTTTTCAGGGGTTTGGAAGCACGAGCAGCGTTCCCGCTCAGTACAAGTGAAGGCTAGCAATAGACTGGGGAGCGACAAATCAAGAGAGTAGTCACTGTCATAATCATGCTTGCGGCAAAATAAATTAACGGAGGCATAAAAGTGATACAAGAACTCTGAAGCAATGTAAATCATCGAGGCTCAATTGACTTTTGTTCAGTCATATGCATGCGTGAGTATGTGCCAAGTCAATTCAAATGAATTATTCAGAGGAGGATACCACAATGTCATACCTATTTATGAATAAAACAATGCAAGCAAACATCCATGACATGCTACTCATATTAATAAATTGGAGCTAAACATGAGAGATCATGAACTACTAGACTTTCTTAAATGACATATACCTCACATGAACCAACTAAGCATGCTCACATGGATGAGTATATGTAAAAAAATGAAAACAAATTGAGTTCATACCAGCCTCTCACCACAGTCGAATTGTCGTAGATCGTCATTATTGCCTTTCACTTGTGCAGCTTGAATAATATGAAATGAAAACCACGCTCCAGCCACCGAAGACCGTTGAACTCATAATGAACTTTACAAAACCAAAGAAGAACAGCAAATATTTTTGGTGTTTTTGAATTGGAAACAAGAACAAAAGGAAACAAGCAAACAAAGCAAAATCTTTTTGGATTTTCTTATAGCAAACCAACGATAGCAAATAAGCAAAATAAATGCATGAAACCAAAAATAAACAAATGGTGAAGAGAAACAACAGAAATATTTTTGGTCTTTTTGTGTTTTAGGAAAGAAACAAAGCAAAAACTAGAAAATGAAAACTAGAAAAGTCACATAAACACAAAGCAGCAGGAATTCGTCAAACTTGATAGCAGTACAGTAATAGATTTTTAAGAAATTCTTCCACTGCCCAGCTCGAAAAGTGTTCAACTAAGGAAAGTTAGATAACAACCTGGGGAACATGCACAAAAATTGGCTTCGCAAAATAGCGTTCTGGCTGTTTTTGAGAATATTTTTTTGTATCAGTCCAGAATCTGTTTTCAGGCAGCACTTCTCAAATATCATCTCCCTCTTATTAGAAAACCACTTAAAGAAACTAAACAAGTATATACAAGTATCCAGCAACTATAATATGAAAAGAATGAGTGATGCCGGTATACCTCCCCCCAAGCTTAGGCTTTTGGCCTTTCTTGATCACATTATATCACCCTTCTCTCTTGACCCTTGAAAACTTCTGCCACACCAAACTTCTCATAAACTTCATTAGAGGGGTTAGTACTTAAAAACTTTAATCCACTTTAGTCTTGTAGTGACACATTGCAAGAACTCAATAAAACATTAGCTACAACTCTCCACGTCTAGAAAGCCTTACTTAAAGTCCACAAGAGACAATGCAAAAAACAGAGACAGAATCTGCCAAAACAGGACAGCCAGTAAAGACGAATTTTTTCGAGGCACTTCCGTTGCTCAAATCAGAAAACTCAAAACTAATGAAAGTTGCGTACATATCTGAGGATCACATGTGAATTTTTACAGAATTTTTAGATTCTCCTACAGAGAGAAAAACTCAAATTCGTGACAGCTAAAAATCTGTTTCTGCGCAGAAATCCAAATCTAGCATCAACTTTCTATTAGAGACTTTACTTGGCACAATAATACAATAAAGTAAAGATACAAAGGTATTGCTACAGTAAGTAAAAGAAGTGGAAGAAGAAAGAAATGTTATTTAGCTCCTCTATGCATATAAAAAGTATTTGTTAACAAGGTTGATCAAGTCTTGCCACCAAATAAATTTTACATAGCATAAGAAGAAATAAACCTCAAATCAATCATGTTACCTTAAATTGTATTGATATGGATCCAATCATAAGATATTGATATCCTTCTTTAGGCTCATATATAGGACAATCAATAGTTCCCACTTTGATAGTTCTCACATTAGAAATGGTATTAACTCCACATACTTTATCGATCCTCTTGGGAAAATAAACGGTATGCTCCTTGTCATCAACATTGAAAGTAACCTTTCCTTTATTGCAATCAATAACAGCCCCTGCGGTGTTAAGAAAAGGTCTCCCAAGAATAATAGACATATTATCATCTTCAGGCATTTCCAACACAACAAAATCAGTTAATATCAAGCAGTTATTAGTAACTTGAACAGGAACATCCTCACATATACCAACAGGAATAGCAGTAGATTTATCAGCCATTTGCAAAGATATATCAGTCGGTATCAACTTATCTAAATAAAGTCTCTTGTAAAGAGAAAAAGGCATAACACTAACACCGGCTCCCAAATCACATAGAGCAGTTCTAACATAATTATTCTTAATAGAACAAGGAATAGTCGGTATACCTGGGTCGCCCAGCTTCTTTGGAACTTTGCCATTGAAAGAGTAATTAGCAAGCATAGTGGAGATCTCCTCATTAGGAATTTTCCTTTTGTTAGATACAATATCTTTCATATACTTTGAATAAGGAGGCAATTTAATAGCATCAGTCAAAGGGATTTGCAAGAATAAAGGTTTCATCCAATCGCAAAATTTATTATAATGTTCTTCTTCCTTTGATTTTAGTTTCTTAGCAGGAAAAGGCATTTGCTTTTGAACCCAAGGTTCTCTTTCATTACCATGTTTCTTAGCAATAAAATCTTCTTTAGTATACTTTTTATTTTTAGCATGCTTTTCAGGTTCATCTTCAACTTCTTCTTTATCAGAAGCATCATTCTTATCATTATCATTATCATGTTCATTACCACTTTCAGTTTCAGCATCAGAAATAGAAATACTATTTGGATCATTAACAGGTTCAGAGGATTCTACAAAAGTTTTATGTTTCCTCTTCTTTTTCTTAGAAGGAGCACTAGGTTCAATTCGTTGAGAATCTTGTTCAACTCTTTTGGGATTCCCTTCAGGATATAGAGGATCCTGGGTAGAGACACCGCCTCTAGTTGTCACTTCATAAGCATGTTTCTCTTTAGAATTATTTTTTAACAAGTCATTTTGCACTTTAGTGAGTTGATCAATTTGAGTTTGAACCATTTGAAAATGTTTAACAAGCATCTTAACATCATTGGAGGTTCTCTCCACAATATCATGCAAATTGCTAATAGCTTGAGAATTTTCCATTAGATGATTCTCTACTCTCATATTAAAATTTTCTTGCTTAACAATATAATTATCAAACTCATCTAAGCATTGAGCAGGAGGTTTTGAATACGGAATATCTTCCCTAGTAAAGCGTTGAAGAGAGTTTACCTCGATCATGGATGAAGGGGGAATTATCTCACATATATCTTCTATGGGAGGTAAATTCTTCACATCTTCGGATTTAATACCTTTCTCCTTGAGAGACTTCTTGGCTTCCCTCATATCTTCATCATTTAATTTAATTAAACCCCTCTTCTTCAATATTGGCGTCGGAGTTGGTTCAGGTGTAGTCCAATCATCATGATTCCGGCCTATTTTAGCCAATAATTCTTCAGCTTCATCTGGAGTTCTTTTCCTGAAAACACAACCAGCACAACTATCCAAATATGCTCTAGACTCAACGGTTACTCCACTATAAAATATATCAAGTAAATCATGCTTTTCCAAATCATGTCCAGGTCGAGCTGTGATAAGAGAGCAAAATCTTGCCCAAGCTTCTGGCAATTTCTCTCCATCTTCCTGGTCAAAGCTATAAATTTTCTGCAAAGCAGCATGTTGAGCACTAGCAGGAAAGTATTTCCGAAAGAAAACATCAAGCAAATTGATATGCGTACAGCACGCGACCGTTGGGAACCCCAAGAGGAAGGTGTGATGCGTACATCGGCAAGTTTTCCCTCAGTAAGAAACCAAGGTTTATCGAACCAGTAGGAGCCAAGAAGCACGTTGAAGGTTGATGGCGGCGAAGTGTAGTGCGGCGCAACACCAGGGATTCCGACGCCAACGTGGAACCTGCATAACACAACTAAAGTACTTTGTCCCAACGTAACAGTGAGGTTGTCAATCTCACTGGCTTGTTGTAACAAAGGATTAGATGTATAGTGTGGATGATGATTGTTTGCAGAAAACAGTAGAACAAGTATTGCAGTAGATTGTATTCGATGTTAAGAATGGATCGGGGTCCACAGTTCACTAGAGGAGTCTCTCCAATAAGAATAAGCATGTTGGGTGAACAAATTACAGTTGGGCAATTGACAAATAAAGAGGGCACGACCATGCACATACATGATATGATGAGTATTGTGAGATTTAATTGGGCATTACGACAAAGTACATAGACCGCTATCCAGCATGCATCTATGCCTAAAAAGTCCACCTTCAGGTTATCATCCGAACCCTTCCAGTATTAAGTTGCAAACAACAGACAATTGCATTAAGTATGGTGCGTAATGTAATCAACAACTACATCTTTAGACATAGCATCGATGTTTTATCCCTAGTGGCAACAGCACATCCACAACCTTAGAACTTTCTGTCACTGTCCCAGATTTAATGGAGGCATGAACCCACTATCGAGCACAAATACTCCCTCTAGGAGTTACTAGCAAAAACTTGGCCAGAGCCTCTACTAATAATGGAGAGCATGCAAGATCATAAACAACACATAGATAATAGATTGATAATCAACATAGCATAGTATTCTCTATCCATCGGATCCCAACAAACACAACATGTAACATTACAGATAGATGATCTTGATCATGTTAGGCAGCTCACAAGACCCGACAATGAAGCACAATTAGGAGAAGACGACCATCTAGCTACTGCTATGGACCCATAGTCCAGGGGTGAACTACTCACTCATCACTCCGGAGGCGACCATGGCGGTGAAGAGTCCTCCGGGAGATGATTCCCCTCTCCGGCAGGGTGCCGGAGGCGATCTCCTGAATCCCCCGAGATGGGATTGGCGGCGGCGGCGTCTCTGGAAGGTTTTCCATATTGTGGCTCTCGGTACTGGGGGTTTCGCGACGAAGGCTTTAAGTAGGCGGAGGAGATAGGTCAGGGGGCCTGACAGGGGGGGGCCACACAGTAGGGCGGCGCGGCCCCCCCTAGGCCACCCCGCCTTAGTGTGTCGGCGCCCCGTGGCCCCACTTCGTCTCTCCCTCGGACTTCTGGAAGCTTCGTGGAAAAATAGGCCCCTGGGCGTTGATTTCGTCCAATTCCGAGAATATTTCCTTACTAGGATTGCTGAAACCAAAAACAGCAGAAAACAGCAACTGGCTCTTCGGCATCTCGTTAATAGGTTAGTGCCGGAAAATGCATAAATATGGCATAAAGTATGCATAAAACATGTAGATATCATCAATAATGTGGCATGGAACATAAGAAATTATCGATACGTCGGAGACGTATCAACATCCCCAAGCTTAGTTCCTGCTCGTCCCGAGCAGGTAAACGATAACAAAGATAATTTCTGGAGTGACATGCCAACATAACCTTGATCATACTATTGTAAGCACATGTAATGAATGCAACAATCAAAACAATGGTAATGCAATGAGTAAACAAATGAATCATATAGCAAAGACTTTTCATGAATAGTACTTTCAAGACAAGCATCAATAAGTCTTGCATAAGAGTTAACTCATAAAGCATTAATTCAAAGTAAAGGTATCGAAGCAACAAAAAGGAAGATTAAGTTTCAGCGGTTGCTTTCAACTTGTAACATGTATATCTCATGGATATTGTCAATGTAAAATAATATAACAAGTGCAATATGCAAGTATGCAGGAATCAATGCACAGTTCACACAAGTGTTTGCTTCTTGAGATGGAGAGAAATAGGTGAACTGACTCAACATAAAAGTAGAAGAAAGGCCCTTCGCAGAGGGAAGCATTGATTGCTATATTTGTGCTAGAGCTTTGGTTTTGAAAACATATAGAGAGCATAAAAGTAAAATTTTGAGAGGTGTTTGTTGTTGTCAACGAATGGTAGCGGGTACTCTAACCCCCTTGCCAGACAAACCTTCAAAGAGCGGCTCCCATCTTATTTTTATTTTTGGGTGGCACTCCTTCCAACCTTTCTTTCACAAACCATGGCTAACCGAATCCTCGGGTGCCTGCCAACAATCTCATACCATGAAGGAGTGCCATTTTATTTTAGTTTTCTTATGATGACACTCCTCCCCACCTTTGCTTTCTCAAGCCATGGCTAACCGAATCCTTCGGGTGCCGTCCAACAATCACATACCATGGAGGAGTGTCTATTTTTTCGTTAATTAATTTGGGACTGGGAATCCCATTGCCAGCTCTTTTTGCAAAATTATTGGATAAGCGGATGAAGCCACTAGTCCATTGGTGAAAGTTGCCCAACAAGATTGAAAGATAAACACCACATACTTCCTCAAGAGCTATAAAACATTGACACAAATCAGAGGTAATAAATTTTGAATTGTTTAAAGGTAGCACTCAAGAAATTTACTTTGGAATGGTGGAGAAATACCATGTAGTAGGTAGGTATGGTGGACACAAATGGCATAGTGGTTGGCTCAAGGATTTTGGATGCATGAGAAGTATTACCTCTCGATACAAGGCTTAGGCTAGCAAGGCTATTTGAAACAAACACAAGTATGAAGCGGTGCAGCAAAACTCACATAAAAGACATATTGTAAACATTATAAGACTCTACACCGTCTTCCTTGTTGTTCAAACTCTTACTAGAAATTATCTAGACCTTAGAGAGACCAATTATGCAAACCAAATTTTAGCAAGCTCTATGTATTTCTTCATTAATAGGTGCAAAGTATATGATGCAAGAGCTTAAACATGAGCACAACAATTGCCAAGTATCACATTATCCAAGACATTTTACCAATTACTACATGTAGCATTTCCCGTTTCCAACCATATAACAATTTAACGAAGAAGATTCAACCTTCGCCATGAATATTATGAGTAAAGCCTAAGGACATATTTGTCCATATGCAATAGCGGAGCGTGTCTCTCTCCCACACAATGAATGCTAGGATCCATTTTATTCAAACAAAACAAAAACAAAAACAAACAGACGCTCCAAGCAAAGTACATAAGATGTGATGGAATAAAAATATAGTTCCACTAGAGGAACCTGATAATGTTATCGATGAAGAAGGGGATGCCTTGGGCATCCCCAAGCTTAGACGCTTGAGTCTTCTTGAAATATGCAGGTTTGAACCACCGGGGCATCCCCAAGCTTAGAGCTTTCACTCTCCTTGATCATATTGTATCATCTCCCTCTCTTGATCCTTGAAAACTTCCTCCACACCAAACTCAAAACAACTCATTAGAGGGTTAGTGCACAATCAAAATTCACATGTTCAGAGGTGACATAATCATTCTTAACACTTCTGGACATTGCACAAAGCTACTGAAAGTTAATGGAATCGAAAAATCCATCAAGCATAGCAAAACAGGCAATGCGAAATAAAAGGCAGAATCTGTCAAAACAGAACAGTCCGTAAAGACGAATTTAATTGAGGAACCAGACTTGCTCAAATGAAAATTCTCAAATTGAATGAAAGTTGCGTACATATCTGAGGATCACTCACGTAAATTGGCATAATTTTCTGAGTTACCTACAGAGAATTAGGCCCAGATTCGTGACAGCAAGAAATCTGTTTCTGCGCAGTAATCCAAATCTAGTATGAACCTTACTATCAACGACTTTACTTGGCACAAAAATGCAACAAAAATAAGATAAGGAGAGGTTGCTACAGTAGTAACAACTTCCAAGACTCAAATATCAAATAAAGGTGCAGTAGTAAAATAATGAGTTGTCTCCCATAAGCGCTTTTCTTTAACGCCTTTCAGCTAGGCGCAGAAAGTGTGTATCAAGTATTATCAAGAGACGAAGCATCAACATCATTTTCACAATTTATCCCATTAGGTATATTAGATACTCCTTTTTCTATAGTGGTATTAAGAGCTTTAGCAATTTTAGGCCTATAATAGTTTTTTGGTTTAGGCACCTTAGAGACATACATGAACTTTTGCTCCTTACCCACATAAGCTTTCTCTCTAAACTTTATAGATGAAAAGGTTGAACCCAATGTTCCCATAGCCTCTTCAAGTTCACTAATCCTTTGGGTTTTATTATCACGAATAGCACAAGCTTCTAAGATGGCAATTCTCTCATTAATTCCACCTAGAGATTTATCAAGTTTATCAGTGCTATCAAGTAATGCTCCCAAATTAATCTCAATACTTGGAAGATTTTGCTCTATGGTTTCCAACTTTTTCATGACATCTTCAAGAGAGGTTTCAATTTTAACTTCATTAACAGGTGGTATTCCAAATAGACTCTCAATAATGCAACTAGCTTCTAAGGCAGGAGTACCTAGAAAGTTACCTCCCGCGAGACAATCAAGAACATATCTATTCCAGCTAGAGATACCAACATAAAAATTCCTCAGTAGGATAGTGGTGGAGTGTTTCTTAGTGCACCTATTATGGGCATCACTAATTCTATACCAAGCATCTTTTAAACATTCTCCCCCTTTTTGCTTAAACGAACGAACTTCAACTTCAGGATTACTCATTTTAGCAACAGTAAATAAAGAAAACTAGATAAAGTAAATGCAAGTAACTAATTTTTTTGTGTTTTTGATATGGAGATTGCAAACAAGATAGCAAATAAAGTAAAGCTAGCAACTAAATTTTTTGTGTTTTGTTTTAGTGCAGCAAACAAAGTAGTAAATAAAATAAAGCAAGAAAAAAACAAAGTAAAGAGATTGGAGGTGGAGACTCCCCTTGCAGCGTGTCTTGATCTCCCCGGCAACGGCGCCAGAAAACAGTCTTGATACGCGTACAGCACGCGACCGTTGGGAACCCCAAGAGGAAGGTGTGATGCGTACAGCGGCAAGTTTTCCCTCAGTAAGAAACCAAGGTTTATCGAACCAGTAGGAGCCAAGAAGCACGTTGAAGGTTGATGGCGGCGAAGTGTAGTGCGGCGCAACACCAGGGATTCCGGCGCCAACGTGGAACCTGCACAACACAACCAAAGTACTTTGTCCCAACGTAACAGTGAGGTTGTCAATCTCACCGGCTTGCTGTAACAAAGGATTAGATGTATAGTGTGGATGATGATTGTTTGCAGAAAACAGTAGAACAAGTATTGCAGTAGATTGTATTCGATGTTAAGAATGGACCGGGGTCCACAGTTCACTAGAGGCGTCTCTCCGATAAGAATAAGCATGTTGGGTGAACAAATTACAGTTGGGCAATTGACAAATAAAGAGGGCACGACCATGCACATACATGATATGATGAGTATTGTGAGATTTAATTGGGCATTACGACAAAGTACATAGACCGCTATCCAGCATGCATCTATGCCTAAAAAGTCCACCTTCAGGTTATCATCCGAACCCCTTCCAGTATTAAGTTGCAAACAACAGACAATTGCATTAAGTATGGTGCGTAATGTAATCAACAACTACATCTTTAGACATAGCATCGATGTTTTATCCCTAGTGGCAACAACACATCCACAACCTTAGAACTTTCTGTCACTGTCCCAGATTTAATGGAGGCATGAACCCACTATCGAGCATAAATAATCCCTCTTGGAGTTACTAGCAAAAACTTGGCCAGAGCCTCTACTAATAACGGAGAGCATGCAAGATCATAAACAACACATAGATAATAGATTGATAATCAACATAGCATAGTATTCTCTATCCATCAGATCCCAACAAACACAACATGTAACATTACAGATAGATGATCTTGATCATGTTAGGCAGCTCACAAGACCCGACAATGAAGCACAATTAGGAGAAGACGACCATCTAGCTACTGCTATGGACCCATAGTCCAGGGGTGAACTACTCACTCATCACTCCGGAGGCGACCATGGCGGTGAAGAGTCCTCTAGGAGATGATTCCCCTCTCCGGCAGGGTGCCGGAGGCGATCTCCTGAATCCCCCGAGATGGGATTGGCGGCGGCGGCGTCTCTGGAAGGTTTTCCGTATCGTAGCTCTCGGTACTGGGGGTTTCGCGACAAAGGCTTTAAGTAGGCGGAGGAGATAGGTCAGGGGGCCTGACAGGGGGGCCACACAGTAGGGCGGCGCGGCCCCCCCTAGGCCGCGCCGCCTTAGTGTGTCAGCGCCCCGTGGCCCCACTTCGTCTCTCCCTCGGACTTCTGGAAGCTTCGTGGAAAAATAGGCCCCTGGGCGTTGATTTCGTCCAATTCCGAGAATATTTCCTTACTAGGATTTCTGAAACCAAAAACAGCAGAAAACAGCAACTGGCTCTTCGGTATCTCGTTAATAGGTTAGTGCCGGAAAATGCATAAA
Organism: Lolium perenne; assembly: GCF_019359855.2. Lineage (NCBI taxonomy): Eukaryota > Viridiplantae > Streptophyta > Magnoliopsida > Poales > Poaceae > Lolium > Lolium perenne. Next base: position 176,438,446 of record NC_067246.2, on the reverse strand, counting down.
TATGGCATAAAGTATGCATAAAACATGTAGATATCATCAATAATGTGGCATGGAACATAAGAAATTATCGATATGTCGGAGACGTATCACAAATCACCTGGACTTTTAATAGAGCCAGGAGGCAAATTATTATACCAAGTTTTAGCATCATCCTTTAATGAGAAAGGAAAAATTTTAGCAACGAAATAAGTACGCATCTTGACATCATCAGAAAACAAGCTACTCATAGAAGAGAGTTCATTCATGTGTTCTACAGCACTTTCTTTTTCAGTACCACAAAAGGGTGTTTTCTCAACAATAGCTATATGAGATAGATCAAGAGAAAAATCATAATCTTTATCCTTAATGCATATAGGAGATGTGGCAAATTTAGGATCAGGAGATAGCTTATATCTAACAGTATGTTGTGCGAGAAACTTTTTAATTTTTCTTGCATCAGTAATAGCATTGCATTTATCAATAAAATCATCATTAAGCTCCACATAATCCTCATCTGGATCATCACTAGAATAATCAACAGACTCAGGTGAATTAACAGGTGTAGCAACATTTTCATTAGGAGTTTCAGCATTTTCAATTTGTCTAGACCTAGCAATTGTAGCATCTAGAAAAGATCCTAATGAACCACTATCATCAAGCACAGCGGAAACATCATCAATATTATGAGAATTTTCAGATTCAGCAGAAGTACCAGCAAGTGAAGCTTACGGTGGTGAAACAAGTTGAGTTATCACAGATGGTGAATCAAGAGCAGCAGAGGTACTCAGAGTTGTACCTTTTCTTGTAGTGGATGGTAATATGGCGACTTTAGAATCGCGAGATTTACCCATTATGGAGAATTTGCAGCGAACAATATCAATCCAAGTGAACTTCCAAATAAAGCTATGCTCCCCGGCAACGGCGCCAGAAAATAGTCTTGATGACCCACAAGTATAGGGGATCGCAACAGTCTTCGCGGGAAGTAAAACCCAATTTATTGATTCGACACAAGGGGAGACAAAGAATACTTGAAAGCCTTAACAACGGAGTTGTCAATTCAGCTGCACCTGGAAACAGACTTGCTCGCAAGAGTTTATCAAGAGGTAACAGTTTTATAGCAAGATAGTGAAATAACAGCAGCAGAGTAACAAAGACAGCAGTAGTGATTATAGTAAACAGCAGGATTAAAATACTGTAGGCACAGGGATGGATGACGGGCGTTGCATGGATGAGAGAAACTCATGTAACAATCAAAGCAGGGCATTTGCAGATAATAATAAAACGGTGTCCAAGTACTAAGCAATCCATAGGCATGTGTTCCGTATATAGTCGTACGTGCTCGCAATGAGAAACTTGCACAACATCTTTTGTCCTACCAGCCGGTGGCAGCCGGGCCTCTAGGGAATCTACTGGATATTAAGGTACTCCTTTTAATAAAGTACCGGAGCAAAGCATTAACATTCTGTGAACACATGTGATCCTCACATCACCGCCTTCCCCTCCGGTTGTCCCAATTTCTGTCACTTCGGGGCCTCGGGTTCCGGACAGCGACATGTGTATACAACTTGCAGGTAAGATCATAAAACAATGAATATCATCATGAAACAATAACATGTTCAGATCTGAGATCATGGCACTCGGGCCCTAGTGACAAGCATTAAGCATAACAAGTTGCAACAATATGATCAAAGTACCAATTACGAACACTAGGCACTATGCCCTAATAATCTTATGCTATTACATGACCAATCTCATCCAATCCCTACCATCCCCTTCAGCCTACAGCGGGGGAATTACTCACACATGGATGGGGGAAGCATTGCTGGTCGATGGAGAGGCGTCGGTGGTGATGATGGCGATGATCTCCTCCAATTCCCCGTCCCGGCGGAGTGCCAGAATGGAGTTTCTGGTCCCGAGACAGAGTTTCGCGATGTGGCGGCGTTTGGAGGATTTCTGGCGACTTCGACTTCCTGCCTCGCGTTTTTAGATTGAAACCTTTAAGTAGTCCAGAGGAGGGCGTCAGAGGGCAGCCGAGGGGGCCACACGCTAGGGCAGCGCGCCCCCCCTCTAGGCCGCGCCGGCCTAGCGTCTGGGGGCCCTGGGCCTCCCCCAGGCCTACCCTTCTGGCTTCGTGAGTCTTCTGGTAAAATAGGCCCTTTGGTATAAATTCCGAGGATTTTCCCGAAAGTTGAATTTCTGCACAAAAACGAGACACCAGAGCAATTCTGCTGAAAACAGCGTTAGTCCGTGTTAGTTGTATCCAAAATACACAAATTAGAGGCAAAACAATAGCAAAAGTGTTCGGGAAAGTAGATACGTTTTGGACTTATCAGTGTGTACTAAAGAAGCAACGGCAATTTCATAGGTAGGAGCAAGTTCTACCAAGTGTCTATCTTCAAAATCTTCAACCGTACTAATATGAGTGAAAAAATCGTCTATATTATCTTTTCCAATGATAGACCCTCGTCCTACCGGTACATCTTTCAGAGTAAACTTAGGAGGAAACATGATGAAGTAAGTAAAGTAAATGCAAATAACTAATTTTTTTTGTGTTTTTAATATGGAGAACGCAAACAAGATAGTAAACAAAGTAAAGCTAGTAAATATTTTTTTTTGTATTTTGATATAATGCAGTAAACAAAGTAGTAAATAAAATAAAGCAAGACAAAAACAAAGTAAAGAGATTGAAAGTGGAGACTCCCCTTGCAGCGTGTCTTGATCTCCCCGGCAACGGCGCCAGAAAAAGAGCTTGATACGCGTACAGCACGCGTCCGTTGGGAACCCCAAGAGGAAGGTGTGATGTGTACAACAGCAAGTTTTCCCTCAGTAAGAAACCAAGCTTTATCGAACCAGTAGGAGCCAAGAAGCACGTTGAAGGTTGATGGTGGCGGAGTGTAGTGTGGCGCAACACCAGGGATTCCGGCACCAACGTGGAACCTGCACAACACAACCAAATTACTTTGCCCCAACGTGACAGTGAGGTTGTCAATCTCACCGGCTTGCTGTAACAAAGGATTAGATGTATAGTGTGGATGATGATGTTTGCAGAGAACAGTAAGAACAAGTATTGCAGTAGATTGTATTCGATGTAAAGAATGGACCGGGGTCCACAGTTCACTAGTGGTGTCTCTCCCATAAGAAATAGCATGTTGGGTGAACAAATTACAGTTGGGCAATTGACAAATAAAGATGGCATGACAATGCACATACATATTATGATGAGTAGTGTGAGATTTAATTGGGCATTACGACAAAGTACATAGACCGCTATCCAGCATGCATCTATGCCTAAAAAGTCCACCTTTGGGTTAGCGTCCGCACCCCTTCCAGTATTAAGTTGCAAACAACAGACAATTGCATTAAGTATGGTGCGTAATGTAATCAACACAAATATCCTTAGACAAAGCATTGATGTTTTATCCCTAGTGGCAACATCACATCCACAACCTTAGAACTTTCTCACATCGTCCCCATTAAATGGAGGCATGAACGCACTATCGAGCATAAATACTCCCTCTTGGAGTTACAAGTAACGACTTGGCCAGAGCCTCTACTAATAACAGAGAGCATGCAAGATCATAAACAACACATAGATGATAGATTGATAATCAACATAACATAATATTCCATATTCATCGGATCCCAACAAACACAATATGTAGCATTACAAATAGATGATCTTGATCATGTTAGGCAGCTCACAAGATCCAACAATGATAGCACAATGAGGAGAAGACAACCATCTAGCTACTGCTATGGACCCATAGTCCAGGGGTGAACTACTCACACATCACTCCGGAGGTGACCATGGCGGTGAAGAGTCCTCCGGGAGATGATTCCCCTCTCCGGCAGGGTGCCGGAGGCGATCTCCTGAATCCCCCGAGATGGGATTGGCGGTGGCGGCGTCTCTGGAAGGTTTTCCGTATCGTGGCTCTCAGTACTGGGGTTTCCTCGACGAAGGCTATATGTAGGCGGAAGGGTAGGTCAGGGGCGTCACAAGGGGCCCACACAATAGGGCCGCGCGGCCAGGGCCTGGGCCGCGCCGCCCTGGCGTGTCGCCGCCTCGTCGCCTCACTTCGTTTCCCTTTCGGACTTCTGGAAGCTTCGTGGAAAAATAAGACCCTAGGCGTTGATTTCGTCCAATTCCGAGAATATTTCCTTACTAGGATTTCTGAAACCAAAAACAGCAGAAAACAGCAACTGGCTCTTCGGCATCTTGTTAATAGGTTAGTGCCGGAAAATGCATAAATATGACATAAAGTGTGTATAAAACATGTGAGTATCATCATAAAAGTAGCATGGAACATAAGAAATTATAGATACGTTTGAGACGTATCACATCCTAATAAGTCTAGGAAAGCCTGTGTTCCTATGCTCTCTGTTAGAATTGGTGATCATTGTTATTATGGTTTATGCGATATTGGTGCAAGTATTAGTGCCATTCCTTATGAGCTTTACACAGAAATCATGCATGAAATTGGTTCTTGTGAACTTGAAGATATTGATGTGGTTATTCGGCTAGCTAACAGAGAAACTATCTCTCCTATTGGTATTGTTCGAGATGTGGAAGTTCTATGTGGTAAGATTAAATATCCTGCTGACTTTTTGGTACTTGGTTCTGCTGCTAGTAAGTCTTGTCCTATCATTTTTGTTAGACCTTTTCTAAATACTTGTGGAGCTGTTATAGATTGCAAGAAGGAGAAAGTTGTAACTAAATTTGCTGGTGAATCTTGTGAGTTTAATTTCTCTAAATTTGCCAAAGTTCCTTATAAAGCTGAATTGCCTAATAATGATTTTAGAATTGAACAGTGTGCATCTATTGCTCTTGCTCCTAATAATCCTTTACAGCAACATTTGGAGGATAGTGAGAGTGAAGTATTTAGGGAAGAAAGGAATGAGCTTGATGAAATTTTCCTTCGTCAACCTATTCTTAAGCATGACTTACCGCTTGAAGATCTAGGTACAACACCACCACCAAAGGAAGATCTTGTTTTTGATTTAAAGACATTGCCTGATAATCTTAAGTATGCTCATATTGATGATAAGAAAATATACCCTATTATTATTAGTTCTAAGCTTTCAGATTTTGAGGAAGAAAGGTTATTGGAAATATTGAAGAAACACCGAGGAGCTATTGGCTACACTCTTGATGACTTGAAGGGGATTTCTCCCTCTATTTGCCAACATGCCATCAACATGGAAGAGGATGCAAAGCCTGTTGTTGAACATCAGCGTCGTCTAATTCCTAAGATGAAGGATGTGGTAAGGAATCAGGTATTAAAACTTCTTGAAGCTGGTATTATATATCCTATTGCTGATAGTAGATGGGTTAGTCCTGTGCATTGTGTTCCTAAGAAAGGAGGAATAACTGTTGTACCTAATGATAATGATGAGCTCATCCCTCAAAGAGTAGTTGTAGGGTATAGAATGTGCATTGATTATCGAAAAGTTAATAAAGTTACTAAGAAAGATCATTACCCTTTACCTTTTATTGATCAAATGTTAGAAAGGTTATCTAAAAATACTCATTTTTGCTTTCTTGATGGTTATTCTGGGTTTTCACAAATTGCTGTTAAAACTAAAGATCAAGAGAAAACCACTTTCACTTGTCCCTATGGAACTTATTGTAACAACCCAACTTTTGTGCTTTGATTAAAATTTTGGAATACAAATTTTTGGGCCAGCAAAAACTTTTTCTATCTTCAAGCTTTGCATGCATATAGTTGATCTTGCATTAATTGTAGGATGTGTGTGGTTGTTACTTGTGAAAATTACATTGTGTGTCAATCACGAAAAACCCTAAAACCCTTTCTACATGTGAACCTCTTTAGTTCTGGTTTGAATTAAATTAACCATGACACAAACCTTTGGAACATTTCACCTCTCTCTATTTACTTTAGTGATCACATTTTCCTTTCTCACTAAACCCTAGGACTTAAACCTCTAATGCTTAGATGGATTTTCCAAGATCAACTTCTAGTCACTTTTGTGTGTGACTTTTCTCTCTCAATTCTCAACCAAATTTGATTATAAAATTTCTCTAGCCGTGTGGTAATGAACTCATTCCATTTTCATCATTTTCTTGACCTATATCACTTCATATTGGTCGTGACAAAAATCCCAAAATGTGCCTTTGAGCAAGTTTGGTCACATAGACCATGTGCTATCTAACTTGTCCCTCCCACTTATTCTCCCTTTCCTTTTTAACATTATTTTTCCTCTCATTTTCCCTCACTCTCCTCACCATTCTCACTCTTTAGTGACCTTTTTCCTCATCATGTCCTTTCTAAAAATTTGAGATGCCATCATCATCAACTTGACTCTAGCACTTTTTTTAAAATCTCTATCTCCTTAATATTATCTAAATACACCATCACCAACACTAGTACATGGCCGGCATGCATGTCTTGCTTGGCTCATATCTTGGTTTCTTTATTTGCATGGAAGCCGGCCATACCATACAACTCAACCTGGCAACACTCCTCCCCATTTCTCTCTCTCTATCTTACTCAATTCTTTTTATTTGGATCACCACCACATGATCTCTCCAGCACTATGACCTCCCTCTAGTCGACCTGCTACAGTGCCATTATTGGTTGTTGCTCTTGGTGTTGAGTGAGAGAGAGAGAGACCAATACATGCATGCGGTAGAAGCCTGGAAACAAATCATGCCGCATCCTCCTCACATGTGCTGCTGCTACTGCACGCAGGGCCAGCGACCACGACGGGTCCCTGCTCTCCCCTCTCCCCCTCTTCCACGCTCCCGTGAGCCCTCCTTCGCAGACCCGTGCGCATCCCACCACGGTGGTGACCACGCGCGCAAACATGGCCACGGCCACGTCGACTACCCATCAACCTCGCTCTGGTCGCTCCCGCCTGTCTACAGACCTCGCCACGGCGCGTCAACACCCCAAGGGCCCCGCACGGACAAGTACTAGCCTCCCCCGTGCACGCCACTGCCGATGCCGTGTCACGTCAATACGTCGAGCACTTGGCAGACGATTCCGCCGCCAGTGCGTCTCCTCTTGTCACCGCACCCCCGATGCGGGCGTCGCGCCAAGGCGTGGCACCATGGCGCCGATGGACCTCTCCACCGCCCATCTCCACCAATCCTGGCCTACCGCCCTCTTTTCCACCCCGCCCGGACGCGGTGCACGGTGCACCAGGGCGCCTCTCCTTAAATAGGACGCATGACCTCTCCTCCCCTTTCCTTTCGCCACAGAAGCCGCCAGACACAATCCCTTCTCCTCCAGAGTGGAGAGAAAACTTCTTCTTCTCCCTGCTCATCAACCGCGAGCCGGCGTCTGCGAGTTCCGGCAAGGTTGCCGATGCATGGCGCCGCCGTTCCTTCTCCCTACCTTGCTATCTGGACACGCCACCATCTCCTCCCTCTAACGCCCTAGTTTTTCTTCTTCCCAGGACTTCCTGACGACGTCGGCGCCTACAACAGCCCGGGACAGGTCGCCGTCGACCGCCACGGACGTCAGCACTGTTTGCGCCACCGCTACGTCCGTTCGGAAGAGCTCCCTCCGCCGAGCCCAGCACGCCAGCTCCCACCGTTTTCTGCGACCGCAGGTGAGCGCGCTAGTCGCCGGAAGTCGCCAGGATTACGTCGGTGTCCTGCGTCGCGAGGAGGACGATAACCTCTGCATGCATGCGATTAGCGCGGGCCCCGCAAGCCAGCGTGGCCGCCACATCCTCCCTCCGTTTAAACCGCCGCTCCCGCGCTTCCTCGCCACGGCCGGGCTGGCCAGCGAGCTGGACTGGGCCGCGCCCCCACTTCCGGCCCACTGTCCCCTTTTTTCTTTAATATGGAAAATCCTGCCAGAAACTACTGCCTAGCTTTTAAATCGCCATAAATTCATAAAACGTCCAAAATTGATGATTGAAAATTCTGGAGGCTTTGTTAACAAAATCCCTACCTCAGGAGATTGCATGCATGTGATTTTGTGCTGTGAATATGTGCTGTTAAATAAGAACCTAAAAAGTATATGGTTGTGTATTTTATTTATTGTGTTAGATTTATAAACCCTTTCTGCATGAGGTTAATTTTGTTGTGAAGTAGATGTAAGTAACTTTATTTTGGCACTAGACTCACATGCAGAAGTTTCCTGGATTTTGTTTGGTTAGCAAATTAAAATTGGACCAGAGAGCTGTTCACTGATTTTTAAATTGAAAACTATAAATGTTTTTGACATAAAACAAAGTTCTACTGGTAGACATAGATATGGTAATTTGGTGCCAAAGGAAATATTTTTCAGAGTTGTAGTTTAATTCTAATAATTTTATTACTGAAACATTATACCTTTTCAGTATATGATTTTTGTAAAATCACTCACAAATCAGAAAAATGCCAAACCAGTGGGGTTAGCTCACATTTGGTATTAGCTATCAATGGGTATGATTGATTTTGGTTGGTGATGCTCTGATACTGGTGAGCCTAGCTATTTGTTTGCTCTGGTTTCTGTCTTATTTGAATTGTCTAAATTATTTAAAAAATTATTTGCAAGTGATTCTTGTGCAAGTGTGTTATACATTTTGTTAGCTTTCAGTAGGTATGCTGCATGTATTTTTGTGACTCACAAAAAGATTTAGACTATTTAAATGGTTCTTAAGTCATTTCTGGAATTATAAAAATCATATCTTTTGTTTTAAAAATCATAAATTAGTGAAACCACTTTCAGTAGCTTGCATTTGTAAACCTTTACATACTGTGATTTTACCAAATTTTTGTGTGTTCTATTCTGGAATGGTTTGTTGATTCGGTGTGTGCTTGTTTCTTTTTATTTTGCGACGCTAGATTCGAACGCCGCCGGAAATAAAGGAGGAGGTGAATTTGGAGGATTTGAGGAAGAAGGCCAGGGACACTTTGCTGATCAAGGCAAGCCACCTCTTGATGCATGTCTCACCCTAATTATCTTACTCTTGCATTATCACAGGTTTTGTTAAATTGCATGTCTTTTATTTATTTATGTGAGTGGTTCCACCACTCGAAGTTTTATGATTCCACCCTTATGGGTGCAGCCCTCGTGATACCTACTGATTCAACACTTGCTAGAAATATGGTGCTTAACACCTTATCATCCTTGTCGCTGCTTTTCAAAGAAAAGTCAGACTATAGGTTGGGAACCCTCTTTAAAAAGGTTTGAGAAAATGTTTTCCAGAAAAGAAGTGTTTCGAAAACCTTGGAAAGGGGTAGCCCTGCCCCAGCGGGAGTTTATGAAAATGAAAAGGTTTGTGGAAAGAGAAATTGCTGGAGGCAAGTGGAGAAAAATTGTTTTCGAAAAACTTTGTTGACCATAGTACGAAACCGGACCTAGCCAGTGCAACCACATTACCCTGAAGTGGGAAGGGGCGTAGTGTAGTAGTTTGTCTCGCCTTAGTTTGAGTCCTGCAAGTGTAGTGGCAGTCCGACCATGGACGCTTCGACCGGGGTTCTTCCCATGAGAAGGGACGCAACCCATTTGCCTGTTTAGGTACGCGGGGTACAACTTATGAGCTCCCATTGAAAGATGCCTAAGTGGTTGGATGGCATTCCGGAGGGTCGAGTGTGCTGGGGGCCTTGCTACTCCTGGACAGCCCTCGGACTCTGGTGTTGGGAGGTACAACTCATTCGGCATGTCTTAGGCTAAGGCGGGCAGGCGAAAAACTACGATCGGGTACTTGTCGTGGCATATGTTGTTATGCAGGGATGATGCCCACACGATGAGTATTCGGATCTTGTGGGGAAAGTGTACAACCTCTGCAGAGTGTAAAACTATTCGAATAGCCGTGTCCGCGGTTCTGGACATGGGAATGGCGGTACTTGGCATTAAAGGGAAGTTTTGTTTTACAAAAGTGTTTTCCCAAAAAGGTTTTGGAAATGTACCTGGGAGGTACGGAAAGATACCAGTGGGACTGGTGGAGATGTACCTGGGAGGTACGGTGGAAAGATGAAATTGTTTTGGTCATTCCGATGGCCGGAAAACAAAAATGGGTCTTCCTTACCTATTAGTCTTCAAATAAACTTGTTTTCAAAAAGGTTTATCAACAAAGGTATATATATTTCATACTCTCGAGAGAAACCACCTCTCGCTCCTTGTCGCCCTAGTGTAGTGCCTGTTCCTTGCTACTGCCATACTGCATATCCTTTATTTCTCTCTAAGGTGGTTTGCGAGTACATTCAAACGTACTCATTGGCATTGTTGTCCTGGCTATTTACTTGGCCAGACTTTGAAGAGGAGTACTACGAAGAAGAAGAGTACGACGCCGAAGACGCGAACTAGGACGCTCTCCCAATCAGCCGCCTGTAGGGTAAAGGCCTGACGTGGGTTCCATCGCTGTTTCAAGTCAAATAAATTCCGCTGCTGTTTGTCGAACTTTGGCCTTGATGGCCTATGATGTAAGACTTCCGTATTATTATTATTTCGGTACTGTAATGGATGATGTAATCTGGTATCAGTTCGGTTATGTATTCACGATGGAATGATCTTGGGATCGTGAAATTGTATGCATAACAGGAGTTCTGGACTGGTAAGTCCGGGGCCCCACAGAGCTGGTATCAGAGCCATCCTGACTGTAGGAGACCTTAGTTAGCATGGGCGTTAGTTAGGAAAATACTACTTTGATAAAAGTTATTTACTAAACCTATTTTCCTAAATAATAGAAGTTTAGCTTTTATCTTTCTTACCCTTTCAAAAACTTCTAATTCTCACCCCTCTGATTTCTTGCGACTTTGAAAGTTCTTATTCTACTATCTCATCCTCTTCCAAACCTGTATATTGGCGATGTTCCCCAACTCAGACATCCGGACTCGAGGTATTGAAGACATGACAAGCTCAGTTGATTTGAATAGGATATCCCAAATATTAGGTGTCCCTTGAAACTAGTCCTATGCGCGATTCATGTAGTTGTTGTAGTTTCCGAAGTGTGAGCTTGATTGTTTGGATATGATTGTTGTGTTATGCTTTTGTGCCTTTGGCACCCCTGCTATGTTATGCTATCGTTTACCTACCTTGCTTTCGCGTGTTTCCGTTATCAAAATTATGCATTTTTAACAAGCCCTCCCCTTTTAAGTGGCTGCCTATCTCCTTGTTCCCCCATTTATATCTGAATCCACCTTTCTTCAGGATGGTCAACACCCGTAGAGGAAGCGCCAGCGGGTCAGACCAAAACCCCCCTCCACCTCCGGACCCAACCATGGCGCAACTTCTGCGCCTTATGATGGAAGACCGTGAGGCAGCCCGTGCAGAGCGCCAAGCTAACCTTGCTACCCTTCAGCACCTAGCTCAGCTCGCTACCGGAAACGCCAACAACAATAATGGCGAGAATGAAAATGGAGACCCCCGCTCTAAGCTGAAAGATTTCCAAAGCACCAACCCTCCTGTCTTCTCCAAGTGCACTGAACCCCTCGACGCCGATGATTGGCTTCGCACCATTGAGAACAACCTAGAGGTCGCCGGAGTCGGCAATGATGAGAAGGTGTTGTTCGCCACTCACTTTCTTTCTGGACCTGCACGCGCTTGGTGGGAAAATGTCAAGGCTATTCAAGTTGAAGGACACGTCATCAACTGGGAAGAATTCAAGGCCAAGTTTCGCAAGACGCATATCCCCTCCAGACTGATCAAGCTCATGAAGGACAAGTTCATGAACCTGCGGCAAGGAAGTATGTCTGTGGTGGATTATCTGGACAAGTTCACCACCCTGTCTAGGTATGCTCCTGAAGATACCAACACTGAAGAGAAGAGGAAGGACCGCTTTCTGAACGGTCTGCACGATGAGCTGCAAAGTATCTTGGTAGATGTCCCATATCCAGATCTTGAGTCGTTGGTAGATGCCTCTATCATGGTTGAGAGCAAGCGCAAGAATGCATTAGAGAACCGCAAGCGCAAGGCAATGACGCTGCAGGGCAACTCTAGCACTCAGCAACCCCGCAGTCTGCCCCCACCTAGGCCAGCGCCCCATCAGCAGAGGACCTCACCCCCTGCACCACATCCCAACAGCCTCAACCAAAATCCCAACTACAACCGCCAGAACAACACTGTCCGCAAACCCCCCAATGGATGTTACGCCTGCGGACAACCGGATCATTACTCTAACGATTGCCCCAACAAAGTGACTGTTGGACAGCGCCCCAATGCGCCCAAGCCAAATCAAGGAAAATCTCGCACTGCTTCTGGCAGGAACCAGAACCATATGAAACCAGCTGGACCACCCAGAGGACACCTGAACCATGTCAACACTGAAGATGCTCAGGAAGCCCCGGATATTGTTCTGGGTACGTTCCTTGTCAACTCAGTACCCGCAAATGTTCTGTTTGATTCCGGAGCCTCACATTCCTTCGTTACCAAGCCTTTTGTGAGAAAAGGAGGTTTAACCCCCACCCCCATGAAGCGACCTATGTTAGTCCAAATCCCTGGATCCACCAGCAAAAACCAAAGTTCATGCAAGGAGGTTCCCATAGAAATTCAAGGAAAGCGTTTTCACGCGGATCTGATCGTATTAGGAGAGCAAGGCTTAGAGGTTATCCTCGGGATGAACTGGATGGTGAAGCATAAGGGACACATAGATTGTGTTCGCCGAGTGACATAGGCATCCCAAATGGGCCTGCCGAAGATAGTACCTGGGGTTTACTGAAGGCCCATTACCCGAAGAATAAGAAGATTCGGAAGCCCAAGATATTATTAAGGAAAGCTAGAGTTGTAATAGGAAGTGTTATTTGTAATCTTGCGGGATGAGTTAGAAACCTTCCCGGACTCTGTAACTTGTACAACACGAATCCCTCGGCTCCGCCTCCTATATAAGGGGGAGTCGAGGGACGAAGAGATAATCGAATCATTGTTTCTCAAACCCTAGTTTCATAATCGTCGAGTACTTTTCGGCTGAAACCTTCGAGATCTACTTGCCCTCTACTTCCAACTAAACCCTAGTCTACAACCCGTAGGCATTGACAAGTTAATACCTTGTCAATTGGCGCCGTCTGTGGGAACTAGAGGCGTCAAGGATACGATTTCGATGGCACGCTCAAGATCGTCGACTTCATCAACCGCAAGCAACGCAATGGATCGAGGTAAACAGATCGCAACTGGTCTTGTCGATTTTGTTCCTCACCCGCCCTCCCGTTTGGATGCATATGCGTATCTGGAGGAGCCTATGGAGATGACGTTCGGAAGATTTCACTTTCGCGTCGAGAAAGAAGGATCGTATCGTGTCGAAATTCCAATTTCGTCGGGATCGGCGGCGGTCGATTCCGATTTTTCAAGTTATACATCGTCAACCGAATCAGGAGAAGAAGAAACTTCGTCGTCATGCTTCATCAGCACCAGGGCAAGAGAAAAACTCGCCAAGATCTTCAGCGACATGTCGTTTGAGTCATCTGCGGACTCATATATAAGCGATGGCTCAAGCAGTGTCGACAGCTACAACTTCATTGACAAATCTACTACAGTGGGCAAGGTCTTCGCCAATCTTCATGATGGTGTCACCAAACCCAGCATAGATCTGAAAACAAAATATCATCAGATTTATGTCATCGGAGAGCCAAGTCATGACCAGGAGGAAACATCTGAGGCTTTCGACGATTTGGGAAATCCATACGTTGATCCCTCTGATTTGCGACGAGGTCTAGGCAATAAATATATCGGGCCACAGACGCGAGATAGAGTTCGACTCCCGCAAGCAGCATGGGATAGAGCCGCAAGGGCTATGGATGGCTCAGAGCCAATGGCTACCACAGCCACACCAGAAGAATTACAAGCATATCAATATAGGCTTGCACGAGCTGCAAGGGAATTGGAAAAACAGGCAGCCGAGCTAAACAGAAGAAAGGAGGCAGCCTCTGCATCAAGTAGGCGAAGGGCAGAGCTGAGTCGACAATCTAGAACTTCGGGAGATAGCCACAGAGAAGCTCGGAACAGAGCAAGATCAAGGTTACAAAACATACCTGAAGGAGAAAGAGAGCACTTGGTGCAAAACCTCGACATGTCTTTTATGTCGATAGACACGAGAGGGAACATCATACCCAAGACACCAGAAGCTGGGTATATGGCGACACAAGCTTTCATCCTTGCATCCAAACCACCCCCAGGAGATCCAAGGGAGGCACTGTACAACATGGCAATGGCAGGAGTTGGAGCCATGGGAACGGCGTTTGTGACAACACCTCCCGAAGGAACAGCAAGGCAAAATAGTCCACGACCTGCGGCAGCTCCCGAAGGACCAAGTGGAGCAAGGGACACGGCAGCACAAGCAAGGGTCGACAGAGCGCGACAAAGCAGGAGGGAACATCGGCAGTCCCCAGAATTAAACGACGAGGATATGTGCGGCTTGCCGTGCTTCACGAGGAGAGTGCGAAAAACTCGAGTCCCTTCGGGATTCAAGTTACCCGATAACTTCAAAAAATTCGACGGCCTTCAAGATCCAGAGGATTGGCTAGTTGATTATCTCGAGACGGTGAAGCTCACAGGAGGAACCAGAGCAACAGCTATGCAAAGCATCCAGGTGCATTTGAGTGGAGCTGCACTCCAGGATCCATCGACAGCTGGGAAAGCTTCGAGGACATGTTCGTCAAGAACTTCCGGTCCACATGCAAGAAACCCGCGTCATTAGAGGAGTTGAGAGCGTGCCGGCAAAAGCCAGACGAGCCAATGAGAAAATATATCCAAAGATGGAACATCATCAAAAACTCGGCAGAAAATATATCTGACGAGAGAGCGATAGATGCGTTTGTTGCAGGAATTAGGCGTGGAGATTTTGTCGAGGATTTGGGGAGGACCAATCCAAAGACAGTATCTGCTTTAATGGAAATAGCAAACAGATGGGCAGATGGAGAAGATGCTGTTCACAACAAACGGCATAGGTCGCCAGAGGAAGACCGCGGTCGAAACTATCAACCAAGGCGACGATTTCCTCGGCAGTACCCGAGCTATGATGCTCCAGGCCAAATTTCGGCAGGCTTTCGAGCAAACACCGGAGGAAACAATAGAGATGATTACCAGAGAAGCAATGAGCAACGAGGCGACAATAGAGATGACTCTCGAAACAATAGGCAAAATAGTGGGCCAAGGTTCCAGAGGCCTTTCGTGTCTCCCGAAGAGATGATGAACGGGCCGTGTCAGATGCATTTTTTCCTCGACAGCAACGGAAAAAGACAGTCAGGACATCTACAGAAAGATTGTCGCAATTTCCAGGCAATGTTAAGGTGGGCAGGGCATGCTAATGCTCAGGCAGCACAGAGAAATCCTCGAGAACCCAAGAGTGAGATTCACTTGCCACCTCCTCCCGCGATTACGGACGACAATCGACATCAGCTCAGAATAGCGGCAGCACCTCCACCACCGCCCTACGTTGATCCTAACTCTAACGGAGCGGTCTCGATGATTCAGAAGGGAAGGCCATCCAATAGAACTCAGAAGGTAATTTCGCGGCAAGTGTTCATGGCAGAAAAAATGCCTCCACCAACAGTTGAGTACCTTAATTGGTCAGGGCAAGATATTGGCTTCACCATAGCAGATCATCCACAGCAAGTTCCACGACCAGGGCAGTCAGCGCTCATACTGCCAGCAGTCATCGCAGGATTTGATGTATCTCGCGTGTTCATAGATGGCGGCAGCAGTTTAAACCTTATGTATGCAGATACACTAAGGAAGATGAACATATCCCTAGCAAACCTGAAACCAACGGACACGAGGTTCCATGGTATCACACCAGAGAAGCCAAGTTATCCGTTGGGGAAGATTAATCTCGACGTTCAGTTTGGGACTCGAGAAAATTACAGAATCGAGAAGTTGGAGTTTGAAGTCGTAGATTTCCCGTCACAGTACCACGCTCTGTTGGGACGACCAGCATATGCTAGATTTATGGCGGTACCACATTACACGTACCTGCTGTGGAGGATGCCTGGACCTAAGGGACCAATCACAGTCAAAGGAAGCTTTGCTTTAGCCGATAAATGTGACAAGGATTTTCATCGGATATCAGAAACTTTCGGGATGCAAGCTGAGTATTTGGCGTCAAGGAGTATGACTGACTACGACGTGCTGCCAGACGTTGGAAGGCCAAATAAAGAATCAACTTTCAATACTGAGAAAAATTCTAAGGAGGTGCAGATTCACCCGACAGACCCGAAAAAGACGACGTCCATCGCAAACGACATGGACCTCGCATAGGAAAGTGCGCTCGTCGAGTTCCTCCGTGAGAACTGGAAAATCTTCGCATGGTGTCCAGCTGACATGCCAGGAGTACCCAGGGAACTTGCCGAGCACCACCTAAACTTGGATCCACTAGCGAGACCAATCAAACAACCCTTGCGACATTTTTCAGAACCAAACCGCAAGGCTATGCTGTCAGAAATTGATCGACTAAGAGAAGCTGGTTTTATCAAGGAGCTGCATACAGAGGCCACATGGGTAGCTAATCCAGTGTTGGTGCCGAAGAAAAACACTAAGGTCCTTCGCATGTGCGTCGACTTTACGTGTCTCAATAAACATTGTCCAAAGGATCACTTTCCCCTCCCGAGGATCGACCAAATTATCGACTCCACGGCAGGATGTGAACGTCTTTCCTTCCTGGACGCATATTCTGGTTATAACCAGATCAGATTAAAAGAAGAAGATGAAGTAAAGATAGCGTTCATCACACCTTACGGCGTGTTTTGCTACAGAACAATGCCCTTTGGTCTGAAAAACGCGGGAGCAACATATCAGAGGATGATGCAGAAGTGTTTGGTGACACAGATTGGAAAAAACGTGCAAGTATACATAGACGATGTCGTCATAACGTCAAAAAAGGGGGCGACACTGATCGAGGATCTCAAGGAAACCTTTGACAACCTCGACAAATTCTGCCTCAAGCTGAACCCGACGAAGTGCTCCTTCGGCGTCCCAGCAGGAGAACTTCTTGGTTTTTTAGTTTCAGCAAGAGGGATTGAAGCAAATCCCGACAAAATACAAGCTATCGTAACAATGAGGAAGCCAACAAAGTTGAAAGAAATACAGCAACTAACTGGGCGAGTCGCAGCTTTGAGCAGATTCGTCGCCAGGCTGGGAGAAAAAGCGTTACCGTTCTACGCTTTGATAAAGCAAGGAGAGAAATTCCAGTGGAACGAAGAAGCCGATAGAGCTTTTGAGGACTTGAAACGCACAATCTCGACACCACCAATCTTGGTGGCGCCGAAGGAAAAGGAACCTCTCCTGCTGTACATTGCAGCCACACCCCAAGTGGTTAGCACGGTGCTAGTTGTCGAAAGAGAATAAGAAGGAAAACTCCATGGAGTGCAAAGGCCGGTATATTTCATCAGTGAAGTTTTATCGCCTTCCAAACAGCGGTACCCGCAGTACCAGAAACTAGCATATGGAGTAATTGCAATGGCAAGAAAGTTGCGCCACTATTTTTCGGCACACTCGATAATAGTAGTCAATGAAGCACCTCTTTCAAATATACTGAACAATCCAGAAGCTACAGGGCGTGTCTCCCTTTGGGGAATAGAACTTTCCCCTCGGGACATCACGTATGAAAAAAGAAAGGCAATCAAATCGCAAGTTTTGCCAGATTTCATAGCAGAGTGGATGGAGCTGCAAAACACGGGACCTCCAGATTTGTCGAGAACTTGGACCATGAACTTTGATGGATCCAAGAGAGTAGAAGGAGCTGGCGCAGGAGTAATACTTATATCACCTGAAGGCGACAAGTTAAAGTACGTCCTACGGATGACGTTCCCTAACGCATCCAACAATGAAGCAGAATATGAAGCCCTTATACACGGGATGAAGATGGCGAAAGCTTGCGGTGCAACTCGACTAAAAATCTTTGGCGACTCACAATTAGTGGCTCAGCAAGTTATGAACCAATGTGATGCAGTCAATGATAGCATGATAGCATACAAAGAGGTGTACAATGAGCTCGAGAAGCTGTTTGATGGATGCGAGGTAAATCACATCAGTAGGTTGAGCAATGATGAAGCCGACGTTCTCGCAAACATCGAATCGCAGTGCCTTCCAATCCCGCCAGGTGTATTTTGGGAAGAAATAGCGGAGAGATCCACGAAGCCGAAAAAGGTGCAGAAAAAAGCAAAGGAAGAAAAAGCTTCGGCGCCCCTCAAGGAAGCCATGGAGGACGAAGAGGACCAAGAGCTGGTGATGATGATAGAAGTTCCTTGGATGCAAGCGTACATATCATATATCCTCAGGAAAGAAATACCCGACGATCCAGTTGAGGCAAGGCGAGTTATTCGACGATCCAAAGCTTTCACAGTGGTCACAGGGGAGTTATACAAGCGAAGTATTTCAGGCTTCTTGCAAAGGTGCGTCACACCCGAGGAAGGAAGAATAATCCTAAAGGATGTACACGAAGGAATATGTGGCCATCACGCGAGTAGTCGAGCCATTGCAGCCAAGGTTTTTCGGACAGGATTTTATTGGCTGACAACAATTGAGGATGCCAAGGAAATAGTATGAACCTGCGACGCGTGCCAAAGATTTGCCGCAAAACCTCACTCTCCGGCGGCAGAACTGATGCCAATACCATTGTCATGGCCCTTTGCCCAATGGGGACTTGATATGGTGGGCAAGTTGCACAAAGCTTCGCCAGGAGGATATGAGTACCTGTTGGTCGCTGTCGACAAATTCACCAAGTGGGTAGAAGCGAAGCCAATAAATTCACCAGATGCAGCGTCGGCAATAAAGTTTGTGAAAGGCCTCGTTTTTCGGTTTGGAGTGCCTCATAGCATTGTCACAGATAACGGTACAAACTTTACGTCCAAGGAATTCAAGGAGTACTGCGCAAAAGTTGGCATTAAATTGCACTTTGCGTCAGTTGGGCACCCGCAAACCAATGGCCAAGTCGAGAAAGCCAATGGTATCATCTGCAACGGCCTCAAAAAGCGCCTGCTAGGACCGCTTGAAAAAGCTCGACATACCTGGCCAGAGGAATTGCCAAGTGTTTTGTGGAGCATCCGAACAACACCAAATACGGCGACACAAGAAACTCCGTTTTTTCTCGTCCACGGAGCCGAAGTAGTATTACCAATTGAAATAGAGCATGATTCTCCAAGAGTAACAGAGTATGACGAAGAAGTATCACGAAAAGCTCGGGAGGATGACATGGACGCACTCGATGAAGCTCGAGACGAAGTACTTTCACGAGTCACCAAATACCAGCAGGACCTCAAAAACTACCACAGTCGACGGTTAAGGCCAAGATCTTTCCAGGTCGGAGATTTGGTCTTACGGATAAATCAAAAAAGTACTGAAAAGCTCGAATCACCATGGCTAGGCCCTTACGTCGTCACGGAAGTCATCGACGGAGGAGCATACAGGATCAAGGACAAGAATACGGGGGCTCCCGAGAAAAACCCCTGGAACGTGGCGCAGCTCAGGAGGTTCTACGCCTAGAGTCGAAATATAGTCCTCCTTTGTAAAAATACAATGTACTGAAACGCCCGCGAGTTTTCAGACGCACTCTTTTCCTTTTCGGGGCACCGAGTGGGGCCGGAAAGGTTTTTAATGAGGCGGGCTCGCGGTGCTGCAATATAATAAAGATAGTGGAGATATACTTCTTATTCTTCGACACGCTCGGGGGCTCAACGCCTTCAAGTTACAAAATACATACAATATAGATAAACTAGACTTACCGAAATATTTCGCCTTGGTACAATAATACCTCGCCAAATATAAACATTGGAAGCTAACAATTATAAATATAGTATACTCGTCAAAATATTATTGCTTTGGTCTGAAAACCTCGCAAGAAAAATATAGAACTTCGACACCAAGACACTCGGGGGCTTGTAACCCATCGATGGAAAAATAAATATATCTTCTTACGACAAGAGGAAAAATTTTCGAGATAGCAAAACAATATAAACTCCAGCCAGAGGCTCGGGGGCTCCAACAATATAGGCCACGTTACAATATAAACAAATTTCTTCGGAACAAAAAGAGATCAAAACAATACAGACATAATTTCTCGCAATATAGTACAGCTTAATCAAGGCCTAAGATACTATCTATGGATAAACCTCTGGTTGTTTTGTGTTCAGCATAGGTCCCCTTGACGAAGAATTCTGAATCCATCCGAAGAAGTTCGTCCATCATCGACTCGGCCACAGGAGTCACCATGTCATTGATTGTGTCAATATCATTTTTTCGCCGCGATTTCTTGGCCAAGCAATCAGCAACAATCTTCGTCAGGTCCAACTTGGGATGGCAAATGTTTATCATAATCATGGTGAACCTTGCTCCAGCAGTCAATTGAGCTCGCACAAAATTATGAATGCGAGGGGCATCTCTAAATTTCTCCAGTAGTCCAGGAAGAGTTTTTGGAGTTTCATCTCGAGGAAATAAAGTCTTGTAAACCAGGGTCAAGGTTCTCGTGCAAAAATTGAGAAATTCGCGCACCTGGCAAGCGCGATCTTGGAACCTAACAATTTGCTGGGTCCATTCAGGGGTGGCCCAAAACAGGCAGCCATGGTTAAGAGAAAGATTGACGAGGAGATTTGTTCTGACATTCACTCTTTCATCTTCAGCGGCAGCGTCAAGAACAGAGCCTATTAAGCGACAAGACAAGAAATTTAAGGGGAGGCACAGTAAAACAAGAAAGAAGCAGTATGAGGTTGGAAAAACATACCTAGCATATCCGTGCTAGCTTCAGACATTAGCTCGAGCATGCTATTTTCTCGAGCAGTGGCCTTTTCAGCTTCCGACACAGCAGCATCCTTGGCAGCTATGGCCTCTTTAGCCTGTTGGAGAGCAATTTTCTCTCTTTCAGATGCTTTTCGAGATTGTTCCATCATTGCCAGAGTTTGCTTTTTCATGGATTGAAGTTGTTGTCGAAGTTCTTGCAAATCTTGCGACAAATGTCTGCTTGCAGAACCTTCGATGAGGTTATTATCGACTAGCGTTTTCTTCGAGAAGGAAGAAGCAGGCGAAGTATCGGCAGAACAAGGGTCGGCGGAGTAATTATCGAATATTAACTGGAAAAGAAAGTCTCAGGATCAATGATAGTGCAAGACAGAATTTCATTGATCTTCAGGAAATTTACATGGATATTACAGAAGAAGGTTCTCCAAAAGGACTACCAAGATAATTGTCGCCAAAGCTAATATGGCGACAATAACAAAAGAAACAGAGAAAGCAAAAGAAGAGGCATTCAACTAGACCTCCAGCCTTGATGAGCTAGGAGTTGCAGATGGCTTGATCCCGAGATAGGCCAGGATTTTCTTCGTGTTGGGCTTCGCTGCCTTGATCAACGACCGCCATTTTGTTTGCTCTATCTGCTCGGTGTCGCCAACTTTCATCCAGTCAACAGTTTGTTGGCTGTCAGCGACCAAGGCAACAGTGCTCTCGACAGCAATCTTCATGTTCTCCTGGCGCATCTTTAGTCCAAGATCCTCCGGTGGATTGAAGTCCTTGGCAAGGGCAAGGAAAGTCTTGGGCTCCTCTTTCTTCGGGAAGAAGTAGGGGAACAGCTTTGATAATCCTGCGTCAGCATGCTCCATGCCTTCGCGAACTTCGGTTCCATGAAACTCCAGATAAGAGAGTGCGTCAAGGAGAGGATCATTGTCGGGATTCTCAAGATCAAATTCTTGGTTTGTTCGACCTGCCACATAAAATATATGTTGGTCGACAGCAAGTAAGAAAAAGCAAGTCTAAGAAAGATAGAAGGGATCGACAAAATTACCGAGGAAGCGCCGGTTCTGCGTGTTCAAGCGCTTGATGATCCCCTTTTCACGAGTAGCCTGTGCGGCCTTGTGCTCGTTCAAAGCAGTTTCGGCATCATCAAGTCTCTTTTGCAGATCGTCGACACCAGCAGCTTTTGCCTTGGCCTTCTCAGCCTCTGCTTTAGCTTGGCTAGCGTCAAGTTCAGCTTTCTTGCGAGCCGTTTCGCTTTGCTCTAGTTTTTGAGCAAGCGTGTCGACAATCTTGTTGGCCTCTGCAAGTTTCTCTGCCAAAATAGTAAAGAATCATCAAAATGGCGACAAGATAGGAGCAAAAAGCTATAAACAAGGGGCAGCAAAAAAGTTATTACCTTCAGTCTTGCTGGCATACTCACGGTACCCAATGAATTGGGCACCGATGCGAACAAGCTCTTTGATCATAGGCTATCAATGAAGAACAAAGAGAGAAAATGTCGGTATGGGAAAAATATGAAGGCATGAAAAAGAAAACAGAGGAAATATAGATAATGACAAGAAATCCAAAAACTTACATCATCCAAGAGAGAATTGGAGGAGCTACCCAATTGGAGGGTAGGCTCCGGGATTGTTTGAACCCTTGTCCTTTTTGGTGAAGGGACAAGAGGGCTTGAAGGAGGAGTGGTGGCACCAACGTTTTGTTGAGGAGGCGAAGATTCTTCTCCCTCAACTGGCGTCTCCGAAACAATTAAAGTATGTGACATGCTCGTTCGAGCAGCCACATCAAGAGTTGGTACTTCTTCCTCATCATCACTGCGATTAAAAATCGACAGCATAAAAAGCAAGATAAGACAAAAATCTTCGAGTACAGAAATAAGGGGAAATAAAAGTGACTTACGAGCTGATGAGGGATTCAAGATATGGATCATAAGTTGCCTTCTGACGCGAAGGACCAACTTCTTCGGCTTTGGAGGTGCCGGAATCTTCGGCATCATTCCTTTTCCTCTTGTTCCTTGGAGAAACAGCAGGAGGAGGAGATTGTGCCGATGCAGTGCCTTCGGAGGCAGCCTCCTTTTCAGAAGATCCCGCAGATTTTAGAGAATCCACAGGTTCATTCACAAAAGAAGGGGCATCTTGGTTGTCGTCGGTGACAACGGCCCTTTCCTCGACTTCTCCACCTTCAGGAAGAGGAGGAAGCGAGACAAGATTTGGATGGTTCTGTACAAAAAAAAACAGGGGAAGATATTAGAAAAGGAGTTACAAAAAAGATAGCAAAGCAATAACAAATCTATCGACAAAGGTTACCTTGGGAAGCGGATTGGCGGCGCTGAATGGTTTTACACGGCAAGAAGAAGGGACAGGATCTTTTTTGCTGAGAGACGAGATTTTTCGGACAAGTTTTTCTAAGTCCTTGACCTCTAAATCCGCTGACAACCGATCTGCGTCCTTGTCGCCAGCATATTTCCAGAGAGGGTATTTGCGAGCCTGATGCGGCTGCACTCTAGTCCTAAGAAAATATGCCGTGATTTGGATGCCTGACAACTCTTTGCCGTGAGTATTTTGCAACTCATGGATACGAGTCATCAGGGTTTCTGTCGTTATTTTTTCTTCTTCGGTAGCCTCTGCGTCCCAGGAGCGGCGGCGAAGGATTTTCTCGGCACCATCGAAGGGAGGGATGTTGTCTTCAGCACATCCATGGTTTTCTTCCTGAATGTACAACCACTTCTTGCGCCACCCCTGGACTGAGTCAGGAAGCTTGACGTCGAAGTAATCGACGGTGGGGCGAACGGAAATAACAACGCCGCCTATATTATAGGCGATGTTGGGAGAGCCATTATGGCGACAAAAGAAAATGCGCTTCCATAGCGCCCAGTTAGGCTGGACGCCAAGGAAGGCCTCGCAGAGGGTGATGAAAATGGAGATATGGAGGATGGAATTGGGCATCAGGTGGTGAAGTTGCAGACCGTAAATAAAGAGCAGTCCGCGGAGAAAAGGATGAATGGGGGCGGAAAGACCGCGGATGAGGTGGTCGACAAAACTTACCCGATACCCCATTGGGGTTGGGTAGCTTTCCTCGCTAGGGAAGCTCAGCGCCTTGGGCTTCTTGCTGATTCCCAGCTTCTTCAGCAGATTGATGTCCTGGGTGGAAATCTTGGACATTTCCCACTCCGCGGTTCCCAGATCCACGGCGGCCATTGATGATTCCGGCGTGTTGTGCCTAGTCAAACGACGCGGTGGCATCAACAATGGCGCATGAATGCAGCTTCGAGAAGGTGAGCTTAGGGGATTGAGGAGCGCAGGAGGAGGTTTTGCAGAGGAGAGCAGAGGTGCGGTGTGAGCGGAAGTGCTCGAGGAGGAAGAAGGAGATCTTATATAGAGGTGCGGCGAAACGGCGGACCGTTGGATGGAAAAAATGTGTGGCAGATGATAACCACGTGGAAGCAGGGGTAAAAAAGTATTTTAACATTGGAGAAGTTACGGTACGTGCGCCAGAAAAAGCGGAGGACGTGTGTCCCCCACTTGCACGACGTGTCAAGATAGTGGATCAATTGGGCCCGCAAGGCAGCGGGAGGAGACTTCTCGCGATTTTTAACTCGCAATCGTGGCTATCGTCAGCAATAACGTCACCTTGGCAGAAGAAAAAATTCGCCTTAACATCTTCATAAAAGGCGACATGGAAAAGTAATGCTAAGCCTTTGATCAAATACAAGTTTTTGATCAAATGCTCGGGGGCTACTTTGGAAAAATGAAAAGATCAAGAAAGACAAAATAGAAATGGCGTGAGCCTATGATCAAATACAAATATTTGTTCATAGCCTCGGGGGCTACTCCCATCGGGAGCGCTGTTCGCGCACCCGAGAAATTATAAAACTTCGGGAGGTAAAAGAAAATATAGCGGCATAAGGCGTGGAGCCTATAACCAAGTACAATTCCTTGGCTGTAGCCTCGGGGGCTACTCCCATCGGGAACGCTGCTCGCGTGCCCGATGAAATCATAAAAAAAAGAGAGAGAGAGAGAAAGAAAGAAAGAGAAAAAGAAAGATAGCAGAGCAAAAGAGTATATTTCGAGTTATAAATAACTCTGCATATACTCCCATCGGGAGAGCAATATAAGTCATCTTTGACTCAATAAAATGTGCCATTCCAACAGCCGAATAAGCACTCGACAATATATTCTCAGAACGCCAAAGTTGCGATCAATTTATGAATGCCGCAAATTTGCGAAGGTAAGACCCCAGATCCGTTCTGTGTGGCGTGGCGCCGTCTCTGACGTCGGTTTGCTACTTTTATCCGTATCAACAGATACGAAGAAAAATCCTAACGGACGCGTTAGGTACCCGATAAATTTTACTGGGACTCGACAGAATGGTAAGACCTTAAGCGGCACCTGTCGAAGTTTACACCAGCATCCCGAGATCATGTCCAGGGACGTGATCTTGAAGTAGGTTTTTGCGGATTGCCACTAGAGCAGTTAACTAGTACCTGATCCGTCAGATGAACTAGCCCCAACTACCATCATCCCTGTACAATATAGAAGTTTATGAGAAGAAATATAGAAAAGTTAAAGTTGTCGAATAAAAATAAACAGTGGAGATTTTCCCTGACTCTACGATTCAAGCAAAATCTCGGGGGCTACTGACATAGGCATCCCAAATGGGCCTGCCGAAGATAGTACCTGGGGTTTACTGAAGGCCCATTACCCGAAGAATAAGAAGATTCGGAAGCCCAAGATATTATTAAGGAAAGCTGGAGTTGTAATAGGAAGTGTTATTTGTAATCTTGCGGGATGAGTTAGAAACCTTCCCGGACTCTGTAACTTGTACAACACGAATCCCTCGGCTCCGCCTCCTATATAAGGGGGAGTCGAGGGACGAAGAGATAATCGAATCATTGTTTCTCAAACCCTAGTTTCATAATCGTCGAGTACTTTTCGGCTGAAACCTTCGAGATCTACTTGCCCTCTACTTCCAACTAAACCCTAGTCTACAACCCGTAGGCATTGACAAGTTAATACCTTGTCACCGAGCCATAACCCTGACTGCTGAGGACGGTGAAGTAGCTGAGCATGTGGCGACCATGCCCTCCTCTAAGGCTTTGTGCAAGAAGAGTGTCGCCAGTCCAGCCCTGCATGAAGTACCCATAGCTTGTGAGTATCCTGAAGTTTTTCCCGATGAGCTGCCCGGTATGCCCCCTGATCGGGATATCGAGTTTATCATCGAGCTAGTCCCCGGAACTGCCCCCATCGCTCAGCGACCTTACCGAATGAACCCTCAAGAATTAGTTGAGTTGAAGAAGCAGTTGGATGATATGTTGAGGAAAGGGTTGATTCGCCCGAGCACATCACCCTGGGGATCTCCCGTTATCTTTGTGGATAAGCGGGACGGTACCATCCGCCTGTGCGTGGATTACCGAAAACTGAATGATGTCACCATCAAGAACAAATACCCCCTCCCGAAGATTGAAGATCTGTTTGACCAGATGAATGGAGCCCGAGATTTCTCCAAGATTGATCTCCGAACTGGTTATCATCAACTCAAGGTTCGAGAGTCAGACATTCCCAAGACTGCCTTCACCATGCGGTATGGATTATTTGAATATACCGTGATGTCCTTTGGACTGACCAATGCCCCTGCCTATTTCATGAATCTCATGAACAAGGTGTTCATGAAGTACCTCGACAAGTTCGTCGTGGTGTTCATCGACGATATTCTGATCTACTCCAAGAATGAAGAAGAGCATGCTGAACATCTACGGATTGTTTTGGGAACTCTCCGAGACCATCGGCTTTACGCCAAGTTTAGTAAATGTGAGTTTTGGCTGAAAGAGGTAGGATTCCTTGGTCATGTCATATCTGCCGGAGGAGTATCCGTCGACCCATCAAAAATTCAGTCCATCATGGAGAAGAAAGCCCCAACAAACCAGACCGAAGTCCGCGCCTTTTTAGGATTGGCGGGTTACTATCGTAAGTTCGTTGAGGGATTCTCCAGCATTGCGAGACCCTTAACACAGCTTTTGAAGAAGGATAAGAAGTTTGAATGGACCGACAAATGTGAGGCCAGTTTTCAAGAACTCAAGAAGAGATTAATCACAGCCCCCGTCTTGACCATGCCCGATATCACCAAGGATTTTGATGTGTACTGCGATGCATCGAAACTTGGTTTGGGAAGTGTGCTGATGCAAGAAGGCAAAGTGATAGCCTATTTGTCAAGACAACTTTGACCGCACGAGATGAATTACCCCACACATGACTTAGAACTTGCTGCTGTAGTTCACGCCCTGAAGACCTGGCGCCACTATCTAGTGGGAAATCGCTGCGAGATCTACACTGATCACAAGAGCCTGAAGTATATTTTCACTCAGCGGGAGCTGAACATGAGGCAGAACAGATGGATGGAGCTCATCAAGGATTACGACCTCGACATTCATTATCACCCCGGTAAAGCCAATGTCGTAGCTGATGCCCTTAGTCGAGAGCCATGTTCGCTGAACGCCCTGATCAAAATTGCTCAACCCAAGCTGTATGAAGAACTTGAGGAGTTCGGCCTCGAGTTGGTTAGCCATGGTTTCCTGGCGAATCTTGAGCTGCAACCTACCTTGTTTGATCAAATCAAGGAAGCACAGGTGGGACACGGAAGTATTGAAGGAATCAAGCGTAGAATGGGTAGGGAAGAAGTTCCTGGCTTCACAATTGATGCCAAAGGAGTTTTATGGTACAAAGGACGCCTCTGTGTACCCAATATTGAAGACCTAAAGCAACTCATCATGAAGGAAGCTCACGACACCCCCTACTCAATCCACCCAGGAGGAACGAAGATGTATCAAGACCTGAAGAAACAATTCTCGTGGCACGGTATGAAGCGCGAGATAGTCTTTTTCATCGCTCGTTGCGACGTGTGCCAGAAAGTGAAGGCTGAACATCAGCGACCAGCTGGACTGCTCCAACCCCTCCAAGTCCCCGAATGGAAATGGGAAGAAGTCGGAATGGATTTCATTATTGGACTTCCTAAATCTCAGCGTGGTCATGACTCCATCTGGGTTATTGTCGATTGACTCACCAAGGTCGCCCATTTCATCCCAGTCAAGACCACTTTCCCCGGAACCCGGCTAGCTGATCTTTATATATCCCGTATTGTTAGTCTCCACGGAGTCCCCAAGAGGATAGTGTCAGATCGAGGTACCCAATTCACCTCGAAATTCTGGAAGAGCCTGCATGAAGCCCTCGGAACGAAGCTATCTTTCAGCACCGCTTATCACCCACAGACCGGTGGCCAAACAGAAAGAGTAAACCAGATTCTTGAAGATATGCTTCGTGCTTGTGTCCTCGCCTATGGAGCAAAATGGGAAGACTGTCTACCCTTCGCGGAATTCTCTTACAACAATAGCTACCAAGCTAGTCTACAGATGGCCCCCTTCGAAGCCCTATATGGTCGCCGTTGTCGAACCCCTCTCAACTGGTCCGAGACCGGAGATAGTCAAGTTTTTGGACCTGACCATCTTCGCGAAGCTGAAGAACAAGTTCAACTGATCCGCGATCGCCTCAAGGCCGCTCAATCCCGCTAGAAGAGTTATGCTGATTCTAAGCGTCGCGAACTGACCTTCAAGGCTGGAGATCATGCTTATCTTCGCGTCACTCCACTCAAGGGAATGCAGAGGTTCCACGTCAAAGGGAAGCTTGCCCCCAGATATATTGGGCCCTTCAAAGTTCTCGCTCGTCGAGGTGAAGTATCCTATCAATTGGAACTGCCTGCTGAATTAGCAGATTTCCATGATGTGTTCCATATCTCTCTACTTCGACGATGTCTCCAAGTGCCCGACCAGCCTGAAGTCTTCAAGAACATCGATTATCGCACCCTCAACCTCAACACCGACTTAACCTATCGTGAAGTACCCCTTCGGATTCTAGAAGAAGCTGTTTGTCTTACAAGAAGAAGGAAGATCAAGTTTTGTAAGGTTCAATGGAGTAATCACTCAGAAGAAGAAGCCACTTGGGAACGAGAAGATCAACTCCGAAAGGACTTCCCCGCACTCTTCAATTCTTAGCCACCGAATCTCGAGGATGAGATTCACTTTAAGGGGGGAAGGTTTGTAACAACCCAACTTTTGTGCTTTGATTAAAATTTTGGAATACAAATTTTTGGGACAACAAAAACTTTTTCTATCTTCAAGCTTTGCATGCATATAGTTGATCTTGCATTAATTGTAGGATGTGTATGGTTGTTACTTGTGAAAATTACATTGTGTGTCAATCACGAAAAACCCTAAAACCCTTTCTACATGTGAACCTCTTTAGTTCTGGTTTGAATTAAATTAACCATGACACAAACCTTTGGAACATTTCACCTCTCTCTATTTACTTTAGTGATCACATTTTCCTTTCTTACTAAACCCTAGGACTTAAACCTCTAATGCTTAGATGGATCTTCCAAGATCAACTTCTAGTCACTTTTGTGTGTGACTTTTCTCTCTCAATTCTCAACCAAATTTGATTATAAAATTTCTCTAGCCGTGTGGTAATGAACTCATTCCATTTTCATCATTTTCTTGACCTATATCACTTCATATTGGTCGTGACAAAAATCCCAAAATGTGCCTTTGAGCAAGTTTGGTCACATAGACCATGTGCTATCTAACTTGTCCCTCCCACTTATTCTCCCTTTCCTTTTAAACATTATTTTTCCTCTCATTTTCCCTCACTCTCCTCACCGTTCTCACTCTTTAGTGCCCTTTTTCCTCATCATGTCCTTTCTAAAAATTTGAGATGCCATCATCATGAACTTGACTCTAGCACTTTTTTTAAAATCTCTATCTCCTTACTATTATCTAAATACACCATCACCAACACTAGTACATGGCCGGCATGCATGTCTTGCTTGGCTCCTATCTTGGTTTCTTTATTTGCATGGAAGCCGGCCATACCATACAACTCAACCTGGCACCACTCCTCCCCATTTCTCTCTCTCTATCTTACTCAATTCTTTTTATTTGGATCACCACCACATGATCTCTCCAGCACTATGACCTCCCTCTAGTCGACCTGCTACAGTGCCATTATTGGCTGTTGCTCTTGGTGTTGAGTGAGAGAGAGAGAGACCAAGACATGCATGCGGTAGAAGCCTGGAAACAAATCATGCCGCATCCTCCTCACATGTGCTGCTGCTACTGCACGCAGGGCCAGCGACCACGACGGGTCCCTGCTCTCCCCTCTCCCCCTCTTCCACGCTCCCGTGAGCCCTCCTTCGCAGACCCGTGCGCATCCCACCACGGTGGTGACCACGCGCGCAAACATGGCCACGGCCACGTCGACTACCCATCAACCTTGCTCTGGTCGCTCCTGCCTGTCTGCAGACCTCGCCACGGCGCGTCAACACCCCAAGGGCCCCGCACGGACAAGTCCTAGCCTCCCCCGTGCACGCCACTGCCGATGTCGTGTCACGTCAATACGTCGAGCACTTGGCAGACGATTCCGCCGCCAGTGCGTCTCCTCTTGTCACCGCACCCCCGACGCGGGCGTCGCGCCAAGGCGTGGCACCATGGCGCCGATGGACCTCTCCACCGCCCATCTCCACCAATCCTGGCCTTCCGCCCTCTTTTCCACCCCGCCCGGACGCGGTGCACGGTGCACCAGGGCGCCTCTCCTTAAATAGGACGCAAGACCTCTCCTCCCCTTTCCTTTCGCCACAGAAGCCGCCAGACACCATCCCTTCTCCTCCAGAGTGGAGAGAAAACTTTGCCTTCTCCCTGCTCATCAACCGCGAGCCGGCTTCTGCGAGTTCCGGCAAGGTTGCCGATGCATGGCGTCGCCGTTCCTTCTCCCTACCTTGCTATCTGGACACGCCACCGTCTCCTCCCTCTAACGCCCCAGTTTTTCTTCTTCCCAGGACTGCCTGACGACGTCGGCGCCTACAACAGCCCGGGATAGGTCGCCGTCGACCGCCACGGACATCAGCACTGTTTGCGCCGCCGCTACGTCCGTTCGGAAGAGCTCCCTCCGCCGAGCCCAGCACGCCAGCTCCCGCCATTTTCTGCGACGCAGGTGAGCGCGCTAGTCGCCGGAAGTCGCCAGGGTTACGCCGGTGTCCTGCGTCGCGAGGAGGACGATAACCTCTGCATGCATGCGATTAGCGCGGGCCCCGCAAGCCAGCGTGGCCGCCACGTCCTCCCTCCGTTTAAACCGCCGCTCCCGCGCTTCCTCGCCACGGCCGGGCTGGCCAGCGAGCTGGACTGGGCCGCGCCCCCACTTCCGGCCCACTGTCCCCTTTTTTCTTTAATATGGAAAATCCTGCCAGAAACTACTGCCTAGCTTTTAAATCGCCATAAATTCATAAAACGTCCAAAATTGATGATTCAAAATTCTGGAGGCTTGTTAACAAAATCCCTACCTCAGGAGATTGCATGCATGTGATTTTGTGCTGTGAATATGTGCTGTTAAATAAGAACCTAAAAAGTATCTGGTTGTGTATTTTATTTATTGTGTTAGATTTATAAACCCTTTGTGCATGAGGTTAATTTTGTTGTGAAGTAGATGTAAGTAGCTTTATTTTGGCACTAGACTCACATGCAGAAGTTTCCTGGATTTTGTTTGGTTAGCAAATTAAAATTGGACCAGAGAGCTGTTCACTGATTTTTAAATTGAAAACTATAAATGTTTTTGACACAAAACAAAGTTCTACTGGTAGACATATCTATATGGTAATTTGGTGCCAAAGGAAATATTTTTCAGAGTTGTAGTTTAATTCTAATAATTTTATTACTGAAACATTATACCTTTTCAGTATATGATTTTTGTAAAATCACTCACAAATCAGAAAAATGCCAAACCAGTGGGGTTAGCTCACATTTGGTATTAGCTATCAATGGGTATGATTGATTTTGGTTGGTGATGCTCTGATACTAGTGAGCCTAGCTATTTGTTTGCTCTGGTTTCTGTCTTATTTGAATTGTCTAAATTATTTAAAAAATTATTTGCAAGTGATTCTTGTGCAAGTGTGTTATACATTTTGTTAGCTTTCAGTAGGTATGCTGCATGTATTTTCGTGACTCACAAAAAGATTTAGACTATTTAAATTGTTCTTAAGTCATTTCTGGAATTGTAAAAATCATATCTTTTGTTTTAAAAATCATAAATTAGTGAAACCACTTTCAGTAGCTTGCATTTGTAAACCTTTACATACTGTGATTTTACCAAATTTTTGTGTGCACTATTCTGGAATGGTTTGTTGATTCGGTGTGTGCTTGTTTCTTTTTATTTTGCGACGCTAGATTCGAACGCCGCCGGAAATAAAGGAGGAGGTGAATTTGGAGGATTTGAGGAAGAAGGCCAGGGACACTTTGCTGATCAAGGCAAGCCACCTCTTGATGCATGTCTCACCCTAATTATCTTACTCTTGCATTATCACAGGTTTTGTTAAATTGCATGTCTTTTATTTATTTATGTGAGTGGTTCCACCACTCGAAGTTTTATGATTCCACCCTTATGGGTGCAGCCCTCGTGATACCTACTGATCCAACACTTGCTAGAGATATGGTGCTTAACACCTTATCATCCTTGTCGCCGCTTTTCAAAGAAAAGTCAGACTATAGGTTGGGAACCCTCTTTAAAAAGGTTTGAGAAAATGTTTTCCAGAAAAGAAGTGTTTCGAAAACCTTGGAAAGGGGTAGCCCTGCCCCAGCGGGAGTTTATGAAAATGAAAAGGTTTATGGAAAGAGAAATTGCTGGAGGCAAGTGGAGAAAAATTGTTTTCGAAAAACTTTGTTGACCATAGTACGAAACCGGACCTAGCCATTGCAACCACATTACCCTGAAGTGGGAAGGGGCGTAGTGTAGTAGTTTGTCTCGCCTTAGTTTGAGTCCTGCAAGTGTAGTGGCAGTCCGACCATGGACGCTTCGACCGGGGTTCTTCCCATGAGAAGGGACGCAACCCATTTGCCAGTTTAGGTACGCGGGGTACAACTTATGAGCTCCCATTGAAAGATGCCTAAGTGGTTGGATGGCATTCCGGAGGGTCGAGTGTGCTGGGGACCTTGCTACTCCTGGACAGCCCTCGGACTCTGGTGTTGGCAGATACAACTCATTCGACATGTCTTAGGCTAAGACGGGCAGGCGAAAAACTACGATCGGGTACTTGTCGTGGCATATGTTGTTATGCAGGGATGATGCCCACACGATGAGTATTCGGATCTTGTGGGGAAAGTGTACAACCTCTGCAGAATGTAAAACTATTCGAATAGTCGTGTCGGCGGTTATGGACATGGGAATGGCGGTACTTGGCATTAAAGGAAAGTTTTGTTTTACAGAAGTGTTTTCCCAAAAAGGTTTTGAAAATATACCTGGGATGTACGGAAAGATACCAGTGGGACTGGTGGAGATGTACCTCGGAGGTACGGTGGAAAGATGAAATTGTTTTGGTCATTCCGATGGCCGGAAACAAAAATGGGTCTTCCTTACCTATTAGTCTTCAAATAAACTTGTTTTCAAAAAGGTTTATCAACAAAGGTATATATATTTCATACTCTCGAGAGAAACCACCTCTCGCTCCTTGTCGCCCTAGTGTAGTGCCTGTTCCTTGCTACTGCCATACTGCATATCCTTTATTTCTCTCTAAGGTGGTTTGCGAGTACATTCAAACATACTCATTGGCATTGTTGTCCTGGCTATTTACTTGGCCAGACTTTGAAGAGGAGTACTACGAAGAAGAAGAGTACGACGCCGAAGACGCGAACTAGGACGCTCTCCCAGTCAGCCGCCTGTAGGGTAAAGGCCTGACGTGGGTTCCATCGCTGTTTGAAGTCAAATAAATTCCGCTGCTGTTTGTCGAACTTTGGCCTTGATGGCCTATGATGTAAGACTTCCGTATTATTATTATTTCGGTACTGTAATGGATGATGTAATCTGGTATCAGTTTGGTTATGTATTCACGATGGAATGATCTTGGGATCGTGAAATTGTATGCATAACAGGAGTTCTGGACTGGTAAGTCCGGGGCCCCACACTTATGCTTATAGGCGTATGCCTTTTGGTTTATGTAATGCTCCTTCTACTTTTCAAAGATGCATGTCTGCTATTTTTCATGGCTTTTGTGAAAAGATTGTAGAGGTATTCATGGATGATTTTTCTGTCTATGGGAATTCTTTTGATAATTGCTTGTGAAACCTTGATGAAGTTTTGCAGAGGTGTGAAGAAACTAATCTTGTTCTTAATTGGGAGAAATGCCACTTTATGGTTAATGAAGGAATTGTATTGGGACATAAAATTTCTGAGAGAGGTATTGAAGTTGATAGAGCTAAAGTTGAAGCAATTGAGAAGATGCCCTATCCTAGGGATGTTAAAGGTATTCGTAGTGTTCTTGGTCATGCTGGGTTTTATAGGAGATTTATTAAAGATTTCTCTAAGATTTCAAAGCCTCTTACTAATCTTCTTCAAAAAGATGTATCTTTTGTTTTTGATGATGATTGTAAGGAAGCTTTTGAAACTCTAAAGAAAGCCTTGACAACTGCTCCTGTAGTTGAACCTCCTGATTGGAATTTACCTTTTGAAATTATGTGTGATGCTAGTGATTTTGCTGTAGGTGCTGTTCTTGGACAGCGAGTAGATAAAAAATTGAATGTTATTCATTATGCTAGTAAAACTCTTGATGCCGCTCAAAGAAATTATGCTACAACTGAAAAAGAATTATTAGCTGTAGTTTTTGCTTGCGATAAGTTTAGACCTTATATTGATGATTCAAAAGTCACAATTCATATTGATCATGCTGCAATTAGGTACCTTATGGAAAAGAAAGATGCTAAGCATAGGCTTATTAGATGGGTGATTCTTTTGCAAGAATTTGATTTACATATTATAGATAGGAAAGGTGATGATAATCCTGTTGCTGATAATTTGTCTAGATTAGAAAATATTGCTTATGATCCTGTTCCTGTTAATGATAGTTTTCCAAATGAACAATTAGTTGTAATAAAGGTGAGCTCACGAGATAGTCCTTGGTATGATGATTATGCTAACTTTATTGTTTCCAAGTACTTGCCTCCGACCTTTTCAGCTCAGCAAAGGAGGAAATTCTTTTATGACTTGAGGCATTATTTTTGGGATGACCCACACTTATATAAAGAAGGAGTGGATGGTATTATGCGAAGATGTGTTCCCGAATATGAACAACAAGAGATATTGAGTAAGTGTCATGGTAGTGTTTATGGAGGACATCACACCGGAGATAGAACCGTGCAAAAGGTTCTACAGTCAGGTTTTTATTGGCCAACTCTCTTTAAAGATGCAAGATAGTTTATTTTATCTTGTGATGAATGTCAAAGGGTTGGTAATATCTCCAGACGCAATGAAATGCCTATGAATTATACTCTTGTTATTGAACCATTCGATTGTTGGGGTTTTGACTTCATGGGTCATTTCCCTTCTTCAGAAGGTAATACTCATATACTTGTCGCTGTTGACTATGTTACTAAATGGGTGGAAGCCATACCCACAAAAAGTGCTGATGGTGAGACCTCTTTAAGAATGCTTTTAGATATTATTTTTCCTAGATTTGGAGTACCTAGATATCTTATGACCGATGGAGGTTCTCATTTTATTCATGGTGGTTTTAGGAAAACTCTTGCTAAATATGGTATTAATCATAGGATTGCTTCCGCTTATCATCCTCAAACTAGTGGGCAAGTAGAATTATCAAATAGAGAAATTAAATCTATCTTGGAAAAGACTGTTAATAAATCTAGAAAGAACTGGGCTAGTAAGTTGAAGGAAGCACTATGGGCTTATAGAACTGCTTATAAAAATCCTATGGATATATCTCCTTATAAAATGGTTTATGGAAAAGCTTGTCATTTACCTTTAGAGCTAGAGCACAAAGCTTATTGGGCTGTAAGAGAACTTAATAAAGATCCTAAACTTGCCGGTAAGAAAAGGTTGCTACACTTGAGTTCTCTAGATGAATGGAGAAGTGAAGCTTATGAAAATGCTAAACTTTTTAAGGAGAAAGTTAAGAAATGGCATGATAGGAGAATTATCAAAAGAGAATTTAATGTTGGAGATAAAGTCTTATTGTATCGGTCTCGTCTCAGATTTTTTGCAGGGAAATTACTCTCAAAATGGGAAGGACCATATGTCATCATGGAGGTGTATCGTTCAGGGGCAATTAAAATTGGTTCGCTGAAAGGTGATGCCACACAAGTGGTGAATGGACAAAGACTCAAGCATTATGTCTCTGGAGATTCTTATAATGAACATGTTGATGTTATTCGAGTGGTGACTCCGAAAGCTTTCATCAAAGGTCAAATTGACAGTTCTGCGGACTTCGACTTTGAATAGGTAACAGTTCTGGTAATAAAAAGTCCACGTTTAACTTTCCGAACAATGTTTTTGCTATTTTCGGAAAATATGAAAAATTACGAGATCGAAACGGAGAGGAGGAGACGCACGAGGGCGTGCCCCCATAGGCCGGCGCGGGCCCCACCCTGGCCGCGCCGCCCTATGAGGACGGCCCCTCGGAGTCCCTCTCCAACTCTGGTTCGGCCTGGTACTTTCCTTCTGTCGTGAAATTTTTTGCTATATAATCCCCCGGACCCCTGGAGGTCCGTATATTGTTTTCTCGTCGTGTTTTGTTTCGAGCTGTTTTCTGCCAGGATCTGTTTCGGATCTAGAGCCAGCATGTCTTCGTCGGGAACTCCGAAGGACAGCTTCTTTGAGGACGTCGTCAACCCGTACATGAACGAGCTGAAGATGCACCCCAAGGAATTGATGCTCGTAGATGGAGAGTTGCAGATTGAAGATGTCTGGGGTCCTAAAGGAGAAGGAAGTTTGGAGGACAGGATGGAGAAACTAGAACAAGAGGTCTTCAATTACAAGAAGATGGCTGAGCGTGAAGTGGACATCTTCCACAAAATTGTGTCTGAACTTATTGATGGGCACAAGAAGGAGACTGCAAAGCTGTGGGACGATATCCTCTCGCTTCACGACACTACCAACAAACTCCAAGCTCAACTCTATGATGTTCAGAATCAAAACTGTGAGTATGAAAACAGGTTTAAACACATAAGCTATGTTGCTAGTTTCAAGATTCCTAAGACCAAGATGTCGTTTGTTGATGGAGAGCCTCTTCATTGGAAGTCTGATGATGGGAAGAATTCATCACCACCGCCGAAGGAGTAATTCATCATTGGTATTGGCACCCCCTTGGTTTGTTCCAAGCTTGGGGGGAGTGCCGCGGTATCACGTCATCACTATCTTTTACCTTTTTACTATCAAGTAGTGTCATATCATGAGTAGGGAAGTAATCATATAAGATGGTTGCAGTGTGGAAGTATCTCTCCTTTAGTTGGTAATCTATGTATCCCTTGGTGTGAGTTATCGTTATGGAATATTAATGAGAAGTTTTATCATTTACATATTGCACACCTTATTTTAGTTTGCAAACTCTTTTATGTGATTGATCTTGTTGTTAGTATTGGTATCACTTTGGGAGCATTGAGTAAATCTATTTGGTTTTGGCAAACTTAGCATTGGTCAATAGCAACAACACTTTGAGGTTTAAGTAGAAAAGAGGAAATACATGTAGATATGTTATTTCATTATCTTTCTTTCTTGTTAGCTATTAGCTTAGTATTCCGAAGTTAAAATTGTCTGTACTTACAAGAAAGATGCATGATTGTCTCTATCACATGTATATTTGTTGTTTCCCTCAACTCTTATGCTTGATAATCAAACTTGCTAGTCAAAGACCTGTACTGAGAGGGAATGCTTCTCGTGCATCCAAAACCTTAAACCAAACCTATGCCATCAGTGTCCACCATAACTACCTACTATGTGGTATTTCCCTGCCATTCCAAGTAAATACTTCATGTGCTACCTTTAAACAATTCAAAACTTAGTATCTCTTATTTGTGTCAATGTTTTATAGCTCATGAGGAAGTATGTGGTGTTTTATCTTTCAATCTTGTTGGGCAGACTTTCACCAATGGATTAGTGGCACATCCGCTTATCCAATAATTTTGCAAAAAGAGCTGGCAACGGGGTTCCCAACCCCAATTAGTTAACTTTCATTAATAATTCTCTTCACATGTTTTGCCCTGATTCATCAGTAAGCAACTTAATTTTGCAATAGACACTCCTCCATGGTATGTGAAATGTTGGAAGGCACCCGAGGATTCGGTTAGCCATGGCTTGTGAAAGCAAAGGTTGGGAGGAGTGTCATCCTTAAATAAACTAAAGTACATGTGTAAACAAAAGAGAAAAGGGATGATCTACCTTGCTGGTAGAGATAACGTCCTTCATGGGAGCCGCTCTTTGGAAGCCTGTTTGGCAAGGGGGTTAGAGTACCCACTACCATTCGTTGACAACAACAAACACCTCTCAAAATTATACTTTTATGCTCTCTATATGATTTCAAAACTTAAAAAGCTCTAGCACATGATTTAATCCCTGCTTTCCTCTGCGAAGGGCCTATCTTTTACTTTATGTTGAGTCAGTAAACCTATTTCCCTCTATCCTAAGCAAGCAATTGAGTTGTTGTGATCCAACCATTTATATTGTAATTTGTTTAATCAT
Organism: Lolium perenne; assembly: GCF_019359855.2. Classification (NCBI taxonomy): domain Eukaryota; kingdom Viridiplantae; phylum Streptophyta; class Magnoliopsida; order Poales; family Poaceae; genus Lolium; species Lolium perenne. Next base: position 176,400,309 of record NC_067246.2, on the reverse strand, counting down.
GCCTTATTCTTCCTTGTTTAGTACAAGTTTTATCCGAATGAATATGGCTTTGAAGGTTATCAATGATTATGAGGAGATTATTATGATTGAGCATGTAAGTTTTGCCGTATAAGCTTTAATATAAGAGCTCTGCTCGAAAGATAAGTACAATCTGTTAATTGTTCTTTGACCAAGAACGAAGTTTGCCATCACCAATTATGATTTCCTATGCACCTTTATTTGTGATTTCCCTCTACTTGTTTCAAGTTGAATTATATGAGGAAGTTGTTCACTAGAATGTCTTGTGTGAATTAATGTGATGCTTCTTGTTCGTATTTTATTTATCGACTCTTCACTCCATAAACATGTGGTCTTGTTTACTGAGTCCAGTTTCGCTTGGGGACAAGCGAAGTCTAAGCTTGGGGGAGTTGATACATCCATTTTGCATCACTATTTTATATCATAATTTACTATTATTCATTGATATATTTCATATTTAGAGATGATACTTATGTTATTTCACCTATTTTGCATGTTTCATGATTATTGGAGAATTACTCACCGGAGTCAGGATTCTGCTGGAAAAAGCACCGTCAGAGTATAATATTTATGAAGATCAACAATTGAAGGAAATTACACCGAAAGTCTTATTTCTCCAGAAGAAGGAGCCAGCCAAAAGGAGGTGCCGAGGAGGGCCGCCATGGGCCCCCCATAGGCCTGCGCGGGCTCCACCATGGCCGCGCCGCCTTGTGGGGAGGGGGCCCACAGCCCCCCTCGGTCGTCTCTCTTTCGCGTATTTCATCTACCCGAAAACCTAAGGTACGGGGGATAATCGCGAATAGACACAGCCGCCTCTGCGGGGCGGAAAACACCAGAGAGAAAAGAGCTCTCCGGCAGGCTGAAATCCACCGGGGAAATTCCCTCCCGGAGGGGGAAATCGTTGCCATCGTCACCGTCATCGAGCTGGACTTCATTGGGATCATCATCACCATCATCTCCACCACCGTCACCGTCATCTCCACCGCTGCACCTCGTCACCGCTGTAACATCTAGGGTTGAATCTTGATTATTTCATAGGGAAAACTCTCCCGGTGTTGATTACTCTTTGTTATTGATGCTATTGAGTGAAACCATTGAACCAAGGTTTATGTTCAGATTGTTATTCATCATCATATCACCTATGATCATGTTCCATATGATGTCTCGTGAGTAGTTCGTTTAGTTCTTGAGGACATGGGTGAAGTCTAAATGTTAGTAGTGAACTATGTTGAGTAATATTTAATGGTTTGATACTTAAGTTGTGGTGTTATTCTTCTACTGGTGTCATGTGAACGTCGACTACATGATACTTCACCTTTATTGGCCTAGGGGAATGCATCTTGTATTCGTTTGCTAATTTTGGGGTTGCCGGAGTGACAGCAACCTGAACCCCCGTTGGTATATCGATGCAGGAGGGATAGCAGGATCTCAGAGTTTAAGGCTGTGGTTAGATTTATCTTAATTACTTTCTTGTATTTGCGGATGCTTGCAAGAGGTATAATCACAAGTATGTATTAGTCCTAGGAAGGGCGGTGCATTAGCATAGGTTCACCCACACAACACTTATCATCAACTATATGAAGCGAAAGCACTAGACTAAATTCCCGTGTGTCCTCAAGAACGTTTGGTAATCATAAGTAAACAAACCGGCTTGTCCTTTGTGCTAAAAAGGATTGTGCCACTCGCTGCAATTATTACTCTCGCATTTTACTTACTTGTACTTTATTTATCTGCTATATCAAAACCCCCTGAATACTTGTCTGTGAGCATTTACAGTGAATCCTTCATCGAAACTGCTTGTCAACACCTTCTGCTCCTCGTTGGGTTCGACACTCTTATTTATCGAAAGTACTACGATACACCCCCTATACTTGTGGGTCATCAATAGGACTATCAATAGATCCAGGAGACAAATTATCATACCAAATTTTAGCTGCTCCTTTCAGAGAGAAAGGGAAAAATTTAGTGACAAAGTTAGTGTGTATCTTAATATCATCGGAGAATAAATTGCTCAAACTAGAGAGTTCATTCATATGTTTCATAGAACTTTCATTTTCAGTACCACATAAAGGTTCTTTCTCAACAATAGATATGTAAGATAAATCCAGAGAGAAATCATAATCCTTATCTCTAATATTTATGGGAGATGTGGCAAATTTAGAATCAGGAGACAAACTATATCTAACAGCTCGTCTTGCAAGAAGACTTTTAATAGCACTTGCATCTCTAGTAGCATGACATTCTTCAATGAAGTCATCATGAAGTTCAATATAAGTTTCATCAAGATCATCACTAGGATTTCCCCTAGCTTGAGGTGAACTAACAGGTGTAATAATATTTTCAGCATTTTCAATTTGTTTAGCTCTAGCAATTGTAGTATCTAGGAAACGTCCTAACGAACCACTCTTGTCAAGCACAGTAGAAGCATCATCAAAATCATCAGGAGCATTATCAGATTTAGCAGAAGTAACAGTAGCATGTGGTGGAGTAAGAAGCTTACTCATAACAGATGGTGAATCAAGAGCAACAGAGGTGTTCAGAGTTGTACCTCTTCTTGTAGTGGATGGAAATATAGGGAACTTCGATTCAGGAGCTTTCCCCATAATGAATAAATTGCAGTGAACAATATCACCTTCAAGTGGGCTTGTAAATAAAGCTACGCTCCCCGACAACGGTGCCAGAAAATAGTTTGGATGACCCACAAGTATAGGGGATCGCAACAGTCTTCGAGGGAAGTAAAACCCAAATTTATTGATTCGACACAAAGGGAGCCAAAGAATATTTATAAGCTTTAATAGATGAGTTTTCAATTCACCAGCAAGTGGAAATAGACTTGCTCGCAACCGTTTATCAGCTTATACCAGTGGTAGTAGTGAAGTAACAGCAGTAATGAAATAAAAACAGCAGTAGCGATGATTGCAATAGACAACAGGATTAAAATACTGTAGGCACAGAGATGGATGAACGGGCGTTGCATGAATGAGAGAGTCCATATAATATCAAGACATAGGCATCACAAGTAATAATGTTATAAGTATCCTAGCATAATATAACCATAAGCATGTGTTCCTATTTAGTCGTGCTTGCTCGCAATGAGAAACTTGCACGACATCTTTTGTCCTACTAACCCGTTGCAGCGGGGCCTCAAGGGCTACTGGTAATTAAGGTACTCCTTTTAATAGAGTACCGGAGCAAAGCATTAACACTCCATGAACACATGTGATCCTCACATCATAGCCATCCCCTCCGGTTATCCCAATTTCTGTCACTTTGGGGCCTTGGGTTCCAGTCAACAATATATGTATACAACTTGCAGATATGATCAAAAATAATAATTATCCTCATGAATCAATAACATGTTCAGATCTGAGATCATGGCACTCGGGCCAAAAGTGACAAGCATTACGCATAGCAAGTTGCAACAATCTCAAAAATACTAATAACGGATACTAGGCACTAGGCCCATAACAATCTTATAGCTATTACATGACCAATCTCATCCAATCTCTACCATCCCCTATAGCCTACAGCGGGGAATTACTCACACATGGATGGGGGATTCATGCATGGTTGATGGAGAGGCGTCGGTGATGGCGATGGTGATGATCTCCTCCAAATCCCCGTCCCGGCAGGGTGCCAGAATGGAATTTTTGGTCCCCGGATTGGGGTTTCTGGTAGCGGCGGAGCAGCGGAACTCTTTCTGGAAAAACGTTGAACCCCCTCGGTTTTCAGGTCAGGGGCTTCTTATAGTGCAAAGGAGAGGTCGGGGGGTGGCCGAGGCGGCCAGAGCACCCCTAGGCGCGGCCAAGGCCTGGTCCACGCCTAGGGTAGGTGTGGGCCCCTCGTGCCCCCCTCCATCTCGTCTTCTGGCTCCGCGAGTCTTCATGTGAAATATGAGTTTTGCGATATTTTCCGAGAATTTTCCTGAAAGTTGGATTTCTGCACAAAAATGAGACACCAGAGCAATTTTACTGAAAACAGCGTTAGTCCGCGTTAGTTGTATTCAAAACACACAAGATAGAGGGCAAACAACAGCAAAAGTTTTCAGGAAATTAGATACGTTTTGGGCGTATCAACACCCAAAAATTACAGAGAAGACTACATAATCTTCATATTAAGTCCTACTAGCATGATTTCACTTATACTAGAGTTTATTCTCATAACGGATACTTGTTTAAAACAAGTGAGAACCCACTTAAGGTTTGTAGCTAATTGCTCGTCACTTTTAGAGAAAAAGATGGTGTCACCTGTATATTGAAGAAAAATGACACCACCAGGACATGCATCTAAACACATACCCTTAATCAAACCAGTTTCAGAAGCTCTAATCAACATTATTGTGAGTACATCCACAACCAAGTTTAATAACATAGGAGACAAGGGGTCACCCGGTCT